>NW_027507788.1:128566292-129309707 GCF_037356315.1 Lithobates pipiens
AACAACACAACTGTATGGAAAATGCTATAATACAAATTCTATAATATACTGATTACTTTTTATCTCAGGATACTGAGAGAATATATTTACTTTACTATGGAGGTCTAGACTTGGGACACAAAGCACACACCCTAATAGTGGTAAACCTAACTATCTTAAAGGTCTGTAACCAATACGAGTGCTGTGTTTGATAGCACTCTGAATGGACAAGCAAGTGGATGGAGATAGATGGGTGGAGTTGGGAGGTGATAGTGTATGCCCCTTGATCCTCCACAACAAAGTGCATAAAATCATAAACACAAACCCAGCAGGTTTTAGTGATCCTTACATGGGTAGGTATCGTTTAATGGATATGCCATTCTGGAACCGAATAATAGATGGCCTAATTAGAAGAACCTCAAATTCCCACATTGAGATGAAGATGCTTAAAACCCACATGAAGACTTATTATTTTGGCGTGTGGTAGTTTAAAAGAAATGGTAAGTAACTATATTGATGACCCTTGGTCATTGGTCTCACTATTTATTTTTTTCAGATATACAATAGAATTGATTAGGAAGGTAGAGGGAACAGGTGCCTTTCTAGTGGGTCTAATATTAAGACTCTATATTTAAGCATCCCCATAACTGGGTTATTAAATAGTATGAATATAATTAGGAAAATAATGAATAAAAAAACAACAACAAAATAATTTTTTAAAATATGTTTCAGTTTATTTTGACTCGTGATACATTGTTTTTGGAAGCAACCACCTCACCCATGTACAGGGTTCAACAATGAGCTCAAGCTTGTGCACCACAATATATTGGCCTGTTCCTAATGTGGAGCATTGACAAGAATCTCTATTAAGGAAAAAAAATAATAATACAATGTTGAATTAGAATTTGAAGCTTACAAAAACTTCTACATACAGTCAATAAGCAGTTAATAACTAAATTACATAGCCAGTAATAGCATATTGAGGGCAGACGGTCACCATATAAAACATGCCATAAACACTACAATATTTGAGGGTAAGGAGAGATTGTTCAGAAGATATGCAGAAGAAATAAACAAGTAAGGGATATCAAAAACGCACTTAGTGGTAAGAGTGGATATCCCAATAAACATATTGATAGAGAGTGCCAACGTCCGAAATAATTGTATGCAAGAAAAAATGTATCTGGGACTTATGGACTTTACAGGCACCAGTAGAAAACACAAATAATATTAAACAATTTTATTATTCAAAAAACATACAAACAAATAATTAATTAAAAAAGCCAGGAATGAATAAATACATTACTGAATAGAGACCAACAATCAGCAAAGCCTATCATTAGTACATATCATATGTTATACAGACTCAGTGCAGTGGCCATCACTGTAGTATTGAGATCTTAGATATATATTCACGAATGATGATATGCTGATGTGGGTCCCATGCGTCGACTTGACATGAAACATGTCGGGCATGGGACCCACATCAGCATATCATCATGATTGTTGGTCTCTATTCAGTAATGCATTTATTCATTCCTGGCTTTTTTAATTAATTATTTGTTTGTATGTTTTTTGAATAATAAAATTGTTTAATATTATTTGTGTTTCCTACTGGTGCCTGTAAAGTCCATAAGTCCCCGATACATTTTTTTCTTGCCCAGAAGATATGTATTCTAGAAAAGAGGCAAAGGTGATTGACAAAGGCTCACCTGAGGTGCGGAGTCTAAGTACTAACTGGTGTTCACCAGAGCTCCTGATAGTGGAGATGGTGGCATGTTAGTACTAGATTGCGGTCATCAGGATCGCCCCACCAGGAGAGGAGCAAGTCAGGATGCAGTAGCTGAAAAGCAGGTTGGGATCAATCAGAAGTGCATTCAGTAAACAAACCAAAAGGTCAGTAATGAATACTTCCAGGTTGGGATCAGGCAGAAGCCTAGTCGAGGAACAAGCCAAGAGTTGATATCAAAATTTGGATGGCATCGGGGCGTGGCCTGCAGCGGAACCGAATGGACGTTTGATTCCAGAGCTCCTGCTTCCCCAAAGACAACACGGCTGCAAGCGGCTAATAGGACCCCGATATTCGTCCACATACCTGGCGTTTTGAGAGGGGCACACCTGGTGAGCATGATGGGCAAGCGAAAAGGCTCATCGAAGCCCCAGCGGCTCACGGATTTCTTCCTCCAACCGCGCCATCAAGGTAAGCAAGATGGCGCCGACCACCCTTCTCCACTGACTGCAAAGCATAAACTAAAACTGCCCACAAATACCTCATCCCCTAACAATATAGACTCCTACAGCGACCAGGCTTCCCCACCGGCATCCTCTCCCTCGGGGAGCCCAGCTAAAGTGAAATTGAAGCTGGATGGCTCTGGATGCAGTCCCGCGCTGAGCCCGGCTGCAGACTCTGAGGATGACACCAGGGAACTCCATGACTCTATTTCCAATTATCCTACTACCAATCAACCAGTGCTGGATACGGTACTGAAGGACATGCTGGTCTCCCTGAGGAGCACGCTCCAAGCTGACTTGATGGGCTGCATGAATAGACTCAGTGGAGCTGTGAGAAAGGTGGAAGACAGGGTTGATCATTTGGAAGGCAAGATGGGGGAATTTGCTTCCACCATAAATGACTTGGTAGATGCGCACGATCTGCAAGAAGGGGAGTCCACATGGGTTAGAGATAAGCTGGCCGATATTGAGGACAGGTCTAGGAGGAACAACCTCAAGATTAGAGGAATTCCCGAATCCGTCCAAGCCTCGGATTTGCGCTCCTATGCTACCGACCTGTTCACCTCTTTACTACCCAATCTTTCAGCCATTGAACTGTCTATCGACCGGATACACCGACTACCAAAACCTTCGTATCTCCCAGACAAAATCCCCAGGGATGTGATTCTTCGTATGCATTTCTATTACTCAAAGGAACAACTGATGCAGTACGTTCGTAAGCAAGAGCAGCTCCCTCCTCAATACCAACACCTTCAGTTCTATGCTGACCTGTCCCAGCATACGCTTCAAAAACGAAGAAATCTAAATACGACCACGAAAGTTTTGCGCAACCATCAAATCCCCTATCGTTGGGGGTATCCTACCAAAATTACGATCACACATCAGGAACGCTCGTTTGTCATAGACTCCTTGGACAAAGGCATTACCTTACTAAAAGAATGGAAGATTCTCCCTGATCCTAAGGACAACAATGCAGACGCCTCCAATCGTCGGACGCTCAGCCCGGACTGGAAGTCAGCGACACCGCGAAACGCCAACTCACAAGTTTGATTGTACACCAACGGGGTCCCTTCTCCTCTAGTTGGGGAGGCAGGTCGTTCGTTGGGCCTGAACTGTTACCCCGAATTACCTGAGCAACACTCGGTTGCTTACGACTCACCCCTTCCCCCTAGAGGGGTGTCTTGGTTCTATGTTAGAGCTTATCATGCTCTCTTTCTTTCAATATTTTAGTTATGTTTATACAAGTTGGATTTTCTTCTTTTTTTTTCACTCAATTACTTTTCATGCATTTTCTCTTTTCCTGGAGTTTTACCAGTCCCTGCAAACCCGGCAATTCACCTTAAGACCACCTGTTCATCGTACGGACAACAGCTTGCAAGACCAACTTCAAAAGCGGTTTACAGACCACACTCAATCTCGGCCTAACTGTGAGTACCTTCCCCATGGAGTGGTCATTTTACACATGCTAACACCTCTAGAAGACGTCTTCTATTCTCTTTTTATGTATACAGCACATATCACACTTTCATCCCCCGAATACTCCCATGGCCATTAACTTCTTATCTATTAATACTAAAGGACTCAACCACCCTATGAAAAGGAAGTCTATGTGGAAAGAAGCGTTATCTACTGGGTCAGACATCCTCTGCGCCCAGGAAACCCATTTCTGCCAACATGCAGCGCCTGTCTGTAAACATAAGAACTTCCCACACACGTTTTTCGCAAATGCCACTTCTAAAACGAAAGGGGTAATGATAGCAATCAGAGACTCTGTCCTTTTTAATTTACATACGGCAATTGCTGATCCTCAGGGTCGCTACTTGATTGTGATATGTGATATAAATCAAACGACTTACACCATTGTAAATGTCTACGCCCCCAATACCCGTCAAGTTTGTTTCTTTCACAAAATTATGAAGAAGGCTCGGAAACATGGCCAAGGATCGATGGTAATCTGTGGTGACTTTAATATTGTACCTGACACGTCCATTGACACTACCTCCACGTCCAAACGCGTACCCCTATCTCTGGGCAGCACACTGCATAGCGAGGATGTTTATGACGTATGGAGATGTTTGCATACAACGGAGCGAGACTTCACTTTTTTTTCTGCCCCTCACCACACATACTCGCGAATAGATTTGTTTTTGGTCGATCAACACACATTATCTAAGGCACTATCGGCATCTATCAACACCATCACGTGGTCTGACCACGCGTCTATCACGCTGTCTCTGAAAAACTCTTCTACATTTGAATCAATCCCTCTTTGGAGGGCGAACTCATACATTATGCAACTGCCTGAATGTAGATCGTATATCGAGGACCATTTGGGGGAATTTTTCTCCCTCAACGGGCCCTCGATGCCTAATAAATTTGTGCTCTGGAATGCCCATAAGGCATACATTCGGGGGATTTTTATTAAACTGGGAGCGGGGGAGAGGAGACGGAGGCAGCAGAAGATACGTGACATTACTAACAAAATTCGTGATTTAGAATCACAAAACAAACGGGCCACTTCCCAATCTTTGACTGAACAGCTCCACAGACTGAGACACGACCTGAGGCTCCTTTTACTGGACTCTTTTGAAAAACAAACAAAAAGACTAAAAATGACATATTACACTCAGGGCAACAGAGCAGGAAAACTACTTGCATACCGACTTAAAGGTCATAGACTGAAATCAAAAATTCCTTACATCCTTCACCCCACTAGTAAACACAAGATGTTACGCCCACGAGATATTGCAGACGCATTTAGCGACTATTACGGTTCCCTATATAACTTAAAAGACGACTCTACCACTACTCAGCCCTCACCCTCCTTGATTAATGACTTTTTACAACAGCTATCCTTGCCTACTCTATCCTCACAGCACGTGGAACAACTTAATACACCTTTTACGTCTGACGAAATCCTCAAAGTTATTGACTCACTTCCTGGGTCTAAATCCCCCGGTCCTGACGGTTTTTCCGGAGACTACTATAAGACGTTTAAAACGTATTTACTGCCTTGTTTGACAGAAGTGTTTAACGCTGCCGCCGCTTCCTCTTCCTTCCCACACGAAATGTTGAGTGCAATCATAGTGACTTTACCGAAGCCAGGTAAGACCCCTGATACACCAGCCAATTTCCGTCCTATATCCTTACTAAACACGGACGTGAAAGTCTATGCCAAACTTATAGCAAACCGGCTAGTAAATATTCTGCCCTGTTTAATACATCCCGACCAAACTGGGTTTACAAAAGGACGACAAACCTCAGATGCTACGAGGAGGCTGACCAATATCATCCATCTGGCTGGCGCTGGGCGGGGGCCTTCTCTGCTCCTTGCGTTGGACGCGGAGAAGGCCTTCGACAGGGTCCACTGGGGATATATGAAAGCAGTCTTAACCAAATTTGGATTCTCTGGTATGATCCTTTCGGCTATAACGGCCCTCTACTCGAATCCCTCAGCGAAAGTATACACCTCGGGTGTACTTTCTGCCCCCTTCCCAATATCAAATGGAACGCGCCAGGGATGTCCACTCTCCCCTTTGATCTTTAATTTAATTTTAGAACCCCTGGCGGAACATATAAGATCCCACCCCAATATCACTGGATTCAAAACTCGAACATCTGAACACACGATAAGCCTGTTCGCTGATGACATTATCTTGATGCTCACGAACCCTGAAAAGTCTTTGGCTTCGGTACACGACACTCTGAGACTATTTACCACGTTGTCTTATTATAAGGTTAATGAGAACAAGTCTTATATCTTGGGCATGGGCGTAGACAAGGATATGCAGTCGAGACTTAGCGCACGGTTCCCCTATAGGTGGAGTGAGAAAGGCATAGAGTATTTGGGAATCACCTTGACCCCCACATCCGGGGAATTATACACCAATAATTATATCCCCCTTCTTAAATCCTTACCATCTAAACTGCAAGCCCTTGATAAAACAGAACTCATCTGGTCAGGTAGATTGGCAGCAGTAAAGATGATAGTTTTGCCCCAACTACTCTATCTGTTCAGGTCCCTTCCCATCCCTGTCCCCAGTAAATACTTTACTGAAGTACAAGCAATAATAAACAAGTTTCCATGGAGAGGGAAAAGGGCCAGGTGGGCCTTCAAAGACTCACTGACCGCGAGAACAGCAGGGGGAGTGGGCAACATACAGATCTATGATTACTACATAGCTTCCATACTAGCTCAATTGAGGACGTGGTTCCCTGACTCACCCCCCACGCGATGGCAGGATCTTGAGGAAAATCAAATCCCCAACTCTAGCCTGTACAACTATTTACTGACCCACGTAGCCAATGCTCCCGACCTTGCCAATTTGGCCCCCTCTATAGTGGCATCTTTACGAGCTTGGAGGGTACTCCTTGCGCAAACTTTTACCGCCCCTATTTCTACTTTAAAAATCCCTCTTGGCAGTCTCAGTGTACTTATTCCCGACCTGCAAATATCTCATTGGCAAGCAAAAGGTATAAAACACATTGAGGATCTTATGATAGGTCCAGCAATGAAAACATTTCGCACATTACAAATTGAATACGGCCTAGCAGACTTGGATAGTTATAGATACATCCAAATAAAGCATCTTTTCCAATCTTACAATATCCCAGATATACAACTCCCCTGGAGGATTGCTTTATACCTTACTAAACCCTCTACTAATCTAAAGGGGATATCTCTTTTTTATAACACCCTCAACGACAAACTAACATTCCGCAAAACTTCCAACATTCATGCTTGGGAAAAGGACTTGGGGAAAACATTTACAGAAGCCCAATGGAGAGCCGCGCTGAAAGTAGCTTACGCATCCACCAAATGCATCAACCTTTGGGAACTGACGCAAAAAATACTACGTCGTTGGTACATTACTCCCTATAAGATATCCAAATTTGCCCCCACTGCATCTCCACTTTGTTGGAGACAATGTCAACACCCCGGCACCTTGTACCATATCCTTTGGGAGTGTCCTAAAATACGGACACTTTGGAATAGGGTGTTTCACTTGTGCTCACAAATAGTACAATTTCCCATTCCTGCTGACCCAGCACTGGCCATCTTATTTCTAAACATTGATCAAATACCCCAACCAGCCAGAACGATTGTTTCCCATATTATACTGAGCACCAAACTGGCCTTAACGCGTCACTGGAAAGATCTTAACGCACCCACGTTCGGGGAAATTGTCATGACTACCAACACACATGCTATGTATGAAACCCTGTTTGCTTCAACCCAAGGTAGGCTTGGCGTGGCCAGAGCTAATTGGGAAAGGTGGACTGACTGGTTTACTAATTCTAAACTGATATGATTGTAGAGTTACAATAACTTAGACATGTGAAGGATCACGAGGTCATCTGTGTTAAAACTCCAAAACTCAAGTCTTTCTTTTCTTTCTTTATTTTTGTTCTACTACTTTACTGCCTTTTTGTTCTCTTCTATTCTTCATTTCTTCCATCTTTGTTTTACTCTATACTCGTTGAAATCATGGGTGCTCTTCACCCGCTCTATATTCTTATTTTACCTACAAGCCATATTACGCCTACCCGGATACAGTGCAGTGGATATCACCTGATTTGTTTAATGTCTCCGGGGTGGGTGGAGGTCTTCCCCCTCTGAGCACAGTGAGTACCCACTAGGGGTGCCGGAGGGTGGGCCTCTTCTCTTCTCCACACCGGGGAACAGACTAGATATATAGGATATCCTTATTATTATCTTCTGCCTATAGCTCTGATAGACCAGCTATGATAGACTTCTGCTTTTAGATACCTTCTCTACATTATATATCCTGTGCGTGTATTATGTGCTTCATATTTATACTGTAAGTGAAATTTTGCTTCACCATGTATGTAGGTATATCTCTGTTACCATATGTTAAAATTTTCAATAAAAACTTATTGCAATTAAAATTTGGATGGCATCAAGGACCACAGGAGCGAGATATTGGCTGGAGAGATCACAATGATCTGGAAAACAGGAAGTGCACAGGCAGAAGCATTCTTAAATAGTCCGTCTGGCGCCAACATACATTGTGTTTGCGCCCGTTTGCGTGCGTGAATTTGTGCGTGCATTTCTGTGTGCACATTCATGATAGCTGTTCTGCAGAGATGCATGTGCATTTCTATTAGCCAAATGTCTTCACGCATGCACATTTATATTAGCCAAAACAGTGGTTGGTATTCTCTGACATCCAGGCCCTGACAGCTTCTCAAATAATGCTACCTTTTACCAGACCAACATGATCTCAAGTTACAGAGACCATAAGCGCATTCTCACTCCACAGATGGGCAACGCTCTCACTGTCATTTCTCCAAGTAGCGCCGCAATCCTGCCACTGGGGTACAGCAAGGGTGTCTCCACCACAAGAAACCATGCCTTGACTTATTTCTTCAAGAAAAGCGTACCAGCAATCATATATTCTGACCTCAAAAAAGAAGAGGCTTCATAGAATAGTCAATTAAAATCCTCTTTAACCACTTCAGCCACAGAGGGATCTGACCCCTTAACCACTTCAGTTCCGGACCAATAAACACCTTAAGGACCAGAGGTCTTTTTGCAATTTCGCACTGCGCTGCTTTAACTGGTAATTGCGCGGTCATGCAATATTGCACCCAAACGAAATTTGCGTCCTTTTCTTCCCACAAATAGAGCTTTCTTTTGATGGTATTTGATTGCCTCTGCGATTTTTTTTTTTTGCGATATAAATGAAAAAAGAGCGAAAATTTTGAAAAAAAAAGATATTTTCTTCTTTTTGTTATAAGAAAAATCGAATAAACTAAATTTTAGTCATACATTGAGGGCAAAATTTATTCAGCCACATGTCTTTAGTAAAAAAAATGTCAATAAGCGTATAAATATTATATCCACGAATAGGAAAAAGGGAAGGGGGGGCAGGGGATTTTTTAACGGTACATTAATTAAAGAGACAAAGATTTCTTAAAAAAGAATTCATAGCTTTAATGTTGGAAATATGTTAAAATTGTTTTGGAGAAACCAAAATAGCAAAAATATAATAGCAAATACACATTTTATACAAAAAGTTACATGACACAAGATATAGGGGATCCTGAAATTGTTAGTTGCTGAGAATGATCATATATCCTCCCGACATGTTTCGCGTTTTTGCTTCTTCAGGGGAGTATGCAACTAACATGAACATAAACATAAAGAGAGGTTTAAGAATACAAAAAATACAATTATGCCATACAATTAGATACACATAAATTTCAGAACATTAGGTATGAAATTGGTCTCAATTTGCTCAGTCCAAATGCTTACCCAGATATAATCGTTTCCTGCATCGCAACCCACAGGCCAACAGATGGTGAAATAGATGACAAGAATTAGGTGACAGGATCAAATGCTAAAAACAACCCAGCCTCATGCAGGGCATAGATGGAGGTAGACAAGCGCTACAAAGATCAAAAACAAAATCCAGAGATAAATACCAAGTATGACAAGTCCAGCACAGGTATTAAAAAATGTTAGTTTGTAACAAAGTGGGTAAGTAAATATCAATCCCTAAATTATAAAAGGGAATTGGGGCTGAGAAACATGCCTCCATAGTAGGTCAATAAGCGTATATTTTTTGGTTTGCGCAAAAGTTATAGCGTCTACAAACTAGAGTACATTTTCTGGAATTTACACAGCTTTTAATTTATGACTGCCGATCTCATTTCTTGAGGTGCTAAAATGGCAGGGCAGTACAAATCCCCCCCAAATGACCCCATTTTGGAAAGTAGACACCCCAAGGAAATTGCTGATGGGTATGTTGAGCCCATTGAATATTTATTTTTTTTGTCCTAAGGGATTGAATAATGACAAAAAAAAAAAAAAATTTTTTTTACAAAAAGTTGTCACTAAATGATATATTGCTCACACATGCCATGGTTATATGTGAAATGACACCCCAAAATACATTCTGCTGCTTCTCCCGAGTACGGGGATACCACATGTGTGGGACTTTTTGGGAGTCTAGTCGCGCACGGCACCCCGAAAACCAATCACCACCTTCAGGATTTCTAAGGGTGCAAATTTTTGATTTAACTCCTCACTACCTATCACAGTTTCGAAGGCCATAAAATGCCAAAATAGCACAAAACCCCCCCAAATGACCCCATTTTGGAAAGTAGACACCCCAAGCTATTTACTGAGAGGCATGTTGAGTCCATGGAATATTTTATATTTTGCCAAAAGTTGCGGGAATATTACAAACTTTTTTTTTTTTGCACAAAGTTGTCACTAAATGATATATTGCTCACACATGCTATGGGCAGAAGTCAAATTACACCCCAAAATAAATTCTGCTGCTTCTCCCGAGTACGGGGATACCACATGTGGGGGACTTTTTGGGAGCCTAGTTAACTAGCTACCTAGCGACACTAGCAACACTGATGCAGCGTTCAGAAAAATTATCGCTTAGTGACACTGGCAAAAGGGGGTGAAAGGGTTAACTAGCGGAAATCAGGGGGTTAAAACCATTATTGGGTAGTATATCGGGGTACCTAGCGCTATAAAAACCTGGCGGTGAACCTAAAAAAATAACTAGCTACCTAGCGACTGTAGCGACACTAATGCAGCGATCAGAAAAACGATCGCTTAGTGACACTGGCAAAAGGGGGTGAAAGGGTTAACTAGCGGCAATCAGGGGGTTAAAAACATTATTGGGTAGTATATCGGGGTACCTAGCGATATAAAAACCTGGCGGTGAACCTAAAAAAATAACTAGCTACCTAGCGACACATGCAGCGATCAGAAAAATGATCGCTTAGTGACACTGGCAAAAGGGGGTGAAAGGGTTAACTAGCGGCAATCAGGGGGTTAAAAACATTATTGGGTAGTATATCGGGGTACCTAGCGCTATAAAAACCTGGCGGTGAACCTAAAAAAATAACTAGCTACCTAGCGACTGTAGCGACACTAATGCAGCGATCAGAAAAACGATCGCTTAGTGACACTGGCAAAAGGGGGTGAAAGGGTTAACTAGCGGCAATCAGGGGGTTAAAAACATTATTGGGTAGTATATCGGGGTACCTAGCGATATAAAAACCTGGCGGTGAACCTAAAAAAATAACTAGCTACCTAGCGACACTAGCGACACATGCAGCGATCAGAAAAATGATCGCTTAGTGACACTGGCAAAAGGGGGTGAAAGGGTTAACTCTAGGGGCAATCAGGGGGTTAAATCTTTATTGGGGGGTGATAGGGGGCTACCCTGGACCTAACACTAACTGTCCTGACAGTTTTTACTGTCACAACTGACACTGAATGCATTGATCAGTAAAGAAATGATCAATGCAATCAGTGACACTGTGACTGGGGGGGGAGGGGGGGCGGGGGGGGGATCAGGGGGCGATCGGGGGGGGGGATCGGGGGGGTTTGTGTGCCTGTGTGTACCTACATGTCAGTGTAGTGTTCGTGCAGACTTACTTTTACTCTTCTCCTCGTAGTCCGGTCAAAAAGACCGCCCCGAGGAGAATGACATCACTTCCTCCTTCCTGTGTAAACAATACACAGGGGAGGAAGCTTCTCATTGGCCAGGAGCGATCCAGAGGGGGTGGCCGAAAACGAACGGCCATCCCCTCATCACGGAGCGCTCCTGGACCGAATCGGACCGCCGTAACCAGCGGGAGGGGGTCCGATGGGACCCCCCACCCGCTGGAAGGCAATCACGTAGATGTACGTGATTATGCCTGCCTGTGCCATTGTGCTGACGTACAATGGCAATACGGCGGTCCTCAAGTGGTTAATGACCAGGCCATTTTTTGCAATACGGCACTGCATCGCTTTAACTGACAATTGCGCAGTCGTGCAACGCTGTACCCAAACAAAATTGATGTCCCTTTTTTACCCACAAATAGAGCTTTCTTTTGGTGGTACTTGATTACCGCTGCAGTTTTATTTTTTGCTCTATAAACAAAAAAAGACCAACAATTTTTTTTAACCACTTCAGCCCCGGAAGGATTTACCCCCTCCCTGACCAGAGCACTTTTTGCGATACAGCATTGTGTCACTTTAACTGACAATTGTGCGGTCATGCAACAATGCACCTAAACAAAATTGATGTTCTTTTTTTTCCTATTTAATCACCTCTGCGGTTTTTATTTTTTGAAACAAAAAAAGAGCGACAATTTTGAAAAAAAAGCAATATTTTTTACTTTTTGCTATAATAAATAACCCCCAAAAATGTATAAAAAAATATATTTTTTTCTCAGTTTAGGCTGATAAGTATTCTTCTACATATTTTTTATTTGATTTATTTTTTATTAATGTAAACAGTATTGCACTTACATTCAAAATGATAGGAGTATACTGAAGCCAAAAACACAGCTGCGGGACCAACACCTCCATGTGCAATGACCTCACATGTTGTGCATGGTAGCCAATCAACTTCTAACATAGCTTGCATTGACAAAAAAATAAAAAATAAAACTGGATGCTGATTGGTTTCTATGTAGAACTGCACCAGATTTTGCACTCTCCAGTTTTAGTAAATAAACCGCACTGTGTCAGAATACAGGTAAACAGTATGTATGGGCATGTTAGGATAAATATACCATTACAATTGATATTGCCCAAGTTGTGAGGAGATTTTTTTAATGAAAACTGAGTAAAATAATGCAATTGGTAAGGCATTTTTTAAAATGGCAAAGCATTTGCGATTTTTAGTATTCCATGAAAATCTGGAATTAAAAATGAAATGTTGCAACACATAATCTGCTTTGATTAAGGCCTCCATGGCATTCTGTTTGATCCATATGTACGTGTATCTACGTTTCAGTTTTCTATCTCTAGCGGGAACACTGCTTAGTCAGCATGGAGTATGGAACAAATCTTGTGCTGATCTGCAGGAGGATGAGTGCATTATAGAAGGGACACATGACCTGAACCTGGGAGCATGTGTAGTTGGCTTAGATTCCAGGATGACACGGACAGTCCCCCAACAGGGAATTATTTGTAAGCTTTATGACAGTCCACATACAGGCTTTGAAAATTTGAAATTTTTCATAATTACAAGTTGTCAATATCTAATAAGGTGTATGGTATACATCATTGGTTTTAAAGTGAATCAGCAATGTAGGTACCTCTGCAACATAACTTTTAAAAAAGTCTATCATGTTTAATAAAATGTTGTTTTAACTGTATCTGAAGACTTGACCAATGATATCTTGCATGCATATATAATACTGTTTACAGTAAAATTCACTCATATGTAGAGATGCTTATGGAAATCACTAAAACTGACTGTTTTTTTTTTGGCTTGATGTTATTTGAAGAGATCAGTGTTTAGTCTCACAGTGAATTTTGCTTCTCCTAATTAGTGGAGGAAGATTATATTGAAAAGTTAATTAAAGCGGGAGTCCGCCGGGACTCCGCGTTTTTTTTTTTTAAAAGCCAGCAGCTACAAATACTGCAGCTGCTGACTTTTAAAATAGTGACACTTACCTGTCCAGCGCGCCCGCGATGTCGGCACCCGAAGCCGATCTGTAGATCGTCTCTCGGGTGCTGCCGCCACCATCTTGGGTATGGGAATCAAGAAATGGAGCCTTTCGGCTTAATTTCCTGGTTCCCTACTGCGCATGCGCGAGCCGCGCTGCGCAATAAGGACGGTCCCCGCTGCCTCTGGGATCTGTGTGTTTTCCCAGCAGGCAGCGGGGCACTTGCGGAAAAGGGCGTAATATATGCCCCTTTCCGCAGAGAGCTATCCCGGAAGTGGGTGCAGATACCTGTAATTTACAGGTATCTGCACCCCCCTCCCCCCTGAAAGGTGCCAATTGTGACGCCGGAGGGGGGGAGGGTTCCGATGAGCGGAAGGTCCACTTTAGGGTGGACCTATCGCACATGGTCATAAAGCAGAGGGGTGGTAAGTTATTTTGTGGTTAGTATTTAAATGTAACTTTTTTTTCTTACAATTAGTTCTCATTTTTGGCTGTGACCACATCAAAAGATGATCTACACCTAAACAACTGTATCTGTAATAATTTTTGCCTATTTTGTTGTTTGCATGATCATATACCATGCAGAGTGGCTTACAAGACGCCACTGTGTTATCACTGCTGGCATTTTTTTTATCTCTAATTTCTTGGAAATAGGTTTTTTTTCATAACATGCTCATGTATTAACTAATATCTGATGTTTTTCTGCAGTTCACTGTGTCATATGCAGTTCTTGGCCCCCATTTGCACTTTTCTATCATACTTAAGCCAATATTTAATTATTGCAATGATGTGCTCTTTTAGTTTTCTCTGCAGTCATGGCATCCGTTTATTGATTGGGTACTCATGAATAGACTTCCCATGGTTTAGCAATTACTAGTGATAATGGTTCACACTTTTGTCACATTAATTAATTTAGAAGTGTTCTAGACATATCCACAATAAAACAATCATTTTAAATCACATTTTAGATGGTAATTGTATTATTGTTACTGCTTGTAGATACACAGCTTAATGTTAGAATTCTTATCAGTATTTCAAATATCTTAACAATTATTAACAATTATTAGGACAGCACAATATATTTATTCCCCATAGCAAAAACATTTCTAACAAACATTTTGTCCAGTGCATATCCAAACCCACATTAACATAAATGTTAAATCCCAAGTGAATGTACCTAAACAAAAGTTTTGCTTAACCACTTTCAGACCGGACCAATTTGCTGGTCAAAGACCAGACCACTTTTTGCGATTCGGCACTGCGTCGCTTTAACTGACAATTGCGCGGTCGTGCCACGTGGCTCCCAAACAAAATTGACGTCCTTTTTTTTCCCACAAATAGAGCTTTCTTTTGGTGGTATTTGATCACCCCTGCGGTTTTTATTTTTTGCGCTATAAACAAAAATAGAGCGACAATTTTGAAATAAACGCATTATTTTTTACTTTTTGTTATAATAAATATCCCCCAAAAATATATAAAAAAACATTTTTTTCCCTCAATTTAGGCCAATACGTATTCTTCTACATATTTTTGGTAAAAAAAATCGCAATAAGCGATTATTGATTGGTTTGCGCAAAAGTTATAGCGTTTACAAAATAGGGATAGTTTTATAGCATTTTTATTAATAATTTTTTATTATTTTTTTTTACTAGTAATGGCGGCGATCTGCGATTTTTATTGTGACTGCGACATTGTCGGGGACCCATCGGACATTTTTGACACATTTTTGGGACCATTGTCATTTATACAGTAATCACTGCTATATAAATGCAGTGATTCCTGTGTAAATGACACTGGCAGTGAAAGGGTTAACCAGTGGGTGGCAGTGTAGGGGTTAAGTGTTCCTAGGGGTGTGTTACTAACTGTGGGGGGGTTGGGCTTTCATTTAGTGTACACTGATCTCTGCTCCAATCACATGGAGCAGAGATCAGCGTCACTAGTTGCTAGGCAGAATGGAAAAATGTTGTTTATACAGCATTTCCTCCATTCGGCCGCTCCGTGAGACGATCGCGGGGATGCCCGCGGCAATCGAGTCCACGGGTCCCGCGACCGGACTCACGGGGGTCCCGACCAGCGCGGGAGCGCACCGCCGGCGGCGCGCTCCCGATGGCAGGGCGGCATCGAATATTGGACGTACATGTACGCCAATATGCCTGCCCGTGCCATTCTGTCGACGTACATCGTCGTGCGCTGGTCGGGAAGTGGTTAAAACAGATTGTTCACAGAGCTCAATAACCAAGCTCAAATATATAAACACAGCTAAATGAGCAGTCACTCCTTTCCACTATCTTTCCTCTATCTCTCTCCACAGCCTAATAAAGGTTGATAAAGAGGCACTATGAAAACTAGGAGCTACTACTTCGCTCTCTCTTCAGAAAAAAATATATAAAATGAAGATTTTGCTTTATGTCACACCTTTTAAGCTATTATGAAGTTAGTAAGGTACATTCACAACAATTTATTACAAAGGTAGTTGAGTTCAGACTTTGAGATTTTAGGTTAAATTAATTTCAAGATCATAACAATTTGGGATTACAATAAAAATTACATTGTAATAATACCAATGCAGTAATGGATAGTACTGAATCCAGTTACATGGGATTCAATTAATATATTGTTATTGGTAAGCATTTCCTGTATTGACAATTTGACATACTGTATCGGCTTCCAATATTATAGGCACATTTTATTCATCAAGCCAATGTGCTGAAGGAAAGTAGTCAAGCTATTATTATACCCCCATAACTATGAAAACACCTAGGTATCTTCAGTTTAATACTGTCTTGTTTTAGGAGGCTTCCACTTCTGGTTTCAGCTAATGTACATTGAACACAGTGAATTAGCATATATAAATGTTCACCAAATATTTCTAGACTGCTATGAATAACACATACATTCAGGGAAATGCTCTTCAAAGCAGCTATACATTATTTTACACAAAAATGTCCCTAGACGTTCTTGAGTGGTATAAATCAGCTCTTCCATCTCCTCTATCTTAGCGATTCTAGTCAGCCATTCCCGAATGGAGGGGACATCAGTAGATCGCCAGTGTGTAGGAATACACAGCCTGGCTGCATTGACCGTATGCATGGCTAATGATTTGTGGTAGGTCTGTTTAGGGAGAGTTGTATGATGGAGGAGATATTGTGTGGGGGTTATATTTTAAGGTGTAAGTGGTGACCTGCAAGATAATGGAATGGACTTCCTGCCAGAAGGGTTGTATTAAGGGGCACTCCCACCAGATATGGATCATAGAGCCTACCGCTGTCTGGCATCTGCAGCAAGTATTGGGAGTTGTGGAGGAGAATTTGTGTAGCCTAGCAGGGGTTCTGTACCATTTAGTTGCGATTTTGTATCCATTTTCTGGAATTGCTATATTCATCAAACCTTTATGAGCGCAAGTAAATATGTCTTCCCACTGTTCTTTTGTAAGGTTGATCTGTAAGTCTTTTTTCCCAAGAGTTAAGTGTGGGTACCGTCTGTGTCTGGTCAGAATCATCTTGAAGTAATACATATATGCTCAAAATTAAGTGTCTCAGAGAAATGTTGCTTGTACATAGGCGTTCAAATGGGGAAAGTTGTCTACACCACGTAGCGGATGGGTTTTCCGAGGCAAGGAAATGTCTCAATTGCCAATACGACCAGAAAGGGAAGCTTTGTGTTAGGGAACTAGGTTTTCGTGTGAGCGTGGTCGTCCTTTGTGGAAGAAGTGGGGGGCTAATACCTCCTCGTGTGGCCATTCCCTTTTTAAGAATGAGGTGGATTCTCCTGGGTGAAAATCTGGGTTGTTGCGTAAAGGGGTCAGATGACCTGGTCATGAGGGCACTTTGGCACAGGCATAATGCTTGGTTAAAAGCCACTAGTGAGGGGAAGATAAGGGGATGTGTTTTAGTGGCCTTGTTCCAATGGCTTGCCGCCAGGGAAGGGAGTGCAACCGGCCATGTAAAATGATTCTCCAGAGTAATCCAAGCCTTCCAAGTCTTGGGGATCCGCCAGTCCACTACCCTGGTTAGGTGGCATGCTAACTGGTATTTGGGGAGGTCAGGAAGACCAATCCCTCCCTTTGTTTTAGCCTGATTCAAACGGGAGTATTTAAATATGTGGCGCCGAGTTCTTCCAAATAAAGGCGGTGCATGTCTTTTTGTATGTTGCAAAGAAGGAAGGAGAGAGGTGAATCAGGAATGTCTGCATCAAGTATAAGAGTCGGGGGAGGACAATCATCTTTATTAAAGCCGCCCTACCAAACCAGGAGACATTTAGGTTGGCCCAGTCTTTTAGTTCTGTTTGAATTTTGGTGAGCGCGGGTAGAAAATTTTGGTTGTATAAGTCTGACATTTTCCTTGTAATTTGGATACCTAGATAAGTGATGCTAAAGCCCCATACACACGAGCGGACTTAAGTCCGAAAGAGTTTCCGCCGGAGTTCCGCCGGAGTTCCGCCCGTCTGGTACGCGGTGACGTACACCAGGTCCGACGAGACTATAAAACGGAATTTCAATACCAAGTGCGCCACCCTTTGGGCTCCTTCTGCTAATTTCGTGTTTATCTCGTGTTAGTAGAAGTTTGGTGAGAGACGATTCGCGTTTTTCAGACTCGTATTTTTCAGAACGTTTTTCACTGCTTTTCAGTTTGTGCTTGTGAGGTTTGTATCTGTTTTTTAGTGCGTGTAGTCAGTTTGTCTCTGTATTTTGCAGTGCGATCTAACTGCGCTCGCTGACTTTCAGCTCGCTCTTCACAGGCCTTGCTGTTCTTCAGTGACTTCTGTTAAGTTCGTTCTGACAAGCCGACCGTTTTGAAGCCATGTTGCGTGTACGTACTCGTCGTCGAGTTCGTGCTTTGCTTGCGCTTGGTGTTGTAGTTCATTCTTCAACCCAAGAACAGTCCGTGGACGGGGTGTTGAGGAGTTCATGGACGAAGAATTGGTTGCTCCAGCGTGACCAGTTCTCGCACATGCCTTTGCTTCGTGAGATCCGGGAGAATAATCCTGATGATTTCAGGAATTATCTCCGGATGACGGACCCCGTTTTTCACCGTCTGCTGGCTTTGCTGACCCCTTATATCAGCAGGCAGGATACCTGCATGCGGCAAGCCATCACTCCGGAGCAGAGGCTCGTCGCCACGTTGCGCTACTTGGCGACAGGGAGAAGCCTTCAGGACCTCAAGTTCTCGACAGGCATCTCCCCCCAGGCTCTGGGGATCATTATCCCAGAGACCTGTTCTGCCATCATACAGGTCCTGCAGGAGGACTATATTAAGGTAAGATTTATCATTTAACATCACATTTTATTGTCTTTAATGTTTGCTAATGCCTTGTATTTCTTTCCTCAATCTCTAATTACCATGATTGCAATATGCTGTGAATGTCCCCTTTGTCCTCATGCATGCTGTAATCTTTTAATGCTCCTTTTTTGTCTTTCCTGCATATTTGCCTTCATTAAACCTCACCAACATGCTATGGTAGGCCCATATCCACCTAGTCTAGTCACTTAAAATGTCTTTTGTCAGCTCCATTCTATTGCTTTATCCTAAAACCAAACATTTAAAGATTATTCCAAATGGTCTGTGTCCCCTTAACTGAATCCCCACCCCCCCCCCCTTAATAGTATCCCAAATGGTCTGTGTGTCCTTTAACTGGATCCCCCCCACACTTAATATAATTCCAACTAGTCTGTGTGTCCTTAAATTAATGTTGAGTTATATATTGTATTTTTAACCCACTTCAACCCTGGAATGATTTTCCCCCTTCCTGACCTTCAGCACTTTTTTGGGTGATTTGGCAGTGCGTTGTTTGAATTGACAATTGTGCGTCCTTGTAACATGGCTCCTCCTAGTAAATTATCTTCATTTTATTAGCACAAATAGATTTTGTATTTGGTTGTCTTTGATCACCTCTGCTTTTTTATTTTTGGTGATTAACCACCAACAAACCCAAAATGCATTTTTCAAAATATGCATTATTTTTCACTTTTCGCTCTAAGAAATATAGGCACAAAAATATATCACCCTGATTTTTTTGGACATCATTTGATGCCGATACGTATTCTTTTAGTAAACAAATGTGTTAAAATGAATCACAATAAGCGTTTATTGATTGTTTTGTGCAAAAGTTCTATCGTTTCGTAAATATGGTCTATTTTGCTGGCATTTGTAAAATCTTGCCATTTTTTAAAATAGTAATGGCGGTGCTAACCGTTTGTTTTGTTTTTTCTGGTGACTGCCACATTATGGCGGACACATTGGCCAATTTCCATACATTTTTGTGACCATTGTCATTAATACAGTGATCAATGCTGTAAAAAATTGTATTGATTACTGTAAAAATGTCACATGCAGTGAAGGTGTTATTAAGCACAAGGGAGCCGAGGAATGGTTTAAAGTGTGTTCTGGGTGAGTGTTTATTAACTGTCTGGGGGATGGGCTAGCAGTGACATGACCCTGATCACTGCTCCCAATGACAGGGAGCAGACGATCGGTGTCCTGTGACTAGGCAGAAGCGGGAAAGAAAGTTTGTGTTGTAATGTACAATGTTTAATGTGCAAAAGTACTTATTTTTGTTTTTTCTGCTTTGCCTCCCCAGTTTCCTTTATCGCCACAGGAATGGCAGACTGTGGCATCCCATTTTGCCACCCGTTGGGACTTTCCTAACTGCGGTGGTGCGATAGATGGGAAGCATGTCCACATTGTGCCACCACCCCATTCGGAGTCATACTATTATAACTACAAGGGGTTTCACAGTATTGTGTTAATGGCGGTGGTGTCGGCACAGTATGAATTTCTGTATGTGGACGTGGGGAAGAATGGCCGGATGTTGGATGGAGGAGTCTTCGCCCAGACGGAGTTCTACCGCCGTATACAGACAGGTGGACTGGGATTGCCACCTGATTCCGAGAATGTGGAAGAACTCCCCTTCGTGTTCATCGCTGATGAGGCTTTTGCTCTGGACGACCACATCATGAGGCCATTCCCCCAAAGAACCCTCACCCCGGAGAGGAGGGTTTTCAACTACCGGCTGGCCAGAGCGAGAAGAGTTGTGGAAAATGCGTTTGGAATAATGGCCAGCCGGTTCCGTGTTTTTCTGACTGCTATTAACCTAGCCGAATACAAACTGAACCATGTAGTACTTACATGCTGCATTTTGCACAATTTTTTACATAAAAACTCCACAAATTATTTATCTACAATAATGCCTGTGGCTGGACTTGGTCCGGAATCGCTGACAGGCCTGGATACTGGCCGTACTGGCTTGGCCCCCCAAAGTGCCCGTGAAGTTCGGCAAAGATATGTCACTTATTTTAACGGTAGGGGGGCCATTGCAATGCCACAGAATATTTAATTTTTTAAACCAGTAAAATAATAAAAGAACCTCAAATCTGAAATGTGTTTTCTTGCTTGCTTTTGGTTTGTGCTGTCTCCTATGTTATCCTAGTGCACTTGTAGTGCCAAGTGTATTTTCATTAATTCAATAAGGCCCATTGTCACTGGATACACAAAATCACTTTTCCCAAACTGGTATTGAGCATTGAAAGAATACGCCACACATTCTTGATTCTTCAAAATTTTAATTTGGCCACATTCACATGTGCCATTGAATATTTATTGATATAATTTTTTTTAGGTTAATTTAACTTTCTTTGCCAAACATTTTTTAGTTTCCTTTTTTTATAATTTTAAAAAACAATTTTTTTGGGGGGTTTTTCTTTTTCTTAAAAAAATATGAAAAATGTAACAACAATCAGCCAATATATTTAAAATTTTGGAAGTAACAATCTTTGAACTAAAACAAGGGAAATGAAGAACATGATCGATATTATGGAGAAACGGATTATATTCTCCCCAAAATATCGATCATGTTCTTCATTTCCAGCTGCATATTGTCAATCTGATTCTTCATGAGATCCAGGCTAGTTCGCATGGCATCTAGTTCCCCATTCCAGCCCATTATCTGGCCAATCAGCCTATGTGCGCTGTCACTGGAAAACGGGGCCCTTTCCACAACCAGAACATCACCTACAATAGATGGTAAAAATTGGGTCAAAAAATATGCAGTCATACATGGATTTCAACAAGCTGGGGTGTCAGACACTCACCTGGTGGGGTGCCCATCTCCCCTACTTCCTCCACCTCTCCTTCCTCAACCTCTCCTTCCTCGACATCCTCGGGGGGGGGGGCACTGGTGCTTGGAAATGTGTCGCTTTCCACAACCAGAACATCACCTAAAATAAATGTAAAAACATGTGCTTTGAAATATGCAGGTATACATCGATTACCTGAAGCTGTGGTGTCAGACACTCACCTGGTGGGGTGCCCATCTCCTCTCCTTCCTCCACCTCTCCTTCCTCCACATGCACATCCACGGGGGGGATGGGGCTAACCTCACATTCATGCTGGCAAGGGTGGCGGTCCCTGGGATCCTGCTTTGTGAGTCTTTTCTCCCCTATGAGAAATTAACAAACAAAAAGGTATACTTTAGCACACAGATATTTAAGGCCAGAACTAGGAAGATGAAACCTTGATTAGAAGTGTTGTACAATTGTCGGTTTATGAAGAGATGCAAAATGTGAAGACATGATAAATCAATTCACTTTGCCAAAAAATAAACTAATTGGCTTGTGTGCCCAAGTTTCACACCTGCCCAACCCCCCCCAAGTATACAAAGGAACCCCGTGTGGTTTACCCTAATAAATGTTCTCTGGTGTCCCACACTTTTGCTCATGAGTGCAGATGTGTTTTTAGCCAGCTGCCAAGTGTCCTCTCCTTCAATTACACTGAATGTTCTTTTCTAGTCATTGTATTTTGAAACACATCTAAACCACAATGTCCTAATCTTTTTTTGGGTCCTAAAAATTACACAGCCAAAAAATGCTGTTTAAACCCTGTATCATAAACGAGGTTTGCCACGAACAACTTACGAGGGTTTGTTAAGAACGATACGATTATTACTGTATCCAACATGAAAGCAGCAATTTTTTACATTGTACAAAGGTAAAGCATATGGATCTGTATGCAATAATCATAAAATAGGAACACACGACAAGTACTTACTTTTTTTAAGAACTTTCTTGATCCTTCTGTATTGATCCGGCTCCCTCAATTTAAGGTCGGACCACCGTTTCCTCAATTGGTCTTTTGACCGTCGTACCCCAAAATGATTGTGCAGGGTCTTAACTACTTTGCCCATGATTCTGGCCTTGCGCAAGTTCGGATGGGTGTATGGTCCATGCTTGCCATCATAATCCTTACTTCGCAAGATTGCCACCATCTCCACCATCTCTTCAAATGCCATATTTGAGGCCTTAAATCTCTTTCCGGATTGGGACGTTTGTGGCTCCGGGGATTCGTGACTACTGGAGTCGTTAATATCAAGCACCTGTTGTGTTTCCGCCATGTTTCTCCTACTGCGCACCGTAGAGAAAAGGGGGCGGGAAATATTCTTGGAAAAGAACGTCATGGGCGGGCAACGCAGGCGTAGTTCTACGCGTACGCACTGGATCTTACGCCAAAATGCACATGTCGTACGTACGTTATGTGCGCAGAAAAGGGCGGGAAAACAAGAACTTGACTAAAAGAACGTCATGGGCGGGCAAAGCAGGCGTAGTTCTACGCGTACGCACTGGATCTTACGCCAAAATGCACATGTCGTACGTACGTTATGTGCGCAGAAAAGGGCTGGAAAACAAGAACTTGACTAAAAGAACGTCATGGGCGGGCAACGCAGGCGTAGTTCTACGCGTACGCACTGGATCTTACGCCAAAATGCACATGTCGTACGTACGTTATGTGCGCAGAAAAGGGCGGGAAAACAAGAACTTGACTAAAAGAACGTCATGGGCGGGCAACGCAGGCGTAGTTCTACGCGTACGCACTGGATCTTACGCCAAAATGCACATGTCGTACGTACGTTATGTGCGCAGAAAGGGGCGGGAAAACAAGAACTTGACTAAAAGAACGTCATGGGCGGGCAACGCAGGCGTGGTTCTACGCGTACGCCCTGTATATAACGACAAAAATCACATCTCGTATGTTCGTTTGCGAAAATAGGAACGGAAGTTGGGAGCAAGCAAAACGAAGGTAAGTTTAAACAAATTCCCCAAATAAGTGGCAGATCCTGGGGTCTATATTGGGCTAAGATTAGGAGAGTCTGAGCTAACATTATTGTTTTTGGCTTGTGTATTGTCTTCCAGAAAAATGAATCAGAAATTTAAGGATCCGGAATTTTAAAGTCTATTTATAGACAAATATAAAGAGCTGACAAATCTGTGGCATTCCAAGCACATTGATTATTATAATAAACCAGTAAGGAGGGCAACACTGGCGAAATTTGCGACATTTGTGCAGCCTTGGATCCCAGAGGCAGACGTGGACTTTGTGGAAAGGAAAATTCAATTATTGCGAAATATGTACCGAAAGGAAAATAAGAAAATCGAGAAATCCAAAGCATCAGGAGCAGCACCAGGTGCTGTGTATGTACCCAGGCTGTGGTACTTTAACAAGCTACGGTTTATTGGCGACCAGTGTAATACCAGGGAGTCGCTTTCAACTCTTCCCTCCACCCTTCCCTCCACCCTTCCCTGCAGCATTCCCTCCACCTCAGCAGAGGCTGATGAGCAAGCGGAGCCTTCCATCCTGGAAGAAGCGGATGCACCCAGCTGGAGCCAGGTATTTTGTTACAAAAAATAGTGATATTCATAATATTAATGATGTTAACTAGATGTTAGAATTTTAACGCTATTATTGATGTTAAAAAAACCTAAAAATTTGGACATATCAATTTACAGTAGTGGCCACAAATGTTTGTCACCAGCAGAAACAAGAAATAGTGGTGTCATAATGATACTCTTTTATATGTATTAACAGAATTTTGAAGTCAGGAGCTGAAAAATGTTTATGATTGATGAACAAAAAACTAAAACAATGTCCCTTTTTTATACACAGGATGAGCTCAGCCAGGAGGAAGGTGGGGAAAGTGGCAGGCAGGAGGAGGCTGGGCCCACTGTCAGCCAGGAGGAGGCCGGGCCCACTGTCAGCCAGGAGGTGGCCGGGCCCAGTAGAAGACTGACAAAATCACAGGTGCCTCCCCTCCGTCTTCCAGCAAAAAGGGCAAATAAAATTACAGTAACACAGGAGGAATCCCTGCGCCTAATTCGAGAGGCTACTAATGTGTTAAAGAGCCCCCCTGAAGCTGAAGAGGCCTATGGCTGCTACATCGCCAGCCGTCTACAGCAATTGGAGATGGGCCAACGTCTCCAGTGTGAGAGACTAATTTTCTTGGCGTTGCAGAAGGGGCTGAGTGGCGAATTAACTGCCACCAGCGATATTGTGAAGCAAGTTCCTCCTGTTCCTCCTCCTCCTCCTCCTCCTGCCACAAGTACACCACCGGAGACACAGCCTCCCAGGAAGGCTACAGGGAAGTCTGCAGGGAAGGGTGCAGTGAAGGGTGGAGCGAAGAGAAGAAGGTGCTGACCTGGCTTCACTCTGGTCTGACCAAAGACGCAGCCTGTTGTACCACAGCCTGGGGACATATATACCATCTGATGCTGCTCTTGATGTCTGGGATTCTGGGACCATATTGTATTTCGGAATATTTGAATTTTCTTTTCCACAGAGTTTAATGTTTGCCCTGGGGCCAAAAGGCTACACAAATGTCACATGTTTCTCCAGTGTTGCCTTCATTTTTTTTTTTTGTTGAACCAGAATAAATGGATATTTTTGTTTGAAAATATAATTGCCTATGTGTTTTTTGGTCAAATACATTTCTAAAAGACAATGTGAAATTAACAAGGGACACTAACCTCCTTGAGGTTACAAACAAAATAAAAATGTTATTGTGGTAACTTGTCACCAGAATAAAAATAAAAAGGTTATTGTGGTAATGAAAAACACACAAAAAAAAAAAAAGGTTTTTGGTGTTAACTTGACAGAATAATTAAATATGGAGATCACAAGAAAAAAAAATGGTAAAGAATTCTACAAAAAATATGGAGGAAAAAATTACTAAAAAAAAAAACTGGTGTTAACTTGACAGAATAATTAAATATGGAGATCACAAGAAAAAAAATGGTAAAGAATTCTACAAAAAATATGGAGGAAAAAATTACTCAAAAAAAAAAAAAAAAAAAAAACTGGTGTTAACTTGACAGAATAATTAAATATGGAGATCACAAGAAAAAAATGGTAAAGAATTCTACAAAAAATATGGAGGAAAAAATTACTAAAAAAAAAAAAAAAATGGTGTTAACTTGACAGAATAATTAAATATGGAGATCACAAGAAAAAAAATGGTAAAGAATTCTACAAAAAATATGGAGGAAAAAATTACTCAAAAAAAAAAAAAAAAAAAAAACTGGTGTTAACTTGACAGAATAATTAAATATGGAGATCACAAGAAAAAAAATGGTAAAGAATTCTACAAAAAATATGGAGGAAAAAATTACTCAAAAAATAAATAAATAAATAAATAAAAATAAAAAAATATTAATGAGATGGGGCTTTAAAATAAAAACAAGATCATTCATCAGATGAGGAGAAATAAGACAGAAATGTGTTTTGTGAGAACTCTGTGAGTGAATATGAGCAGCAAAGCAACTTCGTTCTTCTAGCATTATAAATAAAGACTTCGTTCTTCGACCATTATAAATAAAGACTTCGTTCTTCTAGCATTATAAAGAAGATGCGCTACATTTAAACGAGCACAGAATTTGCAGCATGACGAATGTGCTACTTCCAATACGAACTGGAGTTTTACAAGACCGAGCACTTCCGTCTCGTACTTGCTTCAGAGCATGCGTCGTTTTAGGTCTGTCGGAACAGCATACAGACGAGCGGACTTCTACATCGGAACTGGGTCTGACGGAGTTCCGTCGGAAAAATTTGAAGCATGTTCCATATTCTAAAGTCCTTCGGACTTTGGCGAGTCAAAAGTCCGTTGCAGCCCACACACGATCGGATAGTCTGACGGACTCAGTCCTTCGGACTTTGGATGTTGAAAAGTCCGCTCGTGTGTACGCGGCATAACTTTTTGCCATCTAAATGGGAAGGAATCCTGACAGTGAGTAGTTTCTTGTGATGGAAGTGAGATGTTGAGGGCGTATGATTTGGAGTAGTTGACCTTTAAGTTTGATAAGTCCCCGAAATGTTTCATATCACTGAGAAGATTAGGTAGGGAAATACGTGAGGATTGTAGTGACAATAAGATATCGTCAGCAAAGGCTGCTACTTTAAACTCTCTATCACCTATAAAGCATCCTTTTATGTCAGGGTTGGCTCTTAATCTGTTTAGCAGAGGTTCGAGAGTCATTGACTTTTACTTTGGCTGAAGGGTTTGTATACAAGGCGTCAATATGTGAATACATGCGTGGAACTCCTTTCAGCACTGGCTGCATATAGTCCCAAGCCACTCTGTCGAACGCCTTATCAGCATCGAGGGACAGAAAGAATCCATGGGGCAGAGTTGAAGTGAGCCAGTGATGTAGGTTTAATGTATAAATAGTGTTGTCCCTGGCTTCCCTACCAGGGATGAAGCCCACTTGATCAGATAATATGAGGTCAGAAATAAGAGGAAGCAGTCTGTTGGCGAGAATTTTTGCGTAACGTTTAATATCTACATTGAGTAGGGATATGGGCCTATAGTTGGATACTTGTGTTGGGTCCTTGCCGGTTTTAGAGATAACTGTCATGTGCGCTTCCAGCAGTCGGCCCGGAGAAGCGTTGGGGTTTGCTAGAGCATTGAATGTCTGTATTAGGGATGGTGTCAGTTCTTCTGGAAAGGTTTTGTAGTACAGAAGTGGGAGACCATCAGGTCCTGGGCTCTTACCCACTTTCCTTTGTTTGATTGCCAAGAGGAGTTCCTCTGAAGAGAGAGGGCTCTCCATGGCTTGCGCTTGTTGAGGTTTGATTGGTTTAGGGCAGTATTGGGACAGGAAGTCTTTTATTTTGTCATTACGGTCGCTTATCTTAGGTGTTCCTGTGTTGTCTCATGCCAGATTGTAAAGTTTGGAGAAGAAAATTTCAAATTGTTTGGCAATGTCCGTGTTTGCTGTCTCGTATATGATGGACTGTAGTCTGGGATTTGGCCGCCTGTACTGTACGGGCTATGAGTCTCCCGCTTTTGTTACTGTGCTCATAAAATACTTTTTGGCCCAGAATGTATCGTCTTCTGGTGCGTTTCCCTAGTTCATCTAAAAGTGTGGAGCGAGCTTGCGTGAGTTCCTGGAGTGTTGATAGGGAAGTGGCCTGTTTATGTGTCCTTTCGAGTCTGTGAATTAGTTCAATAAGGGTTTTAATCTGTTCTTGGTGTTTCTTTTTAGAGGCGGTTGCTAGGGCGATAAGCTTCCCTCTGATGACACACTTATGGGCCTCCAAAGTGTAATGTGTGACATGTCAGGGGATCGATTTTCTTTAAAGTATAGTTGGATTCGAGAGCGTATTTGTTGCAGTATTGCCGGGTCTTTTAGAAGAGAGGGATTCAGTCTCCACGTTTTGGATTTGGGGGTTGATTCCATGAAAGTGAGAGTCATTGTGATGGGATGGTGATCTGACAAAAACATTATTTCGATGGACGCTTGGGAGAGGTATTTCAGGTCATGTTGGGACAGGAAGAGGTAATCTAATCTAGAGTACTTTTGGTGTGGTGAGGAGAAGAAAGTATAGGTATTTGGTCGCTAATGGTTCGTGTGGATCTTATTCTTGCAGGGTACACACAAAGTCTATGTGTACAACTACCAGAGGTAGAAATGGAGGCTCCAATCTACCTGAAAGGTCTGGGCTGGGGTGTCAGCTAAGGCCTGTAGGAGCAGCTGTAGGGTGGATGTAAACCTGAGGATGAACGAGTGCTCCAGCATTGGAGAGGGCGAACTTTTAATAATGTTATGGTAGAGGGGGGTGAGGTGATAAGGATTGATTCTTTGGGAAGAGTAAAGAACACATAAATGGGTTTAGCTACTGAACATTAAGTATAATAGCCTCAGGCAGACACCTGAGGCATCAACAAAATCATAAACAGAGATATAACTGATCAAGTTACTTTGCAACACACAGACATCAAACAGTTAGTCGTATTTATAACAACTATCCTACGGAACAGTAATTCAATAAATCAGTAACTCAGTAATTCAAAGATTCAAAGGGACCTGGTTTGCACAATTGACCCTATTATCTAGAGAATATTTAATGTCTACTGGAGGTGATGGTGCAATCAATTTCTAGGAAGGGGGGCCATCCTTGCCTTGTTTCTCTATTGGTCACGAACTAAGAGGGTCTCCATGTTAGTAGCCCAGGACTACGATAGAATGTGTATAGCTGTTAAAGTATGGAAGACCGCAGATGGTGGGACCCAGTTTTTAACGTGTAGGACTCCCTCTGTGTTCTCATGGCTAGTTGTATTTATGTGTTGTAGCTGGTGTCACTATAAGGATATCCATGACCTACATCCGAGTCCAGTTTACAGGGAGAAAGATATGTCAATCAATGATGGATATCAAGAAGGTGGTCAGTGGCCAGTGTTTGGGGCGTAGGTATGTTTAACTTGCCTCTAAATAGTTAGCAGGGAACCTCAGTTTCCAATGGCACTTGGGGAGAAGAGTAGTAGTTTTCTACTAGAGGGATAAAAGGTATACCATCATGTAGAGTAGTAGTATCTGCTATAATCAATACTCTAAATACATGAGCTGCGTGGAGGAAGCCCCCACCCACACCGGAAGGGAGACTACGATCCGGGGGGGTCAAAACCCCTTCCTCCCCAATGGGTCATTAGGCTGTGCAGTACCAAGTGCCCGTCTACGCTGGGGATAGAAGATCAAATTGGCATAAAGGTCCTGGCGTAAGTTGTTCAGCAGAGGAAAATAAAAAATAAAATGAGGGACAGAGGAATAGTCTCTTCTGGTGCCTTTCCAGATTTACATGAGAATAGGTGGTTAGAAAAAAAAAAAGCAAAACAAAAGGAGAACAGTACCTGATGTCTCGTTGGTGTTGAGCTTGATATTCCTAATGGGTTGTTCAAAAGTGGACCAGGTCCGTGGATGATTATTGCATTGAGGTAGACTTGAAACAGAGGTGGGTTAAATCAGGTGAAAATAAACAAAAAAGTTAGGATGGTCTGTGTGTACGCAGAGCCGACTGTGATTTTGTTGTCTTATGCCAGTGTATAGTTCCGACGTGGGGTGTCTGCTGGACCTGGGTTGCGAAGTGATGGATCTCTGTGAGAGGATCTTTCTCCTGGTGAAGTGTGGTCAAGTCTGCAACGTCTGGACCGTTGTCTTTGTGCCTTGGGTTAAGCATTGTGGGAGACTGGCTTCCATGACTCCGTAGGGAAGTAGAAGGAGTACCATTCAGGCAGGTCAACCGGAGGTAGGTCTAGTTGCTCATAGAAGGAGGGTAAGTCCTCTGGGGTCCGAAGGAGTGCAGTGCGGCCTCTAATCTAAGCAGAGAGACAGAAAGGGAATTTCCATCGATATTGGATATTGCGTGATCGGAGAACTTCCAGCAGGAGGTGTAGACTGTGTCTGTTCTGTAATGTAATCTGAGAAAGGTCTTGGAAAAGTTTTATCTCAGCACCATTAAATAGTATGCATCCTCTGTCCCTTGCTTTCCTGAGGATTTCACTATTTTCAGGAGGAAGTTCACTATGCAGCAGACAATGTCTCTGGGTGGTTCCGAGTGACGGGGAGGGGGTCTTAGTGCCCGGTGTAACCGTTCCATCTCAATAGGGGAGTCTGCGGAGTGGTCAAGTAGCTCATTAAAAATAGAGCAGACTGCTTGTGGCAATGTGGCCTGGTCTAGTCCCTCCGGGACCCCCCTTACCCGCACGTTATGTCTACGTCCCCTATTGTCCAGATCCTCTACTTGTCTGTGCAGCTCAAACATGTGTGGCAGGTGTATGTTATACGTTTTTTGAACTTGCCTGATCGCTGTTGCCTGTACCCGGGAGTTCTCCTCCACATCAATTAGTCAGTTGTTCATTTTATGGATATCTGCTTTTAGATTGGATATCACTTCAGTCAAGGTGTGTTTGATGTCCAAGGCTACCTTTTGGAGGTCTCTTTGGATGTCCAGAAGGCTAGGGTGTGGGGTACTGAGCCCGTTGTCATCACTGTCCATCATTGAGTCTGTGGAACAGCTATGCGAAACCAGGGATGCGGCTTGTGCAGCCTGTGACGCCTGTGATGCCTCGTGTTACGCTGCCTGGCGGGTCCTAAATAACTCTGGGATGTTTCCGAATAGTTGGGTACCCGGGTCTTTTTGTGTGCGGGGTGTTGAGGCGCTCCTATTGGATTTTCCCATACTGGGGAAATGTCACTTAGTCCCCCTAATGTGCTTCTCTTTGCCCTCTGTGTGTGGGAGCTGGGTCCTTACATGGCCATCTCGGGTCCCCTCTGGGCCACTTCCCCCAAGTGGGGTATTATTATGAACTGGGGGGTTAGGATCTGGCTCCGAGGGGATGGGGGGCCAGCTGGTGTGTTTTGGGTGTGCCAAGATGGCCGTCTCCTACCTCTGTCCCCTGAGCACCTTTTCTCTGCTGCATGTGGCCGGTTGTCCCTGGGCTCCGCTTGCTTCCTTCCCCCGGGCGGCGGGGGTGCCGCAGGTATGCACGAGATGGGTCGCCACTCTTCCCGCAGGCTACGGTACTCAAGAGTGGAGGATCCGGAGACCTCGTAGGCCGCAAGATGGCAGCCAATGCCCGGTAAATGGCGCCGGCGTTGGGCTAATCGTGGATTGCCCGGATGGCTGGGAGTCCCCAAATGAGCAGGGATCAGTTTAGGGGGTGCTCAGACAGCTGGCTGATGTGTCAGCTGGCTAAAATCCAGGCCTCTGAAGCAGGATGGCTTTGGATTTTGTGCCAGCTCAGCCACAGCGTGCCCTTCCTCCTTCGTGTACGGCCACACCCTCCGGCCACTCTCTCCTACCGCTAATTCAAACTCCCATTACAGATCACTACAGCCGCAAAACAAACAATTGCCAAAGCTTGGAAATCACTGTTCTTAATAATTGCTGAAACTAAAAATAGAGTCAATCAAGCAAAGATCCATGCCAAAACAGAGGCTATAACTCAAAATAAAATATCCAACTTTGATAATACATGGAATCCCTGGGTGACTCGCTTTTTGCCTTCCAATTTAAATGCTTCCCTAAGACCTTGGTAATGTCGATTTATACTTTCATTCTCTGCATTCATGGTATGTGTTTATTACCATTTATTACCGGGGGACCCCTACTACATCTCATTTCTTTCTTCCCTATCTATTTTTTCTCCTGCCTAAGATTACTTTCTCTTTTATCTTCTTTCTTTCTTTTACTTTTCCCCCGATTCTCTCTCTCCTCTTTCAATTTACTCTTTATATAGTTCTGGTAGCAGAAATGTAATTTCCTTGGTTATCATTATAACAGTTTTTCATAGTTCCAATATGTAGTATATGATTTTAGATTCTATAATAAATTATTTATTTATTTAAATTTTATTTAAAAACATTTTTTGTTTTTTTTATCTAAGGTCATCTTATATTAACCTTGTCTAAGTTGGTTTTATCCTCTCTTATACAATGTATGACACAATCTTTTGAGTAGTTGGGTCCATGCTAATTTTTTTTAGTTAAACTACTTTTAATTTTATGTTCGAACTACAACTCAGTATTATTACCATATACAGTATGTGATCTTTTCTTTTGCTGCCACCATATGTACTTATGCATACTAATTGTTAGAATTCAATAAACAAATTTGACAATGAAAAAGAGGAATAAAGGATAAATTAAGAAAGAAGAAAATGAAATAAAATGGCAGTAGATAATGTTTGTTTTGCATAATAATAGTTTCCTGGATTATTTCAAAATAATGCCTGCTTCCTTTGTCTCAGCCTCAATATTCATTGGGTAAAATATACAGTATATGGAGCATAAGAAAATATGTATTTTGAAAAAGGGACACCAGTGATTATCAAATAAATATTATGATGCATGCCCACATTAATACAAGGGTACTTCAAAATGTGCATATAAATATGTGTTGTTCTAAAAGCATCATATTCAGTATTATTATTTTTTTTTAATTAACAATAATAAATATAATGTGACCCCGCAATGTGCTTCAATGTACATTTTTTGCGAAAGTTAAAACAATCCTCCTGAACTTATGACAGCACTCACTCTCCATGTGTAACCTCTACTGACCTCTCTTTGGGTGTTCTCTCACCTTTTTATTTTTTATTTTTTTTTTTTAAGATTTTTTATTGCGCACATATGTATTATACAAAGCAGTACATCAGAGACAGGTACATCACAATCAATAAAAGGAATCCACATTCATTAGGAGCAATAAAGATTGTCACATGATTGTCACAAGATTTCACATATCTGAGCCAGTGATGTCTACACCCCCATCATACACTGAAATATATGTGCATTTTCTTTTTTCAAACAACATAAAACTAAAACCGAGACCCAATTAAATAACCTCACAGAGAAAAACCTTCTTACCCTCCCTCCCTAAAAGGGTGTCTGCTTTCCAGTGTTATGCTCAGTAGGATACAGAAATCCCATCTCTGTCCACTTTAAAGGAAGTGTAACCACTGCCATGCCACCATCCGAGTTCCAAGGATTGAGGGTAATCCTAGACAACCTAACGTTCTATCAACCCTCTTCTTCCAACATATCCTCAGAGTCAACCCATCTAAACCATACCTTCCTAAACTTCTTGGGAGCCCCTCTAGCTGCATAGGTAATTTTATACATCAGGACATCCGCATTTACTATTTTTTTCCACATCCCCAGTGTTAACCGATCATCATTTATCCAGCGTCTGGCAATGAGTTCCCTCACACCAAAAAACAGGATCCTGAGGAACAGTTTTGTGTGCACATTCATCTCCTCTTCCTCAAAGACCCCAAGAAGGCATCGTAGAGGAGAGCAAATGTTGGACAAATCAAAATGATCTTAAATAAATTGAGTCACCTGCGACCATAATGGTCTCACATTTTCGCATTCCCAGACCATATGTACCTTTCGCCCCCCTGCATTTATGGCAGATAGCCAATTCCCTCCTTTGCATTTGGTAAAGTCTAGCTGGTGTATAATACTGTTGGTGAAGGTAACGAAATTGAATCATTTTGTCAGTGGAGGAGACAACAGACACCAAATATGTGTCCAGTACCTCCTGCCACATTTCCTCAGATAACTCCGGGACAATCGGCACCCATCTCATCATGGGCCTAGTAGCTGTAGTCATCGCCCCCCAGGCCCACTGCTCCATAGTATCTAGAGATTCGCTTAGCTGGATCCGGATCAATCAGAACCTTCTCCAAATCCATGTTCTAGACCATAGTTTAACCCCCACCCCCGAACCGTGCAATCGATGTATGGAGCAGCTGCGCATAGCGAAAGACCCAGGTCTTTGGTACTTCAAATTTTTCCCTTAGTTGTATAAAGGTACAGAGATGATTATCCTAATATATTTGATGTAAGTATTTTATGCCATATTCAACCCATCTGGTAACTTAAGAAACTCCTTTAGGGTTTTATTACACCATAGGGGACTATTTGGGGATAGCCACAGGGGATCATCTTTCCGCCATTGTGAGCATAGGTGAAACACTTTCCCAGGCAATGCCATAATCGATCCCGCCTTCCTCCCTGGGATCCCTTTCCTATATAACATTTTGTAGAGTTTACTGTGAGGTGGCAACTGCTGCCTCCAGTAGGGTAGTGGCATTGGGCATTTACAGAAAAAGTCGCCAATGCAAAAATATTAGCTGTGAGGCCATGAAATAAGACTGTAAATCAGGAAGTGCCATCCCACCCATCCTGATTGGTAGCTTTAAAACAGCCAAAGATACCCTAAGTGCCTTGGGGCCCCACAAGAACCTCACAATAACAGAGTCAATTTGCTTAAAGACTCGTAGTGGATAGACAGAAATTTGAGGAGAAGAATCATCTTGAACAGATTTTTCTGTCCCATCAAGGTGATTGGTAAATTCTGCCATCTCTGTACCTTCCCCCGAAAATTCGCTATTACTGGCGTCAAGTTTGTCTCAAGAAATATAGAGATGGGGAGCTGAACCTCTATCCCCAAGTACTTAAAGGAGGTAGACAATGGGATGGGGCAGTCCAACGGGACCACCACTGTCTCATCAATAGGAAAGAGAGAGGATTTTTTCCAATTAATTTGGAATCCAGAGTAATCCCCAAACTCCTGAATCAATCGGAAGGCTCTCTGTCCCCAGAGGAGTACAAGACCTGTATAATTCTTTATAGAATTGAGCAAATACTGTCAGGATATCAACTGAGTCACACATTTCAGTTCTGGAGTTGTTATATACCGATTTAATATAGACTGGAACATAGTCCGGCCGTGCCAAGTATGACAAGAGTCTGCTATTCTTGTCACCAAATTCAAAAATGCATCTACATTGCGCAAAGTTGAGCTTTGTGGTATGATCCGTTAGGACTGTCCTGTACTCCCTGGTTCTAGTCTGTAAAGTCAATAGCCTCTCCTTATTGGGGTCCCTAACATATTCTGCCTCTGCTAGCGTCACCTCCGTTTCCTTAAGTTGGATTGTGGAAGCCAACTGTTTCTTGAAACCCTGTACTTCGGCCATAAACACCCCTCTTAGCATGGCCTCTTAGCATGGCCTTGAAGGCCTCCCACTGTATAAGAAAGGATTCAGTGTCAGCATTTTCAGCCCAGAAATGTTTGATAGCCTCTGCACACTTAATCTTTATATACTCCTCCTGTAACCAACTGGCCTCCATCCGCCAAATATGTAAACCTGGTTTCGGCCCAAGTCTAAGCTCCAGTGGCATAGGGGAATGATCTGAAAGGTCTCTGGGTAAATAAGCAAGCCACTTGATCAATGCTATACCGTCACTCTCCATCAGAATAGTGTCTATTCTGGAGAGCGTCTTATGTGTTTCCGAATAACAGGAGTACTCCTTTATATCAGGATGATGAAAATGCCAGATATCTCTAAACCCAGGAGTAGACATCCAGCCCGCGAGGGGGAGCGATGTGCCAGAAGTCGTTCCCAGTCTATGCAAGGCCGGAACAGACATAGAATTGAAATCACCTAGTATGAAGATCCTCCCCTCCGTCACCTCATGGGTAGCCTGCATCATATCATCCAGATGAGCTAGCGAAAAAAAGGAGGAGGAACATACAAATTTACAATCATTAGAAATCCATCACTTGCACCACCAATACAACCAACCTCCCTTTAATGTCAGTCCAGATTGCATGTATCGATATGGGCATAGCCTTGGTGACCAGAGTGGAAACCCCCCTAGTGTACGATGAGTAGGTAACATGATAGGCCCCAGCAATATGTGCCGCTTTAAGGAGAACCCTGGAGCACTGGAGATGTGTTTCCTGGAATAAAATGATAGGAGGTTTATGCTTTTTAATATAATCACAAATCAGTGAGCGCTTAAATTTTGAATTGAGGCCCCTGACATTCCAGGCCAAAATCTTAAGAGAACCTTCCATGACAAAGAATAGTGAAGGAAGGTGTGTCCTCACACCCCGGAAAATTGGTTAGCCAGAAAAAGAGCTCCAGAGTTTCCCCCTCACATACACACAGCGTAGTGGATATGACAATGAGAATGGCCCCCTGTAAATACACTGAATGTGGACACTCCCAACCAAAAGCAGACATAAGATTCCCAACATAAGGAACATCCCAACTTTCCCCACCCCCCTCCCTACACCCAGCCCCAACATGCCAGGCATTTTATTCCCTAAACTTTAGTTAAAATAGGCAGCGAAGATGCAACTTAAACTGTCACATAGGCCAGGTCACCCTAAGATAACTGTGCCTCGCCTTGTATGCCAGCTCAGTTCTCCTGTCAAAAAAAAATCAAAAAAGAAATAAACCAAATTATAGCAGCATCAAGAGCAGTCTGCAGACTCTGCATATATTTCTGCCATGAGTCAACGGCAGTTTCAATAAGATCAAGGACCTCTGCTGTTAGCACCTTCTAAGGAAGGGTTGGCCGTTAGTAAAATTTTGAAAATAAGAATACAATCCAAGTGTATAAATCCTAACGTTGAGAATAGCAACAGTCCTATTTCTCCTTCCAAAAAAATATGGATGCAGGTGCACAAAAACATGTTCCAAACGGGCATCAGAGGTAAATAATATAACAGGAGAGACTTCCAAGTATATGATCCCTGTCAGCCCCAGTATTTCTCTCACCCAGTACTTGTTCCCCCTCTGTGTGTCAGGGTGGACAGGAAGAAGCTCTGTCTCTGTGGTGTCCGCGAGTGTCCAACCACTCTGAGGGATCAGTAGGATTGGTGAAAAAATAGGTTTTCCCACTTTCCGATATACTCAGCTTGGCTGGGTACAGCATATTGTAGATCAGGTTGAGATCCCTCAGTCTTTTCTTTACAGGCAGGAAGGAAGGTGTCTGCTTCTGGGTGGCTGCTGAAAAGTCAGGATAAATTCATATTCGATTACCCTCAGCCATCAGCTCAGGGCCTGTTCTGGCCCTCAGCAGGATATTCTCCCAGTCCCGGAAGTGAAGCACCTTCGCTATCATAGATCTGGGGGGGCTCCCTTCGGGGGCACCCGACCTGGTATACGATGTGCCCTTTCAATGGCAAACATTTTGGTGAAAGTCTCAGGAAAGTCTCAGGAGCCATTTGTTCAGTGGTGTTCTCTCATCTTAATTTGACCCTCACCACAAATGTCAAAATATGATTGTGTCTCTTTAAATCCAAGGCCAATACAGAGGTAGTGTCACATTCCAGGTGTGAGGCTGAGGTGCTGAGAGGGCTCACCTTGTGGCTGAGTGCAGTGCATCCCCCCGAGAGTGGTACAGGGAATGCAGTGCACAAACAATCACGGTTTTCCTGTTACTGAAGTTTGATGAGCTTATCACCAGAGAATATCTGGAACAGGCAGGATGTTCTGTAAGGCAGATGTGCTTGGGTGTTGCCAAATGTATGTGGCAGTGGAGCAAACCTAGAACAGAATCAGGAGCCAGGCCAGGGGTCATATTCGTCAGGTCAGTCAGAGATGGGTTCAGATAGCAGAACTGGAACCAGCCGGGGTCATACAAGGTGAGATTGGTAATAGCAGAGTTGTGAGCCAAGCCATGATCAAACCTGATGGAGCAGCCAGGAGCAGAGTTAGGGTGCAAGCCAAGGGTCAAGTCAGGAGATCAGGATAAGCGGGTCACAACAAGCCATGTCAGTAATGAGAGGTTCAAGAGTCAGGATACACAGAAGCACAGGGAAATATGGGGGAGCTGATGTTAATCCAGCAACATCATGCTCACAGCAGCAGGTTTAAATAGACTGGTGGGTGTCAACATCTGTTGCCCTATGCGTGTGCCAGTGCACATGCTCATTCAAGCCGTTGTGCATTTGTGTGTGCCAATGCGCATAGGAGTTTGCCATATGTGCCCATGAAGGGTATTGGCAACATTGCCAATCCTTTTGCGGCCATTTCCCTGACAGGTAGATAAATTAAGCCAGCATTAAACACCCAACTATAAGGACTTCTCAACATGAATCATTTATTCCCAGTTTCAAAACAGTAGGTAGATAACAAGGCTCAACCTCTCTCATATACATCGGCCCAAATAAGTCAAAGAAAATACATAGTGCTCTCCATTTGATATTCAATAATTAAAACCAAGTAAAAAATACACTCACAGATTGTATCAAGATAGGTGCTTGAATCACAGAAACGGCATGATTGTGTTGTGATTGTGTGTCTTGCTAGCAGCTGCATCTTCCGGCCTTACAACACTAGGCTCACTCTGGGATTGCAGGACTTCGCTCAATAAGTTTCATCATCCAGGCAAAATATCCAAAGTGTTACACTTGTGTATCCACCACATTTCTCTCATAAAAAGGGCCCTTTTGAAGTTGCCCCTACCACCAATGTTTAGTAGACATGTGCACGCTGAAATATTTTATTTCGGAAGTTAGTTTTCGTCCGAAAAATACATTTACATTTACTCCCGAAATTCATTTTTATTTATTTCATTTTTCGTTAAAAGTTGCATTCGCCCGAAAATCCAAATGAATTAAGGTCGAATCTGTCATTGAAGGCTTATGGTGTCTGTCGAATGTTCGACGGAGCAGCTAAACTGTATGACTCCGTATAGTTTAGCTGCTCCATCGAATCTTCTTAGAACCTTCGACACACACCATAAGCCAAAGATTCAACGTTTGTATGTTTTTCACTGCTTTGTCGAATCTTTGTCATTCATGTTGAATGTATATAGTTCAAACAGAAAAAGGACTGGTGATAAATGATCACTGATCAGACAGGTAACAACATAGGGAATATAGAATCTATATAGAATCTTAATCTATAATATAGAATCTATAATAATAACCCCCCCCCCACAACACAGGCAGCCTCTGAGGCTATCACAACACTAGCAACGCTAGTATCACTATCAGGTTCACAACACTAACACAATAGCAGCAGATTATTATGAAAAAGTTAAGTTGAACTGTAGCTTGCGTCACTATTGTTCTGCTGCTGTGCTTATGCTTAATTGCTAATTAAGTCAGGTTCTCTGACAAACGGACCAGCTAAGATTGACTGTCTTCTGAAATGATTCAGTGTGTGTGTGTCTCTCTCTCTGCTAGCAATCGTAAGTGAAAGTAAGTTGGCTGTACATGTGTACTTAGTTCTAGCTATTTTACTACTCCTCCTCTGTGGTTACAATCGACCAATAACATTCATCATCATCATTATTTTTATTTTACTTCCCCCACCCAATTCCAGCAGCGATCTTTTCTCTCTATGTCGAATCTTTTCTCTCTCTGTCTAATCTTTTCTCTCTGTCGAATCTTTTCTCTCTATGTCGAATATTTTCTCTCTATATAGAATAATCCTGGACTAATAGAGTTAAGGTTAGGCACATTCGACCACAGGTTCGATAGACACAGATTGTTATTGTCAGCGTCATGTCGAATCTCCTATCTGTATCGAACTGTAGTCACAACGAAAACAAAAATAAAGCATTTATTTATGTCGGACTTTCGTTTTTCAGATTCTGCACTTTCGTTGTCGTTTGTTAAAACGATAACGAAAATACCTGAAATTCGGACGAAAATGCATTTGGACGAAAACGAATGCACATGTCTAATGTTTAGATACTTTTTTTTAGCCCTAAAATATCAAGCCAAATATTTGATTAGGACTGCTAGTTTCCTTAAGGTCCTCCCAATATATTAGAATCCACAAGGATACTGATTTCAATATACCAAATCACAAGAAATAAACTGTTTGATATTGTTTGAAACTGGTTTGAAAAAGAAAAAAAAAGATATTTGGTGCCATCAGAATGCAAAACCCTGATTATGCCTTATCTTGCAAAAATCCATAATCCATCCAGTAGTAAATGGAATTGATTCCCTTACAGGAAGGCTAGGGGGATATAATAGATATTTTCTCGCAACTTCTCAAACAGAACACAAAATCATACTTAAAGGGTACAAAATATCTTTTAAATATTCTAAAGGATATTGCTGTGTATCAACATTATTTTCTGGTGACAGTTGGCATTGGCTCTTTGTATACCATTATTGACCACCCAGTCTAGCTGCAGTGAAATGACTGCTGGAAACCTCTGATTAGTTAATGTCTACACTAAAAAGACTTTACTTTAGAAGCTTTAAGATTTGGTTTTAAGCACATTTTCTTTTTTTTTTGTTTTGGTGCAAAATTTTACAGGCAAATAACCAAAGTTACTGTTGGGGATAAATTTGTCCCAGTGTTACCAACTTGTTTATGGCTAACTGGAAAACAGATACCATCCTGTTTGGGCTGGCTTAGTCCTTCCTCCTTTGGGCTGGCCGCTCAGCTGTCGGCTAATTGCCAGCTCTCTTCTCTTTCCACAGTTACCAGCTGTTCTCGATGACGCTAGTCTGACCTGCCTATTTAAAGCCTTCCAGCTTACTCTTTACTTTGCCTTCACATTGGTCACATCACAAGGAACCATCTCCTGCTGTTTGTTTCAAGACTGGCTTGCTGACATCCCTCCTGGCATCTTATCCTGCTTGCTGTTGCTCTCCTTGGATCCCTGACTTCTGAACTGTCTGATTACCCGATCTGGTTTATGAACTTTGGACTGGCTGACTACCTGATCTGGCTACTGGACTCTGGCTATGCTTGACTATGCTTTTTTCTGTTTACCTTTTTATTTTTATTAATAAACAAGTGTGATTTGATTGTACTTCTGTCTCAGTCTGTTTCATGGTTCCTAACAGTATGCGAAGGCCATGAATTCAGAAGATACAGTCAATCCACTTGTTGGTAATATTTTTTCCAGATTGGATGAGCATGAACACCACATGGATCAGTTTGCCTTGGCGTTACAAACGCTCCTGAATCACACGGCTCACCTGGAATCCCCCACGGTGGCTGCTCTGGTACAACCTGAGTCGCAGGCCGTCCCTGCTGCTGCGCCAGTCTCTGTGCATGCATCCGCCTCCAGTATTACCTCTATAAGAGGTATGTCTGGTTCTGCTCCACTTCCCCAGTGATTTGGGGGCAATCCAGTTCAATGCAGAGGGTTTCTCAATCAGGTTGAGATATACTTCGAAATGCTGCCCCGGGCGTTTCCCACGGACAGAAGCAAAGTAGGTTTCGTGATATCTTTGCTCTCTGAGAGAGCCTTGGCCTGGGCTAAACCTCTATGGGAGACGCAAAAACCTGTTGTCTTGAGTTATTCTCAGTTTGTGGCCTCCTTTAAAAGGGTTTTTGACGTTCCCGCACGCTCCGCTTCTGCTGCCAAGTGCCTCATGTCCATCAAAGAGAGTACGAGAACTATTGCAGACTACGCCATTGAATTCCATACTCTGGCAGCAGAGGTTGCTTGGAACAATGAGGCCCTCGTGGCTGCTTTTTCTCATGGTCTCTCGGATTCCATCAAGGATGAGATAGCAGCCCGAGATATAGACACTGAGCTGGAGAGCTTGATCTCGTTTGCCATCCTCATTGACTCCAGACTCAGAGAAAGACTTTCGCTTAAGGAGCGCTTGCAGAAGCCTCCTGTACGTTTGTCTCCGAGCTTTGTAGTCCCACCCATGCCTCCCTCACCTCCCATGCCTCCTGGTACAGAGTTGGTCAGTGAAGATGAACCCATGCACCTGGGCTTCACGCGTCTCTCTGCGGATGAGAGAGCCTTTAGGAGGAGGGAGAGATTGTGCCTTTATTGTGGCCAGGCAGGTCACTTTTTGAAGCCTTGCCCTACCCGTCCAGGGAACGCTCGAACCTTGAGGTCCTGTCATGGACAGACCTTAGGTGGTGTTGTTTTGTCCCCAGTTATCCAGAAGGAAAAGCCCGTGGTTTTGGTCACCCTTTCTTGGGCTGAGTTGTCCATCGAGATGCATGCTCTAATTGACTCTGGGGCTGCAAGCCTGTTCATTGATGCTGCATTTGTTTCGCGGCACTCGATTCTCCTGCAGCTGCGTGGCACTCAACTTGCCATTGAGACCTTTACAGCCCGCCCATGGGACTCATGAGACGGTTCCGTTGTCCATGGCTGTAGGGGCTCTACACCATGAGATAATCCAATTCCGAGTTATTTCCTCACCCAGATTTCCGCTGGTTATTGGTTATCCTTTGTTACAGAGGCACAACCCCTCTTTTGATTGGCTCCGTGCTCAGGTTCTCTCCTGGTCACCACAATGCAGTGAGACATGCTTCCTGAAGGTATCCAAGGTCCTGTGCACCGCTTCACTCCCCTCCCTGCCGGAGGAGTACCGTGATTTGGCGATGTCTTTGATAAAGGTCAAGCCGGTAGTTTGCCTCCTCACTGGGCTTATGATTGCGCAATTGACCTTCAACCTGGTGCCATACCTCCTCCTGGCCGGCCCCTTGTCAGTCTTGGAGGATAAGGCTATGGAGGAGTATGTTGCTGACGCACTTTCTCGAGGTTTCATCCGCAAGACCTTGTCTCCTGCTGGTGCTGGTTTCTTCTTTGTGAAAAAGAAGAGCGGTGAACTGAGACCTTGTATAGATTATAGGTGTCTCAATCGTGTCACAATTAAGAATGCCTACCCGATTCCATTGATTACAGAGTTATTTTAGGTAGGGGGGAAAACACCGCGCTAAATTGGAATACAGGTGAAAAAAACAGCTGCTGACACTTCAAACAAACAAAGTCCAAAATTACAAACAAAATAATAGTGTAGCGCTAATTATATAGTGATATAAACACAAGAACGAAAATTTGTGTGTAAACAATCTTCAAATGCTAAGAAAACTAGAAATGTAGCCTTCTATCATGTGATTAAACCGTATATAAGAGGATAATATACTTGAAATGGGATATCTGAGTGAAAACAATCATATATAAACAACAAAGAATAAAGTCCTCTATCATGTGACTGATACACGTGAAGTGAGATGAGAGGTCTTCTTCAGGTGAAATAGACGTTTCACTAATCAGGTGTGGCAAGATGTGTCAACTTGTCTGGAGTAATCAAGAAAGTAGATGGAATACTCTTACCAGATGCGGTGGACTCCCCAGTCTTACGACTGTAGAGTCAGGAACGCTTAGGGTCTGCACATGCGACCAGATGGTAGATTGGAAGCAGTCCAACGGGATTCCCAGAAGGCTCCGAGTGATGAAACAACCGTGACCAGCGTCTCTTCAGGGGGATCCCTCAAGTTGTCCGGATCAAGTGTGGCCCATTTACATTCCAGACCCCAAATGTAAAGGGGGTTGACAAGGATGGTAGGAACAAAAGAAAAAAGAAAGCTCCAAATGGTGCAGGTCAAAAAAAGTTAACCATGAGGTATTTATCAAAAAGTCATAAAAAAGGACATAAATTATGACAAGTGATCACAAAACGGAAGCGTCAATAAGAGCAATGTGGGGTGCTAGATGCAAGCCCAAAGCGTTTCGACAAAGAGTGTCTTCAACAGGGGCATAGTAGAACCCACCACATTGCTATCAAATTTATATAAAGTTTTCCAAGCCAGACCCACCTGTAAAGGGGCGGGGTCTGTAATCAAAGACAAGATGTGTGGGGGAGTGTCGAGCAAATGGTAACGAGCCTGTGGGCGGACAAGCACAAAAACAGCCGTCAGTCTGCTAAGCCAATCAACCGCACATATGTCTGTCAAAACATCACAAAATTATACACGTTTGTAAACAATCCATATAGACCATTTAGTGAAATTATGCATACAAATACACATCTTTGGAGAGGACCTTTATATTAATGAATCTCATATAGGCGCTAGTATCAAAAAATATATATATCTATGCCAGTGAAATAATTTTTACTATGAATTCATTAGACTTACATCATTCTTATTGAAAATGTATAGTTAATTACTTGTTACATTTTACCTGCGCATTGAATAAAGTAGGCAGGGAGCCCCATCTAATGTGGACAAGGGATGGTGTATAGCTCCTCGTACAAAGTAGGGGGAAAACAGTCAATCCATCCAGATGGCCACCCCCGTCAGACGACAGGCACCTGTCCACATAGGGGGATCTGCATGCACAGCGCAGGTACTTGTCTCCATCCTGCCCGGTAAGTAACGCCGGTACATTGTTGATGGGTTGCCATGGTGACCGCCCGTGAGTCAGGCTGATCCCGTGGTCAGCATCGGGTCACCTGACACACTGACGTCATGACGTCATTACGTCCGTATTGTATCAACGTATACCATGTCCCGCATGGTCTAGGTGATACACAAAAGGCGTCCCGTTGTACGCCAGGTGGGTTCTACTATGCCCCTGTTGAAGACACTCTTTGTCGAAACGCTTTGGGCTTGCATCTAGCACCCCACATTGCTCTTATTGACGCTTCCGTTTTGTGATCACTTGTCATAATTTATGTCCTTTTTTATGACTTTTTAATAAATACCTCATGGTTAACTTTTTTTGACCTGCACCATTTGGAGCTTTCTTTTTTCTTTTGTTCCTACCATCCTTGTCAACCCCCTTTACATTTGGGGTCTGGAATGTAAATGGGCCACACTTGATCCGGACAACTTGAGGGATCCCCCTGAAGAGACGCTGGTCACGGTTGTTTCATCACTCGGAGACTTCTGGGAATCCCGTTGGACTGCTTCCAATCTACCATCTGGTCGCATGTGCAGACCCTAAGCGTTCCTGACTCTACTGTCGTAAGACTGGGGAGTCCACCGCATCTGGTAAGAGTATTCCATCTACTTTCTTGATTACTCCAGACAAGTTGACACATCTTGCCACACCTGATTAGTGAAACGTCTATTTCACCTGAAGAAGACCTCTCATCTCACTTCACGTGTATCAGTCACATGATAGAGGACTTTATTCTTTGTTGTTTATATATGATTGTTTTCACTCAGATATCCCATTTCAAGTATATTATCCTCTTATATACGGTTTAATCACATGATAGAAGGCTACATTTCTAGTTTTCTTAGCATTTGAAGATTGTTTACACACAAATTTTCGTTCTTGTGTTTATATCACTATATAATTAGCGCTACACTATTATTTTGTTTACAGAGTTATTTGACCGCCTCAAGGGAGCAACGGTTTTCACAAAGCTTGACCTGAGAGGGGCATACAATCTCGTGCGCATTAAGGAGGGTGATAAGTGGAAAACTGCGTTTAATACCAGAACAGGCCATTATGAATACCTGGTAATGCCTTTTAGCCTTTGTAACTCCCCGGTGTTCTGCCTAATAGAGTCCGGCCATCAATATGTGTCCGCTCCGTACTGCGCATGCGCAGTACGGAGCAGACGAAGCTTCGGAAAATCTCCGAAGCTGAACGGCGCCTGCGCCGTGAGTGGAGGTGGTAGTCCCACCATCCAAGCGGACATAGGGTTGTGAATTTTAGAGGGCCCCTCGCGGGCGAGCTTCGCTCGCCACGCTTCGGGCTCGGCCTCGCTGCGCTCGGCTCTTTTTTATTCAGAACCTGGACTCACGGCGCAGGCGCCGTTCATCCTCGGCAATTTTCGGAATCTGTGTTCCTGTGTACTGCGCATGCGCAGTACGCAGGGGACAGCATCTGATGGAGGACCCTATTTGACAAGACACCGGCAGTTTTCCAGGAATTTATTAACGATGTCCTCCGAGATTTGTTGCAATTGTGTGTGGTGGTTTATCGCGATGATAGCCTCATATTTTCCAAGTCCCTGGAGAGCCACCACACAGATGTCTGTCGTGTACTTCAGAAACTAAGAGAAAACAATCTCTATTGTAAACTGGAGAAGTGCGCGTTCCATCGTGAACAGGTTACATTCCTGGGCTATGTAATTTCCAATGCTGGTTTTTCGATGGACCCAGAGAGACTGTCGGCAGTCCTACAGTGGCCTCGACCCCTGGGTTTACGTCCTCTGCAGGGTTTCCTGGGCTTTGCCAACTACTATCGGAAGTTTATTCGTAACTTCTCGTCTCTGGTCAAGCCTCTGACTGATATGACCAGAAAGGACGGTAACCCACAGAGTTGGTCTCCGGAGTCCATTAAGGCCTTTGAGACTCTCAAGGCTGCCTTTGTTTCTGCTCCTGTGTTGGCACATCCTGATCCTACGTTGCCTTTTATCCTAGAAGTTGATGCTTCTGAGACTAGAGTTGGCGCCCTTCTGTCTCAACGTCCTAACTCTGAGAGCGCTATGCATCAGTGTGGCTACTTTTCCAAGAAATTGTCACCTGCTGAATGCAATTATGAGATTGGTGACAGAGAGCTGTTGGCGATCATTTTAGCCCTGAAAGAATGGAGACATCTCCTTGAAGGTACCACTGTGCCCGTTCTTATTCTTACTGACCATAAGACTCTTACATTCTTGTCTGAGGCTAAGCGACTCTCCCCCAGAAGGGCGCGATGGGCTCTTTTCTTGTCGAGCTTTAATTACATTGTCTCATTCTTAGCTGGTACTAAGAATGTAAGGGCTGATGCCTTGTCACGACAATTTTCCTCCACTTCCGGTTCATATGATTCCTCCTGATTATATTTTGGCTACGGTTCGCACCAGTCTTACTTCTCCTTTGGGTGACAAAATTCTTGCTGCTCAGGTCCATGCTCCTCCTGATAAACCTTGTGACTGCTGCTTTGTCCCAGAGAGTCTCCGTACTGCAGTGCTCCAGACTTACAATTCTCCCAAGGCAGCTAACCATTCTGGGAAGAATCAACTCATTTGGGCCATCTCCCAACAATTCTGGTGGCCTAGTCTACGGGCTGATGTTACTGACTTTGTAGCTGCCTGTCCCGTGTGTGCTCAGAGTTAGCCCTTGTACACACGGTCGGAGATTCCATCGGAATGTGTCTGATCGGAGCATTTTGTCGGATATTCCGACTGTGTGTGGTCTGCATCGGACTGTTTCCGTTGGAATATCCGTCGGACCAACTTTTCCAACTTGGCGGAAATATTTTCTGTGTAGAGAATTCCGATTGGACAAAGTGCCACGCATGCTTAGATCAAATTCCTACACCAAAGCTATTGGCTACTAGTGTGAACATAGTCCCGTCGTAATGAAATAACACCATCACGTCGGATTTTCCGACAACTTTGTCCGACCGTGTGTATACAACAGTTTCAGACAAAATCCATCGGACAAAATCCGACGGACAAAATCTGACGGATTTGGTTGTCGGAATCTCCGACCGTGTGTGCAAGGGTTAAGCCCTTGTACACACCGTCGGAGATTCCGACGGAATGTGTCCCATTGGACCGTTTTGTCAGATATTCCGACTGTGTGTGGTCTACATCGGACTGTTTCCATCAGAGTATCTGACGGACCAAGTTTTCCAACTTGTTGGTAACATTTTCCGTCAAAATTCTCCGATCGGACATACTCCGATCATGTGTAGAGAATTCCGATCGGACAAAGCGCCACGCATGCTCAGATCAAATTCCTACACCAAAGCTATTGGCTACTAGCGTGAACGTAGTCCCGTCGTAACGAAATAACGTAATCATGTCGGATTTTCCGACAACTTTGTCCGACCGTGTGTATGCAACAGTTTCGGACAAAATCCGTCGGATTTGGTTGTCGGAATCTCCGACCGTGTGTACAAGGGCTAAGACTCCACGACACCTTCCAGTGGGCCTCCTACAACCCATACCCAATGGAGAGAGGCCCTGGACTCACCTGTCCATGGATTTCATTGTGGAATTGCCCAACTCCCAAGGCAACACTGTTATTCTTATGGTGGTTGACCTGTTCTCTAAGAAGTGTCATTGTATTCCACTTAAGAAGTTGCCCACCTCTAAGGAACTGGCTTCCATTTTTGCTTGGGAGATCTTTCGCTTACATGGGCTACCCAAGGTGATTGTCTCGGATAGGGGCAGTCAGTTTTTCTCCCGGTTCTGGTGAGCCTTTTGTGCACAGTTGGGAATCCAGCTTGCTTTCTCTTCTGCTTATCACCCGCAGTCTAATGGGGCCACAGAACGAGCCAATCAGTCCTTGGAGCAATTACTATGTTGCTATATTTCTGACCATCATAGCAACTGGCCTGACCTATTACCTTGGGCAGAGTTTGCTCACAACAGTGCCTTGAATTCTGCCTCCCGATTGTCTCCATTTATGGCGAATTATGGTTTCCAACCTTCCATGTTGCCTGACCCGTTTGTTCCGCAGAGTATTCCTGCATTAGAGGAGCATCTCCGTGGTCTTCGTTCCACTTTGGTACAAGTTCAGGAGGCTTTTTTCGTCATGCTAATGATAGGTACAGACTCCATGCTGACCGCAGATACCTGCCTGCGCCTTCCTACCAGATTGGGGACAGGGTCTGGCTGTCATCTCGCAACCTCCGGCTTCGTGTTCCCTCACTGAAGTTTGCACCTCGGTTTATTGAGCCTTTCCGTATCCTTCGCAGGATTAACCCAGTAGCTTACGCATTGGACCTTCCTCTGACGTACATGCCCCTGTCCTCCTCTGCGAGTTCCATAGATGGTTTCCCCTCAAGGGGGGGTACTGTCAGGGCTGGCTTAGCCCTTCCTCCTCTGGGCTGGCCACTCAGCCGTCGGCTAATTGCCAGCTCTCTTCTCTTTCCACAGTTACCAGCTGTTCCCGATGATGCTCGCCTGACCTGCCTATTTAAAGCCTTCCAGCTCACTCTTTCCTTTGCCTTCGCATTGCTCTACTGCTGTTTGTTTCAATCAAACAATGCTTGACTACGCTTTTTTCTATTTACCTTTTTATTTTTTATTAATAAACAAGTGTGATTTGATTGTACTTCTTAAACAAAAAATCAATCAGCGCTGAACACAATAAAATAAATAAAAAATAAAATGGTGAAAAGAAATTAATGCAGCTAGAGTACTATAGGTCAAAATACCAAATCCCACATTACAAAGTAAAAAGTAACAGTACAGCGCAAATAAACATAAAAAATCAATTAAATCAATCCATCAATATAGTGCATATACAAATACAAAGTCTATAAGTGAAAAAAGAAAATAGGTGAATTGTCAAGAAGAGTCCGCTTGTGCAGTGTGTCTTCAATCAAAAAAACAGGTGATGATGTGATCCCTTCACCAAAGAGCAAGATGGACTCTCACCTCAAATAATGGACCCCTGATAAATCAGACAGGTCAAAAACGCATGTTCCCATCAAGGGTTAATCACAGCAATCAGCAAATGTAACGGAAGTGCTCCAAAGATAAATCCTTTTTCATGTCCTCAAACCAGTATGGTTCCACATAGAAGTATAAAAAACAAAATCTAGTGCTCTCCGTTTATAGCAAATTTATTAAAAAAGAAGCAGGGATAAAATGATACACTCACATTTTTATGCACTGATCTCCAGTGCCGAGTAGTAGGCATAAAAACAGATACAATCCAGCATCCATGCACGGATCAGTGTAACAGCTTGCGGATGACGTGACCTAAGCCGTGATGTCATCCGCGAGCTGTTACACTGATCCGTGCATGGATGCTGGATTGTATCTGTTTTTATGCCTACTACTCGGCACTGGAGATCAGTGCATAAAAATGTGAGTGTATCATTTTATCCCTGCTTCTTTTTTAATAAATTTGCTATAAACGGAGAGCACTAGATTTTGTTTTTTATTCTTCTATGTAGAACCATATTGGTTTGAGGACATGAAAAAGGATTTATATTTGGAGCACTTCCGTTACGTTTGCTGATTGCTGTGATTAACCCTTGATGGGAACATGCGTTTTTGACCTGTCTGATTTATCAGGGGTCCATTATTTGAGGTGAGAGTCCATCTTGCTCTTTGGTGAAGGGATCACATCATCACCTGTTTTTTTGATTGAAGACACACTGCACAAGCGGACTCTTCTTGACAATTCACCTATTTTCTTTTTTTCACTTATAGACTTTTGTATTTGTATATGCACTATATTGATGGATTGATTTAATTGATTTTTTATGTTTATTTGCGCTGTACTGTTACTTTTTACTTTGATTGTACTTCTGTCTCAGTCTGTTTCATGGTTCCTGACACATCCTTAATTATAAACCATAGCATTTGGTACTTTATAAACACTTTATAGATGATGTCATCATGATCTGGATGGCTAAAGACTCAGAGTTGGTGGAGTTTTTGACTCCGGTAAATAACAATGACAAAAATACTGTATTAAATGACCAGGTTCAGCATACATCTATCAGTTACCTTGATATTAATTATTTGTCAAAAAGTATCATCTGGGAACAAGGTCATATTTTAAAGACACAGACAGGAATAATTATATTCCTTTGTCCCGTTTTCACCTATTTTCTTTTTTTCACTTATAGACTTTTGTATTTGTATATGCACTATATTGATGGATTGATTTAATTGATTTTTTATGTTTATTTGCGCTGTACTGTTACTTTTTACTTTGATTGTACTTCTGTCTCAGTCTGTTTCATGGTTCCTGACACATCATTAATTATAAACCATAGCATTTGGTACTTTATAAACACTTTATAGATGATGTCATCATGATCTGGATGGCTAAAGACTCAGAGTTGGTGGAGTTTTTGACTCCGGTAAATAACAATGACAAAAATACTGTATTAAATGACTAGGTTCAGCATACGTCTATCAGTTACCTTGATATTAATTATTTGTCAAAAAGTATCATCTGGGAACAAGGTCATATTTTAAAGACACAGACAGGAATAATTATATTCCTTTGTCCCGTTGTCATTTTCCACCTTGGCTACACAGCATCATTTTCCACCTTGGCTACATAGCATTCCCAGAGGGCAGTTTATGATAATGACATTTTATAAAGTTTGAGGTTATAGATTTCTTCAATTAGTCAGAAATTTTGAAGAGAAGTTTTATGCAAAAGGGTTGTTGCTGAGAAACGTTTAATAAAGAAATAGAAAAGGTAAATAACATGGATAGGGATGAGATCTTACTGAACAAGAAGAATAGTAATAAAACAGCAATAAAGGATTATGTCACCATTATGTTAGATTTTATCATCCAGTGCAGACAAGTTGAGAATATCATAAAGAGACACTGGGGAATGCTTAAAAAAATAGTAATTTGTGTGGCTTGCTGCTGGACAAACCTCATATTGCATATAGAAAGGCCCCAGTCACTTAGTAATTCATTAGCTAGGAGCACTATGGACCCTTCTTTGAGAAGTGGAACTTTCAATCCCCACCTTTTTGGATAGAAAGAGTTTTTACAGTCATTGTTATGCTTCCAAACTAGCTATCTCAAATTATAAAAAAAAAAAAATATTAATTTCTGCAGCAATTACAAGAAGGCTCATCTAGTGTCCTTTTGGAATTCAATATATCAGGATGACCACAATAAAACAATCCTAATCAGAGAACACATTTAAAACATTAAAAGAGGATTCAAAGACCACAATTTGTCTAAGTATTTTCATATCCATCACAATAAAGACCGAAGTAAACATAAAGATTGTGGGGCATTGAATGTGACCAAACATTGGAAGGAGGGGGCTTTGTGATTGTAGGCCTTAGTGCCTTGTTGTTTTAATTAAATAATCTATTCATCTACAATAGGTATGATGAAATGTATACAGTATTAATCCCGATATGTGCCCTTCATGATGTTTTTGGTAAACATTTTGATACAAACATTTTTATAATTTCAGAGATTCATTGGTGTTGATTGTCTTCCTGAAGCAGGCAACTCATCACTCCATTTCTATGATGGCTTATGGGGGTAACACTATGTAACTATTGTAGGAGATGATAATAGTTGTTGCAATAGGTTACTATCTGTACCATATGTATTTGTGATTTTAATATCACATGTATTTTAACATTGGATACAAATAAAACTTGTCTAGAATATAGAGAAATTTGCAAAGCAAAACAGGTGCGGTTAAAAGCATTTCTTGATCATACATCACGGGACACAGGAGCTTCATTACATAGTGGGTTATATAGGTACCTCTGGTGATTAGACACTGGTTAACCCCAATTAAGGAGAATTCCTCCCCTATATAACCCCTCCCATATGGGAGGCACCTCCGTTTTTTCGCCAGTGTCTATGGTGGTTGGTCACGTAAAACTTTAGCTCTGTGCAGGTCCCTGTGGGGGCCTAAGGGCTACAACAAACCGGATCCATACCTCGGGCCAATATTTGACTCCCAAGATGGAATGGTACCCGGGCCTCGTCAGCCGAAGAAACGAGGTTTGGCCTGTAAGTCCTCTCCTATTGGAAGACTGGGCTCTGGGAAAACCAGACTTGGTGTACTGTTTATACAGAGCGCACAAAAGTTTCTGGCAGAGTCTTTTACATGGTCCAGGTAGGAGGCTCTTCCGAGAAAGAGCCCCAGATAAACCTGGAGGTTGGCTAACACTGCCCGCCATGATGGGTGAAGGCTGGAATTTGTCTGTTTCAGCAATTCCTGCGGCGAGGACAGGTAAGGGAAGTTAATCCTATATATGTAATTATATGATGGATTTCTTCATTTTGAGTAGTTGTATGTCTTACCTGGTTTCCACCACTAGAGGGAGTAAGAGAAGCCTGATACATACTTACATGCCTTTCAGTACACACGCTCAGTGAAGCCTGGTTCTCCAGAGGTGTCACATCCCCATTGCAGTCCCTGCCACAACAAGGTAACACAGGGGTCCCATGTAGTCTGGAGTTCTGGTGGAGTTCTCCTTTGCCCCCCTGGATCCCATGGTCCTCGTGCACACACGCTGGGCGTGTTTCCGGCCTAATGGAGGAGGGGGGAGTGTGGTTGTGAGCCGTGCACGTCAGTGTGCATGGCGCTGTACTGCGCAGGCGCCAGGCGGCAGATTTAAAAAGCCCAGAGCGTCAGGGGGCTGTAAGTGGAGACACAGGAGCTGTGGGCAGTAAGCATCCGAGGGGATTGGATCCAGGCAAACCTTAGACACCTACTCAGCATCAGGTTGTGCAGTTTAAGCATATATATTTATTGTGAGACTTTAAGCACAACAGTGATTGCACTTGTACTAGTACCTCTGCTTTGTAGCTTAGGACTATGTCTCCTTGTAAGAGGGTCTCAGGGGGAGGTAGCAAAGGCATTGGTAAATCACCGCCTAGGTCCAGGGGTTCTAAAAGTGCCTGTAAGTTACCATCCCCCCCTGCAAGACTGGAGCCAGCCTCTCAAGACGAGTCAGTGCCCCTGTCAGGTTTTGCAGCCTCTCCTAATGTCCCAGTCCCGGTTTATGTCACTGAGGACTCCCTTAGGGCTACATTGGAGGGTTTCAAAGGGAGAATAATTAATTTTATTTCTGCTTCCCTGAAAGATAGCAGGAAAAGGGGTAGATCCCCTCCCTCTGGTGAAATTCTTCTCTCAGATGATTCTTCTGAAAATGAGGAGAGATCCCTGTCTTGGGACAGGGATCACGAGCAGTCGGATGAATCAGAGGAAGAGGAGAGAGTCCCCTCCTCCCAGGCGCTCAGAAAACAGGTGCAGTATTATACTGAATTGGTGCGTACCACATTCAGAATGCCTGCTGCTGAAGTCGCTACGTCCTCTGTTTCTTCCCTGGGAGTCAGGAAAGCCCCACAGACTGCCTATTCCTTTCCAATTCATCCCTTAATGGATGAATTGTTGTATGAGGATTGGGGACATCCCGATAAACTGTTTGCTCCTCCTAAAAGGTTTTCTATGCATTATCCTCTGGAGGAGAGTTTCATCAAGAAGTGAGGGGTCCCATCTGTTGATGCGGCTGTTTCTTGCGTGAATAAAAACCTGACTTGTCCCTTGGACAATGCGCAGGTATTTAAAGATCCAACTGATAAGAAGCTGGAAACCTTATTAAAAGCCTCCTTTTCCATGACTAGCGCTGTAGTGCAACCTACAGTCGCAGCTGTGGGGTTGTGCCAGTTTCTCAAGGAACAGGTTAAGCAGATGCTTGGCCTCCTTCCCAGTGAGGAAGTAGAGAATTATGCAGAAATACCTCATATTCTGTGTTTCATGATTGATGCGATTTTGGATTCTGTCCAACAAGCATTACGTTTGTCCCTCATGTTGGTACACATGCGAAGGGCCCTATGGCTAAAGAATTGAGCAGCTGAGCTGTCATGCAAGAAGCATTTGATTGGGTTCCCGTTTAAAGGGGAACGTTTGTTTGGAGAAGAATTAGACAAATTCGTCCAAAAAATTTCAGGGGGTAAATCTACTCTCCTTCCAGTCAAAAGGAGCAAGCGTCCTTCATTCAGGCGTGCTCTCTCTCCCGGAGCATCAAGCTCTAAGCAGTGGCGACGGCCTTCTTAACCCTCCTCTACAGGAAAGGCTCAGGGCCGGGCCCAGGGGCAGAAAAAGACTTGGGGGCGAAAGCCTGCCAAGCAGAGCCCAAAAGCTTCCTTGTGAAGGGGCGCCCCCGCTCGGCCGAGTGGGGGGAAGGCTCCTGCAGTTTGCAGGAGCCTGGCGGGAAGAGATTCGGGACAAGTGGGTGATCTCTTCGGTATCTCTGGGCTACAGGCTAGAGTTTCAGGAGATTCCACCTTCTCGCGTTCTAAGGTCAAGGATCCCCAGGGATCCAGTAAAGCAAAAACCACTATTTCTGGCCTTAGATCACTTACTGATAGTAGAAGTGGACCCAAAAGAACAGGGTTCAGGGTTTTATTCAAATCTCTTCACCGTTCCGAAGCCAAATGGAAGTGTCAGACCTATCCTGGATCTGAAACGGTTTTTACGCATCCGGTCCTTCCGAATGCAGTCAATCCGCACTGTGGTCTCCTCCCCGCAAGGGGGAGAGTTTATGGCATCAATAGATATCAAGGATGCATATCTCCATGTGCCAATTTTTCCCGCACACCAAAAATTTCTAAGGTTCGCGGTAGAGCGGCGCCATTTTCAATTTGTGGCCTTGCCGTTCGGGCTTGCTACGGCCCTGCACCTGGAACGCCTAGGTTGGATCATAAACCTAGAAAAGTCGTCCCTACAGCCTGCCACCAGGTTGGAATACCTGGGTATGATCATCGACACCGCTCAGGGCAAGGTGTTTCTTCCAAGGCCAAAGGCCTTGGCCATTGGGGATCTGGTGCGCCTAATTCTGAGCAGGAGATCTTCCCCCATTTGATTGTGCATGAGGCTGTTAGGGAAAATAGTCACCTCCTTCGAAGCCATCCCATTCGCCCAGTTCCACTCAAGGCCTCTGCAAACATGCATCCTTGCGGCTTGGAACAGGAAGCCCCAATCCTTGGATCTTCCTATTCGTCTATCAGGGACACGCAGGAGTCTCATCTGGTGGTTACAAACCAAGAATTTGCTGAAGGGCAAAACTTTTCTTCCTCTTCCATGGAAGATTATCACGACAGATGCCAGCCTGACAGGCTGGGGAGCAGTGTTGGAGGAGACGTGCTCACAGAGGAAATGGTCTGCGATCGAGAAGCTATTGCCCATAAATGTCCTGGAGATCCGGGCAGTTTATATGGCTCTCATAAAGTGGTCTTACAGACTACGAGGTCTCCCTGTTCGGGTTCAGTCCGACAATGCCACAGCAGTGGCTTATATCAATCACCAGGGCGGTACCATGAGTCTGGTGGCCCAAAAAGAGGTGAATCGCATACTTGTATGGGCAGAAAAGCATGTTCCGTGTCTTTCTGCAGTCTTCATTCCAGGAGTGGGAAATTGGCAGGCGGATTTTCTGAGCCGCCAACGGTTGTGCCCAGGAGAATGGGCTCTGCACCCCAATGTGTTTCGGAACATATGTCACAGGTGGGGTACTCCAGACGTAGATCTGTTTGCATCCAGGTTCAACAGGAAACTGGACAATTTTGTGTCAAGAACGAGAGATACACTTGCTCAGGGGTCAGATGCTCTGACAGTTCCCTGGGATCAGTACAATCTGATCTATGCCTTCCCCCCCGAGCCCGCTTCTGTCGCGGTTCCTGGGAAGAGTCAAGAGGGAGACAAAATCGGTCCTTTTGGTGGCCCCGGCTTGGCCCAGGTACGCAGAGATCATGAAGTTGGCAGTTGCCAGGCCATGGATCCTCCCACTCCGGCCAGATCTGCTCTCACAGGGTCCAATTTACCAACCTGCTTTACGCAGTCTGAATTTGACGGTTTGGCTGCTGAGACCCACATTCTGAGAGAACGTGGCCTTTCGGGGCCAGTCCTTTCTACTCTGGTCAATGCCAGAAAGCCGGCCTCCAGGCTTATTTATTACCAAATCTGGAGGGCATATGTTTCCTGGTGTGAACTCAGGAAATGGCATCCTAGAAAGTATGTCATTAGCAGGATCTTGGCCTTTCTCCAGTCAGGCCTAGAAATGAATTTGGCCATAAGCACTATCAAGGTGCAAATTTCGGCCCTGTCAGTGTTTTTTCAGAAGCCACTTGCATCGCATTCCCTGGTGCGGGCTTTCATCCAGGGGGCCATGCGGATAAGAACGCCAGTCAAACCTCCGGTATGCCCATGGGATCTGAATTTGGTTCTCTCAGCTTTGCAGGGGCAACCATTTGAACCTTTGCATCTGGCTTCATTAGTTCTCCTGACTAAAAAATTGGTCTTCTTGGTAGCCATATCTACGGCTAGAAGAGTATCAGAGCTAGCAGCTCTTTCCAGCAAGGAGCCTTATCTATTTATTCATAAGGACCGGGTGGTCATGCGTCCCAACATGTCCTTTCTACCTAAGGTGGTTTCGGGATACCATTTGAATCAAGACGTAATCCTACCATCCTTTTTTCTGGACCCACAGCCCGCAGAAGAAGAATCTTTGCACACTTTGGATGTGGTTAGAGCAATCAGTATATATCTTCAATCAACTAGATAATCAGATAAGGAAAACTGATTGCTTGTTTATTTTGCCGGAAGGCCCTAGGAAGGGCCAGGCGGCATCAAAATCCACTCTCTCAAGGTGGATTAGACAGGTTATTTCTCAGGCCTATAGTGTAAAGGGGAAGATTCCTCCTTTTCAAGTGAAAGCGCACTCAACTAGGGCTGTAAGTGCTTCTTGGGCAGTGCATCACCAGGCCTCCCTGGCTCAGATCTGTAAGGCTGCAACTTGGTCATCAGTCCACACATTCACCAGATTCTATCAGGTGGATGTCAGAGGGCAAGAGGATATCGCCTTCGGGCGCAGTGTACTGCAGGCTGCAGTTTAGGTCCTCAGGTCCCTGGCGGTCTATAATTATGATCGATTGACTTCCTTCGCTAGTCGCGGCTACCTAGAGCCGCGCTCAAAATGAACAGACTTTTCTATGTGTGGGAAAAGTCTGTTCATTTCAAAAGTACGGCGGACTAGCACACACACAGCCGTATTGTCCGCCGGACTCGCAGTCAAAACTACTTTCTAAGTCCGCCAGACCTTTGCGTAAAAAAAGTCAGCCGGAGCCCACACATGGGCGGATTGTCCGGCGGACTCGGGTCCGCTGGACTTTTCCACCGGATAATTTGATCGTGTGTACACGGCATAAGAAGCAGCATACATTTTTGTAATAACAAACATTTCATAATTTTGTAATAACAAAAAATTCTTTCAAATGTGTTTGCAACTAGGGATATGCTTAGTGTTCAGTCTGAATACAGTAGATGTCCACAGATGAACAGGACAGCTGTCAATGGTTGCGAATGAAGCAATGGATGCTTACAGTTGCTGCGTCCTCACCAACCACTGACATTACCCTGTTTATTTGCTTGGTCGGGATTCCCCAACCATGTAACCAAATAGGCAGGAAATGGAGCAGGTCACATCATTGCCAAAATATGGCCATATGGCCATAATTGGAAAATAATGTCATCCTTATCCTGTATTCAATATTTTTTAAGGAAGCAGTGGCTTTTTGCACCCAGTGCTTACCGCTCACTGACATCATCTGGCCCATTCACTTACATGGTCAGGAATCCAAGTAAGCAGATAGAGAGGGAATGGAGCCTTACATCTTTCCTAAATATGGCTACAATTAATATTTATGACATCATAAATATGGCAACAATGTCACCACTATCCCGAACCCCCCTGTCCAGCTTGGATGGCTAGTGTTACCCCTGGGGATTCGTTGTCTGCGGAAGGTCTTTCTTTTGTTTTTTTTCTGATGAGTCAGTGGCAGCAGGCATCCTGATGACTTGTCAAAGGTTTGGGTATTTTTATTTATACTTTAAGTTAATATTTTTTGTGAATGGGTAGGGGTGTTATGTACCCCAACCTCAATTATGTGAGGGGGGAGTATCTAGGAGGCCCTTATTAATAAAGGGGGCTTATCAAGAAGACAGTTTAATTGCTGCCAAAGGAACCTGTACTGTTGGCTTTTCTTTTTAAGTTCCTCAACAATACATAACAGACCCTTAACCACTTGCTTACAGGGCACTTAACACCCCCCCCCCCCCCCGCCCCGGACAAATTTTTAGCTTTCAGCTGTTACACTTTGAATGACAATTGCGCGGTCATTCTACACTGTACTCAAATTACATTTTTATCATTTTTTCACACAAGTGGAGCTTTCTTTTGTGTTTTCTTGTTTTTTTTTTTTTGCTAAACAAACAAAAAAAACATGTCTCATAGTTTGTTATAGAATTTTGCAAACAGGTAATTTTTCTCCTTCATTGATATTCGGTGATAAGGCTGCACTGATGGGCACTGATGGGCTGCACTGATGGGCACTGATGGGCTGCACTGATAAGCACAAATAAGGTGACACTGATAAGCACTGATAAGACGGCACTGATGGGCACTGATAAGATGGCACTGATGGGTGGCACTGATGATTGCCACTGATGGGTGCCACTGATGGGCACTGATATATGTCACTGATGGGGACTGATAGGTGGCACTGATGGGCAATGGTAGGTGGCACTGATGGGTACTGGTAGGTGGTATTGATGGGCCTTACCTATTAGCAAGATTTGGCTTCCATTTATTTTAATACGGTTTGGGTTCAGCAGCTGAACTTCTTTGAAGTTTGCCAAACCTCTGCAGAACCTAACCCTGGGCACCTCAGCTCATCACTACTTGCAACCTACATGAGGTCCTGTAAAATTGTTAAGCTAATATTCTAATCTTGGTCTTAAAAATATCAAGCACAACTGGTCTAGGATATTTATGAACTATAGACAAACTAACATTCAAAACATGCTAGGATGTAACAGTTGGTCCCTAAATAGAAGTGAATACATCAATTCCTGTCTGGGATTTCTAGCAAACCATAGAAAAGAACCTAGCGCTTGATTTATTTTTATTATTATTATTAATATTATTGAACTATATTAGATTATTAGAAGACAATTAAAGCGGAAAGAGGGACTGTGAGGTACCAAGTAACTGGGCTGCCAAAATCACTTTTATCAGAGTGGCCAAGTCAAAATGGAATTTCAAAGGATTCTAAATCAGAAAATGCGCTCATAAAGCATTTAGTAGGGGAATCCTAATGCAACTGAATGCTCAATTCAGGAAAAATAAAACAAAACTCATTGAGAAACTTACTGCTGACATTAAAACATTAGATTCCCAAAACCAATCTCACCCATCACAACAACTGAAAACTAAACTACAAATATTACGACAGGAACTCAGAATGACTTTATTGGATACATTTGAAAAACATACTAGAAAACTTGAAGCTAAATATTACCATACTAGCAACAAAGCAGGAAAAAACATGGCACTTCGGATCAAAGGCAGATATTCCAAATCAAAGATTCCATATCTATACCACCCTATTACTAGAGAAAAATTGCAAGACCCCCAGGACATAGCGAATGCATTTAGCTGTTATTATAGCTCCCTTTACAATCTTAAAGATGATTCTCAAACTCCCACACCTACCCCAAAGATAATAAGTGATTTCTTAGATACTATTAGTCTCCCATCATTAACTACTGATCAAATCTCTGATCTTAACGTCCCATTTTCAGTGGAAGAAATTGCTAGAACTATAGACTCCCTGCCCAACAATAAATCTCCGGGCCCAGATGGAATGATAGGAGAATACTATAAATTACTTCGAGATATACTGGCTCCCCACTTATGCTCACTTTTTAACGAAGCGGCATCCAAATCAGAATTTCCGGCTGAGATGCTTCAGGCCTTGATCATAACACTGCCGAAACCAGGCAAAGATCCCAATGCTCCCCAAAATTTCAGACCGATTTCATTATTGAACATTGACATCAAAATATACGCCAAAGCAATAGCGAATCGACTGATGAACTACATACCAGACCTCATTCACAAAGATCAATCTGGCTTTACTAAAGGTCGACAATCTTCAGATGCAACAAGACGTCTGATTGATATTATACACTTCACTGAGAGACATCAAACGCCTTCTCTGCTCCTTTCTTTGGATGCAGAGAAGGCGTTTGATAGGGTCCATTGGGGCTATTTACAGTCAGTGCTTTTAAAATTTGGCTTTCGTGGAAATATTTTATCGGCAATTTTTGCACTGTATAAGGGCCCCTCAGCGAGAGTATACACAAATGATATGATGTCTAGGCCCTTTGGCATCTCGAATGGAACACGACAAGGTTGCCCCTTATCTCCTTTAATATTTAATTTAGCCATCGAACCTCTAGCAGAACGTATACGATCTGACACAAAACTATCTGGTATAAAAATTGGGCAAATAGATAATAAAATAAGTCTGTTCGCAGATGACATAGTGCTTATAGTGTCTGATCCTATTTCATCTCTCCCGAATCTCCAAAATATACTAACGACATTTGGAGCAGCATCATATTATAAAATCAATGAAACGAAGTCCAATATTTTAGACCTAGGATTAGATAACACAACCAGGCAGTTATTGTCTAATAAATACCCCTACCACTGGAAAGACGAGGGGATTTCTTACTTAGGAATCACTCTCACTAACAAAACAAAACAGTTATTTAAAACAAACTTTTTACCATTTAAGAAACATTTTGAAACAGATCTGACAACACTTAGTAAATTCGAATTTACATGGGCTGGTCGCCTGGCAGCTTTCAAAATGATGACCTTACCAAAATTATTATATCAACTCAGGTCCCTTCCAATATGTATCCCTAAATACTACTTTAAATCCTTACAAAGCAGTTTGGGAAAATATCTATGGAATGGCAAAAAATCCCGTTGTGCATACCATATACTAATTAAACATAGAAATATAGGTGGTGCGACCGTACCTGATCTACAGGATTATTATGACGCAACTCTTTTGACCCAATTGCAAGAATGGTTCTTGCCTACTCCTAAAACTTTATGGGGACAAATTGAGAAAGACATCACACGACAGCCTAATATGCAATTCTGGTTACTTAGTAGGAAAATTAAGTCCACAATTACAGCTCAATACCCACCAACGGTGAAAGCGACGCTACACTCTTGGCAGGGAATCATCACATACAAATGGGATAAAACTCCAATCACGGTGTTAAACCCTCCTCTAACAATTATACCAACATTAATTCCTGGCGTACAAATAAACGACTGGAATTTGGGTGGGGATATCAAACTTGGTTCCTTCTTCCAACAGGGCTCATTAAAGTCTTTTTCTCAGTTAAGTAATGAATTACAGCTTCCGAATTCTGAGCGATCTACATATATTCAAATAGAAAAGTGTCTGCTACACAATCCACAACTCAGAGCTTCAATCCCGGTTAAAATATGGTCTTTCCTCAATAACCATGCCACCTCACAGAAAGGAGTAGCTACAATATACCCAATTCTAGGGGAAAAAACATACCCAGCAAACTACCTTCCTTCCTTAAATGGGAACAAGATTTGGGGCAAGACTTTTCAATTAAACAATGGATGGCTTCCCTACGAAGCATATATAGGGCCACTGCATGTGTTACACTATGGGAACTGGCACAAAAAATTGTTCAAAGACAATACCTGACTCCACATATCCTAGCAAAATTCAAGGGGAACTCGTCACCTAATTGCTGGAGAAATTGTACCCAATTGGGGACCCTATTTCATATTATGTGGGACTGCCCAAGCTTACATAACTACTGGCAGGCAATCTCCCATTTACTCACTTCCGTAACAGGTATTGTCCTTCAACTTTCACCAGAACTAGCCATTCTGAATATGAATTTACATACGATTCCCAAACAATATCGTAAAGTAGTAACACATATACTTTTAGCTGCGAGACTATCCATAACTAGAAAATGGAAAACTGACTCTCTTCCTACTATGACAGAAGTTATAGAATTAACCCAACTCCACCACTCCTATGAATTGTTATTTCCTAATGACAAATCCCTATATATTAAGGAACAACAACTATGGGAACCTTGGAGTACATGGTACAAAAATTATACTTCCACAATTTAGATAATGCTGATTCTTTAATCATATAGAAGAAAGAACTCCTGTGCGTTTTAATATTTTTTTTTTGGATGGCTTTAAAAATAATTTCATAGCAAAGTGACAAATATATCACATATTTGTTTATCTGAATTGAGCTGCGGAGTAAGAATAGATCTTTATTTTCCTTCATAAAAGATAACTACTGTGTTTGAATTTCCTTTAGGATGTTGGCCTAGGTACTCCAAGACACAGATAGATCCCTGTGAGGGGTGTCTTGGGGTCCAGAAGTGGCCATTATCCATATCGCTATTTATAAATCTTACAATAATTATATTACAGACTTTATTATACAAATTTTAAGAGACTTACTCTTGTTCGAGTCCCTTTATGACTATGAATATTAGATACTTAGGAATACTACTTTATTCTTTATTGTGGATTATTTGTTTCTATGCTATATTATGCTGAGAAAACCCTGTCACTACATTATACTGTGTTATGTTACTTTTATTACTATATATTATTTTTTTGTTTGTTTTGTAACCCTTGTTTTAACTAACTCTGCTAAAAATCTCAATAAAAACATTTGAAAAGATAAATCAGAAAATGCTACTCATTGTGGCTGCAGTACAATAAAAAAAAAAGACAAAATTAAGAAATACATTTTTGTCAATTAAGTTGTGACAGTAATTAGAAAATTCTGGGTGGGAAGGTGGGATATTATTAATGAGCAGCAATTCAATGGCTGCTAAAGATCTAGTGGGACCTTTACTTGAGGCTATATGCTGTAACCTACCTCTTGACCCATCCCCTCTGCTGCAGCTACTAAATGAAAGTGTTACTAAACCCAGGACCCTGCACTCAATATATCTGGCCTCCCACAGTACACAAAACATAGAAATGCAATTATTTTAGTAAATATAAACTGTTAAATACTTTTTCTCATCAGCGGCATATAGTAGTCTTGTGACTTCTATCAGTGTCTGGTTAAAGCTTGTAGGAGGAGTTTTCATTCTACTCTGACTGTCCTTTGAGGCTGCAGCACCCCTACCCCTCTGCCTGGACAGTGCTGATTGGCCCTGTGTTGACAACAACTGGCAAAACTGAGAATGTGCAGAGTGACTCTAAAGGCTCTTTCTTATCGGGAGATGGATTAGGGACAGTGGAACAAGAGGAGGATCAGAAGAGAACACAAGATCAAATAGCCTTTTTATACAATGCAGAGAATTAACCCCTTAGTGAGTATAACAAGCATGCTTTATTGCATATACAGACTGATTTTACTGTTGTGGTTTTAGTAACACTTTAAGTCTTTTTGAAGATTACAGAAGCATAGGCATCACATTAAAAACCTCATGCCTGCTTCCAACAGACAGAAGTCCCTTTCACTAAGTCTCTAGGGCCTATGTCATACTTAATTGTGGGATAAAAACGAAAACTGTGTTTTTCTCGCACAATCTTTTTTTAATACTACTCACGGGGAATTACTTACACTGAGATCCCATGTCTCTTTCTGAAGCATCACTGTTTTGTCTACCAGAGTGGGCCCACATGCTCATTATCTCTGGTTTGACATAAACCAGGTTGACCATCTTTCTATTGCTATATCTTCTATTCTATTTACAGTATATTAAGACACTTTCAGTGGTAAGAGAAGCAGGCTAATAGTCATTTTAATAAAATATCATCAAACTGTCAAGATAATATCTGTAATTTTGTTCTTTTGTTTTTCTTTTCTTCTTCTCTCTGTACATTTCTATGGATATTTATTGTTAAGTGATTCAGCTATTCAATCATGCAAGTAAAAAATCATCAATAAATCTGTTGTAGCACATTTCTTTGCTCTCCTAGGTTCTAGATGTCTCACACCTTTAATTAGTGGTAAAACTATTCTCACTTTGCTGTCAGGTGTCACAGGAAAATGATGATGTGTAGACAATCAGACGTTTGCAGGACTGGCTGATAAACATAAATGTTCCTCACCTGCCAATCACCATGGACATAGAGACAGAAATCTGACTTGGAGAATCAATGGTTACATATTGAACTTCTTTCTTTAGCTTTATCACTCTGCTACGTGCACTAACAGTTACCCTACTCACGCTGCATGTAATCAGGGACCTATCTAAACGTGACAATAAATAATAACCTTATTTTCCAAAAATATTATATACACATCCACTACTTAATGGCCCTGTAATCTATTTTTCTATTCCAATAATTTTTTTTATTGATTTTTCACAAAAGGAAATGGATACAGCAGTAGTGTAAAACAGTACAAAAAAGGAAGGAGTATATAGTACCTGAGAGTTGGCCATTAACACATTGGCATCAGTGGTGGCTGGTGCTCCAAATTTTTTGGGGGGCGCAAACAAACTGAAAAATGTAACTGTTAGTAATGCAGGACTGTAAATAGCCATTTATTAGGTGATTATGTATCATTACTGCTAGATAAAACTGTGCCCATCATATATAGCTTCACTGTGCCCATCATATGCAGCCTCGCTGTGCCCATCATATGCAGCCTCGCTGTGCCCATCATATGCAGCCTCAATGTGCCTATCACAGTAGGCCAATCACATCCATATTAAAAGAAAAAGAAAAAGATAACCACTTAGCATAAGGTGGCCTCATCAGAGTCACCTTTTACATCAGGTGTCCCAATCAGAGCCCCCCTTTACAGCATGTGCCCCCTTCACATCAGGTGTACCCATCACCCGTCCCCCTTTACATTAGGTTTCCTCATCAGAGTCCCCCTATACCTCAGGTGCCCCCATCAGTGTCTCCCTATACATCAGGCATCCCAATCAGAGTCCCCCCTTTACAACAGGCATCCCCATCATCAGAGTCCCCCTTCACATCAGGTATCCCCATCACAGTCCCCCTTTTATTTTTTACTTTTTTCTATTGCCAGCAATAGTTTTTTTTTTTTATTCAACTGTCAGTGGGTATGCCAGTTGACAGCTGATGACTCATCAGTTGATAAGGAAGCAGCGGTTGGCTTCCCAACCAGCTCCTTAACAACCAGCTATTCGCTGTGTCATGATTGGGCAAAGCTTTGCCCAGTCAGGGCTTATAATGCACTGTGCAGTGTGCAGTGCATTGTGGGGCATTTGGCGGACGAACATTCCACTGAATACCGTGCAAATTTGGGTGTTTGCCAAATGGGCGAACAGGCAATCTTCTGGCCAAACTTTTGCTTGGCTTGAACTGTTCGCCTAACTCTAATTTACACCAATTTTATTATTGTGTCCACTGACACCAATGCTGGAGATTATTACTGGGACCACTGACCTCAGTGCTGCATGTTTTTATTGCTGCCACTGACATCCATGCTAGGAGTGTTTACTACAGCCATTAGCACCAATACTAGTGGTTATTATTGCTGCCACTGACAAATGTGATTACTGCCACTGATACCGATGCTGGAGTTCCCTGACACCAGTTTTGTACATTACATAACCATAAATCATTTATTTAATACTATCACCTATTCCATCCAGAACTGAACTGGATGACAAACCCCACTAACAAACGCCATGACAGCTCAATAAAAAAAGATTTTGCAACAAATGCCATGACATAAATTCATATATATTTTAAAGGGAGGGTGGGTGGGAGCAGCACGAGGCTCCATTTTCAGCGGGGTCTCCTCAGGCAGTGAACCTGAAGGGTCTGGTATGGGTTTTGAGGGGGACCCCTACACCATTTTTTTTTATTTGGCGCAGGGTTCCCCTTCATTTCCATATCAGACCTGAAGGGCCTGGTAATGGACTGGGGGGGGGGGGGGGGGGGGGTCCCATGCTCTTTTTTTTAATGAGTTGTATTTATATTGCCAAGACCTGACAATTTATTAAAGCCGTGATCAGTTTTAAATGACAATTTTTCCTTTAGAAATGTAATTTTGCTGTTGTATTCTTCTAAACACTGGAAAAATATGCCACTTTACAGGCATACTATAGACACCCCCCAGGCACATTATTTAAAGGAATATTTAATTCTTATTGTTTCACTTTATGCATTAAAAAAATCACTGCTCCCAAAAAATTGCATTGATATATATCCCCTGGGGCAGGACCCAGGCAGGACCCAGGTCTTCAAACATTTTTTTATGACAATAACTTGCATAAAAGCCTTTAAAATTAGCACTTTTGATTGTTCATTGGCCATTCATCAGCACATCAATGACCGCCAGGAAAGTGACAACAGATCCAGATGAATCAGTAAATAAGTGGATGTCAAAGTCTCTAATGAAATCACTCTTCCATAAAACACACCCATTGAAATAGATCAGGAATTGGTCCCAAATCTTCCTTAATGGGATGGGTAATAGAAACATGGGAAAGAGTATTTTTAAGCCTCCTAGTGGCTAGAGCAAATCTCCGGGAAAAGGCTCTGGCAATCGGAATTACCCCAGACACAAACGCGAAGAGTCCTAACAAGGACTGAACATCACGCAATAGAACCTTTCTTTTTGGCAGAAAACTAGAAATGAGTAACCTCATTTCTATAATTTTAGACATTGGCAAATGGAATTTAATTGCAGCCAAATTAATTGCAATACCCAGAAGCTCAATGATCGTCACTGAACCCACCGTTTTCTCATGGGCTAGGAGAATGCCAAAAAGTCTCACAGATGTTGAAAAAACAATTCAACATATCAGAACAAACCTGAGCTTCAGTTGGACCTATAAATGAGAAGTCATCTAAATAATGGATAGCGCCACCCTGAGGGGAATTATGTGACAAAACCCACTGTACAAAAGTCAAAAAGGCCTCAAAATAAAAACAAGACTTGGAAAAACTCATGGGCATACACTTATCAAAATAAAACTGATCCTTAAAATAGAAACTAAGGGAATTAAAACCTGTGGGATTGACAGGTAAGAGGCGAAATGTGGATTTTAACTCCGCTTTTACCATTAAAGATGATTCACCATATTGTTTTAACAAGTACAAAGCTTCGTCAAAGGAAGCATATGAAACAGATGAATCAAATTCTGACATCTTATCATTCAAGGAATTGCCATGAGGAAAGGATAAATGATGAATTAAACGGAAGGAACCTGGCTCCTTTTTTGGGCCCAGGCCTAAAGGGGATTAATGGAAATTTATAAAGTGGTGTAAGATAAAGGTTCAGCTGTTCTATCTTCGTGCAATTATTTTAAGATCTTCTCTTTAACTATGTCAGGGTGCTCAAGAACAGAACAACATTTTTTAACAGGAAGACAACCCTGACCTACAAAAGAAGGGACTAGAAAACCAGACTTGAATCCTTCATACAGTAGATCCGCCATCTGGCGGTCTGGGTATTGTTCTAGCCAGAGCTGCATTTTTGTAAATTTTACTGGCCTCCATGCCTTTTGCAGCATTTATTAAAACAGAGAGATGCTGGATGTGTACCTGCACAGAATGAACATTCGTGTTTGCACCTGCAGTTAGATAAGAATCTGCATTGGGAATCATTATATGAGAAACACACTCCCTTATGGAAAGTAGGCTGAGGATTGGTTATTTGAGACCTCTGTGTATATTGAGGTCTTTGTGGCAGCATCAGGTTCAGCCAGAATTCTACATCTTTAACCCTTCAGAGGAGGGATGGGTGAACAGACAGTGACTGTGCTGCTGTGGTAATAATAATCATAATAAGGGATTACTCGGCTCAATCACTCACACTCAGGCTCATAATACAATACATGTGGTGGAAGGAAGGAGGAAGCTCACTCACTTGTTGGAATTGGAAATCAGATCCACGGCATGCACACACAGTGCACACTCACTGCTGTGCTGTGCTGTGTTCGTTTCCCGGCCACAGTGTACCGCCCACACCCAGGCATCACGACTTCCACTCAAGCGGTATGTGCACTGCTCCGCATCTTGCTCTCCGATGACTGACATCAGTTGCTGACGTCAGTGTTACACGGCACCGCTGGTTACGTGGAACTGGTGGAAATATCAAAATGTCGGGAATATCAAAATCGTGGGTCATCCAGCCTGGAGATCGTGGGGGGGGGGGGGGGGTGAATCGAGATAGCGATCTTATTAAAATTAATCATGCAGCTCTACATTCTATACCAGATACCTTATACTGTATGTCATTCTCAGACTAGTTACACCAGAAACTTCTAGCATATTATTGACTCATCTTCAGATGAAGATCTATTCTACTGATCATTTCATTTGATCAAGGTCAATCACACATACTATACTTATTATGACTTATCATAAAACCAAATATGTTGGGCAAGCTTGCAATGAATATAATATAATACCTATAAGTGCCGAATTATGAATTTGGAATAAAATTCTATTAGAAGCTTTATGTGTATAGGCTTTGCAGGACCTAGTGACCCCAGAATGAAAATGTCTGTGGATCGAGGACAGGTATACCCTGAAATTGTTGGATGAGGAACTTGCATTTTAAAGATAACTGTACTGAAAATACTTTTATCCTTTAAAAAGTAAAATTGGTGTTTAGGTATAAATGTAATAAGGATTAAACTTTTATTAACAAACACTAGAATGTCAGTGAATAACTCCTTCACCCTCTGTTGAATAGCAGTAAACAATGAAACAGTCTACTGATACCAAACGTTGTCCAAGAATTTTATGAAATATATCAAAAAGTACTTTAATGGTTATAAATATTTCATAGGGCATCTTCATGCCAAGTCTGCTCACAGCTGCATAAAGTACAGGAAACGCACCTGGAACTGTTGAAGGAGGTTTTATAATGCCACAAAATGAAAACAAATATGTTTAACCTTATGCCAGCAAGCAAAATCCCAGGGAGGCTGACATATTCCAAGTCCTATCGGCTACAAGCATTTCTGGCAATATGCATGAAATGTGCTTCACAGCAATTTACATAGAATGAAAAAAGTCAATTGCAATATAAAAGGGAGAAAATAGACAAAGAACAGCTAAAAGCTCCCATTGCTACGACTTGGTGAAATGATTGTTTTATTTAAATGTCTCACTTTGGGGGAAACTTCCTTAGCAGTCAGGAATTCTGCTCCAACAACACTTTGCTTAAATGTATTTTCCTTCCAGGGGCTGTACTAACTATACAGCAAAACAGCAGATGCAGGTCTATCGCCATCTTCATGTGTTTAAAACAGAAATAACACTGAGTCGATAAACATATTTATGGTCGATTTTAGTTCCAAATAATGCAGAATTCACAGGAATCCACCAAGGCCACAGACCTTATGCTGGTCTGGAACCAAATATTTGTTTTTTTTATTTGAAGTGATCGTGGGTGGGTGAAGCAGCATGGTGCATTGGCAATAACACACACACACACACACACACAGTGCAAACGTAATTGGTAGAACTTGTATTATAGTAAAGGCAAAAACAGTTCACAAAAACAAACAGGTGACCTGTCCCTACACTACCCACATGTGAATGCCTGCCAAACCCAGGAGCCAGGGTCTTAAATAGACTCTGTCACACCCAAGATGGCCACCAGAGTCACATGGGCGGCCAGCATCCAATCACATAAATTAAATAAAGAGAATATGTGGCGCTACCTACAGTGTGCTAATTAATGTTAAGTGCATACAAACTTTCTGAATAAAATAAAGTGCAAAATATTTCTACAGTGAGAGGGGGATGTATGCTCGGAACCGAGCAGCTGCAGTGAGAGCAGTGATCAGAATGGGCGCATCTAACCCTGCCCCATGAAACTTGTATGCTCAGGGGGGAGCGGTTTTAGTGGGAGCAGAGAGTGGAACCTCTGAATGTATGTAGTGAGCTTGCTTGGCCAGGTGTGTCCTTACACCCATAAAATGCCTGACTGCTGAAACCCTGAGCTATGTTATTCAACTGTAAATCTGTGCATTGCTGAAAGTTCTCTGACCATCTCCTGTAGTATATCCGCAATCTCTGATTGTCTCCTGTAGCATGTCCGCAGTCTCTGATTGTTTCCTGTAGCATGTTCTTAGTCTCTGATTGTCTCCTGTAGTATGTCCACAGTCTCTGATTGTCTCCTGTAGTATGTCCGCAGTCTCTGATTGTCTCCTGTAGTATGTCCACAGCCTCTTATTGTCTCCTCTAGTATGTTCGCAATCTCCGATTGTCTCCTGTAGTATGTCCATAGTCTCTGATTGTCTCCTGTAGTATGTCCGCAATCTCTGATTGTCTCCTGTAGTATGTCCGCAGTCTCTGATTGTCTTGTGTAGTATTTTCTCAGTCTCTGATTGTCTCCTGTAGTATGTTTGCAGTCTCTGATTGTCTCCTGCAGTATGTCCCCAGTCTCTGATTGTCTCTTGTAGAATGTCTGCAGTCTCTGATTGTCTCCTGTAGTACATCGGCAGTCTCTGATTGTCTCCTGTAGCATATCCACAGTCTCTAATAGTCTCCTTAGCATGTCCGCAGTCTCTTATTGTCTCCTGTAGCATGTCTGCAGTTTTTGATTGTCTCCTGTAGTATGTCCGCAGTCTCTGATTGTCTTCTGTAGTATTTTCTCAATCTCTGATTGTCTCCTGTAGTATGTTTGCAGTCTTTGATTGTCTCCTGTAGCATGTCCCCAGTCTCTGATTGTCTCTTGTAGAATGTCTGCAGTCTCTGATTGTCTCCTGTAGTACATCGGCAGTCTCTGATTGTCTCCTGTAGTATGTCCTCAGTCTCTGATTGTCTCCTGTAGCATGTACACAGTCTCTAATATTCTCCTTAGCATCTCCGCAGTCTCTTATTGTCTCCTGTAGCATGTCTGCAGTTTTTGATTGTCTCCTGTAGTACGTCCGCAGTCTCTGATTGTCTTTTGTAGTATGTTCTCAGTCTCTGATTGTCTCCTGTAGTATGTTTGCAGTCTCTGATTGTCTCCTGTAGCATGTCCACAGTTTCTGATTGCCTCCTGTAGCATGTCTGCAGTCTCTGATTGTCTCCTGTGGTACATCTGCAGTCTCTGATTTTCTCCTATAGTATGCCCTCAGTCCCGGATTGTCTCCTGTAGTATGTCTACAGTCTCTGGTCATCTCCTGCAGTATGTCTGTAGTCTCTGACCCTCTCCTGCAGTATGTTTGCAGTCTCTGACTCTCTCCTGCAGTATGTTTGCAGTCTCTGAACCTCTTCTGTAGTATGTGTATTAATGTGTAGCTTTACTTGCGCAATAATTTGGGATTGCCCCATTGATCAGTGAGTGGTAATGATGTGCATTAACCAGTAGCAACCAATCAGTGAACTGTAGCGATCTGCTGTAATTTCTAGCAACCAATTAGTGAGCACTAATTATGTGCAGTAGCCTCTAGCAACCAATCGGCAAGCAGAAATTATGTGTTGTAACCTCTGGAAACCAGCCAGTAAGAGGTAAGGATAGACTGCAACCTCTGGCAACCAATTGCAATTGCTGCGTGATTTGCTGCAGTAAACCTATTCTGAGTCTACCTGCTATTTTTTGTATGTCTCAGAATGGAGGGGGTGGGGCCAAGAAAATGTTTTCCCAGGGCCCAATCAATATTATAGATGACCTTGATTGTGCCCCTGGCTGATGATGTCACAAGGGGATGGGGCCAATAGGTAACCTCAGTGGGTGACCCTGCCCCTTAGTTATTTAAGGCCTGTCAGATGGCAGGTGGCAGAAGTGGACCTTTTTTTTCCTCTTCAGCAGTGGTGACGGACATTGTGATTGATGACTATGTACCCATTCTTATTATAACCCCTTGCCTGGAGACCTCCACACCCACTGGCCAGGGTTGTGGGGAAATGGCCCTTGTCCCAATCAATAGGAGCCCCCCTTGCCCCACAACACCCCATGTTGAGGGCATGCCCCCCGTTGCTGAGTCAGCGTTGCTGAGTCTACAAAAGATCTCGGTCTAGAGACCATAGCAGCGAAGTAAAGAAAGTCATACACATGTATATAATATACATGTGTGTGTGTGTGTGTGTATAATTGTTACATATCTGGGTGCGGATCCCCCACTTACATCAGGGTCCCCAGCACCCCCATGATTACATCAGGGTCCCCAGAGAGCCCCCCCTTACATCAGGGTCCCCAGAGAGCCCCCCTTACATCAAGGTCCCCAGAGAGCCCCTCCTTACATCAAGGTCCCCAGAAAGCCCCCCCTTCCCTCAGGGTCCCCAGCACCCCCATTACATCAGGGTCCCCAGAGGCATCCCCTTACATTAGGGTCCCTAGAGTGCCCCTCCTTATATCAGGGTCCCCAAAAAGTCCTCCCCTTACCTCAGGGTCCCCAGCACCCCCCTCATTACATCAGGGTCCCCAGGGAGCATCTCCTTACATCAGGGTCCCCAGAGAGACCCTCCTCACATCAGGGTCCCCATAGAGCCCCTCCTTACATCAAGGTCCCCAGAGAGCCCCTCCTTACATCAAGGTCCCCAGAAATCCCCCCTTACCCCAGGGTCCCCAGAAATCCTCCCTTACATCAGGGTCCCCAGAGAGCGCCTCCTTACATCAGGGTCCCCAGAGAGTCCCCTTTACATGAAGGTCCCCAGAGAAACTTTCCTTGCATCAAGGTCCCCAGAAACCCCCCCTTACCTCAGGGTCCCCAGAAAGCCTCCCTTACATCAATGTCCCCAGAGATCCCCTCCTTACACCAGGGTCCCCAGAGAGCCCCTTCTTACATCAGGGTCCCCACAGAGCCTCCTCTTAAATCAGGGTCACCAGAGAGCCTCCCTACTAACATCAGTGTCCCCAATGGGCCCCTTCCTTACATCAGGGACCCCAGAGATCCCCACCTTACACCAGGGTCCCCAGGGAGCATCCCTACTTACATTAGGGTCCCCAGAGCCACCCTCATTACATCAGGGTCCCCAGAGAGCCTCTCCTTACATCAGGGTCCCCATAGAGCCCCTCCTTATATCAAGGTCCCCAGAGAGCCGCTCCTTACATCAAGGTCCCCAGAAATCCCCCCTTACCTCAGGGTCCCCAGAAAGCCTCCCTTACATCAAGGTCCCCAGAGAGCCCCTCCTTACATCAGGGTCCCCAGAAATCCCCCCCTTACATCAGGGTCCCCAGCACCCCTCTCATTACATCAGGGTTCTCAGGGAGCATCCCCTTACATCAGGGTCCCCAGAGAGCCCCCTTTACATGAAGGTCCCCAGAGAGCCTTTCCTTGCATCAAGGTCCCCAGAAACCCCCCTTACCTCAGGGTCCCCAGAAAGCCTCCCTTACATCAAGGTCCCCAGAGAGCCCCTCCTTACATCAGGATCCCCAGAGAGCCCTCCTTACATCAGGGTCCCCAGAGAGCCTCCTCTTAAATCAGGGTCCCCAGAGCCCCCCTTACATAAGTGTCCCCAGAGGGCCCCTTCCTTACATCAGGGACCACAGAGAGCACCCTCTTACACCAGGGTCCCCAGAGAGCCTCCCTACTTACATTAGGGTCCCCAGAGCCACCCTCATTACATCAGGGTCCCCAGAGCGCCTCTCCTTACATCAGGGTCCCCATAGAGCCCCTCCTTACATCAAGGTCCCCAGAAAGCCCCTCTTTACATCAGGTTCCACAGAGAGCCCCCCCTTACATCAGGGTCCCCAGAGAGCCCCTCCTTACATCAGGGTCCCCAGAGAACCCCTCCTTACATCGGTGTCCCCAGAGAGCCCCTTACATCAGTGTACCCAGAGAGCCCCTCTTACATCAGGGTCCCCAGATGGCGCCTTCCTTACATCAGTGTCCCCAGAGGGCCCCTTCTTTAAATTAAGGTCCCCAGAGAGCCCCCCTTACATCACGTCCCCAGGGAGCCCCTCCTTACATCAGGTTTCCCAGAGAGCCCCCCTTACATCAGGGTCCCCAGAGAGCCTCTCCTTACATCAGGGTCCTCAGAGAGCCCATCCTTACATAAAGGTCCCCAGAGAGCTCCTCCTTACATCAAGGTCCCCAGAAAGCCCCTCCTTACATCAGGTTCCCCAGAGAGCCCCCCCTTACATCAGGGTCCCCAGAGAGCCCCTCCTTACACCAGGGTCCCCAGAGAGCCCCCCTTACATTGGTGTCCCCGGAGAGCCTCTCTTACATCAGTGTCCCCAGATGGTACCTTCCTTACATCAGTGTCCCCAGAGGGCCCCTTCCTTAAATTAAGGTCCCCAGAGAGCCCCTCTTACATCAGGGTCCCCAGAGAGCCCCTTCCTTAAATTAAGGTCCCCAGAGAGCCTCCCTACTTATATTAGGGTCCCCAGAGCCACCCTCATTACATCAGGGTCCCCAGAGAGCCTCTCCTTACATCAGGATCCCCAGAGAGCCCCTCCTTACATCAAGGTCCCCAGAGAGCCCCTCCTTACATCAAGGACCCCACAAAGCCCCTCCTTACATCAAGGACCCCAGAAAGCCCCTCCTTACATCAGGTTCCCCAGAGAGCCCTCCCCCTTACATCAGTGTACCCAGAGAGCCCCTCTTACATCAGGGTCCCCAGATGGCGCCTTCCTTACATCAGTGTCCCCAGAGGGCCCCTTCTTTAAATTAAGGTCCCCAGAGAGCCCCCCTTACATCACGTCCCCAGGGAGCCCCTCCTTACATCAGGTTTCCCAGAGAGCCCCCCTTACATCAGGGTCCCCAGAGAGCCTCTCCTTACATCAGGGTCCTCAGAGAGCCCATCCTTACATAAAGGTCCCCAGAGAGCTCCTCCTTACATCAAGGTCCCCAGAAAGCCCCTCCTTACATCAGGTTCCCCAGAGAGCCCCCCCTTACATCAGGGTCCCCAGAGAGCCCCTCCTTACACCAGGGTCCCCAGAGAGCCCCCCTTACATTGGTGTCCCCGGAGAGCCCCTCTTACATCAGTGTCCCCAGATGGTACCTTCCTTACATCAGTGTCCCCAGAGGGCCCCTTCCTTAAATTAAGGTCCCCAGAGAGCCCCTCCTTACATCAGGGTCCCCAGAGAGCCCCTTCCTTAAATTAAGGTCCCCAGAGAGCCTCCCTACTTATATTAGGGTCCCCAGAGCCACCCTCATTACATCAGGGTCCCCAGAGAGCCTCTCCTTACATCAGGATCCCCAGAGAGCCCCTCCTTACATAAAGGTCCCCAGAGAGCCCCTCCTTACATCAAGGACCCCACAAAGCCCCTCCTTACATCAAGGACCCCAGAAAGCCCCTCCTTACATCAGGTTCCCCAGAGAGCCCTCCCTCTTACATCAGGGTCCCCAGAGAGCCCCTTCCTTAAATTAAGGTCCCCAGAGAGCCTCCCTACTTATATTAGGGTCCCCAGAGCCACCCTCATTACATCAGGGTCCCCAGAGAGCCTCTCCTTACATCAGGGTCCCCATAGAGCCCCTCCTTATATCAAGGTCCCCAGAGAGCCGCTCCTTACATCAAGGTCCCCAGAAATCCCCCCTTACCTCAGGGTCCCCAGAAAGCCTCCCTTACATCAAGGTCCCCAGAGAGCCCCTCCTTACATCAGGGTCCCCAGAAATCCCCCCCTTACATCAGGGTCCCCAGCACCCCTCTCATTACATCAGGGTTCTCAGGGAGCATCCCCTTACATCAGGGTCCCCAGAGAGCCCCCTTTACATGAAGGTCCCCAGAGAGCCTTTCCTTGCATCAAGGTCCCCAGAAACCCCCCTTACCTCAGGGTCCCCAGAAAGCCTCCCTTACATCAAGGTCCCCAGAGAGCCCCTCCTTACATCAGGATCCCCAGAGAGCCCTCCTTACATCAGGGTCCCCAGAGAGCCTCCTCTTAAATCATGGTCCCCAGAGCCCCCCTTACATAAGTGTCCCCAGAGGGCCCCTTCCTTACATCAGGGACCACAGAGAGCACCCTCTTACACCAGGGTCCCCAGAGAGCCTCCCTACTTACATTAGGGTCCCCAGAGCCACCCTCATTACATCAGGGTCCCCAGAGCTCCTCTCCTTACATCAGGGTCCCCATAGAGCCCCTCCTTACATCAAGGTCCCCAGAAAGCCCCTCTTTACATCAGGTTCCACAGAGAGCCCCCCCCTTACATCAGGGTCCCCAGAGAGCCCCTCCTTACATCAGGGTCCCCAGAGAACCCCTCCTTACATCGGTGTCCCCAGAGAGCCCCTTACATCAGTGTACCCAGAGAGCCCCTCTTACATCAGGGTCCCCAGATGGCGCCTTCCTTACATCAGTGTCCCCAGAGGGCCCCTTCTTTAAATTAAGGTCCCCAGAGAGCCCCCCTTACATCACGTCCCCAGGGAGCCCCTCCTTACATCAGGTTTCCCAGAGAGCCCCCCTTACATCAGGGTCCCCAGAGAGCCTCTCCTTACATCAGGGTCCTCAGAGAGCCCATCCTTACATAAAGGTCCCCAGAGAGCTCCTCCTTACATCAAGGTCCCCAGAAAGCCCCTCCTTACATCAGGTTCCCCAGAGAGCCCCCCCTTACATCAGGGTCCCCAGAGAGCCCCTCCTTACACCAGGGTCCCCAGAGAGCCCCCCTTACATTGGTGTCCCCGGAGAGCCTCTCTTACATCAGTGTCCCCAGATGGTACCTTCCTTACATCAGTGTCCCCAGAGGGCCCCTTCCTTAAATTAGGGTCCCCAGAGAGCCCCTCTTACATCAGGGTCCCCAGAGAGCCCCTTCCTTAAATTAAGGTCCCCAGAGAGCCTCCCTACTTATATTAGGGTCCCCAGAGCCACCCTCATTACATCAGGGTCCCCAGAGAGCCTCTCCTTACATCAGGATCCCCAGAGAGCCCCTCCTTACATCAAGGTCCCCAGAGAGCCCCTCCTTACATCAAGGACCCCACAAAGCCCCTCCTTACATCAAGGACCCCAGAAAGCCCCTCCTTACATCAGGTTCCCCAGAGAGCCCTCCCCCTTACATCAGTGTACCCAGATAGCCCCTCTTACATCAGGGTCCCCAGATGGTGCCTTCCTTACATCAGTGTCCCCAGAGGGCCCCTTCTTTAAATTAAGGTCCCCAGAGAGCCCCCCTTACATCACGTCCCCAGGGAGCCCCTCCTTACATCAGGTTTCCCAGAGAGCCCCCCTTACATCAGGGTCCCCAGAGAGCCTCTCCTTACATCAGGGTCCTCAGAGAGCCCATCCTTACATAAAGGTCCCCAGAGAGCTCCTCCTTACATCAAGGTCCCCAGAAAGCCCCTCCTTACATCAGGTTCCCCAGAGAGCCCCCCCTTACATCAGGGTCCCCAGAGAGCCCCTCCTTACACCAGGGTCCCCAGAGAGCCCCCCTTACATTGGTGTCCCCGGAGAGCCCCTCTTACATCAGTGTCCCCAGATGGTACCTTCCTTACATCAGTGTCCCCAGAGGGCCCCTTCCTTAAATTAAGGTCCCCAGAGAGCCCCTCCTTACATCAGGGTCCCCAGAGAGCCCCTTCCTTAAATTAAGGTCCCCAGAGAGCCTCCCTACTTATATTAGGGTCCCCAGAGCCACCCTCATTACATCAGGGTCCCCAGAGAGCCTCTCCTTACATCAGGATCCCCAGAGAGCCCCTCCTTACATAAAGGTCCCCAGAGAGCCCCTCCTTACATCAAGGACCCCACAAAGCCCCTCCTTACATCAAGGACCCCAGAAAGCCCCTCCTTACATCAGGTTCCCCAGAGAGCCCTCCCTCTTACATCAGGGTCCCCAGAGAGCCCCTTCCTTAAATTAAGGTCCCCAGAGAGCCTCCCTACTTATATTAGGGTCCCCAGAGCCACCCTCATTACATCAGGGTCCCCAGAGAGCCTCTCCTTACATCAGGGTCCCCAGAGAGCCCCTCCTTACATCAAGGTCCCCAGAGAGCCCCTCCTTACATCAAGGACCCCACAAAGCCCCTCCTTACATCAAGGACCCCAGAAAGCCCCTCCTTACATCAGGTTCCCCAGAGAGCCCTCCCCCTTACATCAGGGTCCCCAGAGAGCCCCTTCCTTAAATTAAGGTCCCAGAGAGCCCCCCCCCCCTACATCAAGGTCCCCAGAGAGCCCCTCCTTGCATCAGGTTTCCCAGAGAGCCCCCCTTACATCAAGGTCCCCAGAGAGCCCCTCCTTACATCAGGGTCCCCAGAGAGCCCCTCCTTACATCAAGGTCCCAAGAGAGCCCCCCTTACATTAGTGTCCCCAGAGAGCCCCCCTTACATTAGTATCCAAGTCCTCCTGGACACCACCCGCCATCTTTGGGCAAACCATCTCCCCAAAGACCAAGGCAAAGAGTCTCTGGGTCATCTTGTACTCACAAATGTCAATAGATGCACAAATAGGAGCAGTAGTTAGTGGTGCTCACCATCTGCTATGCCTGCTATGCAGACTAATCCCGTTCATCCCACAGGAGGACAAAGCAGTGGTAGTTGGAACAGTCATTAATTCACGACTGGACTACGCAAACTCACTTTATATAGGATTACCCCAATTTCAACTTGCGCGATTACAACTTATCCAAAACACGGCGGCAAGGCTGATAACAGGGAAAAAACCCTGGGAATCAATCTCCCCTTCTCTGAGGAGCCTACATTGGCTAACCGTAAAGAATCGGATCACATTCAAGACCCTCTGCCTCACCCACAAATGCGTGCATAAAGACGCTCCTCAATACCTAATTGAGAAAATAAATCATTACACACCAAACCGCTGATCATCTAACAAAAATCTCCTCCTCATTCCCAAAGCACGGTACAAATCGAAGGGGGGTCGGAGATTCGCTGTCCAAGGACCTCGGCTATGGAACGCTCTACCAACCAACATCCGCCTGGAGGAAAACCACCAGGCCTTTAGGAAAAAACTAAAGACCTTCCTCTTCTAGTTGATGACAACTAAGCTCTTCACAGAGCCTTGAGGCGATTCAGTTTGCGTTGTGCGCTTTACAAATATTTTCATTCATTCATTCATTCATTGGTGTCCCTGGAGAGGCCCCCCTTACATTAGTGTCCCCAGACAGCCCCCCTTACATTAGTGTCCCCAGAGAGCCCCCTTACATCAGTGTCCCCAGAGAGCCCTCCTTACATTAGTGTCCTCAGAGAGCCCCCTCTTATATTAGTGTCCCCAGAGAGCCCCCCTTACATTAATATCCCCAGAGAGCCCCCCTGACATTAGTGTCCACAGAGGGCCCCCCTTACATTATTGTCCCCAGAGGGCCCCCCTCTTACATCAGGGTCCCCAGACCGCCTCCCCTTCCAGGGGTTCCCCATATACCTGGCTGGTACCTGGGCTGGGGAGGTGACAGGTGATGATCGCCAGCTGTTTGGTGTCCACGGGCGGTGGGTTCTCCCTGAGGCTAGTAGTTCTCTTCCCCAGTGTATACAGTGGATAGGGGAGGAGCCTCTGACCCAAGCATTTATCACTAACAGTGTACAAGCAGAGCCGACTCACTTGTACACTGAAGAGTGAAACTGCTAGATGCTCGGGTCAGAAGCCCCTCCCCTCTCCACTGCGTAGACTCAGGAAGAGAACTGGGTAAAATAAGTGGGTTAGATGGCGCTACCTTTGCATGGGGAAATACCTAGTCCCTGATTTATAAACCAAAAATGCACCCTTAGCCCTTGTACACACGGTCGGAGATTCTGTCGGAATGTGTCCGATCGGAGCGTTTTGTCGGATATTCCGACTGTGTGTGGTCTGCATCGGACTGTTTCCATCGGAAAATATCCGTCGGACCAACTTTTCCAACTTTCCGGAAATATTTTCCGACAAAATGCTCCGATCGGACATACTCCGATCATGTGTAGCCTACTCCGACGGACAAGGTGCCACGCATGCTCACAATCAAATTCTGACACGGAAGCGCTCGCTCAGGTAAAACTACTGCTCGTAATCGATATAGCACATTCGTCACGCTGCAATGTTAAAAATTCTTTCATGAAGCGCATTCTCTTGTTCTTTGCAATGCTGCAAGAAGGAACTTCTTTTGATGCTCATAGTCACACACACTTCTCCCGAACGTATTTCCTGACTCTTTTTTACTAATTTCGGCAATACAATTTTTGAATTCGTCACATCTAAACAATTTTATATTTTGTTTATTCTTTTTTGGCTGCATTTTTTTTTTCATAAACATCTCCTTTTTTGACAGTTTGCTCATCTTTCCATTTTTTTGGGCTGTGTTTTGTGTGTAAACTTACCACTGTCTATTGATATGTAAACCACTTTGTTAAATCACAGCTTACTGATCAATAATAACATCTAGTTAACATCATTAAATGTAACACAAGAAATATGTTCAACAATGCAATACCTGTCTCAAGCTGGGCCCCACCACATGTTGCTGCCTGGAAGGCCCAGGTTGGACGTTGGAAGCCTCAGCTGGGGGTGAAGGATACCTTGAAGGAAGACTGGAGAGTGGTGGCCTGGGTACCCCCTGGTCTACCAGAAAATGCAGCCTCTGGAAGTAAACCATCCTGGGGTAATAAACGGCATCTGGATCTCCTGATCTCAAGGACTCCAGGTGCTTCTTTCTCTCCCTGAGATATGTACTCTTCATTATACCAATTTTCCTAGTCACATAGGCCATGGGGACAATGATCCGCACCAAAGAAAGAAGTTTGTCCAGCGCTGCGTTCCTCTTTCTTCTGTCGTAATAAAACTGGTTGTTGATCTGCCACAAGCAGTGCATCTCCCTGTACAGTTCTAGGAATAGACCCATAAAATTGGGGTTTTGGAATGGATCCATCTTCTCTGCAAGACACAACACAAGACAAACCCTAAAATACTAATAATGCCATGAAAAACCCTCCTAATCTTGTCCCAACATCGGCCTAGATAGAAGCAGTCTAATCTAGTGATGTACCAAGTTCAAAATGTTACCTTCGTTTGCACGATCGTCGCGTCAGCTCCTCACTCTGTTCCCAGATCGTACGGACGACACACGCATGTTGCGTTTTATATACAGTGCGCATGCGTGAAACTCCGCCCGCCCCTGACGTTCTTTCTAGACTATTCCCCGCCCCTTCGCTTTCGGCGCAGTGGGGAAAGAACATGGCGGAGAGAACGCAGGTGCGCAATCACAGTTCCACTAACGAGGAGGAGGGTGAGGAAAGCCTGGAGCCTGAAACGCCCCGATCCAGGAAGAGAAGATTTAAGGCCTCAAATATGTCTTTTGGAGAGATGTTGGAGATGGTGGACATATTGAACAGGACCGATTATGATGGGAAGTATGGACCTTACCCAAACCCAAATATCAGAAAGGCCAAGATCATGAATAAAGTTGTGAAGAGTCTTCAGAAGAATTTTGGGGTACATCGATCCAAGGATCAACTGAGAAAACGTTGGTCAGACCTAAAACTGAGGGAGCACGAGCAGTATCTAAGGATCAAGCGTGTTCTTAAAAAAAGTAAGTCGTTTTCGTGTGTTCATATGATTATTCTTGCTTGCATACTGCTCCATGTGCTTTGATTTCATGTTGTGCATTTTAAAATGGCCACTTTCAAGTTCATGGTTTCATTCCTTCGTAAGAAACATCGTTCTGCAGGGAAGTATTCCAGCTTAACAAAGTGTCCCCAATAATGTTCTCCCCTTGTAACTCGGCCCAAAAACATAATTGTACAACACTTCCAAGCAATGTTTCATATTCCTATTTCTGCCCTCTGTGTGCTAATTAATCTTTGTTTACATTCTCATAGGGGAGAGAAGACTCGGCAAGTATGAGGACACCAGGGACCACACCCCTCCCAAAGAAGGCCAACTTCCAAAAGCAGAAACAGAGGAGCAGGAGCAGGAGCAGGAGGAGGAGGAGGAGGAGGAGGAGGAGGAGGAAGGAGAGCCCCACCACATGTTGCTGCCTGGAAGGCCCAGGTTGGACATTGGAAGCCTCAGCTGGGGGTGAAGGATGCCTTGAAGGAAGACTGGAGAGTGGTCGCCTGAGTGGTGGCCTGGGTACCCCCTGGTCTACCAGAAAATGCAGCCTCTGGAAGTAAACCATCCTGAGGTAATAAACGGCATCTGGATCTCCTGATCTCAAGGACTCCAGGTGCTTCTTTCTCTCCCTGAGATATGTACTCTTCATTACACCAATTTTCCTAGTCACATAGGCCATGTCTGCCGTGGGGACAATGATCCGCACCAAAGAAAGAAGTTTCTCCAGCGCTGCGTTCCTCTTTCTTCTGTCATAATAAAACTGGTTGTTGATCTGCCACAGGCAGTGCATCTCCCTGTACAGTTCTAGGAATAGACCCAGAAAATTGGGGTTTTGGAATGGATCCATCTTCTCTGCAAGACACAACACAGGACAAACCCTAAAATACTAATAATGCCATTAAAAACCCTCCTAATCTTGTCCCAACATCGGCCTAGATAGAAGCAGTCTAGTCTAGTGATGTACCAAGTTCAAAATGTTACCTTCGTTTGCACGATCGTCGCGTCAGCTCCTCACTCTGTTCCCAGATCGTACGGACGATACACGCATGTTGCGTTTTATATACAGTGCGCATGCGTGAAACTCCGCCCGCCCCTGACGTTCTTTCTAGACTATTCCCCGCCCCTTCGCTTTCGGCGCAGTGGGGAGAGCACATGGCGGAGAGAACGCAGGTGCGCAATCACAGTTCCACTAAAGAGGAGGAGGGTGAGGAAAGCCCGGAGCCTGAAACGTCCCGATCCAGGAAGAGAAGATTTAAGGCCTCAAATATGTCTTTTGGAGAGATGTTGGAGATGGTGGACATATTGAACAGAACCGACTATGATGGGAAGTATGGACCTTACCCAAACTCAAATATCAGAAAGGCCAAGATCATGACTAAAGTTGTGAAGAGTCTTCATAAGAATTTTGGGGTACGCCAATCCAAGGATCAACTGAGAAAACGCTGGTCAGACCTGAAACTGAGGGAGCACGATCAGTACAGAAGGATCAAGCGTGTTCTTCAAAAAAGTAAGTAGTTGTCGTGTGTTCATATCATTATTCTTGCTTGCATACATCCTCCATGTGCTTTGATTTCATGTTGTGCATTTTAAAATGGCCACTTTCTAGTTCATGGTTTCATTCATTCGTAAGAAACATCGTTCTGCAGGTAAGTATTCCAGCTTAACAAAGTGTCCACAATAATGTTCTCACCGTTGAACTCGGCCAAAAAACACAATTGTACAACACTTCCAAGCAATGTTTCATATTCCTAATTCTGCCCTCTGTGTGCTAATTATTCTTTTTTTACATTCTCATAGGGGAGAGAAGACACTGCAAGTATGAGGACACCAGGGACCACACCCCTCCCAAAGAAGGTGAAATTCCAAAACCAGAAGCAGAGGAGCAGGAGGAGGAGGAGGAGGAAGGAGAGATCGTTGGAGTTGGACAAATTGTCACCACAACAGGTGAGTGTCGGAGAACACAGCTTCCGGTAAGCTCATCAATGTATATCACCATATTTTTAATACATGGTGTGTTTTTTTGATTTGTAGGTGATGTGGAAGAAGAATCCCGTTTTACCAGTGAAAGTACCCAGATCCTGATTGGGGAGATAATGGGGTGCAATTGGGATTTGGAAAATATACAGCAAAACATCAATGATGTTAAAAATAAAATGAAGAACATCATTGATGTTTTGGGGAGAGTGTGAAACAGCCCAAACTAGATAGGGTTTTATTTTTTGTATTTTAAACCACAACTTTTGTATTTTTAGAAAATCCAAATTTGGAAGATGCACAGAGTGTGTAAACATGCGCTATCTCCCATCATGGGGGATCAATGTGCGTGTTTTGTGGAAAGTGGCTGAGATGAAGGAGTTGCAGCCCCAAAACATGTACATTGATCCCCCATGATGGGAGATAGCACATGTTGACACACTGTGAGCATCTTCCAAATGTGGATTTTCCAGCGGTGACACCCCATGTGATGAAGGCAATATCAGCCCAGTTTGTACATACTCATGTCTGATATTGTCTTCACTTTTCAAAGTTGAACTTTGTAAGTTCCTGTGTTCTCTATGTTACGCTTTGATACATGCCTGTTTACACAAAAACACAAAGTGTAAAAAAAATTACCCGAAAGACTGCTTTTGATACACACAATTTGTTGGTTTGTTGTAAAACCCTTTTCTAAACGCACATGTGAATGTGCTTGGATTAAAAAGTTACATTATCAACAATGTGTGGCTTCCTTTTTCATTGCGCCAAAGATGTATTTGGAGTAAAATTTTTGTTTGCGGTGAGAATGGGTGTTATTTACTAAAGGTAACTCCACTTTGCACTCCAAGTGCAGTTTCAGGTGTACTTTTGCAGTGCACTTGTAGTGCATAGTGGATGTGCCTTTAGTAAAAAACACCCACAGTGATGTGTTAATTTGGACAATCATGCCATTTTCCTGCCATGGTGCTAAAAATTAGCACGATTTTGGTCAGTAAGGCCTCTTGCACACGAGACGCAGGTGAAAACTATGCTCAAAAAAAGCTGAAACGTTTTGCCGCGTTTGTATGCCGCGTTTAGCCGTGTTTAGCCATGTTTAGCCGTGTTTGCGTTTATAAGCGTTTATAAAGATAACATCATGTAGACCCTCCCCAAGCTCTCAAAGCATGTTTTTTTAACTATTTCTGCTATTTTGATCAGAGTGAGCAGCAGCGACATAGAAAGCAGTTGTACACTTGCATTTGCCTCTCTTTCTGTGGTATATATTTTGAAATGGATCCCATATTGAATATATGTCAGGAAATGCTCCTGATGTTGCTCTTGATGAGACAGCAACATCGTCGCAAATTTCGTGAGAGGTCCAGAGTCAGAGCTCGTCAATATTGGACCCACCCGTTGATGGGACAGTGAATGTCCGTTGGGTATTTCACAAACATGTATGTGCAGCTGCATACCTACCCCGACAAGTTTTTTTAATTTTAGCCGGATGTCCATTGTCACATTTGATTTGCTCTTAGAAAAATTACGACCTGGTCTGACATTCATGGACACCAATATGAGAAACAGTCACCAGAGGAACGTCTGTTGGTAACGATCAGGTATGTGTATATATTTATAAAATATATTTATCTATAGATGTACAGATTAATTTATTTTCTCTGTCCTTTATTTTTTTTTAAAAATGTCTATTTATAGCAAATTATCCATTTTTTTTTAAATATCTAAAATTTTCTTGTGACAATTTTTAAAATGTTTTCATTATTTCTAATATAAAACAATATTAAAATAGTTTTTTTTTTAATCTTAATATATTTTTTTATTCATTTTTTCTAGTTTCAAATTATTTTATTTAAAAGCAAATCTATGTTAATTTAGATTTTTTATAATAGTTTTAAATTTATTTGGCCAATTTTTTAATATATTTTTATCGTGAAATATGTATTGATTAATATATTTTAATTCTTTTCTGCTGTATATGGTAGTATAATATTTTAATGCCTTATTAAAATATCCAGAATCCTAACCCTAACCATTCATCCTAACCCTAACCACTAACCCTACCCCTAACCCTAAACAATAACCCTAACCCTATCCCTTACACTAACCCTAACCCTAAACAATGCTAACCCTAATCCAACCCTTAATCCTAAACAATAACCCTAACCCTAACGGATAACCACTTACCATAACACCCAACCCTAATGACCAAATGACATTGCCGCAGATGGTCACAGTTGACTTTGAGACCATGTATCTCTGATACAGAAAAGTGCATGACATTTTGCAACCCGAATTTGGGGTCCCCTATCTCGGGGTCACTTGGTAATAGGAAACTCAAATTTGGATACATTTTAGTGCTAGTTCCACAGTGTCTGCATACCGAATATAGGGTTCCTGGCAATAAGTGGCCCCAAGATATTGGCCCCCAAAATTTGGTCGCAAAATGTCATTCTCTGATGCAGAAAAGTGCATGACATTTTGCGACCCGAATTTGGGGCCCCCTATTTAGGGGTCACTTGGTGATAGGAACCTCAAATTTGGATATGTTGTAGTATTAGTTCCACAGTGCATACCGAATTTGGGGTTCCTGGCAATAAATGGCCCCAAGATATGGGCCCCCAAAGTCAGGTCGCAAAATGTAATTCTCAGATCATATTTCTGAGTTTTCTGGTCCAAAAAATTGGGTTCCTTTAAAAACGCTTATAAACGTAAATGCGGGTGCTCCGTTTAGCTGCGTTTTGCGTCTGAAACGTGGACATTTTTGCGTCTGAACCCATTTTTTTGCTTCTGGAAAAACGAGGTTAAATGCAACTGCATAAAAACGGCAAAAAACGAGACTGTGTGCATGGACACATAGGATAACATTGAATGAGTTCAGGGGCAGTTGAAAAAAGTGTCCAACTGCATCTGAACACACATTTAACAGCGTCTCGTGTGCATGAGGCCTAATGCACTACATACATTAGTTACCAAAAACAAGGTGTGTGTGTGTAGCAGACCCACAACATAATAAGCTTATCTGAAGAAGAGACTGTCCCCTCATCTCGCTCAGAACTTGGGTTTGCACTGTTGGTGAAAAAGGCACAACAAGAAAATATATAAATTTACATAGGAGACACCTAAAAGCAAGCCAAGCAGTAAATGAAGGCGTTTCAAAGAAAAATGTATTATGAAAATGCCGCTCAGACATTGTCTGGCATATCAATGGCCCCCCTACCCACAAAGTAGTCCATGTATTGGGTTCTAACCTCACGGGCGCTTTGGGGGGGGCAAGCCAGGATGAGCAGGTTCAAGGCCCGTGAGGTTATCATTTTCCAGCAAGTCTGCTTCTTGTTGGACAACTGAGACCGCATAGTTTGCAGAATGTGATTGAGTTTGTATTCCGCCATGTGGATAGGCGTTAAAAAAAGGCGGGCCAGTATTCCAAAGGTGTTCTTCACCACTCTTCGGGCTCTGGACAGGCGGAAATTAAAAATCCTCTGGTCTGGGGTGAGGGTCCTAATCGGGAAAGGCCGCATCAGATGGTTCGCCAGGGCAAACACTTCATCCGCGATGAAGAAGAACGGGAGTCCTTCCTGATTCTCCTCTGGGGGTGGCAAGCCCAGACTGCCACTCTGGAGACGCCAGTAGAACTCCGTCCGGGAGAACACTCCACCATCCGACATCCATACATCATTTTGCCCCACGTCCACATACAAAAACTCATAGGTTGCAGACACCACCGCCAACATCGCGATACTATGAAACCCTTTATAATTATAATAGTACAACCCCGAGTTGGGTGGTGGGACGATGCGGACGTGCTTCCCATCAATTGCTCCTCCACAATTGGGAAAGTCCCAACGACTGGCAAAGTGGGAGGCCACAGTCTGCCATTCCTGTGGCGTTGAAGGACACTGTGGAGTGAAACAAGACCAAAAATTTGTAATTTAAATAATCAACATTGCAAGCAGATTAGACACAAACATTTTTGGCCAAGATTAGTATAACATTTTGGGAACTGAGTATTTAAAGCCTAAAGTATAAGGTCCCCTTATCAGAGTCATCCCCCCCCCATCCCCCCATCTGATGGGCCCTTGCTAAAAAATGAGGGGGGATGTTTTGGACAGGTAACCCTCTCCACTTGATTGAGAGGTGAATGCCTAAATAATGTGTGATACTTTGGGATGCCCCTCCTTACTTACACTATTGGCAGCCCACCGAACAGGTAAGAAGTGTCATAATACCAAAAAGAAACCAAAATGGAAGCACATTTTGACATTCTGCTATTACATATCAAGATAATAATAGGGGAAAACAAAAAAAAATATATAGCATTTGAAAGTATTGAGGCAGGCCCTTGCACTACATGCTTTGGTGAATTTGTCCATAAATGTGACCATAAAAAAGGTAGGTAGAGTGTGTATTGGGTTTGGTAAAGTCAGCAGATAGAGGATTGCTATCAGCTGAGCTAGCAGTTGGGGGAGGGGGGTTCCTAATGAGTTTGGCACAACCAAATAAAAAAAAATATGTCACTCTGCATGAAATGAAGCACACACATAACATTTGTAAACATTTTAGGGGGTGTTTAGGGGAAAACAATACTATGGAGCTGACAAAAGACATTGGTAAGTGACTAGACTATAGTTTTATGGGCCAAGAAGAGCATGCTGGGGAAGTCAGTGAGGCAAATATGCATGAGGACAAAGGGGCAGAGTATATGAATTAGAGCATATTGCAATGATGGTAATTAGGGAATGAGGAAAGAAATGCAAGACATTAGCAATCATGAAATACATAGAATGTGATGTTAAAGGAGAAAACTTACCTTCATATAGTCCTTCTGCAGGACCTGAATGATGGCAGAACAGGTCTCTGGAATAATGATCCCCAGAGCCTGGGGGGAGATGCCTGTAGAGAACTTGAGGTCCTGAAGGCTTCTCTCAGTCGCCAAGTAGCGCAACGTGGCGATGAGCCTCTGCTCTGGAGTGATGGCTTGCCACATGCAGGTATCCTGCCTGGTGATATAAGGGGTCAGCAAAGCCAGCAGACGGTGAAAAACGGGGTCCGGGGGGCGCATGCGCGGCGCGGAACGAGGCAACAGCTAAGGAGCTCCCGGGACAGCGGAGACTAATTAACACTCCCCAGGACGATCCGGACCATCTACCGGCCCGTAAACAACATCATTCTCCTGCGGGACCACTCGTGCATGCCGACGTCCAAGAAAGGCAAGCGGAAAACCGCTCAACGCTCGCTGACGGCCTATCTCCTACGGACCACGGACAGACAAGAAATGTCCCAAGATGGCGCCCAGACCCCCATGGCCGAGGAAGCCTCGCGGCCGGCGGGCTCACTCAAAGGTATGGGAGACACTCACTTAACCAAAGCGGACCTAGAGGACAGCCTGGCTAACATGTATGGCAGGTTAGCGAAGAAATTCCAAGCGGAGCTGCACAAATCCACGAGCGTGTTATCGCAGGAAATGGCGGCCCTTGGTAATAGGACAGATCTCCTGGAAGTTAAACACGACGAACTCCATCTGGCCTATTCGGATTTGCGAAGGGACCATGAGCTGCTCGGGGACACGGTCGTTCAACTTCAAAACCACCTGGAGGACCTGGATAACCGCAACAGGAGGAATAACGTTCGGGTGCGAGGGATCCCTGAATCGGTGACTGACCTCCCCGTTACGATCGTTCGCCTGTTTCAACTACTGCTTCCGAACCAACCTAACGAAGCCTTTACATGCGATCGTTTGCACCGAGCGCTGAGACCTAAACCTCCCCCCGAGAAACCGCCCAGGGATATTGTATTATGTCTCAAGGACTATCTTATAAAGGAGGAAATCCTTCGTGCCTCACGTAACACGCCACGCATTCAACTGGATGGGGCCTCCGTCCAGATCTACCCTGATATTTCTCCGGCTACGCTGGAGAAGCGAAGAAAGATGAAGGAAGTTACCTCTACCTTGCTGACGGCTCAAATACGGTACCGTTGGGGCTTCCCGTTTAAATTGATCGTACCTCACAACGGTTCCACTCACATCGCCTCTACGGTCGCCGAGGGCAAAGAAATTTTGGTGAAGCTAGGTCTCTTGGAGCGTCAACGTACACCCCGACACCCGTCGACACCACGTCCATCCCCCATTTGGGCTACGCCATCGCCTCAGAGGGACAGACGGTCTCGCAGACTTCAGCCACTACCAGAGGTTTGACGTCACGGTCTCCTGTCCATAACTCACTAAGAGGGCCCTCCTTGGACTGGTTTCGGTTTATTTCGAACTTTCCGGAGTCCCCATTCCTTAATGCCCCGCATGGACTCGGCTCATTTTTCTTTTGTTTTCTCCATGTCCCCGGAGGCTGAGAGAAGTGACTTTGTTGTTGTGGTTTCTCTCCTGAGTCTCCTCTCCTCTGACATTTGGAGCAGCGTTCCCCCCCTTCCATACCTGCACACCATTCCCCACACGTCCTCGGTCCCAGGGCTCTGGGCACTATATCGGTGGACTGTGTCCACCACCGATTTGCCTCTCTGATCTTTAACGTCCTTTACCTAGTGTGGGGCATGTGTGGAGCGGGTGGCAGTTGGGCCGCAAGGCCCGTTATTTACAAATTATTCTTGATCTGGCTGGATTTTCCACCCAGACCCCATAGAGTGTTAAGTTTTCTTTTTGCGTTTATGTTTATTTGTTTTGCTGACTTCACGACTGGTTTTGATTTCTGTGAAAGTAACCTCAAGGCTGATGGATTTCCGTTTAGCAGCGGATCTCCTGACGGCCTTGTATACACTACTTTGGGCCTGGTGATGGCCGCTGGGGGCTCCTCTGGTTCTGGACTCTACTATAGGGTTCCTAGCTCACCCTGTAATTCACGCGCACGTATGCGATTAAAAATTGGATAGCATGGGTCTCCGCATTATTTCGCATAATGTGAGGGGCTTTAATTCCCCCCACAAACAGAGAAAGGCCTTCCGCTATTATAAGCGGATTGGTGCGGATATTATTCTGCTGCAGGAGACGCACTTTTCCTCGGGGGCCTGCCCTACATTTTTTGATAAGTCGTACAAACTACACTACATTACTTCTTTTGAGTCCAGGACCAGAGGAGTGGCAATCTTTATTCGTAATACTGTTCAGTTTGAACCGTCACATGTGTTTAAAGACCAAGATAGCAGATTTCTTATTGTTCAGGGTACGTTGCAGGGCAAAGATTACGATTGCTAATTTGTACGCCCCGAACACTGCACAGGGAGCCTTCTATCATTTATTCCTGCGTACTCTTGACAGATATGTTTCTCCTCATCTCATAGTGGGAGGAGATTTTAATTTAGTGGCAAATCCCACGGAGGACAGGAGTAAAACTTCACATAGCGCCAAGGTGTTCCCTAAATTCCTCACTAAATCATTTGATAGATTACAACTCATCGACGCCTGGAGGGCCCTGAACATTGGCGTTAGGGAATATACACACTACTCCCATCCTCATGATAGTTACGCTAGATTAGATTACATTTTTGCTTCTCCGGTTCTGTTAGCCAATTCTGCACACACCACCATTCACCCATGCCCCTGGTCTGACCATCAAGTTGTGGCCTTCCATACCTCACATGTAGGCCTTTCCCCTTCTCTTGCGTCCTGGCGGATGAATGATTCCCTACTGTCAGACCCCACCACCTATGCTCTGATTGAGGGCCACTTGACGGACTACTTTACTATCAATGACACTCCTGACGTTTCACCCCAGGTCCTTTGGACTGCCCATAAAGTGGTTCTTCGAGGCCACTTAATTGAAATAGCGGTCAATAGGAAGAAACAAAACAATGCTAGGATCCAGGCCCTTACACGCGATCTCCGTGTCCTTTACCAGTCCCATACACAGACACATTCCCCGGATGTCCTCTCCCTGATTAATCAAAAAAAGACCGAATTGGACACTATCCTCTCGGAGCGCACGGAGAAGTCGCTTCGATGGTCAAAAGCTAGGTTTTTGCTACACAGCAATACTGCTTCCAGGATGTTCTCCCGCAAATTGCACCAATCCCTACAACCTGCTCATGTCTACAAATTAAGAAATGACACGGGTAATCTGGTTTCGCACCCTAACGAAGTATTGAAAATGTTCTCCTCTTTCTACCAAGACCTGTTATCCCCCCCCTCGCAACCCATGCCCAATAACATGGGTCATTGGTTGGACTCTATCCCTCTTCCATCTCTTTCGGAATCACAACTGACTGCACTAAACGCCCCCTGCACTGACCAAGAGGTATTGGACACTATTAAGACGCTTAAATCCTCTACAGCCCCCGGCCCAGATGGCTATACCTCCCCATATTATAAGAAGTTTTCACAAATCCTGGCCCCTAAATTGACCAGACTTTTTAACCTGACGTTACAAGGACAGACTCTCCCTGATGAGATGCTACGCGCTAATATGACTCTGATCCCCAAACCTCATAAGGACCACTCCCTACCCCAAAACTTTAGGCCTATCTCGGTTTTAAATAATGATATTAAAATCTTGGGGAAGATCTTGGCGAACAGATTGGCCCCTATTGTTAGCACCCTGGTAGGCCCAGAACAAACTGTTTTTATCCCCAATAGGCAGATCACAGACAACATCCGATTAGCAACAGATATCATTCAGGACGCGAACCTCTTCTCACGCAGAGTTCTGATTTTGGGGTTGGATATCCAAAAGGCATTCGACAGTGTCCTATGGCCTTACTTGGATCAGGTTCTGGCCAGGTTCGGGTTCATGGGTGAATTTTTGAATGGTTTTAAGGCATTGTATCATAGGCCCCAGACTAGGATCAAACTCCCCGGTAGTTCCTCAGAATTTTTCCCTATAGACAGGGGCACCCGGCAGGGCTGCCCCCTCTCCCCATTAATATTCGCCCTGGCCCTGGAGCCCCTTGCCAGGGCCATTATTACTGACCCAAACATAGGGGGGTACTTGAAAGAGGAAGGGGAGTACAAGATTAGCCTATACGCGGACGATGTCCTTTTGTTTTTACCCAACCCTTTGATAGCACTCCCTAATCTTCTCAAGCTATTGCGCTCCTTCCAAAAGCTTTCGGGTTTGGGGGTAAATCTAGCTAAGTGTACTGCCCTTCCTATCAACTTTACCCCTGCAGACATATCTAACATTCGCACCTTTTTTGGATTCTCCCTCGCTAAACGCACCATACTATACCTGGGGGTTCACCTAGCCCCTTCCCTGCCGAAAATCTATAGTGCCAATTATCCACCGGCCTTTACTATGGTGCGGAGGTGGCTGCGCCTGTGGTCGTCCTACCGTATCCCCTTGATAGGGAGGGTTGTGGCTATTAAAATGTCGATTTTGCCGAAACTATTGTATTTTTTTAGGGCTCTCCATATTTATGTGTCTCGCCAGTCCCTTACCGCACTACAACGTGATATTAACACCTTTCTGTGGCAAGGTAAGAGGCCCAGACTTGGGAGATCCCTGCTGCATCGACCACTTCTACAGGGTGGCTTGGGCCTTCCAGACGTATGGCTATATTACTTAGCGGCCAGGCTGGCCCAAACGGCTCAGTGGCATGCCCCTACGTCTGGAATTCCATGGTTGCAATTTGAGACTCAATCGCTGCGCCCATATTTTCTCCCAGGCATCCTGTGGCAGGAGAGTCTGCGGCCGAGGGACCTAGCCCCCCTTAATAATATTGTGAGTAGCTCCCTTTACCTCTGGTCACTGTATGGTACTAAATTTAAGCTGCGACCCGATAGACCCAATTTGGCATCGTTTTTGGGCGATAGGAGATTCCCCCTGGCGTTTGAGTCTCCTGTTGCCTTTAGATAGTGGATCCAAAAGTCCTTGGTCACCCTGCGGGCCTTGTGTGTTGGAAGGGGTGTCTTCACCTCCTTCTCGCAACTCCAGTCACAGCATGAGGCACCTAGAGGGGAGTTTTACAAGTTTCTTCAGATTCGCCACTTTTTTCAATCACATTATAGCTCCCTCCATGCCTCCTCTAATACTCAATTTGAATCCTTATGCTATCGACACTCCAGGGACAGGGGTATTATCTCTACAATATACAAACACCTTCTAGAATCCCAACTGCCTGTGAAGACTAGGGCGATGGGTCTCTGGGAAACTGATCTCGCCACAGAGTTCTCATCTGAAGAGTGGCGGGAGATGCTCTTGAATATGCATGGATGCGCTAGATCAATGGCTGTGAAGGATACTGTGGTGACGCTTCACACTCGTGGTACCTAACCCCGGATAAGATTCATAGATTTTACCCCACAGTTCCCGACATTTGCTTTCGGGGTTGCCCGGAGTCGGGCTCCTTGATCCATACTTTCTGGAGCTGTCCTCGGCTCCAGGGTGTGTGGGATCAGGCTCGCACCACGGTGTCCTCTATTGTGGGATCTATTGTCCACTTAACACCTGAACACTGTTTATTGTTTGCTCCAATAACGGGGGTTCCTCGTCCCACCCAAAGGTTGATCAACACACTGTTCTGCGCTATCCACTGGACGATTGCGCTACATTGGCGCTCGCAGATAACTTCCTGGTCACAAGTTCTCGGGAGGATGGATGCTATCCGTCTCATGGAACGGATACACCATACCATTATGGACACCATGCATATTCATACTGCTAAATGGGCCGATTGGCCACTATATCCCGATGCCACAGGAGGGCCCTCTCTCCAACACCCCCCGTAGGAGATGCGGTGAAGTCCGGATGGACCTGATGAATCCCAGGATTGCCACACTAGATGGTTTATTCTCCCACCCCTTTGACCCCGAGCCGTGGCTAGCCCCTGCTTTGAGACAGAGCTGTGGTATATTTGCTGTTTGAAAGTGAAGTCAGCGGTAATAGTTATTGTGCTGTTACGTTATTCTGTTTAGTTTTTTTTTTTTTTTTTTTTACTCGCCTTTTATTACTAACCTACATGGACTTGATAAGCATCACCTGGCGCACACGGACTAGGCTATGTGTGTTAACTACTTTTGAGTGTTCTCCTTTGTGCCTTGTACGTTGCTGTTCCAGCTATAATTGCCTGAAGTGTATTTCTTTTGTACTATTCCTTGATGCAGTCATGTACCTGCTTCTGTGGCTCTATTTATTTTTCTTTTGCACCCAATAAAAACGTTTGTAATCAAAAAAGAAAAACGGGGTCCGTCATTCGGAGATAATTCCTGAAATCATCAGGATTATTCTCCCGGATCTCACGGAGCAAAGGCATGTGCGAGAACTGGTCACGCTGGCACAACCAATTCTTGGTCCACAAACGCCTCCACTCCCTGTTCATGGACTGGGCTTGTGTCAAAGTAAGAACCCCAACACAAAGCCCCTGCACAGCACAAACTCTACGACGAGTACGTAGACGAAACATGGTTTCAAAACGGTCGGCTGGTCAAAATGGACAACAGAAAGCACCGATAAACAGCAATGCCCGAAATAACGAACTGAATAGCAGACGCAAGCAGACAATAAGAAATGCAAATCAAAGTGTACTATACCAAGATATAGTCCACAATGAGAAACAAATACTTACTGACTGCACGCACTGATTATCAGATACGCAAAGACAAGCACAAACTGAAGAGCAGTAGCGATTTGAATCACTAATCTGAAAAGCGCGAATCGTCTCTCACCAAACTTCTTCTAACACGCGATACACACGAGATCAGCAGAAGGAGCCCAAAGGGTGCCGGATGTGGTGCTGAACTTCCCTTTTCTAGGCCCGCCATACGCGGCTTACGTCAACGCGTTCTTGGCAACCGGAAATTCCGATAACTTGGTCCGACCGTGTGTATGCAACATCACGGAATTAATCCATCGGAATAACTCCGACGGATTTGGTCGTTGGAATCTCTGATCATGTGTACAAGGGCTTACACACTGCACTGCTCAAAGCATCAAATAATAATACTAAAATCATATATACCAGCATATAGTCTACAAAATAAAGTGCAACCAAACCAGTGACATCAATAATGACATATAAGTGATTAGTCTTGAGTATCCAAGAATGTAGTTACTCCTATATGCGAATACCATAACAAAATCCAGTTCATCAAAAAAATGTATATGTGTACCAACAAAAAATACATATAATAAAAAGTCTCAGAAAAAAACCCAACAATATTAATATTGTGAAATTAACGAAGCTCCAAAATGGCCAAGTGATCAGAAGATCAGGTGACACTTGTGCTCAACAGATCAGGTGACTCTTTTTCTCCCCCTTAAGGGTCCCCACTCACCAGATCCTGTTATCCCTGTAGGCTTGATAGGCATATATGGATAACCATGGGCAATCTCCCTTGGTGGCTTCTCCAGTGATTTGCTGGTAGCCTCTCGTGACGTCCCTCACTGGCCCCTCCAGCCGCTCCACCGGACCAGGGTATCCAAACTGTACTCCTACTCAGCACTTCACCAGTCACAATATCCAAAAAGTGTTCAGTAACTTCCCAAGGCTAAGTCCTCATAGCAAGAGATAAGGCTCCCATAGTGTAGTAGTAAAAAGTAATGTATTTAAAAAAATATAAAGCTAAAAACAAAATCTGCCCATCAAATGGGTAAAAATCTTAAAAGCAGCTACAATCTATGGTCAATACAGTATGTAGAGGGGCCGGTTCGCAGTGTGAGCTCCAACTGCGTCCAGGCTTCCTACTAGCGTTCCAGAAATGACGCAAGTGTGTGGCTCTGCCTTTACAGCGGTGGGGGTGTTTTTGAAGCACCTGTTTAGAGCCATAGGATCTAATAGGCTTCTGAAAAGGTGGACTTGGAGCGCAAAGCATTGCACTCTCAGTCCACCCAGGTGTGTTAGAAAAGCAAATTAATATTTGCTTTTCTAACACTGAACTGCCTCTCAGCTAATCAGGATCTAATACCCATCACCTGATTGGCTGAAGGCACAGGCGCTCCGATCGGACACCTAACGGAACAGAAGTAAAGATGCACGGGAGGATAGAGAAGCATGGAGGATGCAAGAGCCGTCGCCTGACCCGCTGCATGTCCCACAGCTCACCGCCATCATCCGCTGCCTGACCTGCCACTAGGATGGGGTAAGTGCCGGTCAGATGCTGACTGGGTGAGTGGGGGGGGTCACAGTGGCTGCATATGATGGGCACAGAGGCTGCATATGATGGGCACAAGCTGCATATGATGGAAACAGTGGCTGCATATTATGGGCACAGTGTCTGCATATGATGGCAAGCCTCATTTGATGGGCATAGAGGCTGCACATGATGGGCACAGAGGCTATGATGAGCACAGGCTGCATTTGATGGGCACAGAGGCTGCATATGATTGGCATAGTGGCGGCATTTGATGGGAACAGTGGCTGCATTTTATGGGGCACAGTGACTGAATTGTATGGGGCACAGTGGCTATATTTTATGGGCACAGTGGCTGCAACTGAAGGCACAGTGAGGCTGCAATTGATGAGGTTTTTTTTTTTTTTTCAGAATTTTGTGCCCCGCCCAGAAAAATGTTGAGAACCAGTCGCCACTGAGAGCAGGGACTTCTGAACCCTCCTGTATTGGACTGAATTGTAACTGTACTGGTTCTCTTTGATTTGTGAAGTGCTGCACAAACTATTGGTGTTATAAAATAAACTGTAATATGGAAATAATGTGGCAGGTAAAACAACTCTTAATTATGCATTTCATCTGTGTATTTAGCTGTTTAAGGCCTGATTCTCACCTATGCATTTTTAGTGCTTTTTGCATTTTGCAGATTTGCACTACAGTCCATTTAACCAGTCCATGGTTTCCTATGGGACAAGTTCTTTAGTGCTTTTTGCATTTTACAGATTTGCACTAAAAATGCATAGGTGTAAATTAGGCCTCACTGCAGTTTAGCTTTAAGGACAACTACATGTTATTATGTACGGTATAATTCAGTTCTTTATCATTTTAAGCTTTATTTTCTAATGCTCTAAAAAAACAAACAAAAAAGACAAAGATTGCACTGAGGGCTAAAGTATTTTTTTATTTTTTACGTTCAATAGTTTTTATTAAAAGTTGTAGTAGTACAAGAAACAAAGGAACAAAAGAAAAGATAAGCGAGATATCAATAGTACAGTCAGTAGTAAAGTAATACACCGTGTGTCCAGAAACTGTACAAAATAATACAGGGTTGTTTGTAATGTACAATTATGACAAAAAGGAGAATGAATATCAATACTCAGGGAATATCCTCCCACCAGACACCCCAAATGGGATCTTGCTGTGTACCGGAGCAAGGATCAGCTTCAGAGCATCATAATAATGAAAACGCAATATGAATTTCCCCGAGAATGCAGACAAGCATTATGGTTCAAATGTGACCAACTTTAAAGAAAAAGACAAACAAAAACAAAAACATGTATAATGCTCAACGTAGTTGGGATGCAGCAAATGCAAGAGCAAACAATAGTTATCATATGAATACCTGGAACCGGATAAGTGGTGGGCGTATTAGAGTATGAGTATGGTAGCAGGTGACAAGTCATAAAGCATAAACAAAAACAAAAACAATTTGGGGGGGGGGGAGGGGGGGAGAGGGTGGATGGAAAGGAGGAAGGGTTTGGGGAGGTGAAAGATGAAGTAGTAAGAGAGCAATTAAGTGAGCCCATACTGGAGTAGGAGTATTAGATGAGTAGGGGATGGGATTTGTCAAACCATTGTAACCAAGCTTCCCACAGTTTTATGGTTTTGGGTAGGTGGCCCTCAGCAGTGGCGTACATGCGTTCATACATTCCGTGTAGGTGTGTTGTTCTCACAACTTCAGCACAGGAAGGTGCGTCAAGGGATTTCCAATTTCGGGTCAAAGTCAATTTTGCTGCTAAGCAGATGTGTGTTACTATGCATCTAAGATCATGTGGGAATTGTTCGATGCCAATGTTGAATAAAGCTAGAGCTGGATCAAGTGGGGTAACAATGTGGGTGACTGCCGATATAAGATTGAAAATGGCTGCCCAAAAGGGAACCAGTTTAGGGCAGGACCAGAAGGTATGATAGAGGGTTCCTGGGAGGCCACAGCACCTCCAGCAGGCAGAATTTGCGTTCTCAAAATATTTATGTAGGAGGTTTGGGGTAAGGTACCATCTGAGATTAATTTTATACGTGAGTTCCCAAAGATTGGCCGCCTTGGTCGCAGAATAGACAGCTTTTATGGCGAGCGACCATTGTTGTGGTGAGTAAGAAATTCCAGTTTCAAGTTCCCATTTCACCAGAGGGGGTAGTTTAGCGAAGATCATTTTATCATTAAGTGTGGTATAGAACAAAGAGATACCCTTAGCTGTAACAACCTTACCCGATATGTATTGCCAAGTTGTTTTTGGAATACTCACATGTAGATGGGGATTTTGTAATAGGCAGTGAGTGATTTGAAAGTATTTAAAGTAATCGCGAGGGGAAAGATTAAATTCCTGTTGGAGAGACGTAAAGGATTTGAGGAGTCCAGAATCATAAAGGTCTGCTACATGTGTAATCCCATTGGTTTTCCAAGAATGGAGACGCAGATCGGAGATCAGTAGTCCAATAATATCTATTGGAAGGGGAATTTTACAGTTGGTGATGTTTGATTTTGTGTGGGTAATCAAGTATTTGAATGCTAACACTGATTCTACTATAGATGGGGAAAGGTGAGTACAATTTGCCTTCAATTTAGGCGCTGAGAGGAGCCACAATCCCAGATTGCTACCAGGTACTTGGCAGGATTCTATGGAACTCCACTGATTGGAAGGATCAGGATTGAACCAGGCTCTAATTTGAGCCAGTATAGCTGCATTGTAATAGTCTCTAATATTAATATATCCTATGCCTCCTACCTGTTTGTGTTTTACTAGGGAGTGGTGTGCTATTCTAACCCTTTTTCCTTGCCACACAAATCTTCTGAGGAGTGATTGAATTTGCGTGTGGAAGGATGAAGGTATGGGGATCGGGAGTGCTCTAAATAAATACAAGAGTTGAGGAAGATGAATCATTTTAAACGCTGCTAGTCTACCCGAACTTGTGAGCATCAGTCTAGACATTTTATCTAGTTCTAGTGATAGTTTATTAAGAAAAGGGACGAAGTTGGTTTTGAATAGATCTTTAGGGTGAGAAGTAAGAGTGATACCTAAGTAACTCAGAGAGTCTGTAGACCACGTATATTGATACTGGTTCTTCAGGAACAGAGATTGGCATTCCGGTATGAACAGGGGGAGGACATAGGATTTAGAAATGTTCACTTTGTAACAGGGCTGGACTGGGACAGAAATTTGGCCCTGGACTTCATCCAGACCGGCCCACTTACATTTTGAGTGTCCCATCAGCAGCCCACTTACATGAGAGTGTCCCATTACCAGCCCCCTTACATGAGAGTGTCCCATCAGCACCCCCTTACATGAAAGTGTCCCATCAGCACCACCTTACATGAGAGTGTCCCATCAGCACCCCCTTACATGAAAGTGTCCCATCAGCACCCCCTTACATGAGAGTGTCCCATCAGCACCCCCTTACATGAAAGTGTCCCATCAGCACCCCCTTACATGAGAGTGTCCCATCAGCCCCCCCTTACATGAGAGTGTCCCATCAGCACCCCCTTACATGAGAGTGTCCCATCAGCACCCCCTTACATCAGAGTGTCCCATCAGCAGCCCCCTTACATCAGAGTGTCCCATCAGCACCTCCCTTACATCAGAGTGTCCCATCACCAGCCCCCTTACATCAGAGTGGCCCACTGAGCCATCGGCCCACCGGGAAACTCCCTGTAGTCCCGATGGCCAGTACATGCCTGCTTTGTAATAAGAAACAAGACTGAATTCATCAAGTGTTTGTTGTACCGAGGCCAGGGAAACTGTAGGATGTGTCAAAGAGAAAATAACATCATCAGCAAAGAGGCTGATTTTGTGATCTGTGTTGCCAATGTTGATACCAAAAATGGTGGAGTGGGACCTAATTTTAGCAGCCAGGGGTTCGATCAGTAGGTCAGAGATCAGGGACGACAAGGGGCAGCCTTGGCGAGTGCCGTTGAAAATTTGAAATGGCGTCGATAACATGGACGAGCAGTAAACTTGGGCCGAGGGAGTAGAATAAAGGGCTAGGATGGCTGAGAGAATATGGTTCTGAAATCCAAATTTCTCTAGGGTCAATTTTAAGTAATGCCAGTGGACCCTATCGAACGCCTTCTCCGCATCCAATGACAGAAGCAGAGAAGGCGTTCGATGGGCCACCGCGTGATGGATAAGATTGATCATCCGTCGTGTAGCATCTGAGGTTTGGCGCCCCTTAATAAATCCAGACTGGTCAGGATGAATCAACATTGGCAAGACGTCGATCAATCGTTTAGCTATAACTTTAGCATAAAGTTTCACATCGTGATTCAATAATGAAATAGGGCGGAAGTTTTGAGTTAAGTTTGGTTCCTTCCCTGGCTTCGGTATAGTCACTATTAATGCTCTAAGCATCTCTTGAGGAAAAGAGGCAGAGGAGGCAGCAGAGTTGAACAGCGGTGTCATGTGCTCAGTGAGAATGGAGCTGAATTGCTTACAATATTCTCCCACAAAACCGTCAGGGCCGGGCGTTTTACCATTGGGTAACGTTAATATGGCAGATTGAATTTCTTTTTGTGTGAAAGGGATGTTTAATTCCTCCAGTTGTTGTGAAGTTAGGCTAGGGAGTTTCACAGAATCTAAGAATGTTTGTATCTGTGCGGGGGTGGGTTGGGCTAGATCAGGAGCGTTCTTCAAATTATATAGTTTGCCATAATAAGCGCTAAAGGCATTAGCGATATCTTGTGGGTTTTGTAATTTAGAGTTAGAGTCAGGATGATGGATATAAGGAATGGGACGTCTAGTGAGAGGTCCCTTAATCTGGTGGGAGAGTAATTTGCCAGATTTATTACCTGCAGCGTAAAAATTCATTTTGTGTCTTCGCTGAATATGGTCATGTTTTTCTAAAAGAAGAGCCCTAAGTTCTAATCGTAATAAAATTAATTCTGATTTGAGTACTTGGGTGGGATGGGATTTATTGAGCAAATCAGTATTTTGAATGCGCATGAGAAGTGCGTCCATCTGCTGCCTCCTTCGCCTGTTATCTCTAGCTCCAAGTTGTATAAAGAGTCCCCGCATATATGCTTTATGCGAGGCCCATAGAATATGGGGATCTGCAACAGAGTCTTTGTTGTGGACAAAGAATGCTTCTAATTCGTTTTCAGTGTTTGCGCATAGGGTTCAGATTGTAGAATTCTTGTATTCATTCTCCAGAGGTACGCTGGAGAATGCCTGATATGGTCTTCCACGGTAATGCTGACAGGGGAATGATCGGACCATGTGATCAGGTGTATGTTGGAGGAGGATACGGTTTGAAGGGTCCTGGAATCTGTCAAAAAGAGGTTGATGCAGGAGTAAGAGTTATGACCTGGGGAGAAGTACGTATAGTCCCTTTCGTCTGCATGTTGACATCTCGAAAACGTCCAGAAGACGTAGCTTATTCAGTAGAGGATTCAGTGCCAGCCTGCTTCTCCTGGGCTGGAAGGACGAATCTAGATCAGGATCAGGGGTGCTGTTAAAGTCTCCACACCATATTGTAGTGCCTTGTTTTTCTGTTTCTACTTTTTTATGTAGTTTTCGTAAGAAACGAGATTGATGAGTATTGGGCGCGTAGACATTGACAAAAGTATAAGGAGCCCCATTGATGATACAGGATAAAATAATATACCGGCCTTCAGGGTCCTTGGTGCATTGAACCAGTTGAAACGCTAAAGAATTTTTAAAAGCAATAAGCACCCCTTTCTTTTTTTTAATTGCATTGGCTGTGAAAATAGTGTTGAAGTCTCTGTTGGTGCATGTAGGGGGATTACTCTGTTGGAAATGTGTTTCCTGTGCACATAGAATTTCACATTTGGTATGCTTGGCTAGTGCCCACAAGGATCTTCTCTTCGCAGGGTGATTTAGTCCCTTCGCATTAATTGTGACAATGGTGATAGGCATATGTAGAGCAGGTACGTCAAAAAGAGGAGAAAGGTATTACTTGAGAGAGCGTAGGGCTAGAGGAGACTGGGACTTCAGTGAGCGATGAGATATGGTTTAGTTGTTAGGCAAGTAGGTCGAAGCTCTCAAAGCGCTGTGTGAGGCAGAGATGCAGGAGGGGAAGTAGGAAAGAGGGGGAGGGTAAGAGCGTAGGGAAAGAACAAAAACCAAAAATGAAAAAGTACAAAAAGGTACAAACGAAACTCAGCGGTCCAAGAAATAACAATAGCAGTGGAATAATATGATTCGGAATGCTGCTTGGTAGATGACCGTAAACTGTAACAAGTGTTTCGAGTGAGGAGTTACCTCAGCGCCTCCGCGCGTAGAAATACTAAATAGGGGTAACGAGTCTTAAGACCGGGTGTGAATAGATGGCAACGCCAAAACGGCAATTGTGAATCCTGGCCCCAAACCACATAACTAGTGGGAGGCATTTTTCTGGCTCCTTGGGGGCAGAGGTTGGGTTGAAAGAGAGCCTGTGTTACTTTGGTCCATGGGTGCTGCATCTGGGGGAGCAGGGATGATGTCCCATCTTTGTAGTAGGTGCAAACCTTGTTGCAGAGATGTTACTACGTGTTTTCTCCCTTCACGATGAATGGATAGTTTAGCAGGTGCTATCCATTGGTATTGAAGCTGATGATTACGGAGAGCTTTAGTTATTGTGTTTAATTGTCTCCGTCTGCTTAGGGTGTGCTGTGAAAGGTCAGCATAAATTTGGAGACGGGAGTACGGGTCTGGTAATGATTCCATTCCCCTCATTTTGTGCATAAACTGTTCCTTGATGTGATAGAAGTGCACCCTCAATATGACATCTCTAGGTATTGCATCTGGTAAGAACGCAGGTTTAGGTAGTCTGTGAATGCGATCTATGACCAGCTCAATATTTTTTGCCTCAGGAAGCACCGTTTTGATAATACCTTTGGCAAAGGCAGGTAGCTCAGTATTTTGGACAGATTCTGGGATCCCTCTAATTTTAAAGTTATTACGTCTGGCTCTGTCCTCTAAATCCGCCATTTTGTCTTTTATCCAAGCAATTTCCTGAGATTGTGCTTCCTGAGTGTCAATAACATCGTTCACTGTGCCCGTAATGTCACTTACAGTAGCCTCCACGTGTGTGATTCTGTCATCCATTGCTCCTAACTTATGGCCAAAACTATGCATGAGGGAGAGCATGTCAGATTGCAAAGAGCTCCTCAAAGACATGAGCATGTCTTTTAAGGTAGAGTCTATTACAGCCTGTCCAGTAGTAGGAAATGCTGCTATGGCGTCAGGCTGGTGGTGCATCTGAGGGTAGGCCTGAGGCATCCCACTGATCTGAGCCCTGCCCTGGGCCTGTTCCGTGTCATCCAGGCGCATTTTGGCCTTAGCTGGGCTGTGGGCTGTGGGAGTTCCCAGGGGAGAAAGAGAGTGTCCCGGTTTGCTTACCATCGGTTCCGAAGCGATGTGATAAGCGCCTCCTTCATTCGAACGGGATGCGGCATCAGCCTGTGGAGATTGTAGATTCGGTTCCGCGCCATCTTGGTTCTTCCGCGCGGACGGCTGATACATATACGCCGTCAGTTTTCGGGGAAGCCGACTGTCCTTTCGCTTGAGTGACATCTCCGGGAGGTAGAGCGGGCGTTCCCCCAAGTTGTCAGAAGCAAAAAGAACGGATTGGGGTCGCTGAAATGCCGCTTCAGAAGCCGTTCAGACGGAGAGCAATCTCCTCACGCAGCCATCTCAGTCACGCGCCGGCCACGCCCCCCTATTTTTTTATTTTTTTTATTTTTTATTTAACCACTTCCCGACCAGCGCACGACGATGTACGTCGACAGAATGGCACGGGCAGGCATATTGGCGTACAGGTACGTCCAGTATTCAATGCCGCCCTGCCATCAGTCGGGACCCCCGTGAGTCCGGTCACGGGACCCGCGGACTCGATCGCCGCGGGCATCCCCGCGATCGTCTCACGGAGCGGCCGAATGGAGGAAATGCTGTGTAAACAACATTTCTCCATTCTGCCTAGCAACTAGTGACGCTGATCTCTGCTCCATGTGATTGGAGCAGAGATCAGTGTTCACTAAATGAAAGCCCAACCCCCCCACAGTTAGTAACACACCCCTAGGAACACTTAACCCCTACACTGCCACCCACTGGTTAACCCTTTCACTGCCAGTGTCATTTACACAGGAATCACTGCATTTATATAGCAGTGATTACTGAATAAATGACAATGGTCCCAAAAATGTGTCAAAAATGTCCGATGGGTCCCCCACAAGGTCGCAGTCACAATAAAAATCGCTGATCGCCGCCATTACTAGTAAAAAAAAAAATAATAAAAAATTATTAATAAAAATGCTATAAAACTATCCCTATTTTGTAAACTCTATAACTTTTGCGCAAACCAATCAATAATCGCTTATTGCGATTTTTTTTACCAAAAATATGTAGAAGAATATGTATCGGCCTAAACTGAGGGAAAAAAACGTTTTTTTATATATTTTTGGGGGATATTTATTATAACAAAAAGTAAAAAAATAATGCATTTTTTTTCAAAATTGTCGCTCTATTTTTGGTTATAGCGCAAAAAATAAAAACCGCAGGGGGGATCAAATACCACCAAAAGAAAGCTCTATTTGTGGGAAAAAAAGGACGTCAATTTTGTTTGGGAGCCACGTCGCACGACCGCGCAATTGTCAGTTAAAGCGACGCAGTGCCGAATCGCAAAAAGGGGTCTGGTCTTTGACCAGCAAATTGGTCCGGTCTGAAAGTGGTTAAGGATTGCAGGATATACAAAAAGACATAAGATAAACATGTTAACCGACTTTTCCCGGTGTCAACCTTAGGTCTAAATACAGTTGTTATACTTGAGCGAAGCAGCGTAACATATTCCATTATCATCTTGTGGTAAAACTACCGATTGTCATTACTACAGTTCAAGATATAACTATCTGGTAGGCCTGACAGGGGGGATCTCACTCCTCAGAGGGCTAACTTCGCTCTTCACACCATATGTGGGTCATAGATTCCGAGGGGGGAAAAGTGGGATCAATAGCGAAAAATTCCCGCAGCCCATTTATCATTTCTTGAGATAGTAGCAGTAGTAGGGGATCAAATGAGGAGATGGAAAGGGAAAAGGAGATAAAAGAGAGAGAAAGGCAGGAGAGGTAGTCCAAGGAGTAAGGGGAAGGGGAAATGGGGAGGGGGGGTGCAGGACTCCAGCAGGGTCGACAAGCCCACTCCCTAGAATAATGTAAGACAGGGGAATCAGGAGTAATTCTTGTATTTGTCTGAATATCGGAAGAGATTCCATTGCATCCATTGGGCATTGTGCTCCTCCTCCCTCTCTCTCAAGGCAGCTGTAAGTTGCTCCATCTACTGTATGTCGCAAACCCTCACAAACCATTGGGACACTGCCAGTGGGGACTGCTGTTTCCATGCACTAGGGACACGCGCCCTAGCCGCGTTCAGGAGGTGCTTCAACAGTGACTTATGACACCGTCTTCCCGATAGGGGAGTCAAATTCAAGAGCACTGCTGTGGGGTTGTCCTGGAGAGCCAGGTCAGTAAGTTTATGAATGATCTGAGGAAATTGTCTCCAAAATGGGTCAGGACTGGACACTCCCAAAGATGTGCAGCAGAGTGCCATTCTGCGTACCACATCTCCAGCATAGTGGGCTGTGTCCCGGGAATATAGCAGCCAAAACCGTGGGTGTCCTATACCAGCATGTCAAGATTTTATGTGATCTCCTGGTACTTGATACAAAGAGAGGACTCATCAGCGAAGAGTAAGTATGTGATTTTTTTGCTTCTCAGTAAGCGTAATATTGAGATCCTGCTCCCACTTTCTCAAGTATGGTGGTGGCAGGATGCATGAGTAAGTAGAATGCTATATGAAAGGGACAGGGACTTTCGCATAGGCTCCTCTCCCAAGCACATTCCCTCAAACAATGTCAGCTGTCTCTGAAAGCCCCCAACTTCTGGGAGGGATCTGAGGAAATGGGCAAGTTGCAGCAATCTCCATCTACCCAAGGCAGAGGATCCAAGCTCAGGGTATATGTCTGAGGTGTCACACCACCCTGAGGTACTCAAAAAGGAAAAGGCTCTAATTAGAGTCTGATCCTGTTGGAGCCTAAATGACTTGTTGGAAATACCTGGTAAGAAGTTTGGGTGGCCAATAATGGGAGTTAACGGCGAGGGGAAGCTGGGTGTGCCCACCAGTTTAAAATATCGCTTCCTGTAAGGTGGGCTTGATTAGTGGAAGCGGTAGGGAAAATCTGGAGAAGCTGACTCCACTCCAAGGCAGCCCCTCTATGGGGAATGGGACCAATTCTCGCTCCAGGCGGACCCACAGTTTATAGGGTTGGTGTTTACACCAATCCACTACTCTGTTCATATGAGCCCCCGTATAGTAGAGGGCTGGGTCAGAGAGGCCCGCCCCCCCCAAGCTTCCTTTGCTGCAATAGGGATCTTCCAAGTCATGGTGACTTGCCCTTCCATATATACTTAGTGAAGGTTGCGCGCAGTGCTCTAAATAAAGTCTGCGGGATCCTGATGGGTAAGGCTTGTAAGAGGTAAAGCAACCTCGGCATGACATTCATTTTCGGCACATTGCATCTACCAAACCATGAAACCGCCAGGCTTCCCCATCTCTCCAGGTCCGAAGAGAAGACTTTCAAGAGGGGCTGAAAGTTAAGTTGATAGATAAGGTGTGGGTCCGCAGGGATCTTGGTACCTAAGTATTGGGTGGCCTGGGGCACCCATTGGAAAGGGAAATTACGCCCAAGACGTTTTTGCAGACTGGGAGCGAGAGAAACATTCAGAGCTTCCAATTTTTGCAGGTTGATTTTGAAGTCTGATAAATCGCCATAGTGGCGTATCTCAGACAGACGGATCGGTAGGGATGTATGTGGTTCTGAATCTATAAAACAGTAGGTCATCTGCGTATGCAGCTACTTTGTGGTGATATGAGTTGGTTTCCAGTCCTCCAATATCTGGATTAAACCTGATGTGTTGCAGAAGGGGCTCTAAGGTAAGTATAAAGAGAAACGGGGAAAGCGGGAACCCCTGTGTCATACCATTGCTAATCTTGAAGGGGTTGGATGCTACTCTCTTTACTTTGACCGAAGCAGTAGGGGAGGAATAAATGGCGGCAATCCATGACAGCATGGAAGTTAGCATGCTAAGACAGTGCAGTCTGGCTAATAAGAAGGTCCAGCTCACCCTGTCAAACGCCTTTTCGGCATCTGTGGATAACAGGATGAGCGGGACATTAAGATGTTTGGCACTCACCACCACATCTATCGTCCTTGTAGTAAAGCCGACCTGATCTAAAGGGATTATACGTTGGAGGACGGGCCCCAGTCTCTCAGCTAGTATTTTTGTAAACAGTTTGAGGTCACAATTGAGTAAGGATATGGGCCTATAGCTCGAACAGAGAAGCAGGTCCTTTTCAGGTTTGGGAATAACTGATATGCTGGCCCGCAGGAGGTCTAGGGGTATATCATGATTGTGCAATATTGCGTTAAAGGCTGTGACAAAATGGGCCCCTAGTTGGGCCTGGAATGCCTCGTAATAGGATATTGTGAAGCCATTCGGTCCAGGTGCCTTCCCTCCAGGAGACCCCACCAGGGTATTCGTGAACTCCTCCGCAGTTATAGGCTGCGAGAGAGCCTCCACTTCCTCCTCATTAAGAGAAGGCAGTTCGCTTTGGCAATGTAGGTCTCAATTGCTTCCAACTCGGGGCTGAACTCCTGCCGATTGGGTGTGTAAGTTCTAAAGTGCTTCATAAAAGGTCCGAAAGGCTTCGGCCATCTCTGCCGAGTCATGAATTTTAGCCCGAGTAGGAGTGGATAGAGCCGGGATATAGGACGCATTGCACTGGATTCGCAAGGCATTCGCTAACGACCTGCTGCACTTATCCCCGTATTCGTAGAAGAATCTACGAGCTCAAAGAAGCTTAAACTTGGACTGAAATAGTGAATATTCCCTAATTTGTTCGCAGAGTTTTGTCACTTCTGTCTCTAAAGTCCTATCTGGGTGGGATTTATGGCATTTTTCACAGTCATAGGGCTAAAATATTTGAGCCTGAACAACATAGACAACTGCCCCCCATACAGCTGTCTAATAAAAAAAAAAAGAAGCCATAATCACTTTAAGAAAATGATTTGAATGTCAGGCGGGAACCTATTGGAGATTGGAGAATATTGGGGAATGTCACATGACTGCAGTGGAATGTTCAAGGGGGTCACATGACCAGCTGGAAAATTCTGGAAGGGGGGCTCATCTATATAAGATGCCCTCCGCGGGAAATACCTCACAGTTGGTCAGAGTCAGCAACAAGCCCACCATCCCCAACCCCCCCCCCCCCCCTCCCCTGTTGCAGGCACAATATGTGGTCCATCACCCTTTACATTTAGAGGGGGGGGACTTGTTTTATTGTTTCGCGGTATTGCTCGAGTCCTGAAGACTGAGCTGTTTATATATATTAATACAAATATCAACAATATAAAACAAAATATAAGCGCTCAATGGAAAAATACCTCTAAAAAGGCAGCTGTTATTAATCATAAATCACATAATGAGCTCCAATAACTTCATGTAAGTTATTGGAGCTCATTATTATTTTATTGTTTTTAATTGATTATTTTGTTATTCATTTGATCTTATTTTTATATCATGATTTGTAATTGCCTTTTTGATATGAAATTTGTAATTAATGTATATCCCTCTTGTAACAGTGACCAGCGCTTGGTAATATTCAGTGGCAGTTCTAGGCTGACCCTTTTCGCGGTAGCGCTGGCTTCTGTTCTATTCGTTGTATAGGCTGAACTATATAATGATATGCATATTAGTGAGGTAAGTGCACAGCGTTCGTTTCCTTTTTCTGTGCATTGAGTACCAATGAGACGGTGCGGTGGGAGTGTCCGTTTCTCGATATAAAGGACTTTCTGATCTACATAGCCACACCCACCGACGAAGACGTGATGACGAAACGCGTATGACTATGCAGCTGTCCTGTGTCTGTATGCGAACGCTATTTTTCCCGGGACTCGACACTACTGCCTGCTGAAACAATTATATCGGGGGAGCGGTGAGACACGACTTAGCCGTGCTGGACACATATGATAGACGTTATATGCAAAGAGTCAAAGTGTTTTATTGTGTGTGGAGTGCGATTGATAATTTAAACAGGTTGCACTATGGATTCTTTTGTGTTTTTGTTTTCTGCATGACATTTCTAATGAGATCCGGGTGAAAATGAGCCTCCAGCTGATGAATACTTTAATGGGCATTTATTTTTACTCTTTGATAACCTGTATGAGCAAAACGAGTGGTGATCTGTGAAGCTCTTGATATTAAGTGCACAACCAAGGGGGGAGACACCGAGCACGAGGTTTCTTCTACCTGTTTGCTGTGGGGTGAACCTGGAACCTGAATCCGAAAGGATTTCTCTTATAATCTGGGGACTCTGTTGAGCACTTTTCGCACTTTATGAATTACCATCTTGGGGACTTTATGGACTTTTTGTCTCCCTTTTAAACTTTTATTTATAAGGTTTAATAGTGTGTATGAAGCTGTATTACACATATTTGCGGATTATTAGATTCATTATTAGCGCTGTTAGTTTATGACTTCGGTTGAAATATTATTGCTATATACATATGTGTGTAGATGTTTATATTTATTATTTACAAGTGAGAATTTTATGTATTAATAAAATGAATTGGATGGATTTAAGTTATTTACATTTTACACCAATAAACGTGTGGTGGCCAATTATACATCAAGTTACGTCATTGAGTGTCTTTATTTATTAGAATGCTAAATTTTGGTATTCAGGGAGGGAGAGGCCTACATTTCCAGGAGTTTTCCTTCCCCCGGAATAAAAATATGACAGTGAATAACAATTTAGTGTGGGTTTTTTTATCCAGTAAAATTAAATGATTGGTCAACAGTCTAAATACTATATGCACTGTATGATAAATGTTGAAACGGCAGATACAGTAAGCCCTTTGTTTATATTAATATGGTTCAGAGACAGATAAAATCGCTGCAAAAATCATGGAGACTTCTTTCTATGTGTGTAATGCCCAAGCGTAACAAACTTATTTTACAAAGCAGTGTTTTATCACATAAAATGGATGCGCTTTGTAGGATGAGAGGAAGATCCAATTTTCCCCTGAAAGGCTTGTTTCAAAGGATGTTCCCCTCCTCTCTGTTTCCGTCTTTTTTTTTCCTCCTGTGCTTTCAGTTAGAGTGAGGCAAATTAGCACCAGACCCGCTGGGTTTTCCTTTTAATTTTGTCAACTTTTTATATTCACTTTGCCATGTCAGCTAATTAGCTGATTCCAGCCCAACACTTTGGCAGAATTATGTGTCATCAGAAGCTTTAAAAAGCTCTTCTTTATTATTATTTAAGTGTCTGCCTAGGGCAATTGGAATGAGTACAGAAGAATAATAGGGGTAATAAACTAGGGACTGTGTACTTGTCCCACCTAATATTCTTTGATTAAATAGAGAATATAGTGTATTTTCTGTGAGTACACTTGTAGAGTTATTAATGTAATATTTAGCTGAAAGTTATATTGAAGTGGTTTTCAGATGTTTGCAGTATTTTCATTCTCATATTTTGATGGCTATTTGAATCATGAAATTTTGATTAGCGTTTTTGCAAGTGACTGCTGAGATTAAATTAGCTACATAGATGTTCCACTGTTTTTAGCCAGGTGGCCCAGACTGAATGTGCTTAAAAAAAAAAAAAAAATTTGGAGAAAATTATTTTTTTTACTCACCTCTAAATGTCTGTTGCTGGGGGGTCCCTCGTAGTCTGCCTCCTTTGGCGCCTGGGCTCCTGAAGTCACTTCCTTTAGCGCAGGAAGGGAGATCACCTCTCTCCACTCCCTCCTGTCAATCATCTGGGACACGTGACCGGTACATAGTTAAAATGCCGGCGCCACAGAGCGGAGGGGGGGACAAGCGGGGCTTTGATCCCTCACATCGCTGGACCCTGGAACAGATAAGTGTCCGATTATTAAAAGTCAGCAGCTGCAGTATTTGTAGCTGCTGACTTTTATTTATTTTATTTTTTTAAGTGGGAACCCCGCTTTAATAAAAAGATCTGTAGCCAAAATCCTTTTAGTTTTTGATAGAGTATGGAAAAATTAGAACCACTATTAGATTAGTATTGCTGCTTTTGTCTCCCCTGTGCACATTTACTCTCGCTTTTTGGCCTGGTGACCATTGTTGCCAAGACAAAAAGTGACGAGAAATACAGCATTTTACAATTGCCACCAGAACAAGCGATGAGGGAAATTAGCCGATGGGGACAATTGTGTCAGTGATTCTCACTTCCTGTTGTATCTCTGGAACAGGAAGTAAAGGGAAATCTTCCTGCTGAGACACAGACAGGAAAAAATTAACAGGGGCTTTAACCTTCCTCTACTCTTTCCAAAGCTAAAAAAAGTCTTATTTTTTTTAAGTTAAAAATAACAAACATGTTATACTTACCTGCTCTGTGTAGTGGTTTTGCACAAAGCAGCCCAGATCCTCCTATTCTCGGAAACCCTCTTCTGTGCTCCTGGCCTCTTCCTCCTGTTGAGTGCCCCCACAGCAAACAGCTTGCTTTGGGGGCACCCAAGTCAAGCCACAGCTCCGTGTGTCCATTCAGACATAGATTCCACCCTTTCTCTCCTCATTGGCTAACTAACTAACTAACCATTGTGGACCAATGGTGCCACAATGCTGTCTCAGCCACAAAGGAGGGGAGTACCGGGTAGTCAAGACACTCCTGTAAAATCACTGGATCTAGAGGGACCTTTAGAGGGGCTGAGGGGGGCTCTTGCATACAGAAGGCTTTTTATCTTTTTTTTATTTATTTTTTTGCATTTATAGCAAATGGAAGAGAAACATACAAACATTCCCAAAGAACTTTACAAAGTAGACTATATTAAACATCTGAATGATATGTATAGGATGGTACAATAACACCCTTCGACCAAAGACATAAAACTTGAGTAGTCCATCATCCAGGATGTAAGGTGTGGGAGGGAAAAATAGGGAAGGAGGGGGACCTAGATAGAGAACCAGTAGAAATGGAGACAAGGCAGGGAAGGATGGCAATCAATCCCTCTCCAAGGGGTTGGAAAGAGAAAAGAGAGAAAAACAAAACAAAAAAAAACAAACCATAGACACAATGGGGGTTATTTACGAAAGGCAAATACACTTTGCTCTGCAAGTGCACTTTCAAGTGCACTTGCAGTGCAAAGTGGATTTTCCTTTAGCAAATAACCCCAATGTAATCATGTTTACTCCCGGTCAACATGCCCTGGTAAAAAACATAAAGAACAAAGCGTAGCTATATAAGTCTCTACCATTACTGCATTAATTGCTTGTACAAGTCAGAGAAAATAAAAAGAAGGTGTTGTTATCTTAATGCATAAAATTCATTAAGATTAAAAACCTTCTGACTTTACAACCACGTTAACCACTTTCTTTCTACACCCCTTTCTTTCCAGGTTACAGTTCACGGTGCTGTGATAGTTCGACTGGCAATTATTGGGTTATGTAACACTGTACTCAACTGAAATATATATGTATATTGTATATATCTTTTTTTTTTTTTTTTTTTTGCAGATAGGGACCTTTTTTGAGGTTTTATTTTCATTTTTTCCTTTTATTTTTTCACCTTTACCCCCTTTCTGCCCAGGCCGATTTTCAGCTTTCAGCGCTGTTGCAATCTGAATGACAATTGCGTAGTCATACAACACTGCACCCAACCAAAATGAATTAATTTTTTTCACACAAATAGAGCTTTCTTTTGGTGCTATTATTTAATCACTGCTATTTTTTTCAATATTTTTTTGCTACATAAACAAATATTAACTGAAAAGTTGAAAAACATTTTTTTTTCGATTGTTAGTTAAATTTTTATCCTTCACTGATGTGCCCATTAATGAGGAGGCACTGATGGGATGGCACAGATAGGCGGCAGTGGTGGGCACTGATGGGCGGCGCTGATGGGCAATGATGGGAGGCACTGATGGGCATTGATGGGCAGCACTGATGAGCAGGCACTGATGGGCACTGATGGGAGGCACTGACTGGCATCACTTATGGGCACTGATTGGTGGCACTAATGGGCACTTCTGGGGCTTTCCTGTAATTAGGGCCCTGATGACCTGCCCAGATCTCCTCTGTGAGGAGATGCCACTGATCGGCACTCTTCGTCACACAATCTATCAGTGTGAGGTGAAGAGAGCCAATTTATGGCACTTCCATATTTACATCTGACCGGCTGTGATTGGACACAGCTGATCACAGGGTTAAGGATCGGTGGCCACGGCTGTTTACAGAGATCGGGGTCACACCTTTCGTAGAAACATGGTGCAGCCACGATCCCCCTGCTGTGCACCCTTGTGGGCACGCGATAGTGCCTGTTCTGGGAGTCCGTCATATGATGTCCTCCCAGAACAAGAGCCACATCGTCCCTCCGTCATTTGACGGTGGGTGGGCGGGAAGTGGTTAAAATGTAAAATCAGTCTGTAGATGCAATAAAGCATGTTTATTATACTCACTGTGGAACCTAAGGGATTAATCCTCTGCACAGGGCCAGGACAAGGGATGGGCAGGAGGGTTGGCGGCTGGTTGGCACTGATTGGCAACACTGGTGGGCACTGTTGGGACTGCACTGATAATCAGGACATTGATAATCAGTGCTCTGACTATCAGTGTACATGTCCTTTTTACAGAAGCTGGTTATTGGCTCACTTCTCCCTTCTTTATGCTGTGAGGAAAGGAGTACCAATAACCAGCTACTGTTTACATCCATGATTAGCTGTGATTGGATACAGCTGATTGCGTGATGAAGAGTCGCTGATTGGCTTTTTACCTCAATCTGTGAGCAGCAGTGTCATGTTGCCTCCCAGAACTTGCCGGCCGTGCTATAGCCGTCATTCAGCTATAGCACAGTCAGCAAGTGGTTAATAACCATTTGGTGTTTTATTTTTTACTATATATAAAAAAAAAGACTGTTAGAAAATGTATCCAATAAAAATGTCAGAACAGTACAAACACCCAGAAAATGAATAAATGCCCCCCACTGAAGCTTAATGCAAGTCTTTCTTTATTATGCCGCGTACACACGATCAAACAATCGGGTGGAAAAGTCCGGCAAACTCAAGTCCGCCGGACAATCCCCCCGTGTGTAGCCTCCAGCATACTTTTTTGACCCGAAAGTACGGCGGACTTAGAAAGTAGTTTTGCACTCCAATCTTCCCGCCGGACTCGCATTTCGGCGGACAATCCTGCCGTGTGTGTGCCAGTCCGCCGTACTCTTGAAATGAGCAGACTTTTCCCGCCCGGAGAAAAGTCCGCTGGCCCCACCACCTGGTATGGACTTAAAGGGGAACCCCAACGGCGAAAAAATCGGCGTAGGGGTCCCCCCAGGTCCACAACAGACCCTTGTCCAAGCACGCTACCCGGCCGGCCAGGAAAGGGGGGACGAGCGAGCGCCCCCCCACCCCAAAGCACCTTGTTCCCATGTTGATGAGGACAAGGGTCTCTTCACGACAACCCTGGCCGTTGGTTGTCGGGGTCTGCGGGTGGGGGGCTTATCGGAATCCGGTAGCCCCCTTTAATAAGGGTGCCCCTGGATACCGGCCCCCCACCCTATGTGAATGAGTATGGGGTACAATGTACCCCTACCCATTCACCTGTAAAATAAAGTACAAAAAAAACACAACACACAAGATAAAATAGTTTATTGCACAGCTCCGGGGGTCTTCCGTATTCGGGGGTCTCCGCGCGGCCCCCTCCTTCCCCAAGGCACCCCCCCATGTTGAGGGCACGCGGCCTGGTACAGGTCAGGAGGGGGGGCGCTCGCTCGCCCCCCCTTTCCTGGCCGGCCGGGTAGCGTGCTCGGACAAGGGTCTGATGTGGACCTGGGGGGATCCCCATGCCGATTTTTTTTGGCGTTGGGGTTCCCCTTTAAGTCCATACCAGGTGGCGGGGTCTGCGACGTCTCCTTCGCGGGCCCCGCCTACCTGAAGATGCGCTCGAAATGAGCGGACTTTCCTCCGCGTGTGTGGGCGAGTCCGTTCATTTCAAAAGTAGGGCGGATAGTACGGCGGACTTAGTACGCCGTATTAGTCCGCTGAAAAAGTGCCGTGTATGAGCAAGTAGCCCGTTTGGAAAGTCCGACAGACAGTCTGGCGGGAAGTCCGCCAGACTAAGTCCGTCGGACAGACAGCTACGTGTGTATGCGGCTTTAGTGGAAGAAAGTCTTCCATTATTAGTGGAACTCATCCCGACGGCCGCAATCCACCACCTGGTATATGAAACTCAATATTGGGCAAGAGGAAGAAAATCGCTCACAGTATAGTAGTTATTAAAATACAGATTTTTTTTTTTTTCATGAAACAAAAGTTTTATCAAACAAAAAACACAGGTAAACTAGTCATGCATGTACAGTTTCCATCCTAAAGAAGGTATGGTATATAACTTAGTTAAAATACATATAAAGTCATCATGTATTTGGTAGGCACTTATGTGAAAACATGTCACACTTGGTATATGTTACAGATACTTAATATTTGTATATATTAGTGCACTGATGTCAGTTGTTTTACAACACTTACATACAGGTTTCAGATTCCTGTCCCAAATTCTATTATATTTGTCTGGGCAACCTCCATTAATGCATAGGAATTTTTTATATGGCAAGGTCATTTTTACATCTCTCTTCCAGTCTACCATATTTGGAGGTTCTGGTCTCATCTATTTTCTAGCAATGGTTTTCCTATCTGAGAATAGGGTTTCATGAAGAAATATTTTGGTGAATTTGTCTAGTATGTCGGGAAATAACCAGAGAAGGCATTGTTTCGGGTCAAGTGCTAGGGGGGATCGAATGACGTTGTGTAGGACAGTCGCAATTTGTTTCCAATAATCTTGTATTTTAGGGCAGGACCATATAAGGTGAAAGAATGTGCCTGTTTCAAGGCCACATGTGGGGCATGTGGCAGACTGGTTCCTTTTGTATCTGGCAACTCTAGGCCCTTGTACACACGGTCGGACATTCCGACAACAAATTTTGTCTGATTTTTTTTCCGACGGATTTTGTCTGAAACTGGTTTTGCATACACAAGGTCGGACAAAGTTGGCGGAAAATCCGATCGCTCAGAACGGGACTATGTTCAGGCTAGTAGCCAATAGCTTTGGTCTTGTAATTTGATCTGAGCATGCATGGCACTTTGTCCGATTGTAATTCTCTACAAACTTTGTGTGATTGGATCATGTTGTCAGAAAATTTTATATCCAGCTCTCAAACTTTGTTGGTCGGACATTGTGACGGAAAAAGTCAGATGGAGCCCACACACGGTCGGATTATCCGACAACACGGTCCCACGATCTGACATTTTCCGTTGGAATTTCCGACCGTGTGTACAAGGGCTAAGAGGGATGAGATATGCTCGATGAAGAATGTAAATTTGGGACAATCTGTCTGAAAACTTGGGGGACACTGTCTTGCAGGTCTCCAATGCCTCGTCCTCGGCCTCATCTTCCATTAGTCCCACCTCTCCCTCCCAGCGGGGTTTTAAATCATAAGCCAGTTTTGCAGAGACGGGAGTGGAGAGCAAGTTGTAAAAGCATGAAATTAGCTTTTTGGGGTCTGTGCTCTTAATTATTGCTACAATGGGGTTGGGAGTGGATTGTGGGAGGGATTGTGAAAACTTTGTCTGGACCGCATGTCTGACCTGTAAAAATCGGAAAAACATTTGATTTTGAAGTGTAAATTCCTCCCTAAGTACATCTAAGATCTTAAGATTACCATCAGATATCAAGTGATGCAGATAGTATATGCCCCTTGAGGCCCAGACCTCTGAGTTCTGGATATGAAGGGATTCCTGTAGGTGTTTGTTGTGCCAGAGTATTAAAATCCAGCTTTTAATGAAGTTAAAACTACTTACAAAGATAAATCACATTAAAACACCAGTAATTTCCGATCAACACCTTGGCAGGCGGGATGACATCACCGCTGTAACTCCACTTATTTTGCTGGATTACTGGAATATATTGTTATATTAATTTTACTATTGACTTTGCACTGGCCACTTTCTTGATTATGTGGGACTTTTCTGAATTGATTTTCTGAGCACTTACATGACATTTTTATTGATTTGCATTTTTGAGCACTTGCAGTGTCTCGCAAAAGTATTCACCCCTCCCCCCGCGCCCCCTGGCTTTTTACCTATTTTGCTACATTACAGCCTTTAGTTCAATGATTTTTTTAAACTGAATTATATGTGATGTATCAGAACACAATAGTCTAAGTTGATGAAGTAAAATTTGAAAATGATATACATAAAACTATTTTTCAGAAATAAAAAACTGTTAATTGGCATGTGTGTATGTATTCACCCCCTTTGTTATGAAGCCCATAAAAAGCTCTGGTGCAACCAATTACTTACAGAAGTCGCATAATTAGTGAAATGATGGCCACCTGTGTGCAATCTAAGTGTAACATGATCTGTCATTACATATACACACCTTTTTAAAAGGCCCCAGAGGCTGCAACACCTAAGCAAGAGGCATCACTAACCAAACACTGCCATGAAGAACAAGGAACTCTCCAAACAAGTAAAGGACAGGTTATAAATAAATATCTAAATCTTTGATGATCCCTAGGAGCATCATCAAATCTATCATAACCAAATGGAAAAAACATGGCACAACAGCAAACCTGCCAAGAGATGGCCGCACACCAAAACTCACAGACCGGGCAAGGAGGGCATTAACCAGAGAGGCAGCACAGAGACCTAAGGTAACCCTGGATGAGCTGTAGAGTTCCACAGCAAAGACTGGAGTAAGGTGCTCTGGTCTGATGAGACTAAAATTGAACTTTTTGGCCATCAAAAAAAATGCTATGTCTGGTGCAAACCCAACACATCACATAATCCAAAGAACACCATCCCCACAGTGAAACATGGTGGTGGCAGCATTATGCTGTGGGGATGTTTTTTCAGCAGTCGGGACTGGGAAACTGGTCAGATTTGAAGGAAAGATGGATGGTGCTAGATACAGGATATTCTTGAGCAAAATCTATACCACTCTGTGTGTGATTAGGCTAGGACGGAGGTTCACCTTCCAGCAGGACAATGACCCCAAACACAACGCTAAAGCAACACTTGAGTGGTTTAAGGGGAAACATTTAAATGTGTTGGAATGGCCTAGTCAAAGCCCAGACCTCAATCCAATAAAAAATCTGTGGTCAGACTTAAAGATTGCTGTTCACAAGTACAAACCATCCAACTTGAAGGAGCTGGATCAGTTTTGCAAGGAGGAATGGGTAAAAATCCCAGTGGTAAGATGTGGCAAGCTCATAGAGACTTATCCAAAGTGACTTGGAGCTGTGATAGCCACAAAAGGTGGCTCTACAAAGTATTGATGGCAGCACTGATAGCCAGCACTGACTGTCATCACTAATGGCCATTGATTGAGGGCACTGGAGGGCACTGATTGCTGGGAGTGGTGGGCACTCATTACTGGTACTGGTGGGCACTTATTTCTGGCCCCCGATTACATACCTAGATGTCCTCTACAAGGAGATGCTGCTGATCGGCTCTCCACTCCTCACATTCTGTCAGTGTGAGGCAAGGAACGCTGATTTCATCTCCCTGTTTACATGTGACCGGCTGTGATTGGACACAACTGATCAAATGGTTAAAGAGCCATGAGAGCAGGGAAGCCATCATATGATGTCCATCAAGAATGAGAGCCACAACGTCCCGCCGTCATTTGGCGGTGAGCAGGGGCAGCAAGGGGTTAAAGATTGAGCTTTACAATATTACATGAGTGTAATATTACACTATTTTTCATGTACCCATGGATATGCACCTATTCTACAAAGAACTGTGGGGAAGTGGATTGGCATATTAAGGAATCTTTGAACAACTTATGGCTTACTAGCTTAACCACAAGAGTGGTAAGCAAAACAATTTGGTGCGATTCCACCTGATGGAAGCGGGTCTGATGCGACACATACAGTGGTGGATACTTTACGGATACTTCACTGGGAATATCAACACATTTTTTCATTGTTTAAAGAGGTTGTAAACCCTCATGGTTTTACTGCTGCATTCGCCAATGCTAATTGGGAGCCCACCACTTCTGCAGCACCTGTACTTCCCCCATCCACTGGCCAACCAGGAATTCAGGTGGAAACAGTTGATTTTACGTCACTTGATTTTTATTCGCTGTTTTTCACCAAAGATCTCTATAGATCTATTGTGGACCAAAGCAATTTGTATGCTGGTCAATTCATCGCCGCTAATCCCCAGCTGACCCTTGCCAGAGATTGGAGACCTACTACGGTTTCCGAATTTAAGACCTTTCTGGGCCTATCCCTCCTCATGGGCATAACCAAAAAGAGTGAGTTGCGGTCATATTGGTCCACTGACCCAATTCACCATACGCCAGTGTTCTCTGCCTCCATGACCAGGACAAGATACGAGCAGATCTTGCGGTTCATGCACTTCAGTGACAATGAACTCTGTTGCACTTGCAACTGGGCCCTGCCATTGTGCCGCTGCAATGCTTTATTTTTACTATGTTTTATTGTATTTGCTTTGCAGGTATGGTGAGTCTTACTGTTATACTGTAATGTTACTTTGTTTTATTGTTAACCATCATTTGCTTAGCAGGTACATCAATAAGCTGCAGCATAGGTTTATTTATCTTGACAGCAACAGCTCCCACGATACATAAAGCCATGATTCCAGCGCTGTCAGAGGTGATTTCACCACCACAGTTAAAAAAAAAGAGCATATATGCCTAAGCATGTGGCAGCAGGGGTGGAGGAATGATTTTCTCCTAACATTAGGGGCAGATTGCCTCTATGCTTTGGCATATATTTTTTTAGGCACAGATTGCAATGTTTTACTTTTACTATGTTTTATTGTATTTGCTTTACAGGTATGGTAAGTCTTACTGTTATACTGTAATGTTACTGTGTTTTATTGATAACTATCATTTGCTTAGCAGGTACGCCATTCAGCTACAGCACGGGTTTATTTATCTTGACAGCAACAGCGTTTGCTTCCATGATACATAAAGCCACGACTCCAGCGCTGTCGGAGGTGATTTCACCACCACAGATAAAAAAAAATGGTGCATCTATGCCCATCATTAGAAGTGCGTGGATGAAGTGTGGTATTCTAATGGTAGGGATACCCACCAATCAATCTCTTTTTTTCGTTCAGCCCACAGGCTGCATGAAAAAAAGAACACTACTATGTATGCCTAACAAGGACCAGCAACGTACTGGTATGTTGCTGGACTTTGAGTGGTTATACCAGAATGATGCCTGCAGGTTTAGGTATCATCGTAGTATCATTCTTTTCAGTCAGTGGTCAGCTTTCATATAAAAGCAATCCTAGTGGCTAGTTAGACTCTAGACTGATTTTATAAGCAGTGGGAAGGAACATTCCCCCCCCCCCCCCACCACCACCACCATCTTCAATGGTTTTCTTAGGCTCTCCTGTTCCAGCAGGGAACCAGAGAATGCAGCCGGTGGTTCAGCCAGCTGCTGACCATATAGCTGCTCAGAGACCAGAATTGGTTCAAACATCCCTATGGCCTAAGAAACCGGAAGTTATGAGCCCTTTCATGACGGTTTTTCCGGATATAAAATGCGCCATTGGGGAATTGGCAAAGCATTTTATAACACCAGTCTTGGTGTGGTCAGGTGCTTTGAGGACAGAGGCGAGATCTAGGGTCTAACAGACCCCATTTTTTTCAAAAGAGTGCCTGTCACTACCTATTGCTATCATAGGGGATATATACATTCCCTGAGATAACAATAAAAATGATAAAAAAAAATAAAAAAAATTAAAGGAACAGTTTAAAAATATAATAAAAAAGTAAAATAAATAATAAAAAAAAGCACCCCTGTCCCCCCGTGCTCACGCACAAAGGTGAACACAAGCGTCGGTCTGGTGTCATATGTAAACAGCATGAAGGTCAGATCGAGGGCTGTAATTTTAGCAGGTAGGTAACCTGTAAAGGCTTTTAAAGTCTTTAAAAAATGTATGTAGTTTGTCACCGCTGCATGATTGTGCACAATTTTAAAGCATGATCGTGTTTGGTATCCATGTACTCAGTATAAGATCATCTTCTTTATTATTTGAATATACCACAGAAATTACACACATTTAAAATTGTTAATATCACATCTGTACATGACTAACCATCATTACATAAAACATGACATCACTAAAGTACTTATGTACTATTTCTCTACGCGTTTCACCAGACAGCACTAGCTTCCTCAGGCAAAGTACATTTTTTTTAAATTTATTTATTTATTATTTATTGGAATATTTTCATCATAACAATAAGATGAACATTCCATGAAACAAAAATAAATAATCCACTTTTCCATACATATAGGCAGAATAGGCAAACATAGACCTAGGCAATGACATCTCAGAGCATACTATTAAAATAATCAATCACTAGGTTGATAAACCAAGAGTACTGCCGTGAACCCATGTCAACTAGTCTATTCCTCTAAGTGGAGTACGTCCGGCCGAAAGAACATGGGTCCCAATCCCCCTGGCGCCCCAACTGGGATCAAGCTGCTGACCAGGGGTTGGACGCGCCCACTCCAACCAGGGAACTCCCACCCCATCCCAATAGGGTTGCACATCCTGAGATGCTGATAAATAGCTTGAGCGACCAACTTGCCCATATCATGACTGCTGTCTCACTAAGTAACCCAATAGGGTCTCATCACATTACACCAAGCGAGGTGCCGAAGAAGGAAAGAAACAAAACGTGTGAGGGGGAAAGAGAAAGAGCAGAATATGCTACTCCAGTGCTAATGGCCCCTGGAGGACAGACTACCAGGTTGCACCCCAGGTAGCCGTGCAAAATACTTTCCGCAAAAAAGAGCGGATGCGTGGGCAGGACCACCAGATATGAAACATGTTCCCCTCTAGTCCACAACCTCTGAAACACACTGGCGAAGAGCCCGGGAAAATTCTAGCCAGCCTGGAAGGAACATGATACCACCTAAATAGAACCTTAAGGCCGGCCTCGATTAGAGAAACATTAAGAATACCTTTGTGAGCTCTCATCGAGGCTCTATACCATTGCGTAGAATCCCAAGTGCAGTCCAAGTCAGCTTCCCAAGCTCGGGCATAAGGGGGCTTGTTATCCGTCTTCATAAGAGCTGTGTAGATCAATGAGATCCCCCCCCCTCTGGTCCGTTGCATTCACACACCACTGTTCATATTGCGTTATAGAAGGGGGAAGTGGCTTAGAGGTCCAGATGGAATTTAAGTAGTGAGAAATTTGTGTAAATCTGTAAAGCTCTGAGTCGGGCCTATCTAGTTTCTTTCTGCAGTGTGTCAAAGAAAGGGGGGCCGGTAAGGGAAAATAAGTGTCCAATTCTGTATAACCCCTTGTCCGTCCACCATTTAAAGGCTTCTATATTTTCCCCGGGGGGAAATCCTCATTATGAAAAATATGTGTTAGAGGCCTAAGTGGGGAGATCAGCAAGCTCCATTTGAAAATGATGGAGCTTAGCGCCACTGAGTGTGAAAGGGTGGGAGCCATAATCGCCGGTCTGCCTTTGGGGTCGCATCTCATCAGGAAATCTATTGTATGGTGGGGAACAGACCGCCTTTCCATCAATAACCAATCCGGTTTCACATTACCAGAGAAAGCCATTGAGATTTGGGCCATTTGCGCCGCTTGATAATAACCCCATAGGTTGGGTAGGCCCAACCCACCTTGAGATTTCAAACGATAAAGTGTGTCTGAGGAGCATCTGTAACCTTTTTTCCCCCAAACGAACCTTAACCACTTTCAGACCGGACCATTTTGCTGGTAAATGACCAGAGATCTTTTTACAATTTGGCACTGCGCTGCTTTAACTGGTAATTGCGCGGTCATGCAATGTTGTACCCAAACAAAATTTTCATCCTTTTCTTCCCACAAATAGAGCTTTCTTTTGATGGTATTTGATTGCCTCTGCGATTTTTATTTTTTGCGATATAAATGGAAAAAGACCGCAAATTTTGAAAAAAAATGATATTTTCTACTTTTTGTTATTAGAAAAATCCAATAAACTCAATTTTAGTCATACATTTAGGCCAAAATGTTTTCAGCCACATGTCTTTGGTAAAAAAAAAGTCAATAACTGTATATTTATTGGTTTGCGCAAAAGTTGTCACATCTACAAACTAAGGTACGTTTTCTGGAATATACGCAGCTTTTAGTTTACGACTGCCTATCTCATTTCTTGAGGTGCTAAAATGGCAGGGCAGTACAAAACCCCCCCAAATGACCCCATTTTGGAAAGTAGACCCCCTAAGGAAATTGATAAGTGGCATGTTGAGCCCATTGAATATTTAATTTTTTTGCCTCAAGCGATTGAATAATGACAAAAAAAAATATTTTTTTTTTTTTTTTACACAAAGTTGTCACTAAATGATATATTGCTCACACATGCTATGGGCATATGTGAAATGACACCCCAAAATAAATTCTGCTGCTTCTCCTGAGTACGGGGATACCACATGTGTGGGATTTTTTGGGAGCCTAGCCGCGTACGGGGCCCCGAAAGCCAAGAACCGCCTTCAGGTTTTCTAAGGGCGTAAATATTTGACTTCACTCCTCACTACCTATTACAGTTTTGAAGGCCATAAAATGCCAAGATGGCACAAAACCCCCACAAATGACCCCATTTTAGAAAGTAGACACCCCAAGCTATTTGCTGAGAGGCATGTTGAGTCCATGGAATATTTTATATTTTGCCACAAGTTGCGGGAAAATTACAAACTTTAATTTTTTTTTCTTTTTTTTTCACAAAGTTGTCACTAAATGATATATTGCTCACACATGCCATGGGCATATGTGAAATGACACCCCAAAATAAATTCTGCTGCTTCTCCTGAGTACGGGGATACCACATGTGTGGGATTTTTTGGGAGCCTAGCCGCGTACGGGGCCCCGAAAGCCAAGAACCGCCTTCAGGTTTTCTAAGGGCGTAAATATTTGACTTCACTCCTCACTACCTATTACAGTTTTGAAGGCCATAAAATGCCAAGATGGCACAAAACCCCCACAAATGACCCCATTTTAGAAAGTAGACACCCCAAGCTATTTGCTGAGAGGCATGTTGAGTCCATGGAATATTTTATATTTTGCCACAAGTTGCGGGAAAATTACAAACTTTTTTATTTATTTTTATTTTTCACAAAGTTGTCACTAAATGATATATTGCTCACGCATGCCATGGGCATATGTGAAATGACACCCCAAAATAAATTCTGCTGCTTCTACGGGGTACGGGGTACGAGTACGGGGATACCACATATGTGGGACTTTTTGGGAGCCTAGCCGCGTACGGGGCCCCGAAAACCAAGCACCGCCTTCAGGCTTTCTAAGGGCGTCACAGTTTTGAAGGCCATAAAATGCCAAGATGGCACAAACCCCCCCCCAAATGACCCCATTTTGGAAAGTAGACACCCCTAAATTTAGGGGTACACTAGTGAGACTAGGTAATAAATGGCGGGTGCCCTGAAACTATAAAAAAATAACTAACCAACCAGCGTCACCTGTAACCGTTATATGGTGATCACTGGTGAAAGGGTTAACTAGGGGGCAATCAGGGGGCTTTATGCGGTAGTATATGGGGGTCCCTGGCGCTATAAAAAGCTGCGGCGAACCTAAATACCTACCTGCCTAACTAGCGTCACCTGTGACACTAATACAGCAATCAGAAAAATGATCGCTTATTAGGCTGGGTTCACACTGGAGCGATGCAGGAACGCCACGAATCCGCGGCGGGTTCCCGCATCGCATGCCTCCCGGCGGCAGTTCACACTGCCCTATGCGAACTGCTGGGAGTGTCAGTGAAATGTTAATGACACCCCCAGATCAGTTCGCATATCGCAGTGCGATCTGCAAACTCGGATCGCATGGTGTGAACACCCATGCGATCCGATTCTACTGCGGACCAAAAAAAGGGTCCCGTGCGAGTTTGCGGCGGGTGCGGCGGGTGCGACACGAATTCAGCCATACTATCTGTATGGCTGAACTCGAATCGCACAGAGATCGGAAGTGATTTGCACTGCAGTGCGGTGCGAATCACATCCGTTCTCAAACCGCTGCAATGTGAACCCAGCCTTAGTGACACTGGCGACGTGGGGTGATCACGGGGTTAAACCTTTATTGGGGGGGTTAGGGGGGTACCTTAGAACTAAAGGGGGCTAACCCTAACTGCCCTAACAGTTATTACAGTCACAAATGACACCCGCCGGGTGATCAGGGGGTTAAACCGTTATTAGGTAATAAATGGCGGGTGCCCTGAAACTATAAAAAAATAACTAACCAACCAGCGTCACCTGTAACAGTTATATGGTGATCACTGGTGAAAGGGTTAACTAGGGGGCAATCAGGGGTAGTAGTATATGGGGGTCCCTGGCGCTATAAAAAGTTGCGGCGAACCTAAATACCTACCTGCCTAACTAGCGTCACCTGTGACACTAATACAGCGATCAGAAAAATGATCGCTTATTAGGCTGGGTTCACACTGGAGCGATGCGGGAACGCCACGAATCCCCGGCGGGTTCCCGCATCGCATGCCTCCCGGCGGCAGTTCACACTGCCCTATGCGAACTGCTGGGAGTGTCAGTGAAATGTTAATGACACCCCCAGATCAGTTCGCATATCGCAGTGCGATCTGCAAACTCGGATCGCATGGTGTGAACACCCATGCGATCCGATTCTGCTGCGGACCAAAAAAAGGGTCCCGTGCGAATTTGCGGCGGGTGCGGCGCGAATTCAGCCATACTATCTGTATGGCTGAACTCGAATCGCACAGAGATCGGATGTGATTTGCACTGCAGTGCGGTGCGAATCACATCCGTTCTCATAAACCGCTGCAATGTGAACCCAGCCTTAGTGACACTGGCGACGGGGGGTGATCACGGGGTTAAACCTTTATTGGGGGGGTTAGGGGGGCACATTAGAACTAAAGGGGGCTAACCCTAACTGCCCTAACAGTTATTACAGTCACAAATGACACCAATGCAAAAAAAAAATGCAATTGGTGTCACTGTGACTGGGGGGGCAGGGGTAATTGGGGGGGTGATCGGGGGGTAAAGGGGGGGGTGTGAGTGTGCCTGGCATGTTCTACTGTATGTGTGGTGTGTTGGTGCAACTCACCGATGCTCTCTCCTCGGTGCCGGAACGAAAAATACCGACACGGAGGAGAGAATACATCACTTCCTCTCCTGTGTTTACATTACAGGAGAGGAAGTGATGTCACGAAGGATTTCCATTCGTCGGGAGCGATCGCGAGGGGGTGGCCATGAATGAATGGCCGTCCCCTCGTCCGGGATCGCTCCCGAACGAATGCCGACCGCCGCAGGCACCGGGGGGGGGGGCTCGATCGGGCCCCCCACCCGCGGGAAGGCAGGGACTTATATATACGCCCTTATGCCTGCCCGTGCGATTCTGCCGACGTATATCGTCGTGCGGCGGTCGGCAAGTGGTTAAAATATTCGATTGCATTTTGTTCAGGAATGTTTTGGGGACCGGAATTGGCAGTGAACGAAATAAATATAACAACCGCGGTAAGAGTGTCATTTTCACCGCATTAATCCTACCCAGCCAGGAAATGCCGCAGCCAGACCAGCGATCCATATCCATTCTACATTTGTTCACCATGTTGGGGTAGTTGGCTTGGAATAGTGTGTGCATGTCCGAAGTGAGTTTGATTCCTAGGTATGGAAGCTGAGAGTGCGCCCACGAGAAGGTAAAATTATTCGAAAGTTGTGAGAGCGTGTCCGTAGGGATCGTAACATTCAGAGCTAAAGATTTATTCATATTAACCCGAAGTCCCGAGATCCTACTAAAGTCCAATAGAGTCCGGTTAATTATGGGCATGGAGGTTAGGGGGGGCCAAAGAGGAGGAGGTCGTCCGCATAGAGAGCGCATTTGTGTTCACATGACCCGCACATGACCCCCCTAATGTCAGGATTGGAACGTAAGGCAATGGCTAAAGTCTCTATGGGCATGGCAAAAAGGAGCGGTGATAGGGGGCATCCCTGCCTGGTCCCCCTACCAATGCGGAAGGAGTTAGAATATCTGCCCAACAGACGCACCTGAGCCGTAGGGTTAGAATAGAGTGATGAGATGAGATTAAGAAAATTCTGCCCGCATCCCCATCTCCCCAGGATATCGGTTAGGTATGTCCAATCAATGGAATCAAAAGCCTTATGCAGGTCAATTGATAACAGGAACCCCTTTTGCCTTGAGAAGTGATATAATGTCAACAGCTCGCCTAATCTGGTCTGGTCCTTGTCTCCCAGGGATGAAACCCACCTGGTCTTTCTGTATATACCGTGAGATAAAGCTCGAAAGTCTGTTCGCCAATATTTTCGTCATGATCTTAATGTCGTTGTTGATAAGCGATATGGGCCAGTAGTTGCCTACCTCACTGGCATCTTTTCCGGGTTTCGGAATAACTGAAATATATGCCGAGTTCATATCCGTGTGCATGGTGGCTCCATCCCTGAGAGAGTTAAACAGTTTCACCAGATAGGGAGTAAGACAAGGACCAAACTTTTTATAGTACCCATTGGAGAATCTGTCCGGACCCGGTGCAGATCCCAAAGTAAGAGATTTAATAGTGGCAAGGACTTCTGCTTGGGTGAACGGGTCCTCCAAAAGATCACTGTGTTCCTTGGCCAGAGTGGGCAATGGGAGAGCGTTCAGTAGTGTCTCGCTAACCTTTTTTGGGGGGGAATGGGCCCTTGTTTATATAAGTCTGAGTAAAACCGCAGAAAAGTTTCCATTACTTTAGTAGGGTTCTGAGAAAGATCCCCAGAATGAACCTTAATTTCGGGGAATGACTGCGAGCGTGGCTTGGGAGTCAGTTTTACCGCTAGTCGTGAACCTATTCTGTCTCTCTGGGCATAGAATTTGGCCCCTGTCCAAGTAAGATGTTGCGCTGCCGCTGTAGTCAAAGACATGTTAAGTCGGGCCCTGGCCGTATCTAGCTTGGCGAGTGAATCCGCCGTGGGGTGCTGATTATGTGTTTTAGCCAGGGAGCGGAACTCCTCCGTGAGAGTGTCGGCCTGATGTTGTGCTTTGAGGTTCGATGACAACTGTATTAGTTTCCCTCTCATTACAGATTTACGTGCAGCCCATAGAGTAACCGGTGATACTTCTGTATCATTCAGCTCAAAGTATTCTCGTATGGATGCCTCTAAAGCTGCGCAATGTGCAGGGTCGCTCAATAGGGATTCCCGCAGGTGCCAACATGAGTGACTCCCGGACCCCATAGGTCTCCTAGTCACTAGAGCCACCATGGAGTGATCCGATAAGGACCAGTCCAAAATCCTAGCGTTCCACAATCAAAGGGATCGTCTTAGCTCTCGTAAAAATGTGGTCTATTCTGGCGTAGGTGTGGTGTGGTGCAGAGAAATGTGTGTAGTCCTTTGTACGTGGGTTCATTTCTCGCCAAGTATCAGTTAGACATGTGCGATTCGTTTCGTACGAATCTCAAATTCATACGAATTTCCCAAAATTCGTACGTTCGGGAGGATCCGGAATACGAATTGCCGTGCGTCCGAATTCTGTACGCAATACGAACTTTTGTTTACGAATTTCGGATTTCGGATCAGTTGTCGTCATTATGCTTATGTCAGTACAGGGATGGTGGGAGCCCCTCATAATATGCACAGCAGAGGTACAGCACCCGGAAGAAATCAGCATAGCACAGGGATGGTGGGAGCCCCTCATAATAAGCAGCCCCAGGAGGAGCAGGCGCAAACTGGACCAGCGGTGCATGGCAGACAATCCGCTTCTCTCTTTCTCATCTAATGAAACTTCGTATTTTGGATAGAAAATTCTTCAACGTAATTTCGTATTTCGGATAAAAACCAAACTTCCATCAGCATCGACTGTCATATTGAGGTATATTTTTGCCTTTAAATTCATCGTAAAGAACGTTCGTACACGTTAACGAATCTAATGACAATTCATATTTCGTACGAAACGAAGCGGAATTTCGGACACGAAATAGGAAGTACAAATTAATTTTAATATGAATCGAAACGGAACAGAACGAAACAAATTTATTGACGGTGCCCATGTCTAGTATCAATTAGACCTGCGGTGTGGATCGTGTGGGCAATTTTAACACTCTGTTTCGATGGACTCTTGGGTTTTGACACACCATTCATAGATTTATCAAGAGAGAAATCAAATGCTACATTCGAGTCTCCTCCTATGAATACCGTGCCCTGAAGGCGGTTCTGCAGCTTCCCCAGCATAGACACAAAGAAGGAGCTTTGACCCTTGTTGGGCGTATAATAGGATACAAAAGTGTAGCATTCCCCATCTATGTGTCCTGATACCAAGATATAGTGACCCTGAGGATCTGTAACAATCTCGGGTTGTGACAAGTTCATATGCTTGGAGAAACACACTGCTACCCCTCTAGTTTTGTTCTCTGCGGACGCTAAAAAAAACTGAGGATAGTGCTGATGTAAATATGTGGGTTTGAAAGTAGAAGAGAAGCGCGTTTCTTGTAGTAGGAGGATGTCCGCGTGCACGGAATGATAATGCTCTAGAAGCTTCCTACGTTTGAGTGGGGAGTTAAGGCCTTGTGTGTTGTGTGAGATAATTTTTAAGGGTGGGCACTTTAGCGGGTGTATCAGGCATGAACCAGAGGGGGGTGATCTACACAGTTGATCAGAAACTCACCGCTCCTACGAAGAGGGCCTCGCTGTTGACGATTCAAGAGCCACCAAGATGCCTCACAAAAGTCTGGGAGTGCTGGCTGGATGCCAAGGCTGAAGTCTAGATTTCTGCAATATACATGTGGAGAAATAAGAAGAAAAGAGATGAACATCAAGAGGGATGGAGAGCCATAGAGAGAAAGGACAGCAGCATGAGAAAAAACATATCGCATTGCCACTATGTGGCCAATCAAGTACCTACAGAGGTCCCCTGACCCCTCCCACCCCCCAGAGCGGTTGGAACCCATCCAACCAGCCCTCATCCTTAGAGAATTGGGGCAACCTTGGAGAAGGGTACCCCGTAAGTGGTCCAGAAGCGCTGCAAGAACCTCTGAACCAGGGGGAGCGCACTGAATCCACCACCGCCCGCCACCTTTTAACTATGTAAACTAAGGGGCCAACAAGGGCCCATATCCAACTGTTAACAGAGCGCCCATTACTAACTGGAACATCAGGGGAACTATAAAAGAAGCCTGTAGCAAAGGGGCAGTCCCCAGTAGCTCGCTCTAACACCACCACCCCCCCCCCCCCCCCAAAATAGGGAAGGCGGTGGATGGACATTTCCACCTATGAACCATTACATAAAACCAGCGCTAAGAGAAAAGCGGGTTCCCTGGAGCATCCCTATCAGCCACTGGCAATAGCCCCAACTCTATTACAGAAAAAGACTGTCACGTGTCTGGCCTCCCCGCTGCGGATTTATTCCGCGGGGCTGACAGATCAAGCAAAGGCAAATAAGGTATTACACCTTAGTCAAATTTCAAGTGAAACAAACCAGGACCAAGGTAAAAAAAAGTACTAAAAAGAAAAAGAAAGAGCATACAAATAGTTCAAAAACAACCCTCTTCAGGGAGAACAATGGGCCAAACATAACTGGCACAATGTGATCAGTCTTCAGCTGAACAAAAAAAAGGGCCCAAGTAGTCAGCTCGGGATGGGGTGATTCCTCCCTCTCGCCTCCCTCTATAAGGAAGAGGGGGCAAGGGGAGCCCCTAGATTCCCCTGTATCCCGGAACCTGAGGCACAAGCAGGGGAGCTAAAAAAGAGGAAGTCCATCCCCATAAGGGAGAACATGAGCAGTCTCATGGTGGTAGATTTTCTTTGGAGCGTTTGGAGCTTTGCCTCATCCAGACCTGTTGCAGCGGGCTCGCTGGGGATGGTCTCTTGGCCGATGTAGGGGTACCTCTGTTAGAGTGTTCCGCTGTGGGTTCCAGCTGTATCAGACCAATTCGAGTTAGGAGTTTTTCGCCTTCCAGAAACGAGGAGAAACCAAAACTTTTGTTCTTGTATGAGAAATTCAGCCGTAAAGGGAACGACCATCGATAAGCAATTTCCTTGTCCAGTAAGACTTGTAGCAGGAGTTTAAACGAGCGCCTCTTCTGAACAGTGTATGGGGAGAGGTCGGCAAAGATTTGAATCTTGTGGCCCTGAAATGAGAGATTCTCCACGTACCTGGATTTACGCATTACCTCTTCTTTCACTGAGTAATGAGGTTTGACAATAATGTCCCTGGGTAAACCGTCAGAGCGGGGAGCCTGGAGTGCTCTGTGGGCTCTATTCAATTCCAAATGGTGGTCGGGAATGTCCGGAACTAGGTTCTTTATAAGAGACCTCCCCACCTTATGCACCTCCTTTTCAGATTCCGAAATCCCCCGTACCCTGAAATTATATCTTCTCGACCTATTTTCGAGGTCATCGATTTTTGCACACGCAGTCTCTAGTTGATCCTGAACCTCCTCCAATCTAGCAGAGTTCTGATTTATCCGGGCTACTGCCTGGTCAGTTTTCCGTTCTATAGTGTCCATCCGCAACCCTATTTGCTGCAGATCTGCCTGCAGAGAAGTAGTGATCTGTGCTGCTTGTAATGCTAGGCTTTTGGACAGCATGTGTGAGAACGCAGCCATCATGGAAGGAAAGTCTGTGGGGGCAGGGATATCTTCATGTGCCTCACTAACTGCAAGCAGCAGGCCTGTATGGGGATCCCTCATAGGGGTAGAGGGATATCCCGTGCTCAATCCGCCCAGTAGTGACTCATCTTGGCATAGCTGATGGGGCCGTTTTCAGCCATCACACGGCCTGACAGATCTCTCCTGGCGTTCGGGGATGACATCCGCGGGATCCCTGTGTGTTCCCCTGCCCGAATCTGCCGTTATGCGGTGCGTTAGGGTGCTCTATGTGCTCCGGTGGTCAAAGCAGGGCTGTGGTGGAGCGGAGCCATCTTGGAAGACTCCGCTCATGCGCTTCAAGATCATCTTTTTTATTTCATTAAACATTTGTGAAATATAATGTGTTTTAGTGCATTCAAATTAAAAAGAAGTGTGTTTTTTTCCCCAAAAAATTGAGTTTGAAAAATAGCTGCGCAAATACTGTGTGAAAAAAAAATATTTGCAACACCCACCATTTTAATCTGTAGGCCCTTTTCTTAAAAAAAAATATATATAATGTTTGGGGGTTCAAAGTAATTTTCTGCAAAAAAATAAATAAAAACTATTTTTTCATATAAACAAAAAGTGTCAGAAAGGGCTTTGTCTTCAAGTGGTTAGAAGAGTGGGTGATGTGTGACATAAGCTTCTAAATGTTGTGCATAAAATGCCAGGACAGTTCAAACCCCAAGCTATTTGCTGATAGGCATGTTGAGTCTGGGAAAATTAAACTTTTTTTTTTTTTTTTTTTTGCACAAAGTTGTCAATAAATGATATATTGTTCAAACACGGCATGGCTACATGTGGAATTACACCCCAAAATGCATTTTGCTGCTTCTCCTGAGTATGGGGATACCTCATGTGTGAGACTTTTTGGAAGCCTAGCTGTGTACAGGACCCCGAAAATGACTCACCACCTTCAAGATTTCAAAGGGTGTACATTTTTGATTTTACTCCTCACTACCTATCACAGTTTTGAAGGCCACAAAATGCCAAGATAGTACAACCCCCCCCCCCCCCCCCATGACCCCTTTTTGTAAAATAGACACCCAGAGCGAAACTTGTGGCAAAAAATAAAATATTCCATGAACTCAACATGCCTCTCAGCAAATAGCTTGAAGTGTCTTCTTTCCAAAATGGGGTCATTTGGGGGGGTGTTGTGCTATCTTGTCATTTCATGGTCTCCGAAACTGTGATAGATAGTGAGGAAGTGAAATCACAATTTTACACCCTTAGAAAGCCGCCTGAAGGTGGTGATTGGGTTTCGGGATCCTGTACACGGCTCGGCTCCCAAAAAGTCTCACACATGTGGTATCTCCATACTCAGGAGATGCAGCAGAATGTATTTTGGGGTGTAATTTCACATATGCTCATGGCATGTTTGATCAATAGATAATTTAGTCATTTAGTGACAACTTTGTACAAAAAAAATACATTTTATTTTAGTTTGCTATCTTGGCATTCTACGGCCTTCAAAACTGTGATCGGTAGTGAGGAGTGAAATCAAAAATGTACACCCTTAGAAATCTTGAAGGCGATGATTGGTTTTCGGGGTCCTGTATGCAACTAGGCCCCCAAAAAGTCTCACACATGAGGTATCCCCATACTCAGGAGAAGCAGCAGAATGTATTTTGGGGTGTAATTCCACATATATTCATGCCATGTGTGAGCATAATATCATTTAGTGACAACTTTGTGTAATTTTTTTTTGTCATTTTTTAATCACTTGTGACAAAAAATAAAATATCCAATGGGTTCATCATGCCTCTCAGCAATTTTTTTTGGGGGTGTCTACTTTCCAAAATGGGGTCATTTGGGGGGGTTTGCCCTGCCATTTTAGCACCTCAAGAATTGAGATAGGCAGTCATAAGCTAAATGCTGCTTAAATTCCAGAAAATGTACCCTAGTTTGTAGACGCTATAACTTTTGCGCAAACTAATAAATATATGCTTATTGACATTTTTTTTTACCAAAGACATGTGGCTGAATACATTTTGGCCTAAATGTATGACTAAAATTGAGTTTATTAAATTTTTTTGTATAACAAAAAGTAGAAAATATCATTTTTTTTTCAAAATTTTCGGCCTTTTTCTGTTTATATCACAAAAATAAAAATCGTAGAGGCAATCAAATACCATCAAAAGAAAGCTCTATTTGTGGGAAAAAAAGGATGCAAATTTTGTTTGGGTATAACATTGCATGACCGCGCAATTACCAGTTAATGCAGTGCAGTGCCAAATTGTAAAAAGTCCTCTGGTCATTGATCTGCTAAATCCTCCGGGCCTGAAGTGGTTAAGAATGTTAAATTATTAAAAATTTCTTTAAGAATGTTATGCTGCACTGCTCTCTGACCAGGAATGTAAGGCAACTGAAAGAAATAAAAAAACAAGACATTATAATAAAAATCTGGAAAATTTACATCACCTGTAATAACGTTACTGATGACTGTGAACTATATTATTGCAAAATATATGACATGATTGTAAGGCCAGGGGCATAGAATATACAAGTGTATTTGTGAGAATGTCAGTTTAGAAAATTGCACTGAGAATATAGCTTGCTGAAAATCTGTAATTTGACTAGCGATCATTTGTTTCTGCTGTCAAAAAAAGAAAATAACAAGAAAGACTGCAAAAAGGATTTCTTTGTAACGGAGTAGTAAACCAAAATACAAGTTAGCGAGCTGTAGCAGAGAAACAATTCTATTAGTTATTTAAAAGTTATCATGCAACAATGTTCAGGAACATGATACGAATGTATATTTATTAATATTAATTCATAATTTTACAATTAACCCCAAAATAATATGTCCAGCCAAAACAGTTTTTTAATGATGACACAAGACACACACATTTATCAGTAATTACTACTGGAGGACTTTGAGAAGGCCTCTATGAGGCTAAAAATGACCTTCTATGCTAGTGGCAATAAGGCAGGGAAGTTACTTGCAGCCCAGCTCAGAGGGCGTAGACTAGGGATGAGCCGAACACCCCCCGGTTCGGTTCGCACCAGAACTTTCGAACGGACCCCACGTTCGTTACGAACGTTAGAACCCCATTGAAGTCTATGGGACTCGAACGTTCGAAATGGAAAGTGCTAATTTTAACGGCTAATATGCAAGATACTGTCCTAAAAAGGGTTTGGGGACCTGGCTCCTGCCCCAGGGGACATGGGTCAATGCCTAAAATGTTTTTAAAAATGGCCGTTTTGGCGGGAGCACTGATTTTAATGACGATTAAAGTGAAAAAAAAAAGTGAAATATTCCTTTAAATATGGTGCCTGGGGGGTGTCTGTAGTATGCCTGTGAAGTGCCACGTGTTTCCCGTGTTTAGAACAGTCCCTGCACAAAATGACATTAAACGGAAATAACACCATTTAAAACTGCTTGCGGTTTTAATCTTATATCTGGTTCCTGCAATATGGTTGAAAATCATTCAGAAAAATGGCATGGGTAGCCCTCCCTGCCCATTACCAGCCTATTTGGGTCTTGTACGCATATTAAGGGGAACCCCGTACCCATATTAAAAAAAGGAAATGCGTGTGGCCCCCAGGCCCTATATACTCAGAACAGCAGTATACAGGCGGTGCAAACAAGACAGGGACTGTGTAGGTTTGTTGTGTTAAGTTGAATTTGTTTGTAATTTTCAACTTGTACATTTTTAAAGTGTAGCTCCAGTCAAAAAAACAATTTTTAAGCTTTTTGGAAAACATAGGGAAGGGTTATCACCCCTGTATAATTTGTTTTGTCGTCCATCTTTTTTCATCTCACTTGCTGTTGTCTCCTTCCGTTTGCAAGTAGGAGATGTTTGTAAATTGGATGTTTGAAAGTAGGGGCCTGCCCTATATGCTCTGCAGAAATGGCGGAACAAGGTGTTGGTTTTGCCACAACATTGTAAGCCCTCAAAGTTACTCTTGGTGGGCGCTGGAGCGCTCTGCTGTGAACGATTATATCAAGAATTGTAATTACATGCCATTGTTGAACAGTGGTAGAAAAATTGACCTTTGGTGGTTGTGGTGCTGGTGCCACAACACTATAAGTCCTCACAATTACTCTGGGTGGGCACAGGAGCGGGCCTTCCTGTGAAATATTATATCAAGAATTGTAATTACATGTCCCTGTTAAACAGGGGCAGAAAAATTGGGCCGCTGGCACTGGTGTTACGACACTGCAACCTCTCCCATATACTCTAGTTTTATTGCAGGAGATAGCCCTGCTGCAAAGCATTGCATCAAAAATTGTACTTAAATGCCCCTGTTAAACAGGGGCAGAAAAATTGGGCCTTAGGCACTGGTGCTGGTGCCACCACACTGCAACCTCTGCCATATACTCTAGTTTTATTGCAGGAATTAGCCCTGCTGCAAAGCATTGCATCAAAAATTGTAATTAAACACCCCTGTTAAACAGGGGCAGAAAAATTGGGCTGCTGGCATCACCCAGAACCAAAAATGTTCTTCCAACATATCAGCGGAGGAGGAAGAGGATAGACAATCAACATAACAGGACAGTCACTCAGCATCAGCATAGGCAGTCTTGAAGGGATGTGGTATTTCAAAAAAAATTTGTCGGTTACATCAGCTTCAGGTGCTTGGTAGCTGTGGGTGATCCAAGACTGATTCATCTTGATGAAGGTCAGTCGATCAACTGATTCGGTGGACAGGCGCACCCTGTGATCGGTAACAAAGCCACCAGAAGCACTGAAGGTGCGTTCCGAAAGAACACTGGATGCAGGACAGGCCAGTAGCTCAATTGCATACTGTGCAAGCTCTGGCCAGTGATCCATCCTCAAGACCCAGTAAGCCAGAGGATTTTCGGTGGGAAAGGTGTCCAACTCTGACCTTGCCCCTAGGTATTCCTGTACCATGTAAATTAGACGCTGGCAATGGGTGCTGGAACCAATCATACCTTGGGGCTGCGGACTAAAAAATTGTCTGAAAGCATCAGTCAGACGGCCACCTTCTCCACCGCTCCTTCTGACTGATGACTCAGCAACACGTTGTCCAGGACCAGGAGTTTGTGACCTCCCAGTCTCTGGGAACGCATTGCACAGAGCTTTCTGCAAGGCCTCCCGGAGATGTCTCATCCTCTGCTCCCTCTGCGATGGCAAGATAAGGTCGGCAACCTTACCCTTGTACCGTGGATCAAGGAGAGTGGCCAGCCAGTAATGGTCCCTCTCCTTGATCCGAAGAATATGAGGATCCTTCCGCAGGCTTTGCAGGATCAGGGAGGCCATGCAGCGTAGGTTAGCTGAGGCATTCGGTCCGGAGTCCTCTGGGTCACTAAGGACAACATGATCCGCAGCTACCTCCTCCCAGCCACGTACAAGTCCACCTGTTTCTTGGGACTGTAAATCATCCCTATAAGACTGCTGCTGCTGATGCTGATGCTGAGTGCCAGCCTCCACCTCCATGCTGACACAATCATCCTCCTCCTCCTCTTCCTCCTCCTCACCCTCTTCCTGTGTGATGGGTGGCACAGCAGGAACACTGTCTGGATAAAGGGGGCCTTGAGAGGCAAGGAAGTCCTCCTCTTCCTGCCTCTGTTCTGCCTCAAGTGCCCTGTCCATTATTTCACGCAGCGTATGCTCCAAGAGGTGGACAAGAGGTACAGTGTCACTGATGCATGCACTGTCACTGCTCACCATCCTTGTGGCCTCCTCAAATGGTGACAGGACAGTGCATGCATCCCTGATCATGCCCCACTGGCGTGGTGAGAAAAAACCAAGCTCCCCTGACCCTGTCCTGGTGCCGTAGTCGCACAGGTACTTATTGATGGCCCTCTGCTGCGTGTGCAGCCGCTGCAGCATGGCCAATGTTGAGTTCCATCTGGTGGGCATGTCACATATAAGGCGGTTCTTGGGCAGGTTCAACTCCTTTTGGAGCTCAGCCAGCCGAGCACAGGCATTAAATGATCGGCGGAAATGCACACAGAATTTCCTGGCCTGCTTCAGGACATCATGTAAGCCGGGGTACCTGCCCAAGAACCGCTGCACCACCAGGTTAAGGACGTGAGCTACACAGGGCACATGGGTCAGTTGTCCCTGTCGGAGGGCGGAGAGGAGGTTGGTGCCATTGTCGCAAACCACCATTCCTGGCTTAAGCTGGCGTGGCGTCAACCACCTCTCGGCCTGCCCCTGCAGAGCTGACAAAACATCCGCCCCAGTGTGGCTCCTGTCCCCCAAACAAACCAGCGCAAGCACGGCATGGCATTGTTTTGCCTGCGTACTTGCGTAGCCCCTGGAACACCTACGGAGCACCGCTGGTTCTGAGGACAGAGCACTGGAAGAGGCCATGGAGGAAGAAGAAGAGGAGGGGGTGGAGGAGAGAGGTGTGTCACAACCAATAGTAGCATTTTGGAGGCGTGGTGGCGGAACAACCTCCAACACTACTGCACCTTGTCCTGCATCCTTCCCAGCAGCCAGAAGAGTGACCCAATGGGCCGTGAAAGACAGGTAACGTCCCTGTCCATGCCTGCTGGACCATGAGTCAGCGGTAATATGCACCTTACCACTGACCGCCCTGTCCAGCGAGGCAAGGACATTGCCTTCCACATGCCGGTAGAGAGCCGGAATCGCCTTCCGTGAAAAAAAGTGGCGTTTGGGGACCTGCCACTGAGGAACCGCACATTGTACAAACTCACGGAAGGGGGCCGAGTCTACCAACTGAAAAGGCAGCAGTTGAAGTGCTAGAAATTTAGCCAAGCTAGCATTCAACCGCTGGGCATGTGGATGGCTGGGAGTAAACTTCTTCTGCCGGTCCAGCAGCTGGGGCAGGGACATTTGCCTGCTATAATCGGATGTGGATGTACCACTAGCAGAGTTCCCGGAAGCACTTGGCTGTGACACACCTAATTCTACACCTTCATTCCTCTCAGAGCAGGTTTCAGAGAGGACTGAAGGTCTAGTGGGGTTGGAGATGCCAGCTGATGAGGAGCAAGGAGAGATCCGCTTTGTTCTTTGGTGTGGGTCTTTGAGGTACGCTTGCCAACGAGCTGCATGGCAGGTCAACATATGTCTGGTCAAGCATGTGGTGCCCAAGCGGCTGATGTTTTGGCCACGTGAGATACGCTTGAGACATATGTTGCAAATAGCAGCGGTGCGATCTGATGCACTCGTCTCAAAAAAGGCCCACACCAAAGAACTTTTAGAATAACGCGCAGAGGAAGCGCTCTGCGCAGGCGGAGCTCTGCGGTGTGATTCAGTCGGTGCGCTGCCCCTAAGCTGGCCCCCGGAGGGCATCCTGCCTCGTTGGACATGTGCCTCCTCCTCCTCCTCCTCCTCCCTCCTTGCAGGCACCCACGTGGAGTCAGTGCCCTCATCATCCCCTCCCTCTTCATCGCTGTAGCAAACCTGGTAGTATGCTGCAGCTTGTGGAACATGACTGCCAGATTGCTGTCCTTCTTGAGCATCCCCTCTCTCTGCGCTCACGCTACTGCCTTCCTCTAGCTGAGTGTCATCATCAGAGCCCACCAAACACTGGGCATCCTCCTGGAGCATGTACCCAACACTGTGCTCAAAGAGTTCAGGAGACTCCTCAGGAGGACGTGGTGGGTCTAGGGAAGGAGTCACCGATGATGACATTGAGAGGAGGGAAGACGATGTGTTGGCAGCTGCTTTGCTACTACCCTGAGACTGGGTGAGAGAGGATGGGGAGGATGAAGAGGGCTTGGTCATCCACTCTACCAAGTCGTTGGCATGTTGCGGTTCAACATGTCCAGCTGCAGAAAAGAAGGACAAGCATGTCCCATGGCCACGTGCTGATGACAATGCACCGCGTCCATGACCAGCACTGTTGTCTCTAGACACAGAGCCTGCTTGCCCTCTTTTATCGGCTCGCGCCTGTCTGCCTCTCCTTGCTGGCCTTCCAGACATGGTAATGGCCTGAAGGGAGTTGGGTAAAACAGTAGTTGGGTAGTTTATATTGTGCTGGAGGCACACAACACCCACTAACTCCTGCAGATGCCTTTTTTATAGAACAGCAGAGATAAAGGGGTATATACAGATGTATACTGTGCTGTGCTGGAAGCACACACAACTTCAAATAACTCCTGCAGATGGCAATTGGGCCCAAATAGAGAACAGCTATGTAGGTGGATTATAGCGGTATTTACTGAGTACAGAGCACGCAGACAGCACGCACTATCTCCTGACACTACTGACTGCAAGCTCTATTATTAAAGATGGACCACTAGCTATATAGGTGAGGTGAATATCACGGTGTATACTGCGGTCAGGGCACGCAGACAATAACCAGAAAACAGCAGAGTTAAAGGGGTATATACAGATGTATACTGTGCTGTGCTGGAAGCACACACAACTTCCAATAACTCCTGCAGATGACAATTGGGCCCAAATAGAGAACAGCTATGTAGGTGGATTATAGCGGTATGTACTGGGTACAGAGCACGCAGACAGCACGCACTATCTCCTGACACTACTGACTGCAAGCTCTATTATTAAAGATGGACCACTAGCTATATAGGTGAGGTGAATATCACGGTGTATACTGCGGTCAGGGCACGCAGACAATAACCAGAAAACAGCAGAGTTAAAGGGGTATATACAGATGTATACTGTGCTGTGCTGGAAGCACACACAACTTCCAATAACTCCTGCAGATGGCAATTGGGCTCAAATAGAGAACAGCTATGTAGGTGGATTATAGCGGTATGTACTGGGTACAGAGCACGCAGACAGCACGCACTATCTCCTAACACTACTGACTGCAAGCTCTATTATTAAAGCTAGATCACTAGCTATATAGGTGAGGTGAATATAGTGGTGTATACTGCGGTCAGGGCACAGACAATAACCACTACACAAGAGCAAGATAGGAAATCAGCCAAAAACGATTGGTGTGTAACTGTGTTGAAGGTACACAGAACACCCACTGCTTCAGATGCCAACACACTACATGAGGCCGCCTCAAAGGCGGCCTTATATAGTGTGGGGCGTGCACTACATAGCCTGAGCTATGATTGGCCACAGGCAGGATGCCTGTGGCCAATCATGGCTCTCCTCGCTGCTGGCGCTGCGATTGGCCAAGCATGCGGGGTCACAGTGCATGCTTGGCCAATCACGAGCCAGCAATGCACTGCACCACCGCAGTGCATTGTGGTCCGCGCGCGCCACACGAATTTTGACGTGAACGGACCAAGAGTTCGGATTTCGCCGAACGCCCGAACAGCCAATGTTCGAGTCGAACGTACGTTCGACTCGAACACGAAGCTCATCCCTAGCGTAGACAGAGAACCAAAATCCCATATATCATACATCCAGTGACCCAAGCCAAATTGTACCACCCCAGGCCATTGCGGATGATTTTAGCACCTACTATAGTTCACTGTACAACTTGAGTCAGGTGTTAGGGTCCTGATGTTGAAGCCCGACTTGTAGGAGGAGACCTCTCTTACAACGCTGGTTCAGGAGCCGCTGGAATGGGAACAGCGGTCTCGAGAGCACAGTGGGTAGGAGTGCCTGCTGGATAGGGCCGCTGGGACTGATAGCAGAGCAGAGATTCCTCTGGAAGGCTGAGCGACTTGAGGTTGCTAGAAGGCTGAGAAATGCAAGTAGCAGCTACAGAAGCTGAGGACTGAACAGGCAGCAGGCTGGAGCAGGGTCAGACGGTCCGGGTCAGTAGGCAAGCAGACAGGTGGTAACAGTAGACAAAAGAGGAGTCGGTAGAACTGGCAGAGGTCGGCAACGGAATCACAGGCAGGAGAGGTAGCGAGGTCAGGCAGGCCGGGTCGGGTTTGGAGAAGGCAGAGAAGTCAAGCGAAGCCGGGTCGGTAGCGGTAGCAGGTAATCAGGTTCAGGATCAGGTATTCAGGTACACAGGAGCTGAGACGAAACAGCGCCGCACCAGCGCACTTGGAGAACCTTTAAGTGTTCAGTGGCGGCAAGTAGCGCACGCACACCACTCACGACCACGCAAACGAGCGCGCACACGAACGCCCACACGAACGTGCACACTAACGCGTAAACGAACGCGTACGCGAACGCGCAGGCAACACGCGCCGACGCCTGTGTGCATGCAGCCGTGCCTGTCCATCGCTGGTAAGTTCCTGACATTGCCCCCTCCCAAGGGGCAGCCTCCGGATGCCCAACAAGTCCCTCTTTTCTGGATGGGCAGATAAGTATGCACGAATTAACCGCCTGGCATGGATATTGCTGTCAGGTTCCCAGGAATTGTTTTCCGGTCCAAACCCCTTCCATTCAATCAAAAACTGAATACGTCCCTGTCTTCTTCTGCAATCGAGGATGGCCTCCACCTCATACTCCTCGTTTCCACCCACTAAGATGGGCTCTGGAGGTCTAGTTCCTCTATCAGGAAAAGGATCAGGGACGGCAGGTTTCAGTAGTGACACATGAAACACAGGGTGAATCCTAAGCGACTCGGGCAGGGTTAGCTCATAGGAAACTTCATTGATTTTCCTCTTTACCGGAAATGGTCCCATAAATTTAGGTGCAAGTTTCCTGGAAGGACAAGCCAATTTAATGTTATTGGTAGAAAGCCATACCTGGTCGCCAGGTTGTAGGGTCAGTTCCCCTCTTCTTCTCCGGTCAAAGGCTCTCTTGCTGTCTGCCTGGGCTTTAGCCACTGCCTCCTGCAACACCCGGTTATTGTGGCTGAGGAACTCCACTGTCTCCTGGACCGCAGGAACTGAGGTTTCTGAAAGAAAGTCAGGCAGAAAAGTTAAATGAAAGCCATAATTGGCGAAAAAAGGGGACTGACCGGTGGCCGAATGACAAGCATTGTTGTAGGCAAATTCTGCTAAGGGCAGCAGGGACACCCAGTCATTCTGTACGAACGATGTGAAGCACCTAATGTACTGTTCAAGAGTCTGGTTGGTCCTTTCTGTCTGCCCGTTAGTTTGGGGATGATAGGCCGAGGACAGGGCCAGCTCAATTTTCAGGATCTCACACAGGGCCCTCCAGAAACGTGAGGTGAACTGAACTCCTCTGTCGGAAACTATATTTGCTGGGATTCCATGTAACCTCACAATCTCCTTAATGAATACGCGTGCAGTCTCCACAGCAGATGGGGTCCCTTTTAGGGGTAAAAAATGGGCCATTTTGGACAGCCGGTCTACAACCACAAAGATAGTCGAGCACCCCTCAGAACATGGGAGCTCGACAATGAAGTCCATGCTAATCATTCTCCAGGGTCTGTCGGGCACAGGTAAGGGTTTCAGCAGTCCCCAAGCCCGATTTCTTGGCGTTTTGTTCTGAATACAAACAGGACAGGAGCTGACGTACTTCTCGCAAAAGTCCTTCAAATTGGGCCACCAGAACGTGCGTTGTACGAGCTCAAGGGTCTTACGGACCCCAAAGTGGCCTGCCAGCAGGTGGTCGTGAAGAAGGGACAACACTTTAACTCGAACATTCTTGGGGACAAAGATTTGACTTCCCCTCCAGAACAAGCCATCCCTGGACATTAAAGTGATCCCGGGGGGTTTTGAGGAGTCAGAGGATGCTTCTTTGATCAAAGAGAGAAGGTCTGACTGTAAGAGTAAAAAATTTCCGGCAGACAGGATGGTATCAGGAACATATGAGTCCTTTGGATTGTCATACATACGTGACAGCGCATCCGGTTTCACGTTCTTCGATCCGGGCCGGTACGTTATATGAAAGGAGAAACGTGAGAAGAACAGGGCCCAGCGGGCTTGTCGGGGTCTCAGTCGTTTGGCAGACCTTAGGTACTCTAAGTTCTTATGATCGGTATATATTAGTACCGGATGAGCAGCGCCCTCCAATAGATATCTCCACTCCTCCAAAGCAGCTTTAATAGCAAGCAGTTCTCGGTCGCCCACGTCATAATTCCTCTCTGCGGAAGAGAGTTTCCTAGAGAAGAACCCCACGGGGTGCATTAGGTCCTTGTTGCCTCGACGTTGGGAGATGACTGCTCCTACAGCCACTTCAGAAGCGTCTACCTCGAGAATGAAGGGTAGAGACGGGTCCGGATGACTGAGAATTGGGGCAGACGTGAAAAGTCTTTTAAGTTCTTCAAAGGCACTCTGGGCCTCCCGAGTCCAGCAGAAGCGGGAGTTTTGTTTGGTTAGTTGCGTGATGGGCGCAATTATAGCTGAAAAGCCTCTTATGAATTTTCTATAAAAGTTTGCGAAGCCGATGAAGCGTTGTACGCCCTTCTTATCCAGAGGCGCTGGCCAGTCTAACACAGCAGACACTTTCTGGGGATCCATCTTAATGCCCGTTGGGGAGATCACTAGTCCCAAGAATCGGATGCTCCGTAATTCAAATTCGCATTTCTCAGCCTTTGCGTAAAGTCGATGTTGACGAAGACGGTTTAGGACCTTGCGGACATGTTCCCGATGCTGATCTAGAGAACTGGAAAATATTAAGATGTCGTCCAGGTAGACAATCACGAACACATCAAGAAAATCTCTGAATACGTCGTTAATTAGGTGTTGGAACGTGGCCGGGGCGTTGCAGAGCCCGAAGGGCATTACCAAGTATTCATAATGCCCGAATCGGGTCCGGAAGGCTGTCTTCCATTCATGCCCGGCCTGAATGCGAACTAGGTTATACGCTCCTCTTAGGTCAAGCTTAGTGAATATGGTAGCGGACCTCAGTCTCTGGAAGAGTTCGGGTATCAAAGGTAAGGGGTAGCGGTTCTTTACCGTAATCTTGTTTAACTCCCTATAGTCCACACACGGTCGGAGGGTCTGATCTTTTTTAGTGACGAAGAAAATCCCGGCTCCTGCTGGGGAAGTTGAAGGGCGAATGAACCCCTTCTTTAGGTTCTTGTCCAAGTAGGTCTTAAGTGCCCCCTGCTCTTTTTCTGATAGAGGAAAAATGCGTCCGAAAGGAATCTCGGCCCCAGGGAGTAGTTCAATCGGACAATCATAGGGGCGGTGAGGAGGTAGAGTGTCTGCTCCTTTCTTACTAAAGACATCAATAAACTCGTGGTAGTGCTTGGGTACAGTCTGAAGTAGGTCTTGATCAGAGTCTACACATAAAAGGGTGGCGGAAGGCTTGGTGGAGTCCGTTAGGCAGTGCTTCAGACAGTAGGGAGAAGGAAACGTGACTTCTCTAGTAACCCAATTGATGTAGGGGTTATGGGCTTGGAGCCAGGGTATGCCCAGAATGATCGGAAACATTGGAGAGGAGATTACATCAAGGGTCAAGAATTCCTTATGCTGAGAGGAGATGATGACAGGCAGGGGAAGGGTCTCTTGAGTTACCTTCCCAGAACTGATGCTAGATCCATCAGCCAGGAAAACTGAAAGTCCATGAGCCTTGTCTTGTAACGGGATGCCCTGTTGGCCCGCAAAGATGGAATCAATAAAGCAGCTGCACGCCCCGGAGTCAATGATAGCGTTGACTGTCACCGTCCTTCCTTGGAGCTGTAGTAAAAGAGGAACAGCAAGGTGGGTTGAATTGGCAGATAATGCAGAGAGACTGGTAGAGGCAGAAGATAGACACTTACTTGTCTTGACAGGGCAGTTAAAGACATAGTGACCTGAACCACCACAGTAGAGGCAGAGATTCTGCTGCCGGCGACATGCACGTTCTTCTGGGAGTAAAGCAGGGCGCATTAGTCCCAATTGCATGGGCTCAGAGGTGTCAGGAGCCGTGCAGGGCGGAATAGAGCTGGGCGGAGGTAAATAACGGGAAGCAGGCATTGGGGCTTTCGCTGTCATCCAAACTGGGCGGGCTTGCTGGGCGGAGCGCTCTGATCTTCGCTCCCGGAGACGACGGTCAATCTGGATTGCCAAGGAGATCAGGGCCTCCAGGGTTTCTGGTATGCCGACTCGAGCAAGTTCATCCTTAAGCCCCTCGGATAACCCCATGCGGAATTGATGCCTCAAAGCCGCATCATTCCATTCCGTGTCTGCGCTCCAGCGTCAAAAGTCAATGACATAGTCCTCGGCCGGTCTGCGGCCTTGCTGGAGCGCAAACAGGGCAGATTCAGCTGTGGCAGTCCTTTGGGGGTCCTCATAAAGCTGAGCCATGGCCTCAAAAAAGGATTGCAGAGAGAAGGTCGAGACTGAATCTCCTTCGAGTAAACGATGGGCCCAGGTCTGGGGTTCTCCTTGTAAGAGGGAGATTACAAATCCTACTTTAGTGGCTTCCAGGGAGAAAGTCCGTGGTTGTAGGGCAAAATAGAGCTGACAGGCGTTCCGAAAAGCCCGAAATTTGGTTCGATCCCCAGAGAACCTCTCTGGGATGGGCACCCTTGGCTCAGGTGGAAGCATGACAACGGATGGTGAAGCGACAGGCTGTACTGGTGTGGGTGATGGAGCAGAAGCCGCGTGACCAGTATCAGTAAGGTTCTGGACCTGTCCTTCAAGTCTGGCGTAACCATCCTGCAGCGATTTTACAGCTTGGGTAAGGGCCGCCAGATGCGTGCAGATCTCCTTCATGGGAGAGGTCTCTCCTGCGGGCTCAGTCATGGCTGTTTCGTACTGTTAGGGTCCTGGTGTTGAAGCCCGACTTGTAGGAGGAGACCTCTCTTACAACGCTGGTTCAGGAGCCGCTGGAATGGGAACAGCGGTCTCGAGAGCACAGTGGGTAGGAGTGCCTGCTGGATAGGGCCGCTGGGACTGATAGCAGAGCAGAGATTCCTCTGGAAGGCTGAGCGACTTGAGGTTGCTAGAAGGCTGAGAAATGCAAGTAGCAGCTACAGAAGCCGAGGACTGAACAGGCAGCAGGCTGGAGCAGGGTCAGACGGTCCGGGTCAGTAGGCAAGCAGACAGGTGGTAACAGTAGACAAAAGAGGAGTCGGTAGAACTGGCAGAGGTCGGCAACGGAATCACAGGCAGGAGAGGTAGCGAGGTCAGGCAGGCCGGGTCGGGTTTGGAGAAGGCAGAGAAGTCAAGCGAAGCCGGGTCGGTAGCGGTAGCAGGTAATCAGGTTCAGGATCAGGTATTCAGGTACACAGGAGCTGAGACGAAACAGCGCCGCACCAGCGCACTTGGAGAACCTTTAAGTGTTCAGTGGCGGCAAGTAGCGCACGCACACCACTCACGACCACGCAAACGAGCGCGCACACGAACGCCCACACGAACGCCCACACGAACGTGCACACTAATGCGTAAACGAACGCGCACGCGAACGCGTACGCGAACGCGCAGGCAACACGCGCCGACGCCTGTGTGCATGCAGCCGTGCCTGTCCATCGCTGGTAAGTTCCTGACATCAGGACCCACATACCACCCAACCTACACCCTGTATATTTCAGCATTTCTTAAAATAATTAAACTTCCGCATCTCACGGAAGAACGACTAAATACTCTAAACACTCCATTTACTAAGCTGGAAGTCTCCCAAACTATAGATTCACTTCTCAATAATAAATCACCTGGCCCAGACGGTTTCACTGGGGAATATTTTAAAACATTTAAGGATGCTTTAGTCCCAAACCTAACTGAAATATACAATCCTGCCGCTTCCTCCTCCTCCTTCCCCTCTGAGATGCTCAAAGCTATGATTGTTGCATTGCAGAAGCCTAGGAAGGAAACCAACACGCCCCTAAATTTTCGTCCCATTTCATTGCTCAACAATGACCTGCAGATATACACTAAAGTGATCGGAGGCAGGCTGGGGAACTTGCTACCATCTCTTATCCATCCAGACCAATCTGGATTTACAAAAGGCCACCTAGCAGTTGACGCTACTAGACACCTAATTAACATTATCCATCTAGCCCGAAAAAATAGAATACCTTTTCTGCTCCTAGCCTTGAATGCAGAGAAAGCGTTTGAAAAAATTCACTGGGAGTATCTTGCACAGGTCCTGAAGGGTTTCGGCTTTGGGGGCCAGATCTATCAGGCTATCATGGCTCTGCACACCACCCCTTTAGCCCAGTTATACATGTTGGGTTTGCTCTCAACTCCCTTCACGATAACAAATGGTACTTGTCAAGAGTGTCCATTATCTCCATTGATTTTTAATTTACTCATTGAGCCTATGGCCACATACATTCGCCAACACCCAGATATCACATGTTTTACAATCAATGGCAGGATGCATACCAGCAGCTTGTTTGCTGATGATATAATCTTTTTTTGAAAACTGACATTTTATTGAAATTTCAAGTGAAACAAAGAAATCAAAGAAGGAACAATAAGGCACAGGCAATAAAAGTAAGCGGTCACAGACCACAGTAAGCAAAGGCAAAGAATACAACATTGCATCAACTCATGCATTACAGTACAATAACACTCAGTTACCGGGAGAGTTAGATTCCTGCAGCCTGCTACCGGTCAATTTAACAAACCTTTCTGTGACCAAAAATAGAAAAAGGAAGGGAGCTTAAAGAGAAAGAAGGAAAATAGGAAAGGTGAACAAGAACACGAAGAATCGTGCGAACAGGAAAAAGGGAAAAAGCATAAAAAGGAGAACAGAGCATTCCCAATAAAGAGCACAGGATGATGCATAGTACAGTAATAATCACAACATCAGATTGTCAGTTTAACCAGCATCCCGAGTAGGGGTAAGAGTAGGTGGCGGTTCGTAAAGTTTATGACCCCTGAGATCCTAATAAACTACTATAGAGTAAAAGGGCCGCAATAGCGGGTCTCCTGTGACAGGTCACTTCAACATATAGCAATAGGAGCATCCGAGAAGGGAAAAGCTAAGTCAGGAAGAGAAGAGAAAGAATAGAAATAGGGTGCAAAAGGGTTAAGGCAGCCTCCCGCCCCCAGAGCCCAGGGCTGTCCCAAAAAAACAGCCACCTCAGGCAGCAGTAGCCCCATGAGAAAAAAAAACCATGCATCAGTAGGCTGGGGGAGTCTCGAATAGGACCCAAGGCCCCCAGATTCCGTCGTGCTTATCAAGGGTGTCATTCAGGGAGGCCGTCAGGTATTCCATCCTCTTAACATCTCTGATCCTGGCGTGGAGCTCAGATAAGGAGGGGGGGGTCCGTCTGCTTCCATTTTAGGGCCACCAGGCAGCGGGCTGCGGTTAATACATGCGACAATAGTTTCTGTGACCTTTTAGTGAAGGAGACGGGTGGTAGACCCAGCAGATAAATTTTGGGATCCAAGGGGACCTCAGCGCCAAAGATAGATCGGAGCAAGGACTGCACCATCAGCCAGTATGGGTGAAGTAGGGGGCACGTCCAATAGATATGGAGTAACGTTCCCCTATCTTTATGGCAGCGCCAGCAACGGGAGTCAGTCAGTGGGTATATGGAGTGGAGCAGGTCCGGGGTCTGATACCAATGGAATAGGATCTTGTATTGGTTCTCCTTGTAGAGTGTGCAAATGGAGCTTCTGGAAGCCTGCGACCAGATACGCTGCCACGTGTTTAGGGGTATAGTTTCACCCAGGGCCTGCTCCCACTTGCCCATATAGGCATGTCTTGGCCCGTCCGGTGAGGGGGACGCGATCAGAAGCTGGTAGGTGCGGGATATCATACCCTGTGGGGAAGAGCCCTCCAAACATATTTTTTCAAATTCAGTTAAAGGGGAAAAACAAAGGTTGGCCACAAATGAATGGGCATAGTGCCGTAGTTGCAGATAACTAAAGAAGGCCTGTTTGGGTAGATTAAAGGTGTTCTGTAAGTCCTGGAAGGATTTCAAAAATCTAGTTCTGGGGTCTATCAGGTGGCCATAATGAAATAAGTCTCTGTTCATCCAAAAGTGGGACATCTGCGAGGTCAGGCTGTCCGGGATATTTGGCGTGAACAGGAATGAGGTCACCGGTGAGGAGTCAGTAGTAAGCGGATACGACAATTTCGCACGCCGCCAAAGCGTGCGCAGCAGCGCCATGGGGCCCAGGAGGTGTGCCCCCCCATGTGTAATATCCGAGCTCCAAAGCATGGAGTTCGGGTGAATGGGGGCTAACCACAGCTTCTCAATCTGCGTCCAGCGATTAAAAGCGTGGAGAGTACACCAGGAGGCCACAGGACGCAACTGGGCAGCCAGGTAGTATTTGGCTATATTGGGGAATGCTAGGCCGCCCTGGGTACGGGGGGCGTACAGAACTGATTTGCTGATCCGGTGTCTCTTATAGTTGCAGAAAAAATTTAAAAGGTCACTCTGGAGTTTTTTTAAAAGTGAGGCAGGGATAGGGATGGGCAAAGTCTCAAAGAGGTACAAAAGTTTGGGTAAAACGGTCATTTTTAGTGTTGCGAGACGACCAAGCAACGACAGCCGCAGAGATCTCCACTTGGCTAAGGATGTTTTGATAGATACAAGCAGTTGGGGAAAGTTGGCTGCATAGAGAGAGTCGTAGGAAGGCGTTAGGTGGACCCCCAGGTATTTTAGAGAGGACGTCCTCCACGTATAATCGAATGATTGTGACAGTACCGATATAGTATAGGGGGGGATATTAAGGGGGAGGGCTTCCGTTTTAGAGCTATTGATTTTGTACCCCGAAAGAGCACTATATCTATCCAGTTCGAGATGTAAGTTCGGGAGAGAGATATGGGGCTGCGTAAGAGTCAGGAGAACATCATCAGCGAAGAGAGAGATCTTGAAATCGTGAATACGTACCGGAATCCCATGGATGTTCGGGTTTTGTCTGATGTGGGCCGCCAGGGGTTCAATACACAGAGCATAGAGGAGGGGGGAGAGCGGGCAGCCCTGCCGGGTCCCGTTAGAGATCCGGAAGGCCGATGATGTGGCAAATTGGGTGCGTACACTGGCCGAGGGGGATGAGTACAAGTGCAGAATGGCTCTGAGGAAGGGGCCCTCTATGCCCACCCGTCGGAGCGTTGCGAACAAGAAAGGCCAGCTCAGCCTATCGAAGGCCTTTTCCGCATCCAAACTGAGCAGTAAAGCCTGCATCTTGGCCTTGTTCGCAACATCCACTAGATCGATGACCCTCCTTGTGTTATCCCCAGCTTGGCGAAGGGGAACAAAGCCCACTTGATCCCTGTGTATGAGGGACGGCAGAAGAGTATTTAATCTGCCCGCTAGCGTTTTCGTAAATATCTTTAGATCAGTATTGAGGAGTGCTATCGGTCTGTAATTAGTCGGGAGGGTGTGGTCCTTGCCCACCTTAGGAATGAGCGTAAGATAGGAGGCCTGCATGTCCCTTGGGACAGGTGTGGATGAGAGGAACGAGTTGAACAAGGTCATCATATGGGGCAGTAAATGTGGGAGAAAAGTCTTGTAGTACCGGTACGGAAAGCCGTCCGGGCCCGGGGCTTTGTCATTGGGTAGAGATTTCACCACGTCCCCGATCTCCTCTGCCGTGATTGGGGAGTTAAGGGTCTCAAGAGCCGCAGGGGTGAGGACAGGGAGGTCACAGTCTCTCAGGTAGGAGTCGATATCGCGGGAAAGATCAGATGAGGGAGGGGTATGTGGGACACTCGGGTCGTTGTAGAGAACGGAGTAATAGTCATGAAATATTTGGGCGATGTTAGCGGGATGGGACTGGAGGATGCCTTTGGCGTCTTTAAGGAGGGCAGGCGACGAAGTCGCCGCCCGCTCGCGAAGTTGTCGGGCTAAGAGTGTGTGCGGCTTGTTGGCCTTGTCATAATACGTTTGCCGAAGCGAAGGAGGGCCTTCTCCACCTTACCGATGTCTATGTCCTTCAGCCCAGCCCGAACGCTGATAAGCTCCCTAAGAGTGGCCAGGGATGGGGAGGTGAGCAGCCTCGCTTCCAGACTCGAGAGTCTATCCAGGAGCGCTCTATGGGCGGCATTGGCGTTTCTCTTCAAGGCGGAGGAGAGGGATATGAACTGGCCCCGAAGGACTGCCTTGTGGGCCTCCCAGAGAGAAGAAGTGGAAACCCGGGAGGAGCCATTCTCAGCAAAATATAATTCCAATGTTGGCTCCAGTTCCACTCTGGTCGGGCCGTATTTAAGCAAGAAGTCATTCAAGCGCCAGTTACATGTACGAAAAGTGCCCGGGGAAAGTGCAAGGGAGAGTTTGATGGGAGCATGGTCCGACCATGAAATGGCTTGAATGTGTGAGTCCGTACAGGCCCTCAAGGTTGGGGCATTAACAAAGAAATAGTCCAGTCGCGAGTGGGACTTATGGGGGTGGGAATAGAAGGTGAATTGTTTCGCTGATGGATACCTGGTGCGCCAGGCGTCAAAGAGGGCGTGTTTCCTGGTCAGTTGGCGAAAAAGGGTAGAGTTTCTAGCAACAGTCCGGGGTGGATTCCCGCCTCCCAGGGAGTGTTTGTCTAGACCGGGGGAGTAAGCCATGTTGAAGTCCCCTCCAATAATCAGATACTGGTGGGGCGCTTCAAACAGCCGTTTGTACACCTTAGTCAGAAAAGGGATCTGGTTAACATTCGGAGCGTAGACGTTACAAAGCGTGACATCCGCGCCGTTCCTAACGCCTCTAAGGATAAGGTAGTGCCCGAGCGGGTCCGAGATTAGGGATTGCAACCGGAAGGGGGTGCCCTGTTTAAAGAGAATGGCCACCCCCGCCCGCTTGCGAGGATTAGAGGCCAGGTATATTTGCGGGTAAGACTTGAGGGCAAAAGCCATTGTGCCCGTCTTGGCCAGATGCGTCTCTTGAAGAAAAATAATGTCAGCTGCAGAGCGCTTAAACTCTCGCAGCGCCAGGCTCCGTTTAACATTGGAATTTAGGCCCTTCACATTAAGTGATAGTATGTCAATCATGGTGGGTGCGTTGCGGGGGGAGGAGGTAGCTTACCTGACGGACTCAGGGAGGTCCAAGCGCTCCCAGGGGCCGATGAATGCACCCTCGGCACAAGCAGAGGTCGAAGAGATGCGGTCTCGGAATTGGAACCTGAGCTCCAGAGGCAGGAGGCGTCCGTTTGGGGGGGGACGAAAAGAGTAAGAAGAGGAGAGGAGGGAGAAGAGAAAGAAAGGAGGCACAAAAAGAAAAACATTAACAACATCACAATAACAATAATACCAATGCAATATAACCCGCCTAAAAAAGGCGGCGGGTTGGGGATCTCCGGAGGGCCCCCCCCAACAGGAGGGGCGAAAAAGTCCCCACGAAAGAGACCAGAGCGGGGAACCGTCCGGAGAGCCCCCGGGGGGGAGGAAGGTAGACTCAGGGCGGAGGCGATCCGCTCCAAGGCCTGCCTGCATCACAAGCCTATCTATAAAAACAACACAAAGAAAGGGGTAGAAACCCGCACATATCACATGGGGAGTCTGCATCCAGAGCCAGAGTAGGGCTCGGAAAGAGCTAGAGTAGAAAAACAAAAACTGAGGAACCTGTAGGAAGAAAAACAACAAGAGTAAAATCCAGCATAAGAGGAAACCAGCCGACGAGACCATGAACCCAGGGGGGGGGGAGGGTGGGCGACAAAGGGAGGAGGAGGGCGGGTGTCAGGGAAATAGGCGTAACCTCGCGCGGTACGATCGCGTTAACGCGCGTCAGCAAACAAGAAGGCGCTATATGGTTCCGAGACGAACGTCCCAAGCTGCGTCTGATCGAGTGCGAGTACGCGGTGTAGGACGAACGCATTCCGTTACACGTCATAGGCGTACGAACGCTACGGCGCGCACACAACGTAACCCAGCCACCCTGCCTATTTAAACGTTCACCTGACAGAGCCTCATCGCTGGATTATCGTCAGCTTCTCCTGAGTACCTGTGCCCGTGATTCCTGCTGTCTGATCTCCCGTTCACCGACCCGGCTAGTTTGACCTGCTTCTGTTGATTCTCCTGGCTCCGACCTCTGGCTTACATCTGACGCTCCCTGTCTGCTCCCAGTATCCGACCTCGGCTTGGCTTGACCTCCGCTCTCCGGCTCTCTGCTTGGTACCTGTTGTTCTGACCTCTGGACTGATCTTCCGTGTTGACCCTCGGCCTGGCCTTGACCCTGCCATTGGACTTCCTTGCACAGTTGCCCCAAGACTGATCATCGGCTACTGCTACCTGGCAACCTGTGCTACTGTGGGCACTGCATCCCTGTGTCACCTTCAGGGTTGTACTGCACTCGGCCGCAAGGGGAGCCCTCTCAGCATCTCGGCCTCCCTACCCGGACGTGACAGTATAATCCAGCCAATGTCCGAGGCCGACAGAGGCGACTCCCCGATGGAGGCCATCCTACAGGAAGTTATGGCTCTTACTCCAGCAATTAAGGGACTCCAAGAAAAGTACCTCCGGCTGGAAGAACATCTGCAGCACTCCTCCTGCCAAGGTGCTATCACCATAACTACAACCCCGCCGGAGCCACGAGTCCCTGCACCAGAGTATTTTCAGGGGGACCGAAGGAAATTTAGATCCTTCCGGCGCTCATGTTATTTATACTTTTCCTTACAACCCCAGACTTTTGCTTCCGAAGTAACCAAAGTGGGGTTCACCATCTCCCTGCTAAGGGACGATCCCCAGACGTGGGCCCACGGCCTACTAGAACAACGCAGCTCCTTCGTCAGTACGTTGGACCAGTTTTTTCAAGCCATGGCTCGCCTATACGACGACCCCTTTCGGACAGCAACAGCCGAAGCAACCTTGTATTCCCTGCGTCAAGGTGAGCGGCCTGCGGAGGACTACACAGTGGAGTTCCAGACATGGTCTGCAGATTCTGGCTGGAATGAGGCAGCTCTGAAATATCAATACCGGATGGGGTTGTCTGAAGTCCTCAAGGATGAACTAGCCAGAGTAGAGGTTCCCCCCACACTTGAGGATCTTACCCGACTTACCATTCGGCTGGATAGGCGTCTACGGGAACGCCAGTCTGAACGCGCTCGGACCCTTTCTCCTATCCTGGCGCCACCTTCGGTCTGCCCCTCGGCAACCCCCGCTCCGAAAGGCCTGCTTCGTTCCCCCTTAACCTCCGAGGAAAGACTTTACCGCCGACAGGCACACCTTTGCTTCTACTGTGGAGAGCCAGGACATCTTATAAACAATTGTCCCACAAGACCAAGCAAACCAATCCTCTATCCTCCACTTCACCTCCAAGTAACGAAGCCCGCCTCGGCCCATATCACCCTTCCTGTCACATTGATGGTGGCAGGTCGGGAAGTTCACTTACAGGCAATACTCGATTCTGGGGCCTGTAGCTGTTTTCTGGACTTAACCTTAGCCAAGAATCTCGCTCTCCCACTACTCCTCAAGAAACAAAGACTGACTGTCCGTCTGGCCGATGGCTCCCTACCTAGCTCTGGCCATGTCACCAGGGAAACAAGACCCATTCTAACGACCACAGACTCGGGTCATCGGGAGTTCCTTAAGTTTGATGTCCTATGCTCTCCTATGTTTCCCGTTATCCTAGGAATCCCATGGCTGCAGGCACACAACCCTCGGATTGATTGGCCTAAGAAGGAGATATCCTTTACTTCCGCCTACTGCCAACAATATTGTCTGGATCCCGAATCTAAGGACTTGTCCAGTTGCCTGACCGTTCAACCCATACCCAGTCCAGCCCCCAACATACCAGCTGCCTACCAGGAATTCAGAGATGTATTCGACAAGAAGAAAGCAGATGTCCTACCACCACATCGCCCTTATGACTGCCCCATCGAGTTATTACCAGGGGCTCCCATTCCCTTTGGCCGGATATTTCCTCTTTCCGAAACCGAGCTTGGGGCCCTAAGACAGTATATAGACGAGAACCTGGCCAAGGGATTCATTCGTCCTTCTTCGTCCCCTGCCGGTGCAGGCATCTTCTTCGTAGAAAAGAAGGACAAAACTTTAAGACCATGTGTAGACTATAGGGAATTAAACAATGTCACCCTGAAGAACCGTTATCCACTCCCGCTCATCCCCGAACTTCTTCAGAGGTTCCATACTTCACGTATTTTTACCAAGCTCGACCTACGTGGAGCCTATAACCTTGTCCGCATCCGGGAGGGGGACGAGTGGAAGACGGCATTTAGGACGAGGTTTGGACATTTCGAATATTTAGTCATACCCTTCGGATTGTGCAATGCCCCAGCAACTTTCCAGCATTTTATTAACGACATTTTCCGGGAGTATTTAGACCACTTCGTTGTCGCCTATCTTGACGACATTCTCATCTTCTCAACCACTCTGGAACTCCACAGAATACACGTTAGGAAAGTATTATGCATTCTCAGGACTCATGGCTTATTCGTTAAAGCCGAGAAGTGTGACTTCGAAAAAGAATCTATCCAGTTCTTGGGGCTCATCATCACCACAGGCGGAATTGCCATGGACCCCCAGAAAGTGAAGTCTATCCTAGACTGGCCCGCCCCTTCTGATAAGAAGGGTGTCCAGAGATTTATTGGCTTCGCAAACTTCTACCGAAGATTTATAAGAAACTTTTCCACTATTGTAGCACCCATTACTCAGACCACTCGCCAGCATACCAAGTTCCTTTGGTCCCCAGCAGCTCAGTCCGCCTTTGACCAGCTCAAGACCCTCTTCACCACCGCACCAATTCTGCAACACCCAGATCCCGCCTTACCCTATGTGCTGGAGGTTGATGCCTCAGAGGTAGCCACAGGAGCGATTCTATCCCAACGCCAAGGCCCCAAGGCACTACTACATCCTGTAGCTTTTTTCTCACGAAGGATGAGCGCTCCGGAGAAAAATTACGATGTGGGGGACCGGGAACTTCTGGCGATCAAGACCGCCCTCGAAGAGTGGAGATATCTCCTGGAAGGTGCCGCTCACCCCATTCTGGTTTTTACCGATCATAAAAACCTAGAATACCTCCGCACGGCCAAACGCCTAAGACCCCGACAGGCCCGATGGGCTCTATTCTTCTCGAGGTTCAACTTTCACGTAACTTATCGCCCAGGATCAAAAAATGGTAAGGCCGATGCTCTGTCCCGAATGTTCCCAGATTCCCCAGAGAGAATCCCACCCAGTACAATCCTGTCTCCTCAAAACTTCCTGCTCATCCAACCGGATCTAAGAGCTTCATTAGTGCAGGCCGCCAGCCAATGTACGGAAACAGAAGCTTCTTCCCTGAGAAGCCAAGAGGGGCTTCTATGGCATCAGAATAAAATTTTTGTTCCGCAGCAAGTCAGGTTACTCGTGTTAAGGACCTTTCACGATCATCAACTAGCCGGCCACTTTGGGGTCCGAAAGACTATTGACCTGGTGCAGCGGTCCTTATGGTGGCCTACCCTAAGATCTGACTGTAAGAAGTATGTTGACTCCTGTTCAATCTGCCAGCGTAACAAAGGGTCGAACGCCAGACCCTGGGGCCTGCTAAGGCCGCTACCAGTCCCAGAAAAACCTTGGAAGGAAATCTCCATGGATTTCATTGTAGAATTACCTCCCTCTGAAGAATATACTACCATCTTAGTGGTGGTGGACCGTTTATCCAAGATGGCGCATTTTCTGCCAATGAAAGGGACCCCCTCTGCCTTGGATACTGCTAAGATCTTTGTAAAAGAGATCGTCCGACTACATGGTGTACCTGACAGCATTGTGTCAGATAGAGGGGTACAATTCACCTCCAGGTTTTGGAAGGAACTCTGTAAGCTGCTGTCAATTAAGATATGTCTATCCTCGGCCTATCACCCACAGAGCAATGGCCAAACGGAAAGAACCAATCAGACGCTTGAGCAATACCTCCGATGCTTCTGTTCTTTCTCCCAGGATGATTGGGTCTCTTTGCTGCCCTGTGCGGAATTCGCATACAACAATTCAATGCACGCCTCTACCAACCAATCACCCTTTTGGGCAAATTACGGGTTCCATCCTTCATTTTTACCAAATACCATTCCTGAATCTACCGTCCCAGCTGTTCAAGATAGGGTAAGCTTCATTCAAGCAAATTATCAAATGCTCCAGGATACTATGAAGAAAGCCCAGGAGGAATATAAGAGGCACTATGACAAGAAGAAGAGGAGTAACCCCACCTTTAGGATAGGGGATAAAGTATGGCTCTCAGCAGCAAATCTGAAATTGTCATGTCCATCTCGGAAGTTGGGACCCAAGTTCCTGGGTCCTTTTGAGATCAAACGTGAAATTAACCCTGTGGCATTTGAACTTACCTTGCCTAAATCTTTCAGAATCCATCCTGTGTTTCATGTCTCTCTCCTCAAACATGTAACTGTCAGTCCTTTTTCAGGAAGAGAAGAAGCGCCCCCGCCTCCGATTCAGGTTGGTGATGATACGGAATTCGAAGTTGAGTCTATCCTGGACTGTCGTCGGAGAGGTAGGACAATCCAATTCTTAATTAAGTGGAAGGGGTATTCTGTCGAAGAAAACTCTTGGGAACCTGCAAGTTTTGTACACGCCCCTAGGCTCATACACAGGTTTCGCAACCTTCACCCTGAAAAATGGGCTCGTTTAGGCATCCGGAGGCTGCCCCTTGGGGGGGGGCACTGTCAGGGAAATAGGCGTAACCTCGCGCGGTACGATCGCGTTAACGCGCGTCAGCAAACAAGAAGGCGCTATATGGTTCCGAGACGAACGTCCCAAGCTGCGTCTGATCGAGTGCGAGTACGCGGTGTAGGACGAACGCATTCCGTTACACGTCATAGGCGTACGAACGCTACGGCGCGCACACGACGTAACCCAGCCACCCTGCCTATTTAAACGTTCACCTGACAGAGCCTCATCGCTGGATTATCGTCAGCTTCTCCTGAGTACCTGTGCCCGTGATTCCTGCTGTCTGATCTCCCGTTCACCGACCCGGCTCGTTTGACCTGCTTCTGTTGATTCTCCTGGCTCCGACCTCTGGCTTACATCTGACGCTCCCTGTCTGCTCCCAGTATCCGACCTCGGCTTGGCTTGACCTCCGCTCTCCGGCTCTCTGCTTGGTACCTGTTGTTCTGACCTCTGGACTGATCTTCCGTGTTGACCCTCGGCCTGGCCTTGACCCTGCCATTGGACTTCCTTGCACAGTTGCCCCAAGACTGATCATCGGCTACTGCTACCTGGCAACCTGTGCTACTGTGGGCACTGCATCCCTGTGTCACCTTCAGGGTTGTACTGCACTCGGCCGCAAGGGGAGCCCTCTCAGCATCTCGGCCTCCCTACCCGGACGTGACAGCGGGAGAGAGAAAATAAAACAAAAAATAAATAAATAAATAAATAAATAAATAAAAAAGGAAAAAAAGGGGGGGGAAAGGGGAAGAGAAGAGGGGTGGGGAAGGGTAGGCGAGGGGGGGGTTAAAGCAGTCAGCCCACCAGTCCCATGCTAGATATAGTCCATAGTGGGTCGTCTCCCCAGGAAAGTCTCAGCAGCAAAGTCCAAGCTGTAGGGTGGAGGGAGGGCAGCAAACACTGGCAAAGAGGCCATGAAACAAAGTGCATGAACTGGGCCCGAAATAAACAAGCTGACTCATATAGAGGGGGCTCCCGGATGGGCAGGAAGTCATCTCTGGGTGTGCAATGGAGGGAGAGTGCCCGCTGGGGGGGGCCCCTCGGGCGTCTTCTCCCCGGCACCTGGATCCAGGGTTCCGGACGAGGAGGGGGGGCCGGCAGAGGATCCCAGCCTGGAGTAGGCGGAGCTGGGATATCCAGGGCTTTGCAGAAGGACTGGAGGTCTTCAGGGTATCGCAATGTGGTAGATCGGCCGTCCCGCTTTGCAGTAAAGCTAAAGGGGAAGCCCCAGTGGTACCGGAAATCACGTTCTCTCAGGGAGGTAAGGAGCGGTTGCAGGGATCGTCGCTGCTGAAGGGTTAGCCAGGACAAGTCCGGGAAAAGTTGGAGAGGGGCTCCATCAAAGTCAATGGTGTGCATGTTGCGGGCTTTCCTCATAATATCCTCCTTGAGGGTGTAGTTGTGGACCCTGCCTCCCTTGGTCTGGTCCCGGGGCCGCGAGGGCGAAGGGCCCGATGGGCGCGATCCAGTTTAACTTTAAAATGTTCCGGGCGGCCCAGAATATTGTTAAAGATAGCTTGCAGAGTCACGGGGAGGTCCTCATCCTGGGTGGCCTCCGGGAGGCCTCAGATCCTAATGTTGTTTCGCCTGCCCCGGTTATCAAGGTCTTCAAGGTGGCGTTGGAAGTCCCTGAGGGTGGCGGCCTGTGCGGTCAGGCGCTCGTGTATTTGCGAGATTTCGGTCTTGGTATCATCCACCTCCTCTTCCAAAGATGTGACTTTAGCGGATAGGTGGTGGAGGTCAGTACGGAGGATACTAATCTCGGATCTGCAGGTCTCGCGGACTTCTTGGATAAGCATACGGAAGTCCTGTTTCGTCGGCATGCAACTAACATAATCTCGCCAAGATGAGCACGCCTCGGGTTCAGGATCAGAGTCCAGTACAGCCTGAGGGTTGGAATCCCGGATGGGAGCCGGGGGGATGGTTGGGAGGGGGTGACCAGCCTGGGGCGCACGGGAGGGGGTGCCAGCTGGATGCATGGCTCCCTTGGAGGTACCCTGAGCTCCAGTAGGTAAGAGAGAGGTCTCCAGAGGCTCCGTGGACTGTGGAGCCGAGGGATGGACCAGGGCCTGTGAATAAGCTCTCCTGGAGGGGGAAGGAGGGGGGGGAGGCCTGTCCCTCCCAGCCAGAGGCCTTTGTGGCAGAGAGGAGGGATCCCAATCAGGGATGGATGAGTCCCAGGAGGGAGAGGGGGAGGACGGCTTACCCCCGGGCGTCTGGAGGGGTGACAGGGAGTCCATCAGGGGGGGGGGGGGGAACGGCTGTGACAAACCCCCCATCCCACATCCAGCAACAGTGGCAGAGAATCCATCCGGGGGGCCGGGGGGGGAGAGCGAGGCATGTCCTGCAGTAAAATCCCCCTGTGGGGCGTACCTGTGGGCTGATGCATCCCGCGGTGGAGGCGAGGAGACGTCCGCCGGGCGGTCCCGTGGTGGCGATGGTGACGGCGGCGCCATGTTGGCCGCATGGGAGCCTGCCGGCGGGTCGGAGTTAAAATACTCCGTGATAAGCGGCGGCGGAGCGGAGGAGACCCTGGCGGAGTGTCCCCGGGATCCCGCCGACTTGTCCTTGCGGGGTTTGCCCATAGTGAGAGGTAGGAGCTGTGTTAGTCCGCGATGTGCAGGCAGGCCTTGCGGGAGCTTTAGGAGAACACGTCCGCTCCGGAGGCCATCCAAGCCACCCTGATGATATAATCTTGATGCTCACCAATGTCTCATCTTCCCTGGCTTCGGTACACCAAGCTTTGCAAATGTTCAAATCATTATAATATGATAAAGTTAATGGATCCAAATCATATCTCCTGGGACTGGGTCTGTCGAATGAAGTAAAGAATAGTATCAACAATGAATTCCCCTATACTTGGAAAGACAAAGGAGTAACATACCTATATATCACCCATACTCCCCAAGTAACCGATCTTTTAAAGAAAACTCTAAACTTCCTGCACTCTACAGTATATGTTCCAAAGTGGATAACTTAGGCAAACGTGAACTATCCTGGATAGGTAGGCTGGCTGCATTCAAAATGCAAATTCTTCCTCAATTTCTATATTTGTTCAGAACACACAGTCCCAAATTTTTTATTCTTACAAATACAATTACTAATAAACAGATATTTATGGAAGGGGAAAAAAACATGCTGTGCTTTTAGCAGGCTCACACGGGCTAAAAAGGCGGGAGGTTTAGGTCACATACACATAAAAAACTACTACACAGATACCATATTAGCCCAACTAAGGGGATGGTTTACCACACACCACACCATATTATGGTCTGAACCTGAACAATACCAGGTCACCAGGAGTAACCTCTATAATTATCTGATAACCAGATGTTGCCAGTGCTTCAGATCGAACGTCTCACTGTCAGGCTGATATCCACTTACGTCACTGCCTGTCAGTCGAGAACGCCCTCTGAAGACGTAATCACAAAACGCGTCAGGGCATGGCCACGCGATTAGTGAGGTTGGACAGGAGCAGACGAACACCCGGGACTCGACTGACAGGCAGTGACGTAAGAGGATATCAGCCTGACGGTGAGACGTTCGATCTGAAGCACTGGAAACCTTTGTATATGCTTTTAATATGTTGATTTTAAGTAAGCGCATTTTGTAAGGGGGGAGAGGGCTATTGATAATAAAGGGTATAACACGATATTGGACCCCTTGCTTTTCTTACACGCTTACCTGTAACGAGGACAGCAAAATAAAAAACGGAGGAGGCAGGAGGAGATAAGAGGTGCCTATACAGCGGGACTAAATAGACAGGCCTTAAAGCAGATCGCTTCTGGTAAGCTGCCATCTATGTGGGTCTACACAGCGGTGCAAACGGTGAAGGTGTAGGACAAACTTCACTCATATCTACAACACGGGATGATTCCTCCTATCCTGCATGTACCTTCCATATAGACTGATTGGAAACACTCTGAGTCACTCTTGCTGGACTTGTTTTTACTCATTTTCCATGTTTTGATATTGGTTGTTGGCAATCACAGTGATTAGAGTGGTGTGACAAATAGATTTGGACTGCACTTTGGGAACAATAGGATAATAGAAGTTGTCCCAATATGCAGCAAAGCGCTGTTAGTGCTTGATTCATTAGATCAATCACATTTTGTTACATTGTTGTTTTGATATATAACAGCTGCTAAAGATTGGAAGAGAGTTAATTTCTCTGAGGATTTTGTTATAATATTTGACTGTCACACATGAGCGCTGAGGTCAGGTGTATGTACAATAGTATATAGAGTATATATTCCTGATATATATTGAAAACCACAGGACATGATTCCAGTAATCCATGTCCTTAGTCTGCTTGTATTCAGAAAACTGTTTGCCGGCTTTCTTGTGCATCATGTTTAGAAGAGGCTTCCTTCTGGGATGACAGCCATGCAGACCAATTTGATGCAGTGTGCGGTGTATGGTTTGAATGAATGAATGAATGAATGAATAAATTGTATAGTGCTACATATGCAAACAAAAACGCCTCAGAGCGCTTTTGCCGCCAATGTCCTTCTGGGTTTTCAGAAGAGATGGATGGATTTGAGCACTGACTGGCTGACCGCCTACCCCTTCAACCTCTGCAGCAATGCTGGCAGCAGTCATATGTCTATTTCCCAAAGACAACCTCTGGATAGGACGCTGAGAATGTGCACTCATCTTCTTTAGTCAACCATGGTGCGGCCTGTTCTAAGTGAAACCTGTTCTGTTAAACCGCTGTATGCTCTTGGCCACCGTGCTGCAGCTCAGTTTCAGGGTCTTGGCAATCTTCTTATAGCCTAGGCCATCTTTATGTAGAGCAACAATTCTTATTTTCAGATTCTCAGAGAGTTCTTTGCCATGAGGTGCCATGTTGAACTTCCAGTGACCAGTATGAGAGAATGAACACGATAACACCAAATTTAACACACCTTCTTCTTCACATTCACACCTGAGACCTTGTAACACTAACGAGTCACATCACACCGAGGAGGGAAAAGGGCTAATTGGGCCCAATTTGGACATTTTCACTTAGGGGTGTACTCACTTTTGTTGCCAGCAGTTTAGACATTAATGGTTGTGTGTTGAGTTATTTTGAGGGGACAGCCAATTTAAACTGTTATACAAGCTGTACGCTCACTACTTTACTTTGTAGCAAAAATGTAATTTCTTCAGTGCTGTCACATGAAAAGATATAATAAAATATTTACAAAAATATGAGAGGTGTACTCATTTTTGTGAGATACTGTAAATAATGTTAGGTAAGCTGGTATTCTAAATTTTACATGCATGCCAACATACATAATAATCAGGCTTATGAGGTGGAGATTTACTTTAAGCTAGTTGGTTTAACACCTGACCATTAACCAAAGAATAATTGAGTAATCTATATTAAATAAAAATTCATTTTAATCGGTCTGCTCATCCCAACTGTTTATTCTGTCTATACAAAGTAGTTAGATTTCTGTGTCATTCTTTTAATTTAAACAACAGATCCCCGGGCTGCTCCATCCATTTTAGTGGAATCAGCGTAATGGTAACAATCAACTTATATAAGCCTAGAGGAGATCCCAGTTGACTGACTGAAAGGTCATCCCTCTGGCTGCTGCTTGTGATGTGTCGCAGGTTGTGTTTTTTTTTATATACACACATCAAGCGAAAACTGTCTTTTTCAAATCAATCCAGTTGTCATCTCAGAGCCTGTCTGATCTGCTATCCTTAAATTTAGCATTTTTTTTTCTTTGGTAATTTTAACAGTACTTTACTCAGTTCCCCTGAGTATCCACACTTCTCATACAAAAAGAAAAAAAAGAAGAACTGAAAGCAACTGTGACAGGCTTTTAATCATGACAGGGACCTGTTCCTCAACTGTCTCTCCCCTGAACAAACAAGACCTTCAGATCACTGAGTTCACGAAAGCAACAAAAGTAAAAGAAGAAAAAGTGGCAGTCACACACCATACCCTCAAGCATGAAAAGGACAGGTAGAATTCTCTGGAGATCAGAATATGTAAACTGCAAAGAAAATGCATAAGACCACTGGGAGTCAGAGGAAGAAATAGGGACATTGGGAACACAAGGCAAATAAAGTTAGGAAATAAAAATGTCTACAAAGAAATATATATCCGTTCCAATCATATTAATAAAAAAACTAACCTACTCACAGTCACAGATGGCTTCTGACCATCAATGCATTTCAGAAAAAGGTAATTTTATCCTTCTTTGCCCTTACAAAGTATGACATACTGTCCATACTAACATGTTGACAGCAAAAAGAAAACATTCACCATACTGCTTTATTGGGTGATCATCATCAAATGACAATGATTAATATATGGCAAGTGTTAGGACCTTCATATATCTCAGTACTTGTTCATGGGAGCAGTCTGGCCTAATGTCAGTGGAGTTATTGGATAGCAGAGCTGTAAAGCCATTTTAAAGCTTTATACACATTAACTTTATCCAAATACAATGGCAAAAGCTATTGCTAACTCAAAAAAAAATCATTGATAACCAGCCTGCCCCCCCCCCGTGTTTCTGGACCCCATAGCAGTCACATTGTCGCAAGACAAATACGATTGTTTTCTGTTTAGAACATTCACTGCTATACTTTACCTGTAATTAATTTTCACTTTAAAAGTTTAAATTACTTTTCTACACCATAAAAAAGAGAACAAAAGAAGAATTATACACAAAAGCATTTGGCCTCTACTTAGTGCAAAGCAACCAATACAGCAGTATTAAGATACCACTTACAGTATGTTAAGTTGTTGTACTTATGTTACTTCCGTAAAATGGTTTGAAAACATGTTGTTTCTCGCAACTTGTGAGGTCACAAGCCACTTCTCAGGGGGGCTGCTCTCCTCCCGAACACAGAACTGATCCCGTAAGGGGTGTCTGGGTGGAGAGGAGAACCCTGCCCAACTTAGATGGAGCTATCAGGCTCCGTCTCCAAGAGGGGATCACACAAGGTGGCGACATAAGGTTGCCTCCACCGACCTACGCATAATGCTTTTTCCGCTGCAATACTTCAGAGATATTCTGTATGTCAAGACTGTTGTATAACTATATGTCAATGCATTCCATGCGATTTTTGTAGTGTTTGTAAACTCAATAAAAATGTATCTTTTAAAAAGATATTACTATTCATTGTTCTGGTTACTTTAAACAGATAACTATTTGCCCTAATTTTGGACAATCTCTGTGACTCATTGGACATTTCTCCACTCCTCTGGGAGACAATAAGCTCCTCTGGAAGTCAGGGATACTCAATACTGAGATTGTTCACATTGTTGCTATTGAATAGAGCACATAAAGAACTTGTACAGTACATGTGCCATTGTCATGGCTAGCTAAGTATTTCTGCAGGTTCTTACGCTCAGGTACCTTACTGAAGGATGGACAGATATCTCCCCATTTATGGCTCTTTGGGGTTTTACTGTGCAGTAACAGGGACAATTTCAATGGCAGGAGAACAGAAATAAAAAAACGATGGCATCTGAGGATATCTAGCACAAGGTACAGGAAACTATTTGGGCTTGTTGTTTTACTACAAATTTGATAAACACCTTATTGACAATCTGGGTCTGTACTGAAAGTCACAGTTCATTCTCAGAATATATATAGTCTGCTGTTACAACACTGTTGGTGGATTGGAGGAGGAGCCACTTTTAGATGGAATTTCATTTGGTGCAATGTCTACTTGCTGTCACCCAAACCTCTGAATTCACAGAAGCAGAAAATATCATATGGACACCATTTCACCTAGGGCAAAATTATTATCCAAATTCACATCTAAAAACAAAAGGCAGACATACATAAATAATTTATAATGTAACATATTCAAAAGTGCATGTTGTAATCCATCTCAGGCTCTCCTTTAAGCAGAGTCGTTTTGGTAACAAGATAATGTCAAACAATAGTTGCTTTAACACTAACCAGAACTTTTGAAAATATGTCAGAATGATTTTGTTCTATTCCGAAAAATGGATTTGATCCATGCAATGACACATGTCAGAAGGATTTGCTTGTAAAGTTTAGTATACAGACAGTTAATCTCTTGATGAGCAATAAGTCTGAATCCTCTAGCATGCTGTGATTTCTAGTGACTGCCTGCAGTGAAACACCTGCTTGGTGGCTTTACCGCTTGCAAGAACATTTCCATCACTGGGGCATTCATGGACCACGGAGCATGCATGTACGGCCAGTTGAACCTAGTTAGGAGGGGTCTGTGTTAGAGATTTAATTCTATGCAGAATGCAGAGAGACAGAATCCTGATCTAATGGCAATGAAGGTAATGGCATAAGAGATTTGATCTGACAATTAAACTAAAAGGGAAGAGGCAGGCTGACAATTCAGCTTAGCGACCAAAGTTTAATGACATTTGGAGTGCGGTTTACCGACTCCTTTTATCTTGGATTCTACCTGACTGTGCATAGCATGTTTAATAAATTAGAGAGATAAAGCTCTACTACATAAGGAACAAAGGCTATGTCCCATGATATCAAATGTGTATTTTTTCCTTATTAATTAAATCTGATTGTAACTGAATTGTTTTACTGTTATGTCACAAGAAATCAAGCTTATCTATCTATCTATCTATCTATCTATCTATCTATCTATCTATCTATCTATCTATCTATCTATCTTATTTCTATTTGTCTGTCTATATGTGTCTAGGCACTCTCTGATTTTTAACATTTGCTAGCAAACACTTATAAGGGGATATTACAGTAACTGTAGGTGGCAGAGGTGCTGGGACACACTACTGGGAAAGCATTGGACATGCCCACCCCCCCAGTTGTTACATTTTGTATCTCTTGACCCTCCTTATAATGTTGCGTACACACAAACAAAACTTCGGCCAGCCAAAGACCGATGGAAGCTTTTCATCAGAAAATGTGACCGTGTGTATTCTCCATCAGAATTTAGCTGGCCGAATTCCCGCCAGCAAAAATTTGAGAGCATGTTCTCAATTTTTCCAACGGAAAATCTTTCTATTGGAAATTCCAATGGTGTGTATGCAATTCCGACGTGCAAAAACTCACGCATGCTCAGATTCAACTACGAGATGGAAGCTATTTGGTTTGACGGTGTGTATGCAAGACAGCTTGAGCGAAATGCCGTCGGAATTCTGTTGGGAAATCCATCAGAGCTTTTTCTGACCAAAATTCCGATTGTGTGTATGCAGAATTAGATAATAAGCTTCTATGAGCAGGGCTTTATGATCCCTACTGTATTAAACTGTATTGTAATTATACTGTCTGTCCTTATGTTGTAAAGTGCTGCATTAACTGTTGGCGCTATATGCATCCTATATTATAATACAGGGTGCATATAGCGATAACAGTTAATGCAGTAATAGTGATAGTCAGGGGTCTGACTAAAATGTGGGCCTGTTTTGGAGCTGATTCAGGCTGTGCAGGTCAAGAACAGAGACCTGTCTGTTAGAGAGAGTGCATGAGAGGACCCCTGAAAAGAGAGAAGTAAAAGATCAGAGACTGTGACAAACATTTCTGCCTCTTACAAAGCTGCATAGTTTCAAAGTTTCAGCAACCATGAATGACTTTGGCTGTTTTCAGAAGCCAAAGATTAAATATGACTGCCATTTAATTGTAACGTGACTTAAGCTGAGTACACACTACTACTACTGTTTTTTTTTTTTTTTTTTAATTCAACTCAGCAGGTTGAATGAAAAAAACACACAGCTCAGGTCAGATCTTCTGTGGATGTAGGCTACCTCAAATCCTTCTGACTCGATGATGTTGAGATCATGGCTCCGTGGGGATCAAACCATCACTTCCAGGACTCCTTGTTTTTCTTTACACCAAAGATAGTTCTTAATGACATTGGCTGTATGTTTGAGGTTGTCCTGCAGCAGCATAAATTTGGGGCCAATCACATGCCTCCCTGATGGTATGGTATGATGGATAAATACCTAACTGTATTTCTCAGCATTGAGGACACCATTAATCCTGACTACACCTCCAACTCTATTTGCAGAAATGGAATCCCAATATTGCAAAGAACTTTAATCATGCTTCACTGTTGCCTGAAGACACTCATTATTGTACCACTCTCCAGCCCTTCTAGGAACAAACTGCCTCCTGCTACAGCCAAATATTTCAGATTTTAAATGATCACTTTAGAACACCTCTTGACATTTTTCTGCACCCCAGTTCCTATATTTTCATGCATAGTTAAGTTGCTTAGCCTTGTTTCCATGTCAGAGGTATGGCTTTTTTTTTAATGTTCAATAGTTTTTATTGGAATTTAACAAGAAGATACAAGTCATATAACAATATGACAAAGCAGATGTAGAGTAGTTGGTTGGTGAGGTTTCCATACAAGCCATATATAACATAAGGAATATAATAATTGATGCTAACATACAAAACTGAATTACATACTAGGTGTAGAGTCTCAGAGTTGCTCTTGCATACTTACAGAAGTTCAATATTTTAAGGGAAAGGGGAAATAGGGGTTGGTCAGATGGGGAGAACTAGAATTGCACCGAACAGTTATAAGTAAACAAAGGAGTGTTAATTATAGAGGGAGTTGTGTGAGTACCAGATCCTCCATGGGCTTCAAGCGTCTAGGGAACAGATATATGCTACCCCGGTGGGAGCCAGCAATGTCTCATAAGCACAGTGGGTCTGAGTTAATTGGATCAAATTCCCCACTGATGGGGAAGTGGTAGATTTCCATAATATGGTGATTGATTGTCTTCCGGCCAATAAGATGTGGGTTATAACTGTACACAAATGTGGAGGAAAATTTTCAATACAAAGATTGAGTATAGCTAGACCAGGGGTGGGAGGACTTTGGATTGAGCTACTTCCAAAATGAGGCTGAATATCCCATTACAGAAGTTGCTTAGCTCAGAACAGCTCGATAGAGTATGGAAGATGAAACCATCTTCCCCGAATTCTCTCCAGCAGAGAGGCGGGAGATGTGAGTTAAATGCAGATATCTTTTGGGGAGTTAAGTATCTCCATTGGGATATTTTTTGAGTCAGTTCCCATAGAGATGTGCTATGAGAAGTGCCATATATTGATTTAAAATCAAGTTGACACTGAGCCGGGGTGAACTGGGTGCCAATGTCTCTTTCCCATTAACCTCCCTAGCAGTGATCCCGAGTCTGGCTCGGGCTGGGATTTTCAGACTCGGGATCGCATCGCTGGATACAGGGAGGATACAGGGAGAGGTTACTTACCTTGTCCCCTGGATCCAGTGATGTCCTCCATGCTGTGAGAGCAAGCTGTCCTCCGCTCGATTCACACAGTGCCCGAGTGCCGCCGAGCTCTGTTCCCTGCAACGTTACGACGCACGGGAGCGGAGATCGGCGCCAAATTCAAAAAAGTAAAAACACACAATACACATACAGTACTGTAATCTTACAGATTACAGTACTGTATAAAAAAAAAAAAATACACACCCCCTTTGTCCCTAGTGGTCTGTCCAGTGCCCTGCATGCACTTTTATATTATAAATACAGTTTTTTTTCTGCCTGGAATTTGGAGATTGTCCATAGCAACCAAAAACTGTGCCTTTATGTCAAAAGTGATTTTAGACCAACTAGAAAACAGTGATAATAAATTAGAATCACTTGCAGAATTGAGCGATAGAGATTTGTGGGGAAATTCGTAATCAAACACTAAAGCTAATAACAGCGACAATTGTACAAATTAGCAAATTTCAGTGTTTTTGGATTTGATTACATTATTGAATAATTTTTATTATTATTTATTATCATTATTTATTATATTATCAATTTTATCATACCCGGAATGTCTGCTAGACTCTGGTTTGAACAGATTTAAGAGAGTTATTCCTAAGAATTGCAGGCCTACAATATAAAATGCCAAATTTCCATGCAAAATAATTGTACCGCTTTCAGCACCTAAAATCAAAACTAATCATACCACTAGGGAGGTTAAGTAAAGGGGGGAAGTTTTCAAACACTTGTTTTTCATGGAGAAGGTTGTAAAAGAGAGAGATTCCCGTTTTGTTAGAGGAGGTAGATTTGAGGTGTGACCAAGCCATGATTGGGATCTTTTGGATGAGATGTGTTTTTTTGGCTAAATACAATGACTGATTTCTAGAAATTTATATAGGTCTGAGGAGGCCAATAGTTGTTCCTGCTGCATCCTGGGGAAAAATGTCAGTTTACTTTTAACATATAAATCAGTTAATGACCGATGGGGGTCCATTGGGGGGGTGGAAGGCGAATATCTGGAATTAGCAGACTAATAACTGAGGTGGGTATGAATAATGAAGTTGTAGGGATCTGCTTCCAACCAAAGGCTAGGAATTTCCACCATGTTAGGGTGGCAGCTCTGATCGTCGGTGATAGGTGATGGGAGACATTACCTTTTGAACCTGTACTATGGAGCCACAATTCCAGGGTGAGATCCGGGACTATAGATTGTTCAAGGGCACAGCAGTTGGTGAAGGTACAGCTTTTTAGCCACAGTTCTTTCAATTCATGAAATCCACTTCTGGCTAGACTTCTTTCGACAGTAGATGGGTGTACCTGAGTCCCAATGGTTTCCACCAGTTCTGTGCTGATGGTATTGCTGGACATCTTCCGATATTGAAGGGAACTAAGGCATCTTTCATTTCCTGCATTGTTTCCTTGGCCGACCACTGCGCTCATGGTCCTTAACGTTGTGCGTTTCTTTATGTTTCTTCAAAAGAGCTTGAACAGTACATTTCGAAATCAAAGTCTGCTTTAAAATCTTTGCCTGGAAGAGACCTTGCTGATGCAAGATAACTACCTAGTGTCTTGTTGCTATGCTCAGTCTTGCAATGGTATATGACCTGTGACTAAAACTGACACAACCTCACCTTAGTAGCAGAGTTTGGCTGTTCCTCATCCAGTTTTAAGCCTCCTACGCAGCTATTTCTGTTTCAGTTAATGACTGTGTTTCAACCTACAAATGAAATTGATGATCTTTAGCATCTGCTTGGTATAATTGGTTATTATACACCTGACTCTAAGGCCCCTTTCATGCGATAAGCCCGCTCGGATTAGCCTGTCCGTTTTCCAGGCGGATCTGAGCGGGCCACCCATTGACTTGTATGGGCAGGTGAATGTAAGCGATGTGTCAGGTGGATTAGTTTTCATTTTAATTTGCCATAGAGGACAGCAGGGTCCATCCCTGCACAGTGAGCAGAGACGGACCTGTCATCCACCAGCTCAGAGTGGATCAACAGAGCAATCTCCCGTTGAGCTTGCAGAGTCCACTGAGCAGATCCACCCCGTGTAAAAGGGGCCTTATTCTACAAAATTTCTCACTTTGTGTAAGTTTACACAGTGTGCACTGTAAGCCCTTGTACACATGGTCAGACATTCCGACAACCAAATCCGTTGGATTTTGTCCGACGGATTTTGTCCGAAAATGTTGCATACACATGGTCGGACAAAGTTGTCCGAAAATCCGATCGTTCAGAACGTGATGACGTTATTTCATTACGAAGGGACTACGTTCAGGCTAGTAGCCAATAGCTTTGGTGTAAGAATTTGATCTGAGCATGCGTGGCACCTTGTTAGATCGGAATTCTCTACACATGATCGGACAAGGTCCGATCGGATCATGTTGTCGGAAAATTTTACAGACAAGTTGGAAAACTTGGTCCGTCATATACTCCGACCGAAACAGTCCGATGGAGACCACACACAGTCGGATTATCCGACAAAACGGTCCGATCGGACACATTCCGTCGGATTCTCCGACAGTGTGTACAAGTGCTAAGAATATATGCTGATTTGAAGCCAAAGGGTTTTCACAACAATTATTGATTTGATTTAGATTTTTCTTCTGTTCACGCACTTTACATTTTGTAAATTGATAAAAATAAACAATTAAAATATATATTTTTGAAAGTATTCTTACTCTACAGCATTTCTTCACATCTGCCTAAAGCTTTTGCATAGTACTGTTTGTGAGCTTCTTTATAATAGGAACTTGTGTGTGCAGCTTCCATTAGCGTTAAGTTGTTCCGATTATTATAACACTTAGCACATATTTTTGTTGTTTTTTAGGTTTGGGAATATAGCCAGAGACCTAAAGGCTCTGTTATAGCAATATGGGGGGGGGGGATTGAGAGTTTGAGAGATTAAAACCAGTGACAATTAAATCCCAGTAAGAGACTGCAATGCTGGCATTACAAGAAGAAAGATTTTTTTCTCCTAGCAATAAAGCAGTATTAAACCCTTACAAACACTTTGACCTACAGGAAAGCCTAGATTAAGGCTTACCTGTAGGTCCAAGAAATACCTCCTAAACCATGTATTTACAAAAAGACAGGCACCACTGTCTACGGCACATGCGCCTTAGACGGCGGCGCGCAGGCGCACTAAGCATGCCGCTGCTAACGGCAATATGATGTTAGTGGCAGCTCCCGTGCGCATGTGCGGGAGTGACGTCATCGCTGCTCCGGCACTGTGAGTGGCCGGAGCAGCGATACCCGGAAAAAGATGGACACTTCCTGATACATGGGACAGCGATGACATCGCTGGCTTCTGTGTCAGGTAAATGACACATAATGGGCTACAATGTGATGCATAGTAGCCCATTATGCTTTACCTTTGCAGGGAGACAAAGAGGAAGTAAACCCAACAGAGTTTACTTCCTCTTTAAACCCAAAATCAAAGGTAATATATTTCACTTTATTACTCCTTAAATGTAATCCTAAATTAATTGTAAATGGCCACACCCCTTTATTGTAAATTTCTAGTAATGTATTGTGAAAGATGAGATTTTTGAGGCACAACTATTAAAAAAATGAAAAAATAGACTTTATTTATTCAAATTAAATGTAAAATTATTTATTCAATTAAATATAAAACATAATATGCATACAATATTCCATAAAATAGATCCATGATACAATCCTATTCATCAGTTTCACTAAAACATTTTGTAAAAGTGGTATGCATATATGCTGGTCTTTTGTAGGCTGACGTGTTTCATGGAATACTCCACTCAACTCCAGCATATATTTATATCTCCTTTTACAAAATCTGGGGAAACCGATGAATATGATTATATCATGGATCTATTTTATTTAATATTGTATGGTATATTATAATGTTTTTATACTTAATTGTATATCCTGATTTACCCTGGTGTGATGCGCGAAATCCTGTGATTCAGTACCAGTTCCCTCATCGCACCTAAATCACACACTGGTTCACATTGACATGGGGTGTCAGTGTAAAGTTAATTACACCCCCAGATTGGTTCACAGATCGAAGTATGAACTGTCAAATGGTGCAGGAATCGGATTACATAGGTATGAACACCCATGCAATCCGATTCCAGTGCGAACCAAAAAAGGGTCCTGTACCACTTGGTGCAAATGTGATGCAATTTCAGCCATACAGCATGTATGGCTGAGTTTGCTTTGCAAAGGCATCACATGTGATCTGCACAGAAATGTGGTGTGAATTACATGCAATGTCTGTGATCTGACAAGTGTAAACCCTGCCTATTTTCTAATAGTTGTGCCTCAAAAATTCCATCTTTCACAATATAATCCTTAAATGTGTTGGCTGCATTTCTTTTCTTTTCATAAGCTTTTTTTCCTTTATTTTATTCTGGTGATCCAGCCAGTAATAAACCTCTTGTTTTAGGGTAACTTCATTATGCAACTTAGACACTTTAGGACAGCAGAATTGTCAATCTGTGAAAAGTTTAGTGTTATTGCCTGTACACACGGAACGTGCATATGGGGCATTAGAACAGGAGATTTAGATTGACTTAGCTAACACATTAAAGCCCAACTCCAGCTAACACTTTTTAAGGAGTTACTACACTTAATAATAAATAAGTTCCATATTTCATCTTTCTTATGGAAAGGAAATTAAGCCCAACTCCAGACAAAATGTATTTTAAATGGGGTGGGAAGAGTTATGCCACATACACACGACCGGACTATCCGGAAGAAAAGGTCCGACGATCTTCCCTACGGACTTTTGGTGGAGTTCCGACGGACTTCCGAACAAATGGACTAAGTCCTTTTGAAAGACCATTCATTTTGAACATGATGACGTAAGACGGGACTAGAAAAAGGAAGTTCAATAGCCAGTAGCCAATAGCTTCCCTTGTGTCGTATTTGGTCCGTCGGACCAGCATACAGACGAACGGCTTTCCTGATAGGAATTGAGTCCATCGGACAGATTTGAAACATGTTCTATTTCTAGGTCCGTCTATTTTTATTCTTAATGAAAAATGATTGGATTAGCGCACGCACGATCGGAATGTCCGAAGGACTGATTCAGCCGGACCTAGTCTGCCGGAAAGTCCGGTCGTGTGTACGTGGCATTAGAGATTAAGTCAGATGGCTGAAGAGACTTTTCTGTCAGATTTGAAATATTAGTGTGCCCCCATCTCTTTCTGCCTGCTATAGCTCATCACTTGTACAGGAGGGGAGGGGAAATTTCTCTAATGGAGACCTGGCCAGCAATAAAATTCTTACAGTTTCCACCCCTTTCCAACTCTATTTGAAAAGATGATTTTATTGCTGACCGTGAGGGATTTCCACCTACTTGTTCTGTATGACACCTGTCAAAAGGAAGTAAGTAATAGGTAATCTTCCACATAGGGGCACAGACAAGTAAAGAAACCTTGGGCTTCAATTCTTTATCTGTTATTCTGCAGCAGAGTTATCTGCAATCTAAATGGTTCCTACTTTTTTTTTCTCGTCGTTACACAACTCATCATTTAATTTGAAACACTCAGAAGAAAATATGATAAAAATAAACGTGATATCATGGCTGTCATATTTTTTTTTAATAGTCAACAAAAATGACCCTTCGTGTATATTTTTATGGTTGATTTCCAGGTCTTGAAGTAAAATTACAGTGGAAAATTGCATATGTTCTTCCATGGTCATGCTATGTATGTTGTAATCTGCCCATTTCACAGCTGAGGGCATTTGCCTATTCAGTGGCCTAGTGCTGATTTTGGTTTTGCAGGCATGAAATCAGCATATCAGGTAGGCAGAAGAGAGGTCAGACCAGCTCCGCATCGTGTGTCTAGGTGACAATCTGAATAGCACCTAAAACCGTCTTTTCAAACAGATGGAGGATGCTCTTTGAAATTAGTAATGTAGCTCCATTAAGGGCACATTTACCGTCTGTTTTCACACTCTGAAAAGATTGTGGGAAGTTGACGCTTCTATAAATTATTTCAAAACGGAAATTATTACTAGTGTTAATTGACTTTTGCATAATTTTAATGCTTGTATATTTGAACACTGTGGAAATGAGTACAGCTGGTGTTGATCAAGGATAATGATGAAGGATAATTCAGAGCTTTCAGGAAATTTGTGTTATACATGTGTATATATAGCTTGTAAGATTTCTAGTCTGACGCTATAGTTGTAAAATATCCGCATGACAGCTCCATTTTACATAATGAATGTCAATCCCTCACTTACCAGAATATTGCAGAATCTTGATCACTAATGCAACAGGGTGACAATTAGCTGGCATGGTCAATGAAGGAGCGCTGCAATAGGTCATGGGGGGGGGGGGTTAAATTTTTAGGGTAAATAAGTAAATACTCTTAAAACAGAACTTACCTGTACTTGAGCACCACAAACTAAATACACTATTTACTTAATTGTTAATATTGAAAGCAAAAACACTCATCTCATCAATGTCTCTGTGTTTTCGTTTTTGAGAAATCCCTTTGAAAAACATCGCCCTAGCATTTATAGCTGCAGCCATCTTGTCTAAGGTTAGCTGAGCATCATGTAGCATTTACTTCCTGGAATCCATGTGGGTCAGGCATGTATATAGGAAGGTATGCTTAGCTGAGAAAGTCCCAAATCCTCTCATCCCAGATGAAAGAGAAAAAATTAACATAAATACTGGGATATATGACATCATTTTGGCCTAGGCCAAAACCAGAAAGCAACTGAAAAAATTAAAAAACAAATGACTAATGCTAACTGCAACAGTATGCTTGTCCATAATAAAATTAGAATAGGGTCCACTTATACCTTGTCATAAAAGTTGCATACAGACATTTTGCATACCTCACAACTTTTTCCCAGAAATCAGGGACAGTTGGGAGCTATGAGTTTGGCAAGTACAAAATAGACACACTGGGGTTGATTTACTAAAGACAAATAGACTGTGGATTTTCCAAAGTGCAGTTGCACTCTACAAGTGCAGTAGCCTCAGAGCTTAGTAAATGAGTTAAAGCTTCATTTTGCAAAGAATACCCAATCACGTGGAAGGAAAATACAAAAAACAGCATTTTTGCTTGCACATGATTGGAGGGTGGAAGCCAGCATAGCTTCTGCTCATTTACTAAGCTCTGGAGCAACTGTACGTGCAGAGTACAACTGCACTTTGCAAAGTTCACAGTCTATTTGCCTTTAGTAAATCAATCACAATGTGCTTTGTAATTATGAAAAGTAAAATTCCAATAGAGCTCAGGTATACAAGAAATTAAATGCCTACTGTTAGTAGTAGATTAACCTTTTGTCAACTAAGTCGAGGTTTACAACACAGACAAACTGAATATGCTACAGATGGAAAAATTGTCAACAAAAGTGTTACTACCCTACCATAAGCAGGAGTGTCGTCCTCAATCTAGATTGGTGGGCTGTAATCAGCCAGAGACTATTTTATATTCTTCTTTTTCCCTGTCCAACCTACCTGTTGATTTTCCCTATTGCCAGTAATGGCACGTACACACGATCAGACAATCCGCCCGTGTGTGGACTCCAGCTGACTTCCCCAAAAGTCCGGCAGACTTAGAAAGTAGTTTTGACTCGGTGGCCCGGTCTTCTATCGCCGCCACCGCCTTCTCTTCTTGTTCTTCTTGTTCTTCTTCTTCCTTGAGATGTTGACTCGACACGCTCTCTGGCCGCAATGACAGGGACGCGGTGTGCGGCGACTTATATAGGGACATCGCCGGGTGATGTCCCCGCCCATTATGATGTCACAGTCCCAGCATCCTCATTTGTGCCAGTTCAAAATATTCATATTTCTGTTCTGTGTTCTTTAAAGACACTATTCACTTCCAGTCTTGAAGAGCAGCCCTCAGCCTTGGAAAACTTGCTACCTTAAAATAGTTTTTATCTTTTCAGCATGTGCTTGTTGTTACAATAAATTGAATCATGTTATGGTCACTCTTAGCCAGATGTTCTGCTATATGAACATTAGCATTAAGCTCCACATTGTCTGAGATTAGCAGGTCCAAGAGTGCAGTCTTGTCCACTGCCCACTGCAGAGAAACTTGCAGATAGCTCAATGTTATACTAAATGTTTGGAGTCGATTTGATTTGATTTGGATTTCACAGAACACAAAGTAGGGAAAGAAGTTTGAACCCAATGTTTTAGGGGGTATATCGGTATTTAGCTAATAAGTTTGGATCATTGGGGCCAGCAGGTTCTCCACACCAAAAGACCTCCACTGTCTACATGGTTTGTGATTGCGATTAAAGATCCATGACAAAATTTGATAATCCAAATTTATTTCAAGGTAATGTGACACAGATGACAAAAAAAACTCGCAGAGATTATAACCCTCCCCTACTCTTTACAAAATAGTAAAAAAAAAAATGCCTTCAGTTCCACTTTAAACACAGTCTTTTACAGTCTTTTCTGTTTTTAACGTACTTAAGCTGGAATTCCAGGATAACTCCAACTACTCCTAAAAATGTCCGCTCCTACCTCCTAACATCTATGCTTACTAACATGAGTAAGAAAGGATGAGAAAGGATTTCTAGATGGGTAAGCAGAAGGACACTTGTATAAGGTGATTTTAAAGTGGACTTCTGGGATGCCACTAATTACTTTTAACCCCCCCCCCTCCCCAACACCTAGGCTTACCAACCTGTGTAAGAAAAGTAGCACTACCCCCTGAGGAGCCACCAGATGTTGGGTCCCCCTATGCCTGCACAGCCAGGCAACACACCTTTTTCACCTTGCATCCCAACACAACAAACCAGTCCTTGGGCTTGTTTTTGTTGTTTTATTGAGGGAAAAATCTTTGATGGGGTTAAGGCATTATTTGATGCCCAATTTGATTTGGTAGAATAACTTGAGGACAAACTTCCTTCACTATGTACACAAAATGCAAATCCTAGACTGTACTCCCTCCAGAATAATAGCAGTCACTGATGGATCAGTAGTAAGATTTCCTTTCTTCAGAATCTCTATGTCTATGTGAAATAGCATAAAGTCCCAAACACTTACAGGAGTTCAATGTCCCCTTGATGGAATAGGACAAAACCACAAACTGCATGCAAGAGCACTGTGTCCTCTTAGTAGAACCTCACAAAGTTCCGATACTTGTGGAAAATACCAGCCCACCTGGCTGCATTGAAAATTTTCCCAGAGCTAGGGATCTAGGTTTAGCTGTGACACTGTCCTTGTGAAAGCATGGCACATCTGGCAGCCTTCTCCCTTGTAGGCCCTGGGAGTGCAGAGGTATTCACACTATCCCTTGAATCCTGTTGCTTTGGATAAGGCTTCTGTTCATGCCTTCACAAATAGCCACAGCACTCAGCCTCAGCACTCTATCTTCCACCCAACCACAACCCTTACTGGCCAGGCTCTTTAATATTTATGGACCAATCTGACTGCCCTGCAAGGCCTCCTGCCTGGCAACTGGTCCAAACTCCCATCAACATTCAGACCCGGCCTCTTTATCTCCCCCACTAGTTTCTAGATGTTTTCGAGGACCCCTTGAACCAGGGGGAGGAGATAGAATATTCTGCAGAGCTTTCCAAGCTGAACCCACAGCAGTTATCAGAGTCACATATGCTACCATGAGTCAGCATACATTGACCTCACTACACTGCACACTAGGGGATGTTAGAGAAAGATTTGTTTACTTACCTATTCTAAAGCTGTTCCGGTCCTGATATGTGATCCCACTCCTTTGTGTCAGCTAACACCTCTGCACCAACACAAGTTCCCTTCCACGTACCCATCTACTCATCCTGCTCTAGTCTACCTACAAAAAATCTATGCGTTCAGTATCCAGTACCTCTCACTTGAAGGTAAACATTTATTTGTTTTTACGTTGGCCTTTGTTTTGCTTTTTTGTCTAATTTTATTGTCTATATTTGTTTATATCATGTTTACCCTAATATCTCCATTATTAATATTATCTTAATACACAGCAGCTATATCCATAGACATGGGAGGTTATTTACGAAAGGCAAATCCACTTTGCACTGCAATTGCATTTGAAAGTGCAGTCACTCTAAATCTAAGTGGTAGATCTGAAATGAGGGGAAGCTCTGCTGATTTTATCATCCGATCATGTGCAAGCTAAAATGCTGTTTTTTATTTTCCTTGCATGTCCCCCTCGGATCTACAGTGACTTTACCTCCAAGTGCACTTTCAGTGCAAAGTAGATTTCCCTTTAGTAAATAACTCCCATAGTCTTACTCAGAGAATAGTTATATTTTATATATTGCTAAACTTTTAGTCATTTTTATTCTTGATGTTCAGAAATATATATCACATGTAAAGGTACACTTCTTTTTTTCATCATTTAAATCAGTTACTCATGTTAAATGTGCATTGGATTTCAAACTACCATACATAATAGTAGTAGTAGTAGTAGTAGTAGTAGTATCAGTCTCCCAGGTTTACATTCTGTATGTAGGTGCTGGCAGAGAATCCAGAGATAGAGCACATCTCCAAAAAAATAATATGGCATGCAGGTACCGCTATTGTATATTCAACTTCAATGTAAGGTAAGGGAAAAATTTTGGCTCAGATTGCAGCCCATTTGGCATGCTTCACCCACATTGGGTTTAATGGAAGAGATGAGACCGCTACAATTTTCAGTGTTTTTAAAGGGATAAATCACTGAGAATTTTATATGCACTAATTTTCTGTATTTTGCCCAGATATACATTGGTCTAAGACCTAAAAAATATTAATAGTAATCTATTTTACACCCCCACTATTAAACAATCTAAACTTCTTTGAAAACTGGTGTGATACTTATCTATCAGCTGCTCCAAGCTAATTCTGGCTCCTGAAACCTAATAATAGCTTTAACAGAAATGAGGCACAGCCAATGACTGACTACCACTGCCTAAACATTACTTTGACAAGACCCTACAACCTGTGGCATCAGATCTGACTGAGTAACGCCAAACTGAAAGGATGCTGAAATTCTTTGTAGGTAAGTATCACAGGTTTCGGTAGCAGTTTATGTTTTCAAGTGTTAATAAAGGGTACTTTTTTCATTAGAATAACAAACATGTTATACTCACCTGCTCTGTGCAATGGTTTTACACAGAAAAGCCCTGATCCTCCTCTTCTGGGGTCCCCCATCAGCGATCTTGGCTCCTCCTCTTCTTTGTGTGCCCCCATAGCAAGCCGCTTGCTATAGGGGCACACTATGCGTACTGTTTGTGTTTATGGAGCTGTGCTCCCTCCTCAATGCATATGATTGACAGCAGCAGGAGTCAATGGCGCTTGCTGCTGTTCGAGTCCCTGTGTAAAGAGGAAGAGAGGGGAGAAGAGATGCAGCCGTGCACAGTGCTGGATGGCTTCTCCCCTCTCTTCCCTTTCACACAGGCAAGGGGGAGGACAGAAAAATAGAAAATATTTTTTACCTTAATGCAAGAAATGCATTTAATCAAAAAACATTTTGCCTTTAGACCCACTTTAACTGCTTGTGACTGTACATGTACTGCGGGGCAGCAGCTCCTACAGGTGGAATCATGTACCTGTATGTGAATCTGCTTTTTCGGTGTCTGGGGCACACACTGTGATTGAACACAGTGGGAGCCAAACTGCCAATCCAGCGATCCTTCGTGACACAGGCAGAATGGTGATCTGCCTATGTAAACAAACCAAAACATAGTTTTGTGACAAGGAAAGGCAGTGATCTTGTGTTTCTGCTAAGCTAACCAGAAACACGGATCTCTGTCTTTCCCCAGTTAATGCACCCCCCACACAGACCAATCAAACCAATCAATATACAATTCTTGTGATTTTTTTTTACCAAAAACATGCAGCAGAATACATAAATTGTTGAAGAATTTTTCTTTATTGGATATGTGTTATAGGCGAAATTAAGAAAAATTATATTTTTTTTCAAAATTGTCTGTCTTTTTCTGTTTATACCGCAAAAAATAAAAAACACAGAGGTGATCAAATACCACCAAAAGAAAGCTCTATTTGTGGGAAAAGAAGGACATAAATATTATTTGGGTGCAGCGTTGCATGACCACGCAATTGTCAGTTAAGTGGTTAAGGTAGGGGAGGGGTTTAATAAACTTCACATTAAGGCCTCATGCACACTGGACGTTTTTGTATCTTTTTACAACTGCTGTTTTTTGCTTCTGACTTTTTTTCTACAGTCAATAAACTCTCCAGCATGTTATCCTATGTGTCCATGCACACATAGGCTTGTTATCAACAGTTTTTTGGCTGTAAAAAAATACTAAAAGTAGTAGGTTCTGAGAGGAGTTTCTCAGCTGTTTTCAGTTGGAAAAACGCTTTAACATCAAAAAACGGCTAAAAACGCAGATAAACGCCAAAAAACACTCAAAACTGCTCAATAGCGTTTTCTAACGTTTTTGATCCATTGGGGGAAAAAATGCTAATGTTGAAAAATGATAAAAAACACTATTGAAAAACAATGTAAAGAGTTGAAAAACTCACTGCAAAGCTACTACCATTTTTAGAACGTTATTATAACGTCCAGTGTGCAAGAGGCCTAAGCTTTGGGTTTGCATTAGATTTGAATTGATTAAATGAACTGAAGTAAAATCTGACAGCTCTGTGGCACAACTCAATTGACGCATTCCACTACAGTGACACTTTATAATGCGCACTGCATGACATTTGGTCAGGATGCAGAAAGCTGGAACTGTTTAGTCACTGAAGAAAGTTGAATTAATAATTTATTGACTGTCCTTTGTCATTGCAAAGGGTGTATCAGATACCCCGTGCTTCTAAAGCTGGTATGTCAAACTGTTTAATTAAGTTTAACAGATAACTTATTATTCTAGTACATTACCTGCTGTTCAGAAGACTACTAACTCCACAAGAGGCTTTCAAGGCCCGATGCTCTTTTATGGTCTGTGTGAAATGATCAGTTGGTCTTGTTTGGACCACTGCCAATTAACATTCTGCGGAAATGAGGTCCCTCCCTCTAAAAGTCAGCAGAAAAGCTGCTGATAATAGCAATACAGAGAAACGGCGATTATAGTCTAAACAAGAGGAGGACATGAGTCAAACCAAATGGGAGATTAAATGGGAGAACTGTTTGTTCAGAATGAGCAATTGCAAGAGAAGCATTTTTTTTTTTTAACTGTAGTTTCTTATTTATCTCTTCTAACCCTTTACATTATCCTATACATTTCCCAAAATCCTTTTACCAAAGGTCTATCGCTAATTTTATTTGCAGGGATCCTTTTGCCTATTTTTTATTTGATTTACTATAGTCCAATTTAACCACTTGCTTACTGGGCACTTAAACACCCTTCCTGCCCAGACCAATTTTCAGCTTTCGGTGCTCTCACACTTTGAATGACAATTACTCAGTCATGCAACACTGTACCCAAATGAATTTTGTGTCCTTTTTTTCCCACAAATAGAGCTTTCTTTTGGTGGTATTTGATCACCTCTGGGGTTTTTATTTTTTGCGCTATAAATGAAAAAAGACCGAAAATTTTGAAAAAAAACGCATATTTCTTTGTTTCTGTGACAGAATTATGCAAATTATTAATTTTTCTTCATAAATTTTGGCCACAATTTATACTGCTACATATCTTTGGTAAAAATAACCCAAATTAGTGGATATTATTTGGTCTTTGTGAAAGTTAGAGAGTCTACAAGCTGTGGTGCGAATCGCACAAAATTGATCACATCTGATGTACTGGTGGCCTATCTCGCTTCTTGTGACCCAAACAAGTCAGGAAAGTACAAATACCCCCCAAATGACCCCTTTTTGGAAAGTAGACATTCCAAGGTATTTAGTAAGAGGCATGGTGAGCTTTTTGATGTTGTCATTTTTTTCCCACAATTCTTTGCAAAATGAAGATTTTTCATTTTCTTTATTTTTCTCCACAAAATTGTCATTGTAATAGGTTATTTCTCTCACGTGGCATGTGTATACCACAAATGACACCCCCCAAAAAATTCTGCTACTCCTCCTGAGTATTACAATACCACATGTGTGGGACTTTTTCGCAGCCTGGCCACATAGAGAGGCCCAACATGCAGGGAGCGCCATCACGTGTTCTAGGAGCATAAATTACACATCTAACTTGTTGACTACTTATTACACTTTTGAAATACCAGGACAATGACACGTGACACTGATGACAGATGGCACTGATACGTGGCAATTATGACACTTATACGTGGCACTGATGACACGTGGCACTGATGACAGATGACACTAATATGTGGCACTGATGACACGTGGCACTAATACGTGGCACTGATGACACGTGGCACTAATACGTGGCACTGATGACACGTGGCACTAATATGTGGCACTGATGACACGTGGCACTAATACGTGGCACTGATGACATGTGGCACTAATACGTGGCACTAATACGTGCCACCGGTGACAGATGGCACTAATACGTGGCACCAATGACACGTGACACTGATGACAGATGGCACTGATAAGTGGCATTGATGACACGTGACACTGACAACAGATGGCACGTGACACTGACAGGTGGCACTGATGACAAATGGCACTGATACGTGGCACTGATGACAGATGGCACTAATACGTGGCACTGATGACAGATGGCACTATGTGGCACTAATAACACGTGGCACTGATGACAGATGCCACTTATACGTGGCACTGATGACAGATGGCACTGGGGACAAATGGCACTGACAACAGGTGGCACTGGGGACAGATAGCACTGCGGGCAGGTGGCACTGGGGTGGGGTGGATTGCACTGGGGTGGATGGCACTGGGGCGGATGGCACTGGGGCGGATGGCACTGGGGCAGGATGGCACTGGGGCGGATGGCACTGGGGCGGATGGCACTGGGGCAGGATGGCACTGGGGCAGGATGGCACTGGGGCAGGATGGCACTGGGGGGGGGGGCATGGCACTGGGGGGGGGGGTGGCACTGGGGGAGGATGGCTCTGGGGGAGGATGGCACTTTTTATTAAACTTTTTTTTTACTTTTTTTTTTTTTTTTTTCTTTTTTACACTGACGGCTGCTGCAGCCGTTCTTCTCTCCCCTCTCACACGCTGTCTGTGTGAGGAGGGAGAGCGGCGCTGAGAGATGATCTCATATGTTTACATATGAGATCATCTCCCATTGGACACGCCGATCACGCTGTAAACGGCCGCTGTGATTGGCCGTTTACAGCGATCTGTGTTTGCCTGTCCCCGGGGGACACGGCAAACACAGAACTTCCGCGATGCGCGCCCGCGGCGGCGCGCATTGCGGAAGTAAACACCAGGCCGTCCAGGGACGGCCAGGCGTAGGAAGCCGCCCGCCCTAAGGCCGGCATTCGGCTATAGGGCGGGCAGGAAGCGGTTAAAATACCACCATGCTTTAAAAGAGCAGTCCACAATTTTGTTATTTGTCAAATAAAGGTCTGCTACAAAGCACTTTGGTGTCAGGGGGTTCGCTACAGAGTTTGCATCACCTTCTCATCATGTTGTGTCGTGATCAATCACACTAGCAGAGGGTTTATGTACCATCTTATTGCAGTGCTGTCTGTGTGTTTAGAGAAGCCAGTGGATTAGTTGGGTAAATAGGAAAGGAGTACACAGTAAAACTCTGATAAAGGGCTAGAATGACTAAAATGGTTACCAATTAAAGTGATTGTAAAGTCTTTTTTTTTCTATTAAAATAACAAACATGTTATACTTACCTACCCTTTTGCAGTGGTTTTGCACAGAGCAGCCCAATCCTCCTCTTCTTGGGTCCCTCTTCTGTGCTTCTGGCCCCTCCCTCCTGTTGAGTGTCCCCACAGCAAGCAGCTTTCTATGGGGGCAGCAGAGAAGAGTCACAGTTCCCTGTGTCCACTCAGACATGGAGCTTTGGTTCAGCACTGCCCCCTCTCTCTCCTAATTGACTAACTGATTGATTGTTTGCACCATTGGCTCCCGCTGCTGTCAAACAGGAGGGAGAGTCCCAGATGGCCGAGACACTCATGGACATTGCTATACAGAGATGGGGCTCAGGTAAGTATTAGGGGGGCTGCTGCACACGGAAGGATTTTTATCTTAAAGCAGAGTTCCACCCAAAATTGGAACTTCCACTTTAACAACTTTCAGACCGGACCAATTTGCTGGTCAAAGACCAGACCACTTTTTGCGATTCGGCACTGCGTCGCTTTAACTGACAATTGCGCGGTCGTGCGACGTGGCTCCCAAACAAAATTGACGTCCTTTTTTTCCCACAAATAGAGATTTCTTTTGGTGGTATTTGATCACCCCTGCGGTTTTTATTTTTTGCGCTATAAACAAAAATAGAGCGACAATTTTGAAAAAACGCATTATATTTGTTATAATAAATATCCCCCAAAAATATATAAAAAAACATTTTTTTCCCTCAGTTTAGGCCGATACGTATTCTTCTACATATTTTTGGTAAAAAAAATCACAATAAGCGATTATTGATTGGTTTGCGCAAAAGTTATAGCGTTTACAAAATAGGGATAGTTTTATAGCATTTTTATTAATAATTTTTTATTATTTATTTTTTTACTAGTAATGGCGGCGATCAGCGATTTTTATTGTGACTGCGACATTGTAGGGGACCCATCGGACATTTTTGACACATTTTTGAGACCATTGTCATTTATACAGTAATCACTGCTATATAAATGCAGTGATTCCTGTGTAAATGACACTGGCAGTGAAGGGGTTAACCAGTGGGTGGAAATGTAGGGGTTAAGTGTTCCTAGGGGTGTGTTACTAACTGTGGGGGGGTTGGGCTTTCATTTAGTGAGCACTGATCTCTGCTCCAATCACATGGAGCAGAGATCAGCGTCACTAGTTGCTAGGCAGAATGGAGAAATGCTGTTTACTCGGCATTTCCTCCATTCGGCCGCTCCGTGAGACGATCGAGGGGATGCCCGCGGTGATCGAGTCCGCGAGTCCCGCGACCGGACTCACGGGGGTCCCGACCAGCGCGGGAGCGCGCCGCTGGCGGCGCTCTCCCGATGGCAGGGTGGCATTGAATATTGGACGTACCTGTACGCCAATATGCCTGCCCGTGCCATTCTGTCGACGTACATCGTCGTGCGCTGGTCGGGAAGTGGTTAAGGACTCCAGACCCCCTGACATGCCACTTTTGGCAAGTCATTTGTTTTGAGGGGGGAAGGAGATGGTACCTAGTTTTGACAGGTACCCAGCTCCCATTTCCTCTCTGGGCGCCAAGGCAGACCCCCCCCCCCTGCAATCTTCTGGGACACGTCACAGGTCCCAGAAGATTGCCCGGCTACTCATAATGCGTAGCACAACTAGTGCCTGAAAACGCCTCCCTGTCAAGTGCTTTCACACTGGGGCGCTGCGTTGGCAGGATCTTAAAAAAAAATCCTGCAAGCAGCATCTTTAGGGTGGTGGAGGAGCAGTGTATACACCGCTCCTCCACCGCCCCTCCCATTAAAATGAATGGACACCACTGCTGAAGCACCTGCAAAGCGCTTCAGCAGCGGCTCTACAAGGGCACTATTAACCTTTTCTTTGGTTGCTAGCAGGGGTTAAAAGGGCCCTGCTAGGGGCTGAAAAGTGCCACTAAAATGAAGGTAAAGCGCCGCTAAAACTAGCGGCACTTTACCGCTAATACGACAGAGCTGTTAGTGTGAAAGAGCTCTTAATAAACACAGAAATGGCTGGAACTCTAATGCATAAACTGCACTAAGATAAAAAAAACTTTCTGCCTCTACAACCTCTTTAATCACTGAGATGGAATAAATGGCTCCCTATGGTGTGAATAACAAAAGTAGCAGGAATTAATCTCTAATAATTGTACAATGCTTCACATAACTATATTTAATCACTGCTAAATGCTTCTTCTGTAATGCAGGGTAAACACAATGATTTATTTATTTTTTTCAACCAGTAGGTTGAATGAAAGAAATATCACAGATCCTTGAATCTAAACAATGTGTATGCAGGGATCTCCCCCCCCCCCCCTCCACACTATTCTATTCTGACAGGAGGGATCAGCCCTCCCCCTGTCAGAAAACACAGATCAACACATCATGTTTTTTTTCAGCATTCATTCGACAGAAGTCAGTTGTTAGATTGGCTTCTGTTGAACAGACAATGGTACGCACGTACAAAAAATTGCAGGGCTAATGATCTCCTTACACACCTGGTAGTCAGCAATTAAAGTGCAAAAGTTCTCGTTAAGGTAACGATAACCAAAACAAGTCCATAAAGTGTCAAGTGCAAACATCCTCCATGTGCTGAGGATGCGAGAAACAGTCACTCTGTGAAAAATAAAATGGCTCTTGAAATCGGTTCCACTGAAGGTACCTGTGTGGGGCTACAGAAGGAGCCTGTTATTAAAGAGTACTTGCGTCATTCTCCAGCATGAAATGATAAAATCAAGGGAAAAAACTTACAGCGCAGTTTATCATCCAAAAGTTGTTAAAAGTTGATAGAAAAGGAACACCCGTGATGGTGGCATAACATAAAGACTCAGTGCTTCACTCCATCTCCCCCACATGCAGTGCAAACTCACCAAATAGATTATAATAATGAGCCCGTAACAATCCAGTGAGCACAGCAGGGAGTATATGGATAGCAGCAACCTTTCCTCCAACATCCTCCAACATCCAAGGATCTCAAATGATAAATTATTAGGGGACAATTGGTCGCTTCTCTCATATCATGATACCAAACAGAGAAGACAAGGTATCATATTAAAGTATGGTTTCTTAAAATATCCGGCTTAAAAACATACATATACATAGACATACATATATATCATATAAGCAGGGTTGCCAACCTCCCGCAGCATTTTTTACTGACAAAACATGGAAAATTTACTGGCGGAGCACATTTTTTACTGGCAACATGAGAAATTACAGAACTCCTATTGAAAACTCACAGTGAATATTTAAACAATATAAACATGATATGGAAACACTGACAATACCTATAACAAAGTAATTTGCTTTATTTACACTTACTTAAAAAGTCAACACAGCATGGAATTATCAGCCCCTGATATTTACTGGCAGGTGTAAAAAAAATCACGTATTTTTACTAACTGCTAGTAACAATGGATTATGCCTCAAAGGAAAAATAGACAAAGGGTACCATCATCCTTTTTTTTCCCTTCTTCCACCTCCCCTTTCCTCCCCTCTCTCTCTTTTCTCCTTCCCTCTCCCCCTTCCTCTCCCCTTTCCGTTACCCTCCACCATTCTTCTTCCCTTCCCTCCCTCTCCTTTTCCTTTCATATTCCTCTTTTTTTATTGTACTGGTATATGTAACAATATATAACAATTTTTCTTTTTTTTTTTTTCTTTTTACTTTTTACCATGTAACAATTTTTCTGATGTTGTTGCTGTAAATTATGAATTTCTTTGTATTTTTTCAAATAAATATTATTTTTATTAATACTTTTTTGCTTTTCTGGGTACCGCAATAGTCCATTCCACTTTGGGTGATTAAGGGCAAATTATGTCTATTGGAGAAGCCCTTGCTTAATCCCCTGCTTCCTTGTCACCAACTGTCAGTAAATTTACTGGCGGTTGGCAACCCTGCATATAAGGCATGAAACACTCACATGTAAATGCCACCACAATTGGCACTCACTGCGGCGTGATGTCACATGAGTGGCACTGCCCAACACGTTTCCAGCCAATGCTTGTCCTCAGGGTACACGTACTGAAAGATTTTAGTATCACAGTCACACTCCTAAAAATCACACTTTTTCCCCTGGTCATAAAGCCAAACTCTAATCAAACAGCTGCATACAACCCTGGATTTTTATCTCTTGATTTTTGCATTTTAAAATCATTACCAGACCCAAAGGGCCTAATATAGGATTTGGGGCTTGTGTCCCCTTTAACCACTTCCGCCCCAGAAGATTTGGCTGCTCAATGATCAGGCCATTTTTTTGCGATACGGCACTGCGTCGCTTTAACTGAAAATTGCGAAGTCGTGCAACGCTGTACCCAAACAAAATTTACAAGCTTTTATTTCCCACAAATAGAGCTTTCTTTTGGTGGTATTTGATCACCTCTGTGGTTTTTATTTTTTGTTCTATGAACAAAAGAAGAGCAACAATTAAAAAAAAAAAAAAAACACAATTACCTTTTACTTTTTGCTATACTATATATCCCAAATTTTTTTTTTTTCAAAAAACACATTTTTTCCTCAGTTTAGGCCAATATTTAGTCTTCTAAATATTTTTGTTAAAAATAATCGCAATAGGCATATATTGATTGGTTTGCGCAAAAGTTATCGCGTCTACAAAGTAGGGGATACATTTATGGCATTTTTATTATTCTTTTTTTTTTTTTTACTAGTAATGGCAGTGATCTGTGATTTTTATCTGTGATTTTTATCTACAAAATAAATAAAAAAATTACTATTATTATTATTAATAATAAAAAAATGAGTGGGGTTTGGGTGTTTATTTATTATTATTATTATTATTATTATTATTATTATTATTATTAATTATTTATAATAATGTATTTAATATTTGTTAAGGTTGGGGTTAATTATCATTTATTTATGTATTAATACATTATTCATTTATTTTATTTATTTATGCTGATTTTTAGTTATTTGTGAATTTAGTTTACATTTATTTTTTTCATATATTATTGCTATTTTATGTTTTACAATTTTTTATTTGAGCACAAACGTGTGACAAAAAGTGCAAATGCACACTTTCTATTATATTCTATGAGAATACAAATGCACCAAATCTGCCGATTCGAGAAACAAAAAAGCTCCAGGACTTTTTTGAGCTTCAGGCAACTTGGAGTGATGTGAACAATCTCCTTAGAGAATAACTGATTTTTTCTCCTCCAGCGTTTTGGAGCTTCAAGCTACAAAACTCTGAGGTGTGAATGGGTCCTTAAAGAGGAGAGCCAGTTTAAAAAAAAAAAAATTAAAAGTCAGCAGCTGCAAACACTGTAGCTGCTGACTTTTAACCACTTCCCGACCAGCGCACGACGATGTACGTCGACAGAATGGCACGGACAGGCATATTGGCGTACAGGTACGTCCAATATTCAATGCCGCCCTGCCATCGGGAGAGCGCCACCGGCGGCGCGCTCCCGCGCTGGTCGGGACCCCCATAAGTCCGGTCGCGGGACCCGCGGACTCGATCGCCGCGGGCATCCCCCGCGATCGTCTCACGGAGCGGCCGAATGGAGGAAATGCTGTGTAAACAACATTTCTCCATTCTGCCTAGCAACTAGTGACGCTGATCTCTGCTCCATTTGATTGGAGCAGAGATCAGTGTTCACTAAATGAAAGCCCAACCCCCCCACAGTTAGTAACACACCCCTAGGAACACATAACCCCTACACTGCCCCACACTGGTTAACCCTTTCACTGCCAGTGTCATTTACACAGGAATCACTGCATTTATATAGCAGTGATTACTGTATAAATGACAATGGTCCCAAAAATGTGTCAAAAATGTCCGATGGGTCCCCCACAATGTCGCAGTCACAATAAAAATTGCTGATCGCCGCCATTACTAGTAAAAAAATAAATAATAAAAAATTATTAATAAAAATGCTATAAAACTATTCCTATTTTGTAAACGCTATAACTTTTGCGCAAACCAATCAATAATCGCTTATTGCAATTTTTTTACCAAAAATATGTAGAAGAATACGTATTGGCCTAAACTGAGGGAAAAAAATGTTTTTTTATATATTTTTGGGGGATATTTATTATAACAAAAAGTAAAAAATAATGCGTTTTTTTCAAAATTGTCGCTCTATTTTTGTTTATAGCGCAAAAAATAAAAACCGCAGGGGTGATCAAATACCACCAAAAGAAAGCTCTATTTGTGGAAAAAAAGGACGTCAATTTTGTTTGGGAGCCACGTCGCACGACCGCGCAATTGTCAGTTAAAGCGACGCAGTGCCGAATCGCAAAAAGTGGTCTGGTCTTTGACCAGCAAATTGGTCCGGTCTGCAAGTGGTTAATAAGCAGACTTACCTGTCCAGGGCGCCTGCGATGTCGGCCGCCCGAGGCTGACCCGTCCCTCGGCTCTCGGGTCCCGGCACCGCCATTTGCGGCTTAACTGGCCGTTTCCTACTGCGCATGCGCGAGTTGCGCAGCGCTTTGTGAATGGGGCGCGCTGTGTTCTGGGACACACAGTTCCCAGAACACACAGCGCCCCATTACCCAGAAGATGCCGCACGGAGGAGAGAAGACCGAAGATCACCGCAGGGGAGGAAGAGGCAGATCAGGACGATGTGCTTTTTTTCAAAATTTTAATGTATTTTTGTTTTTCAGGGTGGCCCTCCACTTTAAAGTCTGTTACTGATGAATTTGTTTACAAACAGAACAAAGTGGCTGGGAGCTGTCATTTTGCCGGCAATTTAAACACACCTTTTGTTCTACAAATGTCAGCATTGTTGTAGTAGGTTGCATACATCACTTCACAGGTAGAGTGAAAAGCATTCCCCAGGCGCATTGTTAAACCCTTTCCCAACCAGCCACCCTAGTTGTACTGTGGCAGGTTGGCTCCCCTGGGCGAACCGCCATAGCTATATGTCGGATCGCCTTTTGACCACTAGGGGAGTGACGCCGGAGCCAATCCGCGTGATGGACAGTTGCGATGACCACCGGGCATCTGCGATTGTTCCACACAGAGACAGGATGGAGATCTGTCAATGTAAACAGACAGATCTCTGTGCTGTCAGGGGCGAGGAGAGCTATCTGTTGTTCATACTAAGTATGAACAGCGAACGGTCTCCTCACCCTAGCAGTCCCATCCTCCCACAGTTAGAATTGCTCCCTAGGTAACACAGTTAACCCCTTTAGTGCCCCTTACTGTTAACCTCTTCCCTGCCAGTGACATTTACACAGTAATCAGTGCATTTTTATTGCACTGAACACTGTATAAATGTCAATGGTCCCAAAAATGTGTCAGACGTGTCTGATCTGTCTGCCATAATGTTGCAGTCCTGATAAAAAATTGCTGATCGCAGCCATTACTAGTAAAAAAAACAATAATAATGCCATAAATCTTTCCCCTATTTTGTAGATGCTATAACTTATTGCGATTTTTATTACCAAAAATACATAGAAGAATACATATAGGCCTTAACTAAGGGAAAAATAGCTTTTTTTTTTTTTTAAATACGCGATCTTTATTATAGAAAAAAGTACAAAATATTATGTTTTTTTTTCAAAATTGTCGCAATTTTTTTGTTTATAGCGCAAAAAATAAAAAACACAAAGATGATGAAATACCACCAAAAGAAAGCTCTATTTGTGGGAAAAAAAAGGACGTCAATTTTGTTTCGGTACAACGTCGTACGAACGTAAAATTGTCAGTTAAAGCGACGCAGTGCCGTATCACAAAAAATGGCCTGGTCATTGAGCAGCCAAATCTTCCGGGGCTGAAGTGGTTAATAAAGTTTTGCATTTTTAATGTTTCACTTTAGCTATGCCTAAAGTCACTACTCCCAGCCAAACAAATGTTTTACCCATGGTAGTACCTAGTCCTCTGCCATTTGTTTGAATATCTCTTGTTTATTAGCCTAGAAAATGGCCAGAACCTTTTTTTTTGCTAGGTCCTATTTACTTTGACAGGTTTTGGATTGGGCACCTGAACTTTTGTCATGTTAGCCAAACCCTGCTTGATCCCAGGTGTATTCAGCTCATTACTATTCATGATCTGTCCTTTTGGGGCGGTGACAAAGTATTGAAGCTACTCAGCAATGGCTGCCCCCACACTGTACATCTTTCATGAAAGGTTTAATTTAAAGAATTATTAAATAAATATTACTTTATGTTTTTGTATTGTGCTAAATTAAAATAGAAAAGAGTGGAAAAATAATACAATAATTTAAATAAAACAAGTATTGCTCAGCTACTTTCTTTTATATTCTTACAGACAGGCTCCCGAATTCGATAATTCATAATGATTTTCTTAAATAAGTTTTCACTGGTATTGATGATCATAGACAGCTAATACATGGGTCACATTAAAACATATCACAGCCATAAAATACATTTAATCCATGCACCGTAGAAGAGCTGTTTCCAAATACTAGTATTGTTTATTTTGCAAATACGCCATAGTCCAGAAACATTTTGCTAAAAGAACACTTGACATAACATAACTAAATTTTTTATGATTTTAGACATTCCCTGTGGTAGAAAAAGAACAGTTGTTTTTGCAATATTTATAGCTAGATGATTAAGGGGGAAATAAAAACTGAGAGTGCCTGTTGCCTTGTATGAAAAAGTTACTAAAAAGTATATTACATAAGTAAAAGTGAATAAGCAAATGCAAAACCTACAGTACATTTAGCCTTATACAGGTGCATGTCATAAAATTAGAATATCATTAAAAAGTTAATTTGCTTCAGTAATTCAATTCAAAAAGTGAAATTCAAATATTATATAGATTCATTATATACAGAGTGATATATTTCAAACATTTCTTTCTTTTCATTTTGATGACTATGGCTTACAGTTACTGAAAACCTACAATTCTCAGAAAAACTGAATATTACATAAGACCAATAAAAGAAAGGATTTTAATACAGAAATGTTGGTTTACTGAAAAGTATGTCCATGTACAGTATAGCATGCACTCAATACTTGGTTCGGGGCTTCTTTGCCATGAATCACTGCATCAATGTGGCGTAGCATGGAGCGAATCAGCCTGTGGCACTGCTGAGGTTTCTTTGATAGTGGCTTTCAGCTCATCTGCATTAATGGGTCTGGTGTCTCATCTTCCTCTTGATAATACCCTACAGATTCTCTATGGGGTTTAGGTCAGGCAAGTTTGGTGGCCAATCAAGCATAGTGATACCATGATTATTAAACCAGAAACTAGTAAAGGACTGTGCTGACTCTGGACTTGATAAAACACAGTGAACCAACACCAGCAGATGACATGGCTCCCCAAATCATCACTGACTGTGGAAATTTCCCACTGGACCTCGTGCAACTTGGATTCTGTGCCTCTCCACTCTTCCTCCTGACTTTGGGATTTTGATTTCCAAATTAAATGCAACATTTTCCACAGTCTATGCTTCCCTCTGCTGGCCAGCTTTATGGAGATGCTGATTTCATTTTCCAGCAGGACTTGGAACCTGCCCACACTGCCAAAAGTACCAATACCTGGTTTAATGATCATGGTATCACTGTGAGTGATTGGCCTGACCTAAACCCCATAGAGAATCTGTGGGGTATTGTCAAGAGGAAGATAAGAGGAACCAGACCCAACAATGCAGAAGAGCCGAAGGCCACAATCAAAAAACCCGGGCTTCCATAATGCCTCAGCAGTGTCACAGACTGATTACCTCCATGCCACGCCACATTAATTCAGTAATTCATGCAAAAGGAGCCCTGAGCAAGTAGAGTGCATACTATACTGTCCATGCCCATACAGTACTTTTCCGTAAGCCGACATTTCTGTATTAATTATCCTTTTTTTATTGGTCTTATGTAATATTTTCTGAGATACTGCATTTTGGGTTTTTACTAGCTGTAAGCCTAAATCATCAAAATTAAAAGAAAGAAATGCTTGAAATATATCACTCTATGCGTAACACACATATATAAAATATAATGTATGAGTTTCACTTTTTGAATTTAATTACTGAAATAAAATACATTTTTGATGATATTCAAATTTTATGAAATGCACCTGTATATACATACAATATATATAAAGATAAATAATATAAATTAAAAATAATTAAAATCGTTTCTTCAATATTTATATGTAATGCAACCCCCATAGGAGGTGCTGATTTAAACTTGTTGTTCACCAAACAGCGCAGAGGCAACCAATCACAATCGCAGCAGTCCAAGGGATGTGTTTTTTTACGATTTATTTCTAATAGAACTTGTGGAAGTGATAGAAGAGTGGAGGGGTTGGGGTGGTATGCTTTCCAAAACATGGATATAGATTGAACCCTTCGGTCTGACAGAATGTTCAAAGGTACACCATGGAGCCTGACAATTTCCCTAATGAAGACCCAAGCAGTTTCAAAAGCAGAAGGGGTACCTCTCAGGGGTACAAAATTATGCCATCTTTGATAGCCGATCCACTACCACAAAGATAGCCTTACATCCTTCAGAAGGTCGACAGTTTGACTATAAAGTCTGTAGAAATCTTCTCCCAAGGTCTGTCAGGTACAAGTGATACAAGCATTTACGTAGGCTCTGCAGTCTTTCTCCAACTCAGGCAACCAGAATGTGCACTTTTTACGAATCCCGAAATGGCCTGCTAGAGTGTGATCATGACAGGATCCTGAAACAATTGCCCGAACATCAGTTGGCACAAATATTTGCTCACCTCTCTAAAGTAATCCATTGTTTCCCTGTAGTGTGACCCCTGGAGGACTGGGTGTCCTGGCAGAAGATTACCGTAGCTGAGACAGAAGATCAGACTGGAGTAGAAGAAAACTCCCAGCTGGAAAGACGGCATCTGGTACTGATGTGTCTTTGGGATCTTCAAAAATGCAAGATAAAGCATCAGCCTTGGTGTCCTTGGATCCTGGTCTGTAGGTGATGTGGAAGGAAAATCTCGAGAAGAAGAGAGCCCATCCAGCTTGGCGTGGCCTGAGGCATTTTGCAGATCACAGGTATGCAAGATTTTTATGATACGTGTAAATTAGTATTGAGTGGCCTGCTCCTTCCAGGAAATACTTCCATTCTTCTAGGGCTGAATGATTGCCAGAAGCTCCCATTTCCCCACATCATAAACATAGAGTTTTCGTGAAAAAGAATGCAATGGGATGAACCAGATCCTTAAGGCCTTGACTGTGTTATAGAACTGTTTCAACTGCGCTTTCTGATGCGTTTACCTCTAGGATATAAGGTATAGCAATATCAGAATGGCAGAAAGGATAGAAGCAGCAGTAAATAGTCTTTTTAAGGCCTCAAAGACCCCTTGAGCATCAGTGGTCCAGCAGAAATGAATACCCTGTTTTGTAAGTTGGGTGATAGGAGTGATTGTATCTGAGAAGTTCTTGATGGACTTGCAGTAAAAGTTAGCAAAGCCCACAAATCGCTGAATCCCTTTTTTTTACCAGTGGGGGCTGGCCAGTCCAAGATTGCTGACACCTTCTGGGGGTCCATTTTCATTCCATCAGTGGAAATGATCAGGCTTAGAAACTGGAGAAGAGATCACCTATCGCTGGACCCCGGAGAGATGATCAGCCATCGCTGGATACCAAGAGTGGATTACCACCGCTGGAATCTTTTTTTAATTTTTTTTTATTTTTAATAAAGGCCTTATCCCAACGGTGTCTATGTGTTTTTTTTAACAATTTTTTACACTTTCTTTGTGAAATGGTAGGGGTACAATGTACCTGTTACCATTTCAAACAGGGGGGCTGGATCTGAGGGTCCCCTTGTTAAAGGGGACTTCCAGATTCTGATAAGCCCCCCACCTGCAGACCCCCACAACCACCAGCCAGGGTTGTGGGGACGAGGCCCTTGTCTCCGTCAAGCACCCAGGTTGTGTGCTCAGATAAAGGGTCTGGTATGGATTTTTGGGGGGAACTCCACAACATTTTTTTTTTAATTTGGCAAGGAGTTCCCCTTAAAATCCATACCAGACCTGAAGGGTCTGGTATGGATATTTGGGGGGAACCCCACGTAATTTTTTTTTTTTCATTTGACGTGGGGTTTTCCTTAATTGTCAGAAACTATGAATCAGATTGAGACAGAAGTACAATTAAATCAAACTTGTGTACTGTTTATTAATAAAAAATAAAAAGGTAAATAGAGTAAGCATAGTCAAAGCATAGCCAGAGTCCAGTAACCATATCGAGTAGTCAGCCAGTCCAGAGTTCAATAACCATATCGGGTAATCAGCCAGGCCAGAAGTCAGGGATCCAAGTGGAGCAACAGCAAACAGGATAAGGAGCCAGAAGGGATGTCAGCAAGCCAGCCTTTATGCAGGAGATGGTTTCTTGTGATGTGACCAAGGCAAAGGCAGAGATGAAGTGAGCTGGACAGCTTTAAGTAGGCAGGTCAGACGAGCAAGATCAGGAACAGCTGGGTAACTATGGAGAGAGATGAGAGCTGGCAATTAGCCGACAGCTGAGCAGCCAGCCCAGAGAAGGAAGGGCTAAGCCAGCCCTGACAGTATCCCCCCTCAATGACCCCTCTCCCTCAGAGGGCCACCGAGCTTGAGGGGAAATCGCCTATGGAACTCACGGAGGAGGACAGGGGCATGTACGTCAGAGGATGAAACCCAGGAGCGTTCCTCCGGACCATACCACTTCCAATGCACCAGGTACTGTATGCGCCCACGGAACCTACGGGAGTCAACAATGGATTGTACCTCATACTTCTCATGGTTCTCAACCTGAATAGGGTGAGGACATGGCACCGAGGTGGGGAATCGGTTACAGACCAACGGTTTCAATAAGGAAACATGAAACACATTTGAGATGCGTATACTAGGAGGAAGTTCCAACGCGTAAGCTACTGGGTTAATCCTGCGAAGGATACGGAAAGGCCCAATAAACCGAGGTGCAAACTTAAGTGAGGGAACACAAAGCCGGAGGTTGCGAGATGACAGCCAGACCCTGCCCCCAACCTGGTAGGAAGGCGCTGGCAGGCATCTGCGGTCAGCATGGAGTCTGTACCTATCATTAGCATGAAGCAAAGCCTCCTGGACTTGTACCCAAGTGGAACGAAGACCACGGAGATGCTCCTCTAATGCAGGAATACTCTGCGGAACAAACGAGTCAGGCAACATGGAAGATTGGAAACCATAATTCGCCATAAATGGAGACAATCGGGAGGCAGAATTCAAGGCACTGTTGTGAGCAAACTCTGCCCAAGGTAATAGGTCAGACCAGTTTTTATGATGGTCAGAAATATAGCAATTGCTCCAAGGACTGATTGGCTCATTCTACGGCCCCATTAGACTGCGGGTAATACACAGAAGAGAACGCAAGCTGGATTCCCAACTGTGCACAAAAGGCTCACCAGAACCGGGAGACAAACTGACTGCCCCTATCTGAGACAATCACCTTGGGTAGCCCATGTAAGCGAAAGATCTCCCGAGCAAAAATGGAAGCCAGTTCCTTAGAGGTGGGCAACTTCTTAAGTGGAATACAATGGCACATCTTTGAGAACCGGTCAACCACCATAAGGATAACAGTGTTGCCTTGGTAGTTGGGCAATTCCACAATGAAATCCATAGACAGGTGACTCCAGGGCCTCTGTCCATTGGGTATGGGTTGTAGGAGGCCCACTGGAAGGTGTCGTGGAGTCTTACTCTGAGCACATACAGGACAGGCAGCTACGAAAGCAGTAACATCAGCCCGTAGACTAGGCCACCAGAATTGTTGGGAGATGGCCCAAATGAGTTGATTCTTCCCAGGATGGCCAGCTGCCTTGGGAGAATGATAAGTCTGAAGCACTGCAGTACGGAGACTCTCAGGGACAAAGCAGTGGTCACAAGGTTTATCAGGAGGAGCATGGACCTGAGCAGCAAGAATTTTGTCACCCAAAGGAGAAGTAAGACTGGTGTAACCGTAGCTAAGATACGGTCAGGAGGAATCATAGGAACCAGAACCGACTACGACTTGGAAGTGGAGTAAAATTGTCATGACAAGGCATCAGCCCTTACATTCTTAGTACCGAGTAAGAATGAGACAATGTAATTAAAGCTCGACAAGAAAAGAGCCCATCGCGCCCTTCTGGGAGAGAGTCGCTTAGCCTCAGACAAGAATGTAAGATTCTTATGGTCAGTAAGAATAAGAACGGGCACAGTGGTACCTTCAAGGAGATGTCTCCATTCTTTCAGGGCTAAAATGATCGCCAACAGCTCTCTGTCACCAATCTCATAATTTCACTCAGCAGGTGACAATTTCTTGGAAAAGTAGCCACACGGATGCATAGCACTCTCAAAGTTAGGACGTTGAGACAGAAGGGCGCCAACTCCAGTCTCAGAAGCATCAACTTCTAGGATAAAAGGCAATGTAGGATCAGGATGTGCCAACACAGGAGCAGAAACAAAGACAGCCTTGAGAGTCTCAAAATGTCTCATGCAACTACGCACCATCCAGCCTCCACCATGCACTGTTCAGTGAGTTCTCCAGACCAGTTTCTTAGGAACAACTGCTTAGTTAGCGCCAAAGGTAATTAAGATTACCCCCCCAGCTTTGCCAGAGCTGAGACTTGGATAAACATCATCAGACTCTAGTGGAACTGCCTTAAAGGGTGGGAATGTCTCCAGACGGGATAAGAACAGGGCTGCTCAAGACCTTTTTTAGGCTTTTTTCTTCAGTTTTCACCTGGTAATCTGGCCATTAACACACCTACTGTGTATTAACCATCCATCTATAATCTGTCGTCTACAAAAACTTTTGTCAGAATAACTGTGGCAAGAGGGGAGGGGGGCTTCTTTTGCCACAATCGATCTGACAACAGTTTTGAAGGCGATAGATGATTCATAGCTGCAGCTTGTCTCAGCTGTAAGCACTTTCCTGAGACAGGCAACAGCAGGAGGAATGCAGAGGGAAGAAAGATATATCAGCCTCTGCATTCCAATTACATCTGCTTGTGTCGGGAAAGTGTTTACAGCTGAGCTATGAATCAGCCATCAACTTCAAAGCTATTGTATGATTGGGCTTGGCAGGAGAGGAAGTTGGACAGGTCAGACCTCATAACTAGCATTAAAAAGCAGTGATTCAAATGAAGCTTTCAGTGGCGCTCTAAGCTGAGACAGAGATCTCCCAGCCAGTTGCTGTGAAGGGAGCTGGCCTCAATGCACCATTCAGAACTGTAAGTGCACTATCAAGAGAAGAAAAGTTGCCGCTCACCAACTTAGTGCATTAGTATGTAGATGACTGTGGCCTCAGCCAGCCCTACTCCAGCCATGTTCCCTTGACATGTTTTGCGCTGCTTACGGGGGCTTGGTCACAGACCTCTGTGGCCAAGCCCCTCTTAGCAGGTTAAAACTTGTCAGTGGGGTGTAGGCATTCATTTACATACTAATGCACTGGGTTGGTGAGCTGAACCTTTTCTACTCTTTGATAGGGTTAAACAGCACTTGGTGATAGCACTGTAAAATAAAAATTTTAGTTATAAATCTTTTTAAAGTCAACAGCTTAAATACTTCCTCTTAACCAGTTAACCCCTGGAAGGTTTTACCCCCTTCCTGACCAGGCCATATTTTTGCAAAACTGCACTGCGTTACTTTAACTGACAATTGCATGGTGGTGCGACACTGTATCCAAATAAAATTGATGTCATTTTTTTCCCCACAAATAGAGCTTTTTTTGGGGTGGTATTTGGTCACGTCTGTGGTTTTGACAATTAAAAAAAAAATGAAAAAAAAAACAATATTTTTTTACTTTCTGCTATAAAACATATACAATAAAAAAAATTAAAAATCAAATTTCTTCATCAATTTAGGCCAATATGTATTCTGCTGCATATTTTTGGTAAAAAATTTTTTTTCCAATAACCGTATATTGATTAGCTTGTTTCAAAAGTTATACTGGATATTATGAGATAAATGTATGGGCTTTTTTCTTTTTATATTGGCGGCGATTAGCGACATTGCAGCGGAAAAATCTGACACTAAGTGAAAATTTTTGGGGATAAGTGACACCAGTACAGTGATTAGTGCTAAAAAAATGCACGGACACTGTACTAATGACACTGGCAGAGAAGGGGTTAACATCAGGACCGATCAAAGGGTTAAATGTGTTCCCTAGTAGTGCTTTCTTAGGCGCCTTTCACACTGAGGTAGTTTTCAAGCTTTATAGCCCTAGAAATAGCGCCTGTAAAGCACCTAAAAACTGCCTCTCATGTCACCTCAATGTGAAAGCCCGAGTGCTTTCACATTGGGGCGGTGCGCTTTGCAGGACATTAGAAAAAGTCCTACAAGCAGCATCTTTGGGGGGCTTCCCATCTGAAAAGCACTTCGGAAGCGCTGCAACATGGGCAGTTTTAACCCTTCTTTGGCTGCTAGTGCGGGTTAAAAGCACCCTGCTAGCAGCCGAAAAGTAATGCTTAAACAGCGATAAAGCACCAATAAAAGGAGCTGCGCTTTAGTGCTACTGCAGCACCAATGTTAAAGTAGCCCTAATGTGTGGAGGATGGTTGCACTAAAAAAAGACAGAGATCCATGTTCCTGCTTAGCAGAAAAACAAGATCTCTATCTTCCTTACTAGCAGAATCCTATCTGCCTTATTTACATAGGCAGACTGCTGTTCTGCCTCTCCCCCGAATGATCGCCAGGCTTCCGGCGGACATTGGGTTCGCAAGACCCGCTGATTGACTCCTGCTGTGTCCAACCACAGCAGGAGTAGGTGCTCTGACAGCGCACATGCATGCCCCAGACCCGGAAAAATAAATCACAAACAGGTAGGTGATTTTGCGCTTAAGGACCGCCCTATCACAGTATGTGTGGGGTAGTCCTTAAGCAGTTAAAGAATGTTACTTTGTCATTTTGATGAGAGTAAACCTCACATATTAAACTAGACATCTTTTTCATTTAATTACGACAAAACAACTGGTATTAATTTTGCAACAATCTTGTATGTGTTTAGTGGAAATGTCACTAATGTATTTTAACTTCCCTGTGAAAGTTATTCAAATTTGTAAATGAGTCTGAAGTTTCTGAGCCCAGTATGCAAATCACAGGTGAGAGGCTAAAAATCTCTATTTTGCCCATTCACTGACATTCTGTGCCATGCCTGAGTAACATCTGTGTTCAGTCTACAGGAGAGATGGGGGATGCTAGTGGCAGCTCTGATGAGTGAAGAGGCAATGGGCCAGCTCCTCTGGGAGATACTAGCTCAATCTTTTCTTACAATCGTTTTTTTCTGGAAAATATAAGGGGCCTTATCTGCTAATTGAGAGTGACAGTAGCCATGGAAATTCATTTCTGATCCATATCAGTGCTGCACATAGGAATTTAATGGAGGTATATATTTATAAAAGAAATATGTGAAAAGAGATTAGGAAATAAATAATAGAAGATGAATCTGAATAATATACAAGTATGTAAGTCTTCATTAGTACTATACCTCAAAAGCAATGTGTGGCATAATAAGTGGAGACATTCAGATGTATATAAATTAAAGGGAAACTCCACTCATAGAAATACCTATTTTTTAAGTGGTTGTAACAGCTACTGCCTCCTTGATTTGTTTCTTTTTACTATGTAGGCAGTTATTTAGCTACAGTGCCTTGGAAAAGTATTCACACCCCTTGAAATTTTCCACATTTTGTCATGTTACAACCAAAAATGTAAATGTATTTTATTGGTATTTCATGTGATAGACCAACACAAAGCGTAACGGTTTTGATTTTTTTTTTACAAATAACTATGTGAAAAATGTGTATTCAGTACCCCTGGGTCAATACTTTGTAGAACCACCTTTTGCTACAATTACAGCTTCAAGTCATTTTGGGGATGTCTCTACCAGCTTTGCACATCTAGAGAGTGAAATGTTTGCCCATTCTTCTTTGCAAAATAGCTCAAGCTCTGTCAGATTGGATGAAGAGCATCTGTGAACATCAATTTTTAAGTCTTGCCACAGATTCTCAATTGGATTTAGGTATGGACTTTGACTGGGCCATTCTAACACATGAATATGCTTTGATCTAAACCATTCCATTGTAGCTCTGCCTGTATGTTTAGGGCCACTGGCCTCTGCCCCAGTCTCAAGTCTTTTGCAGACTTTAACAGGTTTTCTTCTAAGATTTACTTGTATTTGGCTTCATCCATCTTCCATCAACTCTGATCAGCTTCCCTGTCCCTGCTGAAGAAAAGCATCCCCACAGCATGATGCTGCCACCACCATGTTTCACGGTGGGGATGGTGTGTTCAGGGTGATGTGCAGTATTACTTTTACGCCACACATAGAGCTTTGCTTTTAGGCCATAAGGTTCAATTTTGGTCTCATCTGACCAGCGCACCTTCTTCCACGTGTTTGTTGTGTCTCTACATGGATCACCGCAAACCACAAATGGAACTTCTTATGGCTTTCTTTGAACAATGGCTGCCACTCTTCCATAAAGGCTAGATATGTGGAGTGCATGACTAATAGTTGCCCTGTCGACAGATTCTCCCACCTGAGCTGTAGCTCTCTGTAGCTCCCCCAGGGTTACCATGGGCCTAACAGCTGCTTCTCTGAAAAATGCTCTCCTTGCCTGACCTGTCAGTTTAGGTGGACGGCCATGTCTTGGTAGGTTTACAGTTGTGCCATACTCTTTCCACTTTTGGATGATGGATTGAACAGTGCTCCGTGAGATGTTCAAAGCTTGGGATATTTTTTTATAGCCTATTGCTTTAAAGTTCTCCACAACTTTATTCCTGACCTGTCTGGTGTGTTCTCTGGCCTTCATGTTGCTGTTTGTTCACCAAGGTTATCTAACAAACCTCGGAGGGCTTCACAGAACAGCTGTATCTATACTGAAATTAAATTACACACAGGTGGACTCTATTTACTAATTAAGTAACTTCTGAAGGCAATTGGTTCTACTAGATTTTAGTTAGGGGTATCAAAGTAAAGAGGGCTGAATACAAATGCACACCACACTTTTCAGATATTTATTTGTAAAAAAAAATGTGAAAACCATTTATCATTTTTCTTTCACTTCACAATTATGTGCCACTTTGTGTTGTTCTATCACATAAAATCCCAATAAAACACACTTACGATTTTGGCTATAACATGAAAAAATGTGGAAAATTGCAAGGGGTATGAATACTTTTTCAAGGCACTGTAAATTCAGTATACATCTAATATTATTTCAACTGTAAATGGTGTATCAGTCACTGTTACTCTGTCAATTATATTTCCTTTTATTTACCCATGACCAATTCAGTGTTAAACCTGAATCTCAGGCATGCAGCTAAATTAAGAATTATAATAGATATATGGAGCTGATTTATCTCAAAAAAGGATGTGTACTTCTGTCTGTCCACTCTTGACATTTAAAGCTAAGTTTCAGGAATTAAGCTCCTTTGTAAAAAGTGAAGGCACACTATGAGTTCAGTCCAAGGAGGAGCATGACATCTCCTTGGCTCACCTCTATTATTTCAGGCTGACAGTTGTATTGCACTCCTGGATGTCAACAATCACTTTATTTCCGGGATCCTGATGCTGTTTATTTTAAGCTTTTTCAACATTAGAGTCAGTACAGCTGCCCCTCCCCTCCTCCTGCTAAATCACAGAAGCCTTGAATGTGAACTCATTCACAAAATACAAGGCTTCTCTGAATGGACAGTAGAGGAAAGGGGCAGGAAGGGGCTGAAAGGGGCAGTCATAGCTGCTCTGTGTGCTCTGTTTAAGGACCTTAAACCTGTCAGATATACTGTAAATAATTAAGATTTTTACAGAAGATGTCATGCACTAGACATGTGCAATTCTGTTGGCCTAATTTTGCATCTTTCGGACATTCGGATGCATTCGAATGTCCGAAAAAAAACAAAGAAACAAATTTCAACTAATATGAAAGAAATGATAACGAAAACAACAAATGAATTTGACATGATTTGTTCATTCGTTAAAGGTCTAATGAAACAAAAGGTCAACTTGGAGTAAATCTTACAATCCATTTAGCTGTTTCATTTTGTGCTGGAGGTTGGATTACTGGCAAAGTGCTTTCCTGAGAACTGAGTGAGAAGGGTGTTGTATTGTATTTGAGCTTAGGAAAAGAGATATTGTCATTGTGTGTGTTTATAGATTCAATAAATAACGACTTTCCAAACTATGAGTCGTTATCACAAATACATATATAAATAACTAAATATCTGAAAATGAAACAATAAAACAAATTGATCCGTTATAACGAATATCTATATTCTACACAAATAATGAAAAAAAATTAAGGTAACATAACAAATATAACAGAATGAAATTATGTATTTTACGAATGAAAACGCAAAAACATTTTCTGCCTTGCACCCTCTTGGACTTAACTCATAGCAGTTGATGTACTAAAACTGGAGGGTGCAAAATCTGATGTAGCTGTGCATGGTAGCAAATCAGCTTGAAACTTCAGCTTGTTCAATTAAGCTTTGATAAAAAAAAACCTGAAAGGCAGTTTCTATGCAGGGGGTCGAGAAGGCATACACTGCTGGGGTTGGGAGGGGACACATCAGGGGGCAGTCACGATGCTTTAATGAACCCAATTTGTCACTGTGCTATATGGAAAGGAGATGCAATCTCATTTGTCAGCTAACAGCACCTCTGGGGGGTCAGGCACACCCCCATCCCTCCCACTCAAGCAGCAGAAGCCAGGAGGCTCCCGTCTACCCAAGAAGCAGCATGCAGGACAGAGGTTTGGAAAACTGCTGGAGGGGGTACATGGGATGGAGAGTCCAGCCCCAATGTGTCTGAGCAGCAATTCTTAAAGTTGTGAGAATGCCTGTGAGTTGTCCCGATTGTGGCTCTGATTTCCCAGGGTGCGCTCAGCCTCGGAGTCTGTAATATTTTCTTTGGGGGAGCAATTTCCCCATTGCCCCCCCCCCTGAATCCGCCCCTGGTCTAGGCCGGGGAGCTCAGTTTTCTCTGCTACAGTTAAGCAATAAATTCTTGTACCCAACCCAGGGCTTTCTTTCAATGGGAATGTGCTGGTACATCTCCGGCTGGCACCGGTCCTCGTGGGGGGGGGGGGAGGGTGGACGCCAGGCCACTCAAGGACAGAGACAGTATTTTCCACAGCAGTTAAGCTGTGCTCCTTTCAGAACTTTGGTCAGTGGGGATTCACATTAACAGACAACAGCTCAGTTATTTGTAAAAAGGAACCCCTGGACAGAGGGAGTTAGACCCCATACACACTATTCGATTTTTTTGTCTTCAGATTAACCAAAACCATATAATATGAGGTCACACCTTAAAAGTTTAAATTTGTATGCAATCAGGCAGGCCCTTGCACTACATGGTTTTGGTAAATCTGAAGACAAAAATCTGCAAAAAATCTAATAGTGTGTATGGGGTCTTACACTACTCACTTCCTTTGCCATGCTCAGGCTGATAAAATCATCAAATACATATCTCAGCAGAGGAGGTGAGTAATGTTTCCTTGGCTGCTTGTTTACATGTGACAGTAGTGATCAGCTGAGTTGTCACTTCTATCACTGCGGGTCTGCACTGACAGGAAGTCTGAAAGCACAGCCTTACTAAAGGTGAAAATATATCCTCTCATGTAGAGGACTGCTAAGCTATTCGTGCAATGGTGGGCCCACAATGATGGAGGTCTGAATGGCCTGGATCATTCTTTTAGGGTACAAAAATATTTCTGTTAGTACACATCATAGCCCATGAATGAATAAAATCTATACACTCACAAGTGAAGGTGAATAAACAGTTTCTTCAATAAAGAGCCTTAGCGAGGGACACATCTGTGCTTCAGAGTGGATGAGAAGACCGATGGGTGGATGTATGGGCTGGCTCCACAGGCACAGGCCCATCAAGCAGCTGCCGACAGGCTGCGAGTGAGCCACTCACTGGCTGAAGAGATGGCAGGTCAGGAGAGGGCTGTGGGGCGCCTACAACACCTGTCCCAGGGAGAGCTCTAGTGAAGCCACCTGACAGAGGACATTGTAGGGATCTGAGGAAGAAGGCCACCACCTCTAAAACATGTTATTCTGACAACTACAGTGTCCAAACCTGACACTCCGGCCCACACACTCTAGTGGTCAGCATAGATAGGGAAAAGCTGCAGTTGAGGTGTCTAGGTTGAGTGTAAAGACACCTATTATATAAGGCTTTGCAGGATTGGAAGGTTGTCCCACCTGACCACCTAAAAACTTTTTGTGGGGCCATTGAGAAGGTAGTTTTCACGAGAAGTAAGTATAGGGTCCCTAACATTTTGAAATTTTTAGAGCTTTTTGGCATACCTGGTGGTAAAGAGCCCTCTGGTATTTAATTGTTGTAGTGTTTCCCTTTGGAGGTTATGCCACTTATTTAGACCTATATTGCTTCCATACACAGTATTATGTTCATATATTTACCTACAGTGCCTTGAAAAAGTATTTATACTCCCTGACATTTTCCACATTTTGTTTTATTACAATCAAAAATGTAAATGTATTTACTTGTGATTTTATATGATAGACCAACACAAAGTGGCACATAATTGTGAAGTGGAAGAAAAATTATAAATGGTTTTCCCAATTTTTTACAAATAAATATCTGAAAAGTGTGGCATGCATTTGTATTCAGCCCCCTTTACTCTGATACCCCTAACTAAAATCTAGTGAAACTAATTGCCCTAAGAAGTCATCTAATTAGTAAATAGCATCCATCCATGTGTAATTTAATCTCAGTATAAATACAGCTGTTCTGTGAAGCCCTTGTAGGTTTGTTAGAGAACCTTACTGAATAAACATCATTATAAAGACCAAGGAACATGTCAGGCAGGTCAGGGATAAAGTTGTGAAGAAGTTTAAAGCAGGGTTAGGTTGTAAAAAAATACCACAAGCATTGGATATCTCACAGAGCACTGTTCAATGCATTTTCTGAAAATTGAAAGAGTATGGCACAACTGCAAATCTACCGAGACATGTCCATCCACCTAAACTGACAGGCCGGGCAAGAAGAGCATTAATCAGAGAAGCAGCCAAGAGGCCCATGTTAACGCTGGAGGAGCTGCAGAGATCCACAGATCAGGTAGGAAAATCTATCCACAGGCCAACTATTAGTTGTGCACTCCACAAATCTGGGCTTTATGGAAGAGTAGCAAGAAGAAAGCCATAAGAAGTATGCAGTTTGCGAGAAGCCATGTGAGGGACACAGCAAACATGTGGAAGAAGGTGCTCTGGTCAGATGAGACCAAAATTTAACTTTATGGCCTAAAAGCAAAATGCTGTGTGTGGAGGAAAACTAACACTGTGCATCACCCTAAACCCACCATCATGGCGGGAGCAGCATTATGTTGTGGGGATGCTTTTCTTCAGCAGGGACAGGGAAGCTGGTCAGAGTTGATGCGAAGAGGGATGAAGCCAAATACAGGGAAATCTTAGAAGAAAGCCTGTTAGAGTCTGAAAAAGACTTGAGACTGGAATGGAGGTTCATCTAGCAGCAGGGCAATGATCCTAAACATACACCCAGAGCTATAATGGAATGGTTTAGATCAAAGCATATTCATGTATAAGAATGGTCAAAGTCCAGACCTAAATCCAATTAAGAATCTATGGCAAGACTTGAAAATTGCTGTTCAAAGACACTTTTCATCCAATCTTACAGAGCTTTTTTACAAACAAGAATGGGCAGAATGGGCAAAAAACGTCACCCTCTAGATGTGCAAAGCTTGTTGAGACATACCCAAAAAGACTTGCAGCTGTAATTGCAATGAAAGGTGGTTCTACAAAGTATTGACTCAGGAGGGCTGAATACAAATGCACCCCACACTTTTCACATATTTATTTGTAAAAAACATTTTAAAGCCATTTATCATTTTCCTTCCACTTTACAATTATGTGCCACTTTGCGTTGGTCTATCACATAAAATCCCATTTTTGGTTGTAACATGACAAAATATGGAAAATGTCAAGGGTTATGAATACTTTTTCAATGCACTGTACTCATCGAAGTAGGTACAAAGTAGGTACACATTAGCTTATAAACAAAGTTAAATTTACCTTTAATTATTTTAATTGCATCACATTTATTTTCAATTACATTCTAAAAACAAAATGTCTCCCACCCGTAAAATTCCAGTAAATGCTAGTGTCTGAGTTTTGCATGACATCTTAACATCCCAGTAAAATCATTGTTTTGCCCTGGAACTAAATCATTTCTTTGCTCTACGCTAAATAAAAAATTGATCATCTTGTGAATAATAAACATAACCCATCTCCAGAGAGGTCAATTACCCAGTGAAACTCATTATCTCAATGTAACATCAGCAACCAAGAATACAGCATCAGAATATGAGTCTCTTTCTCTCCTACTTCTATATTGTGTTATACAAAAGATGAACATAATGTAAACTGGACTTGCATTTCCATCTTTGCGTTTCACAAATTCCAATACAGTATGCTACCAGTAAGTTTGAGCCATTTTAACTATGCTAGCTTGGTCTTGCATTTTAATGTATGAACACATTACTTGGTCATATGGGTGAACAAAGTTGTTTTTGTCGGAGGCAGGGAAAGACCGCTGGGATTAAATATGAAAAACAGAGGTAAAAATGTTAAATTAAACATTTTGATGAGGGAATCAGGTTATTATTTGAAATCTTTTTTAATCATGAAAATATGAACATATCATATTTACTATAGCAGCTGCAGGTGGCAAATGAACAGTTATTACTTTAGGCTTTCTTCGTGCTAATTTACTGTTATGCTGTTAATAAGCTGAATAGCCTGAGTTGCAAATTGACCCCAATGGTATTAGCTTACACAAACTGAATGAAAGACAGCCTTCCGTTCTACCAAAAAGAAAACGGAACCATCTGCATTTTTGGTTTACAATTATAGTCAATAAGAATTGGGATGGTACTGGACTTTCTTATTAGAAATTACAACCTCAGAATGTCATCAACATGTTGTAGTAAATGTTTATTTGTAAAATAAACATCTTAAATAACTAAAACATAATGTAAAGCACCAGTTTATAAAGGTATAAACAATGTAAAAAAAAAAATTAACCATTATACAGTATCTATACTAATACATATATAAAATAGAACATTATAGTTCCCTTTTCATTAAAAAATAAATTAGAAGTCATGTGACCAAATGTCAAGAGCTGCAATGAAAGCTGATGCTAGAGGAAGTGAAAAGGTATGTCACATAAATCATGTCCTTAAGGAACACCCACCTATCACCATTCCCACCAGTCAGTCAGGCACCACAGCATGTTTTCCATATTATTCTTACCTTAGCCTACACAAAGCTACATTTCCTAGCCTTTATGTCCCTACAATGGAAGGGCTAGCCTGTTCCTGTGACATCTGTCTAATAGGGGTATAACCCTCATTTTGTAGAGATTTCCTCACACTTTCTGTTGCATCTCCTGAGCATGAATTTAAGGGAAATCTCCCAGTGGGACTCATTAATTTACAATAAAATAAAAGGGGTTTCAACTCTTTACTGCTCTTTCCAAAAACGTAAAAGAAAATTATGTTGGTACATTCACATTAAGCAGGCTTTTCATTAAGTTAGGTTTGTACCATATGAAGATGCCCATTGTAAGTACCCCTTATATAAGGGGTATATATACAGTAAATAATTTAAATAAAAGCATATTAAAAAAATATAGACGTTAACCCTATCGGGTTACCAGAATATGAGGAATTTTGACATATAAATTCCATATCCTGGAGTGTAATACAGTAAAGAATAAAGGAATCAATTCATAGATCATGGGTTATATGCCGCTATCTTCAGATGAATGGACAGTGGCAAAAGCTTAATTGTATCTGCTTCTTAGTGTTCCACATATCACCCTGTCGTCTCCCTGAGGTTTGAGTTTTGTTAGCAGGCAATAAAAAGTACCTAGAAAATTAAATACAAAAGAAAGAAAAACACTCCCAAAAGCATGTACGCACAGCCTTTAGGGAGTATAGAAAGCAGAAACTACCAGGTATTGGATGACAACATTAAGTTTATGGAGGCCTATGGCCAAAGACTTAGAGGGATCCCCTGGTTAATCCTGGGATTGAGGAAGAACCCCGATAATCTAGCACACTAAAGATATGGTAAATTGGTATTATCAATCTTGTCGGCATAAGAAAATTTACAGGAACACGTTGAAAGGAGGGGAGAATAACCTGCAAACTGCCTCTGCTAGAGGGGAAAAGAATCCCTGTGATCTGAAGTTTGGATGAAGAAGTATAGGGGTGTGTGCAAGTCTAATTATAAAGTTGACAATGGCTGTATCAGAGGGGACCTCATGGAAGCCTGACTACTAAAATAATTTATACCAATGCATTTTGGGAATTATGGTATATAAAGCCTTTATGAACAGGTATTCTCAGCGGTCCTGAGAAACAAAAGTGTGGGAACTCACCAAAGATTACCCCCTACCTCAAAAATAAAAATAAAAGAGTGTGTGTGTGTATACATATATTATATATATATATATATATATATATATGTGTATATATATATATATATATATATATATATATATATATATATATATATATATATATATATATATATATATATATATATATATATATATATATATATATATATATATATATATATATATATATATATATATATATATATATATATATATATATTATATATATATATATATATATATATATATCTACAGGAGATGGTCAGAGAGTTTGTGGACATAATACAAGAGATAGCCAGAGACTGCAAACATGATACAAGAGATGGTCAGAGACTACAGACACAATACAAGAAATGGTCAGAGATTGCAGACATACTACAGGAGATGGTCAGAGACTGCTGGCATATTATAGGAGATGGTTAGAGACTTCAGACATAATACAAGGGATAGTCACAGACTGCGGACAGGATACAAGAGATGGTCAGAGACTATAGACATGATACAAGAGATGGTCAGAGACTGTGGACATGATACAAGAGATGGTCAGGGACTTCAGACATGGAACAAGATATGGTCCCAGACTGTTCACATGATACAAGAGATGGTCAGAGATTGCAGATATGATACAAGAGATGGTCAGAGACTGCAGACATGTTAGAAGAGCACTAGGGGAGCCAGAGAGCACTGGATGAGTGGAAGAGCACGGGGGGCTGGGCTGGAGAGCATTGCACGGGAGCTGGAGAGCACCAAGGATGGAGAGCACTGGGGGGGCAGTGAGAACCGGGTGGGGCACCCGGATGGACCGCCCCTGCACCCCCAATGGTACGTCACTGCCTGTCACTCACATACAGTACTTCACAAGCCAGTCCTTCAGAATGTGGCTGCTAATGGGAATGACATTCCTGCTGTGGAAAAAGTTCAGGGCTCGAGCCCTCATTTCCTTTGCAGGAAAGGGGATGAACACCCATTGTAATGATAACGTGAGAATTGGGTTAAGAAAATTTTCAGTATAAACAAAAAGTACTAGAGAGAGAAAGAAATGACAAGATTAAGAATAAATTGTGCACCTTCTGTAGTAGGTAAAGAGAGAAAAGGTTTTTAGGCATTGCTTCGCTAAGTTGAGGTAAGGGTCAGTAGACTGCTCCATCACCTCAAAAAGGGGGTGAATTTTTAGTGTGTGGAAGTCCCTTTAGCAGCTTTGATTGGCTCAGAGAGGAAAGTTTTCCATGACTAGAAAGACTTGCTGTAAGTGATAATTGCCTGAGAGGGAAAATAGATGTAATATGTACAGTGAGGGATGGGGCCTGAACCCTTTTCCATTGTTAGCTGCCTAAATGTGCCCAGGGACTTGCCAAAGAGAGGCTCATACTTGAAGTGCATGTGCAAAATGCATCTTTCCCACAAGGGATAAGTCACCTAGGCTTTAAGCCAGTAGGATTTTGTGCATATGCCCAGAAAGTAAAGACATCCTGGAAATTTGATGGATCAGGTTTTTGTTAACTTTTTTTCTGAGTATAGATCTATGTTTGCCCCAAGCATGTTTAAACCCATTCACTATTGAATGAATCGCTACCTCTGCTGGAATTCTATTCCAAGCATCAACTACAATTTCAGTAAAATAAGCCTTTCTGAGATTAGTTTTGAATGCCCCTCCTGTTAGTTTGAGGTCATGTTCCTGTGTTCTTTATCTTGGTTTCATATTAAAAATCCTGCCCTTGTGAACCTTGACATATTTAACCACTTGGGTACCGCGCTATTGCCGAATGACGGCATTAGCGCGGACCTAGATTTCCAGGACTACGTCTATTGACGTCGTCCTGGTTACGAGCGGCCTGCGCGCCCCCTGAGGGGCGCGCGCGGCGCGCTCTGTGATCGGCGAGTCCGTGAGACTCGCCTGATCACCGATCCGTGTAAGGGGTCGATCCCGACCCCTTATCACGTGATCAGCTGTCAGCCAATGACAGCTGATCATGTGATAGAACGGAGCCGGTAATCGGCTATTATTCCTCCTCGCGCTGACAGCGCGAGGAGAAAAAAAAAAAGCCGATCACCGGCGGCCGTGATCGGGACATCAGTCCCGATCACGGCCAGCAATGAAAGGCAGCACATGCCACCTGCCAGTGCCCACCTGCCTCCCGCAGTGCCATCCTGAAAAATAACAAAGTAAAAGTAAGTGCCCCCCGTCTGTGCCCATAATGCCCACAGTGCCACCCCACAGTGCCACCCACAGTGCCACCCCACAGTGCCACCCCACAGTGCCACCCACAGTGCCACCCACAGTGCCACCCACAGTGCCACCCAATCTGCCTCAAAGGTGCTGCACCCCAGTGCCGCCCATCAGTGCCCAGCAGTGCCGCCCATCAGTGCCCAGCAGTGCCGCCCATCAGTGCCCAGCAGTGCCACCTATCAGAGCCACCTATCAGTGCCACCTATCAGTGCCCATCAGTCCCATCTATCTGTGGTACCTATCAGTGCCCATCCGTGCCACCCATCCGTGCCACTTATCCGTGCCACCCATCCGTGCCATCTTATCTGTGCCCATCTTTGCCCATCAGTGCCGCCTTATCTGTGCCCATCGGTGCCGCCTTATCTGTGCCTATTAGTGCCGCCTTAACTATGCCTATCAGTGCCCACAAGTGCAGCCTATCAGTGCCCACCAATGCAGCCTATCAGTGCCCACCAATGCAGCCCATCAGTGCCCACCAATGCAGCCTATCAGTGCCGCCTTATCAGCGCACTTCAATGAAGGAGAAAAATGACCCGTTTGCAAAATTTTATAACAAACTATTAAAACATGATTTTTTTTTTTTTTTTTTTTTGCATCTTTTTTTGTTTGTTTAGCAAAAAATAAAACTCCGAGCTGTAACTAAATACCACCAAAAGAAAGCTCTATTTGTGGGAAAAAAATTATAGAAATTTCATTTGGGTACAGTGTTGTATGCCCGCGCAATTGTCATTCAAAGTGCATCAGCGCTGAAAGCTGAAAATTGGTCTGGGACTGAGGGGGGTTTAAGTGCCCAGTAAGCAAGTGGTTAAAGGTTTCAATCGTGTCTCCCCTTTCCCTTCTTAAGTTCCTGAAGTCGCTCCTGATATGTTTTATCCCTCACACCATTTTTATTACCTGTTATTAGAGAAAATAGATTCAGCATTCAGTGCAAGAATGACCACTGTAGGGATGGACCATTTTTTTAAACTCTAGAATGCAAGGCTTTCAATTGTCAGGAGGGGGGGGGGGGGCAACATTTCCAAGTTAAGCAATCATTGTATGAAGCCCAACTAGCCTTACATACATACCGAATTTTCTACAGAAATCATTCTTTGAGCATTTTTAGCATATGGGGGCTGTATAAAACAGGATGTATCTATCCAGTGACTAGTATATACTACCTAGATTAAAAATCTTCAGCTGCCAACATATGGAGAAAGGGCAAGAAAGTAATTTCCATAAATATTAATGGTGAGAAATCTTGAGACACTTCCACTAGAAAGTCCACAACACCCTTGGTTTGCACCACAGTGAGTGTGTCAGGTAATTCTGTTTTTGGTATAATTATAAACATAGAGGGGGAAGGTAGAAAAGTGCTTGTGGTTAATAGCCCCAGAAGTGACATTAGCCTCTGAAATAAGTCAGACACTTAACTAATGTATTTCTGTTTATTTAGTTTGATACATACTTGATTAGAGTTATGTTATTTTAGATTCAAAGAAAGTTGCCTTGTGGATTATAGAGATCTAGTTTTGATTACTTTTGAGAGTAGCCTTTCCAAATAATTATGAACTGGCACAAGATAGTAATAACAGAAAACTATAAAAATGCTGTTTCCGTGTGCAATTTGAAAATATACTTTATTTTTATGGGAGCAGCCAACCCACTGATAGCATTATGGTTAAAGATGAATTCCAGGTGTGACATTTTTTTTACATAGTTACCTTGGTACAGCTTGGACAAATATAACTATGCATATATCATACCCTCTGAAAGCTGGAAACCACTGTAGTAGGTAAAATTATTACAATGATCTCCGCTAGCTTCCCCGAAGCGTCATTCTCCCTGGGTGTCATTCTCCCAATGAATAGAAACCATTCTCTGATTGGATGAGGTGGAAAGGTGGGAGAGTGACATCATGCTTTCTACCTTGTCCAATCTTTTTAAATCTAAGAAACTTTGCGGAAGATTTACTAAAACTGGAGCACTCAGAATCTGGTGCAGCTGTGCTTAGTAGCCAATCAGCTTCTTACTTCCACTTGATTTAAGCTTTGACAATAAAACCTGGAAGCTAATTTGTTTCATTGCAGAGCTGCACAAGATTGTGAAGTCTCAATTTTTTTGTAAATATCCCCCTGAGTATTTAATACAATAACAAAAACATGTAGATCAAGCATTCAAAATGTAAATGTTACATTAAGAAATTACCTACTGTAAATATTGCTGCTCTCCCTCCCTTTGGGCAAATGTCTTAACTAGAGTACAATATATGACTGATGAGTGTAGTTGTATTCACATCTCTAGACTATACAGTACATTACCGGACTGATGTTACTACTCCCTGTAATGCCTACTGTTGTGTTTGGTTTTCCATTGTTGCACCTATTTCACTTTCTTTTTCTTGCACTCTCTAGAAAAAGCTATTTGTCACCATTATACTTTCTGATACATTGTACTGCTTCATCATTAAAATACATATCAACAAAATACCTACAGTAAATGATACCATAATCATTCAAAATATGTGCTGTTATATAATAAACTATTCTTCCCATTAACATAAAGGTGCCCAACTGTTCCTTTCTACTGCTTAATACGCAAGTAATTGCTGCACTCTCTATGTCTCCGTCTTTAGATTTACTATTAATGCGCATTTCAGCAAAAAACAAAACAAAAAAAAAACAGATAATAAAAATGTTCATGGAATATAGTTATATATTTACTTAAAACTTTCTTACATACTAACATTTTATTTTCAACTTTTTTGGAGCCGTGTCTAGAACCCGGACATATTTTGAGATGCATGTATTATTTGAAAGCTGCCAGTGACATTTCAAAAGGTCATTTTTTGTATAGTCTGCTTCTCTTTCGGCCTTATCTACAAAACAGACATGCTCAGCAGGAATTCAAATACTGGAGGATTGGAGTCAGTGAAACATTTATACTCTATGTGAAGTGAAAAAAAATGTAACTGTGGAGTCCACTAGTCAATGCTTATACAAAATATCTCACCGTCAAGGTATCTGTTACCCTTTGTAAAACAAAAGAGCATATGTAGACCTGTAAGCTTACTCATTAAAAGGTGCACTGATAATACATGAATTTAGGAGATTACTGGAGTAAATACCCCAGAACCCTACAATGATGGACTATAATGGCCACAGAGAGGAGACATAATGGATAAAATAATTCCATTTTTTATGTTGTTGCAGAAAAAGTTGAAGCACCCCAAACAGGAGAAAATACTTTGCAAACAAATATATATACATATATATATATATATATATATATATATATATATATATATATATACAATAAAATCATTATAGATTATAGATATAGATTGAAAATAATACAATCCATACAGTGGTATCAATACACTCTGTCTGTACGGTCAATGTTTTTCCCACACACTTGGCTTCTTCAAGACCCAGACAGATGACAGATTTTTAAGTTACCTAGAATAATATGGTGTTAGAAACATGTTTGTGTTTTAACACATTTAGAACACATATTGCGTCATGTATTCCGACCAATGTGGCCCAGATTAGTAGGAATACATAATGCAATATGTGCAAAAATCCTACCAAGCAGTGTAGAATGAGCGGTGCTAAATACTCAGTGAATATGCTAATAATACACTATATATATATATATATATATATATATATATATATATATATATATATATATATATATATATATATATATATATATATATATATATATATATATATATATATATATATATATATATATATATTTATAATTCATAAAGACTTCCAGAAACACTCCTCTATCACACCGCCGTGACTGTGACTTCAATCCCCACACTCACCGGTTGATTATGCCTCACACTGCCGTGATTCACTGGTCACTATCTAATGAACGTTGGACTCTTTGTGTTTTAAAACTGGACACTTTATTTATTTATTTACTTATTCATATTTACTTCACAGTGTTGCTATTATAGTTTAAAGTGGTAACAATCAATATTATTTATGTTATGTGTATACGGTATATCCTTTATTGGATACATTTGAGTTGAGATTGTGTATCATTAGGATATTCACTGATTATTTAGCGCCGCTCATTCTACACTGCTTGGTAGGATTTTTGCACATTATTATTTATTTAAAGTGACAGCAAGTGTTTTTTTTTGTTTTGTTTGATATTATTTTTATTTTTATTTTATTTTTATTTTTTGTGTAAGCGCAGTGGTGATACACAGGTGTGAGGGCGTAAGTGTGTATTATTGTTTTTTATAATGCAATATGTGTTCTAAACATGTTATAATACAAACATGTTGCTAGCATCACATTATATTAGTAGCTCAAAAATTTGTCATATGTCTGGGTCTTGAAAAAGCCAAGTTTGTGGCAAAATGTTTACCATACAGACAGACTCCATCAATTGATACCACTGTATGGACTGTATAATTTTCAATTGTCTATACTGATTTTATTGTATATTCTTTGTATTAGAAGTATTTTTCCCTGTTTGGGGTGCTTCAATTTTTTCTGCAACAATTTTAATTAATTTGATTTTTAAAAAATGTAATTATTTTATCCATTATGTCTCCTTTCTGTGGCCATTATAGTCAATCATTGTAGTGTCCTGGGGTATTTACTCTGTAATCTCCTAAATTCATGTATGTATCTTATTGAATGAGGTCCAAGTCTAAATACTCTTTTCTTGCACTGCTGATATGTAATGCACATAAACCCACAGTAACCAATCAGATGGCAATTGACAAAAGACCCTTCATTAAATTATGTACATGTTTGTTTGCATTAACACAGTCCTTAATGTCTAGATAAGTCCCCAACAAAAAACCTTTACACTAACCACTTAAATTAACCATCAACTATTTACCTCCCTACAACACATAGCCTTCGCCTCTTCACACCTAAGAGTAAAACAAATTGTAATGCCTAAGCACAATTTTGCATTTTTGACATGTGTCAGTAAAACCGTACATATCATCACAACTACTTTGTGCAACCATATGGATTATACTGTATTTTTTTTCAGGACTAATTGGGTTCTTATTTGGTAGTAAATGGTAATGAATATCTCCTAATTGTGTTGTTTTATTATCAAAGGAAAATTGGCCCAAAATAGTAAAAAAAAAATCTTTTTTTTAAACTTAGCTGTATATGTATTGTTATTACCATAACCTACCACCAAAGAATAACCCAAAATAAATTCTCCTGCTCCTGATGATCACAGGGATACCACATATGTGTATGTTGTTTGTACCCATAATACAGCCCAGAACCAATATTTCACTTTTTTTTTTATCCTACCTAAAACACACTGACACTGACAATACTAAGCATTTTCATGAATATCAGTACTCCAATACAAGAAACCAATGGGGAGGTGCAATATCGGGTGGTAAGGAATGTGGAACTTCCATTCAATCTGTAATTGTCTTACAAGTTCCTGACTAGGGATGAGCTTCGTGTTCGAGTCGAACGTACGTTCGACTCGAACATTGGCTGTTCGGGCGTTCGGCGAATTCCGAACGTTTGGGCCGTTCGCGTCAAAATTCGAGTGACGCGCGCGCGGACCACAATGCACTGCGGTGGCGCAGTGCATTGCTGCCCCATGATTGGCCAAGCATGCACTGTGACCCCGCATGCTTGGCCAATCGCAGCGCCGGCAGCGAGGAGAGCCATGATTGGCCACAGGCATCCTGCCTGTGGCCAATCATAGCTCAGGCTGTGTAGTGCACGCCCCACACTATATAAGGCCGCCTTTGAGGCGGCTTCGTGTAGTGTGTTACTTAGCATCTGAAGCAGTGGGTGTTCTGTGTACCTTCAACACAGTACACACCAATCGTTTTTGGTTGATTTCCTATCTTGCTGCTGTGTAGTGGTTGTTGTCTGTGCCCTGACTGCAGTATACACCACTATATTCACCTCACCTATATAGCTAGTGATCTAGCTTTAACCACTTAACAACTGCCCATTGCCGATTAACGGCTTCAGGGGGGTTGTTTAACTCTGAGAGGCCGTTAATTAACGGCCTCCCAGAATTCTGCTCTCGCGTGCCCCGAGGTGTGCGCACTCGAGAGCATCCGTGACCGCCGGGTCGCATCACGGATCACGGTAAACGGCCGCTCATAGCGACCGTTTACCACGTGATTGCTCCGTCAAATGACGGAGTGATCACTTGGAAACAAACCGGCGTCATGTTATGACGCCTGTTCCTCCCTCCCCTCTCTGTACCGATCGGTACAGCGGAGGGGAAAGAGATCGGTGTCAGCAGCGATGTGGGCTGCATCTGCAGTGCCCACATCGCTGCTCACCGAATTTAACCCCTCAATTCCCTGCCAATACTCTGCAATACCAGTGCATACTCTGCAGTACCCTGCCATTACTCTGCAGTACCCCGCCATTACTCTGCAGTGCAGTACCCTGCCATTACTCTGCAGTGCAGTACCCTGCCATTACTCTGCAGTACCCCCCATTACTCTGCAGTAACCCCCATTACTCTGCAGTACCCCCAATACTCTGCAGTACCCTGCCATTACTCTGCAGTGCAGTACCCTGCCATTACTCTGCAGTACCCCCCATTACTCTGCAGTAACCCCCATTACTCTGCAGTACCCCCCAATACTCTGCAGTACCCGCCATTACTCTGCAGTACCCGCCATTACTCTGCAGTACCCCCAATACTCTGCAGTACCCTGCCATTACTCTGCAGTACCCCCCATTACTCTGCAGTAACCCCCATTACTTTGCAGTACCCCCAATACTCTGCAGTACCCTGCCATTACTCTGCAGTGCAGTACCCTGCCATTACTCTGCAGTACCCCCCATTACTCTGCAGTAACCCCCATTACTCTGCAGTACCCCCAATACTCTGCAGTACCCGCCATTACTCTGCAGTACCCGCCATTACTCTGCAGTACCCCCAATACTCTGCAGTACCCTGCCATTACTCTGCAGTACCCCCCATTACTCTGCAGTAACCCCCATTACTCTGCAGTACCCCCCAATACTCTGCAGTACCCGCCATTACTCTGCAGTACCCGCCATTACTCTGCAGTACCCCCAATACTCTGCAGTACCCTGCCATTACTCTGTAGTACCCCCCAATACTCTGCAGTACCCTGCTATTACTCTGTAGTACCCCGCCAATACCCCGCCAATACTCTGCAATACCCTGCCATAAATTGCCATACCCAGCCATACTCAGAGATACCCAGCCATACTCGGTGATACCCTGAAATACCCAGCCATAGACGCCCCCCACCCCTCACCGCCCTCCGGTGCTTCTACCAACTCGCCAGTAGGATCAAAGCCAGAATCTTTTTTTTATTTTTTATTTCAGGCTTCCCAGCCTAGAGGTGAGATGTGGGGTCATATTGACCCCCCAGATTTCACTGTAAAGAGGACCTGTCACCCCATATTCCTATTACAAGGGATGTTTACATTTCTTGTAATAGGAATAAAAGTGATCAAAAATATATTTTTGGGGAAAAAAATGTCAAACTAACATAAATAAAGTAAAATGAACAATAAAAAAATAAAATAAAAATTAAAGCGCCCATGTTCCCATGTGCTCGCATGTGCCACACATGTGAGGTATCGCCGAGAATGTTAGAGCGAGAGCAATAATTCTAGTCCTAGACCTCCTCTGCAACTCAAAACATGTAACCAGTAAAAAAAAAATTAAAGCGTCGCCTATGGGGATTTTTTAAGTAGCGACGTTTGGCGCCATTCCACGGGCATGTGCAATTTTGAAGAGTGACATGTTTGATATCTATTTACTCAGCATAACTTCATCTTTCACTTTATGCAAACATTGGGCTAACAAGTGGTTAATAATAGAGCTTGCAGTCAGTAGTGTTAGGAGATAGTGCGTGCTGTCTGCGTGCTCTGTACCCAGTACATACCGCTATAATATAGGGCAGGCCCCTACTTTCAAACATCCAACTTACAAACATCTCCTACTTGCAAACGCAAGGAGACAGCAGCAAGTGAGATGAAAAAAGATGGACGACAAAACAAATTATACAGGGGTGATAACCCTTCCCTATGTTTTCCAAAAAGCTTGAAGATAGTTTTTTTGACTGGAGCTACACTTTAAAAATGTACCGGTTGAAAATGACAAACAGATTCAACTTAACACAACAAACCTACACAGTCCCTGTCTTGTTTGCACCGCCTGTATACTGCTGTTCTGAGTATATAGGGCCTGGGGGCCACACGCATTTCCTTTTTTTAATATGGGTACGGGGTTCCCCTTAATATGCGTACAAGACCCAAATAGGCTGGTAATGGGCAGGGAGGGCTACCCATGCCATGTTTCTCAATGATTTTCAACCATATTGCAGGAATCAGATATAACATTAAAACCACAAGCAGTTTTAAATGGTGTTATTTCCGTTTAATGTCATTTTGTGCAGGGACTGTTCTAAACACGGGAAACACGTGGCACTTCACAGGCATACTACAGACACCCCCCAGGCATCATATTTAAAGGAATATTTCACTTTTTTTTTTTCACTTTAATCGTCATTAAAATCAGTGCTCCCGCCAAAACGGCAGTTTTTAAAACTTTTTTTTGCAGTGACCCATGTCCCCTGAGGCAGGAGGCAGGTCCCCAAACCCTTTTTAGGACACTATCTTGCATATTAGCCATTAAAATTAGCACTTTCCAATTCGAATGTTCGAGTCCCATAGACTTCAATGGGGTTCTAACGTTCGTACCGAACGCGGGGGTCGTTCACAAGTTCTGGTGCGAACCGAACCGGGGGGTGTTCGGCTCATCCCTATTCCTGACATACCTTAGAAATGAAAGCTAGCTCATTGTCTAAATTAATCTGCGTGGACAGCCCCATCTTGGCATGATTTCTCTTACTAATATTTTTACCATTGTTTTAGCATCTTCTCTAGTACAGGTGAAGGCTACAGGTCACTTTAAAAAAAAACGTCTACAATACAGAAGATCTTCCTTTTGTTGCATAAGTCTGCAGTGTCTGCAGTGTCTGCAACATATGCTCTGCTGTAAATAATAGCTAGCTGTAAGAGGAGCTGAATTGCTTCTAATGCCGCGTACACACGATCAGACTATACGGCGGACTTAGTCTGGCAGACAAACCATCCTCTGGGACTGTGACATCATAATGGAAGGGGACATCATCTGGCAACATCCCTATATAAGTCGCCGCACGCCGCATGCCTGTCATTGTGGCCAGAGACAGCGACGAGGCAACAGCTCAAGAAGAGAAGAACAGAAGAACAGAAGGTGGCGACAGCGGTGACAGAAGACCAGGCCACCGCTTGTAAAAGAGCTAGAAGAAGGCGCGGAGGCCCGGCAAGAACCCCCGAAGAGGAGGACAAGACCCTCGAAGTCGGAAGAAGAGGGCAGCGAGGAAGAAGAAAGCCAGGCTCCTCCGCTAGTAAAAGAGCTAGCAAAAGAGCAGAAGGAGGAGTACGGCGAGAAGACCCCCGAAGATGGAAGAAAACCCCCGGAGCTGTGCAATAAACTATTATAACCTTTGTGTGTTGTGTTTTTTTTTTACATTTTTCTCACAGGTGAATGGGTAGGGGTACATTGTACCCCATACTCATTCACATAGGGTGGGGGGCAGGGATCCAGGGACCCTCTTGTTACAGGGGGCTCACGGATTCCGATAAGCCCCCTGCCCGTGGACCCCGACAACCAACGACCAGGGTTGTCGGGAAGAGGCCTTTGTCCTCATTCAGTCTACCATCCTCCAGCAAGAAATAATTAATGGCCCTTAGGCCATGTATATGGTCAATAGACGTTTAGAGAGTCCATGCTGCAAAGGGAGCCATCTATAGCTAGAAATGTTGAGTACGTAGCCAGAATATCTTACAAAGGATGGAAGGCTGGTCACAATGTCCTGTAGAAAGTGATCGATATAGCATCCCAGGTTACTAGACAGGCTATCAATCCCAGAAATTATTGGTCATCTCGGAGGATTTACATCACTCTTATGCACCTTGGGTGTGTGATAAAAGTGTGGAGTCACTGCATGTCTGTTGTAGAGGAAAAAAGATAAATTTTTGGTGAGAACTTCCTTCAGTAGGGCTTGATCTAGGAGTGTTTTTAGTTCTTTCGTGTACTCCACAGTGGGCTCTTTTCTCAGTTTTGTGTGTCAGTATCACTCAGGAATCTTCTTGCCTCAGCTATGTAATTCTCTTTGTTTTAAATGACCAGACTCATGCCTTTATCGGCTTTTCTAATAATTACGTCCTGATTTTGCTTTAGGCGGTCTATAGAGATACAAAAAGGTCTATACGTTTAGTACTATTTTTCTTATTACCATGATGGAATTTCATTTTAAATGTGTTAAAGACCATATCATAAAAAGTTGAAATAAATTTACATTTGGTTCAATGGGGAAAGAAGGAAGATTTGGGTTTTAAATAAAGTGTGGACTATTGCATTCTCACATGGGGGACCAAAATTCGGTTGGGACAGTGTCTGTTCATCCTTTTGAGCTTTTGCATAGAGCTCTTATAAGGATAGGATCTTCCTCTAAGCTTGTTTCGGAAGATGGGAGTGCCACTGTCTCTGCTACATTGTTCGTACTAGTATCATTACCATTAACAGCTTCTTTGGGTATATAGTATCTTTGAATAGTAAGTTTGCGTATGTTTTTGTTAAGATCTATAAATAACTTAAATAGATTAGGTGTACCAGGAGGAGGAAAACTGAGCCCCTATCTGATTGAGTGGTTTCTAGAGTCTGCCTCTTTTTATATTTCTTTCCTCCTCTCTTCCCTTGTCTTGTGCCTCCTCTCTTTTCCTTGTTTTCTTTGTAAGTGGAGTGGAAAGTGGAGGGTTCAGAGTCTCGTTGTCTGTTGCAGAACCCTCCATTTTTGCAACTTCCTTCCTAAAAAATTCAGGGTAGGTTTAATATCAGATATACTGCCACGGTTACTATCTGATTTCAATCTAGGAGCTGCACCAAGTGACGTTTTGGTTTGGTTGATGGCTGGGTAGCTTCCATTGTAACTGTATAAATTGCTTGTAATATATGCTGTATGCTTAGAATCATTTTAAGATTTGTATATATGTATGATATTTATATGTGAATGTGTGCTCTCACACTGCACTCTTGTGGTTGACTGGATTGTTGGATGTCTCTCTAACAGAAGACTTGACAGCCGATCCCAGAGAGCAACAGATCTAAAAGAACACACACGCACATAAGGATAGCAAGAAAATAAGTAATTTGGAATGGTGGCTTCTCTGCATCCTTATAGGGTGTCTAAGGCTTGATTAGAAATGGTCCCTCAGAGTCGAGAAAATTGTAAGGATTATGTGGGCAGAGTGTCATTCACAAATTATTATTATTATGTGGACACTTGGGTTTCAAACTTGGCGGGCTGGACTGAGGCTATGGGGAGTTATGATCCTTTTCCCTGGGAAGAGTCAAATGAAGAGTGCGATATGGATATGGTAAAGGGTCTTTGTCTCGTTGTCAAGGCTGCTTTTTAATCCTTTGGACCCGATTCTGGATGGGATATGACATATATGATAAGAGGAGGTTTAAATTGGTTACATTTTGCCTGCTTGTGAAAGGTAGTGTCTCCATCAAAGGATAATACCAGGGGGGGAGGAACATAAGGATAAAAAGAGTAATGAAGTGAGTGCTCAGCCCAGTCCCAGTCCACTGTAGCCCAGCCCAGAGCCTGAGAGAATTGCATTGCCCTTTCCTCCTACTAACCCCTTTCTGTACTCCGGCATGGGTATATCCTCATGGATATAGTCAGATCTGTCCTAGTTTGGGTAGAGCTGATTTGGATGCTTTAGTTGCAAGACATCCGTTCCCTGCTGCCTTGGCCCCCCAAGAGCAACAGGACATCCTGTCACCAGCACCCATGGTGGTTCCACCACCACTGGTCCACGACCAGGAAGAAGGGATAGATGGTGGTGCCCAAGCCAGCGGAGAAAATTCCTCTGACCTCACTGAAGCACACCTAGCAATACAGCAGAAAAATGAGCTTCAAATAGAAACATTAACTAAAATAGTTAAATATCAAACTGAAGAGGTAAAAAGAATGAAGCGTGTGTGTTCTTTTAGACCTACTGCTCTCTGGGATCGGCTGTCAAGTCTCCTGTTACAGAGACATCTGACAATCCGGTCATCCACAAGAGTGCAGTGTTAGAGCACACAATCACATATAAATATCATACATATATACAAATCTTAAACTGATTCTAAGTATGCAGCATATAATACAAGCAATTTATACAGTTACAATGGGAGCTACCCAGCCATCAGCAGCATACCAAACATGGCACTTGGTGCAGCTCCTGCAAAATTGAACCGGACTTGTGCCAAACAAATCTTTAGGCAGAGCACAATCTGATTTGTACCAAACAAATCTCTGATCCATACCAAACAGATCCTGCCCCTTAAACTAACCAACCTCTTCCCTTTTTTTGCAAACTGATCAGAGTTAAGGTGATAGAATGCCCCAAAAATTTGGTAAAATTCACTCATCTTAGGTGACCTTGCATCCCGCGATTCTGACACCAGTCTGATGGGGACTTGAACTGGACAGCTGGCTAGCTCCCACTCAGGGCCCTGGGAACAAATAATGACTCCGCAAACAAGATGAGGTCAAAATATGGTCATTTAATAAGGGGGATAACCCTTGGTTTTTTACATAATAAAAGAAAGATGGATTTCAATATATTAGGGTTTGGTTACAGAGAAAAAGGATTCTAAGAAAAGGAGTTTATCTCCATATGACGTGCAGTCTCATAATATTTTCAGCAAAAAGTACAAACTAGAATGTTCTCACAATAAACTAGACACACTGATCTATTAGCCTAAACATTTCTAGCAAGTAAACACGTCCCATGTGAAACTCAGATAATACAAATGAAATGGAAATATACAGAATAGAAACAGCATAGAAACATCATTAACCCTTCAGATGTGTTTTTAGCAAGTGGTGGGAAACATAGGATAGGTGGAAGGCTTGCATAATAATTTCATTAGTAAAATCTTCACTAGTCATAAAGATGTTTACTTCTTCCACTTTTTCTCTCATTGTAGTCTTATGTCTAGTATGGTACAAGAGATGTGCTTTAAAGTGGAAGTAAACTCCCCTATTGTTTTCAGCCAAGGAAGCTGCCATCTTTGCCTCTGTTTAATCTTCAACTGCTATGATGCTGCACATGTGATTCGTTATGACACCAGCCATTGGATGGCTTGATAGTTTGGCTGAGAGCACAGCCAATGTGCAGTTAGCATTCCCGGCATGCCTTTTTTTTTTAACTGTTTAAATCAATGGGTTTACATCTACTTTAATGGGCAGACAGACCTCTATACTGAATACTCTATACTGAAATGGGATTTCTCTAATGAAAAATCCACACTTCCAGTCCATGATAATATTTGCTACTATATTAAATATCAATATTTCTACATCCCTCCTGAAAACATTGAGCAATGTTAAAGCATTTTCAATAAGTGCCCACACATTTTATACCTATCAACACAATTCATAACAAACCATTTACCCATAAAATGAATTCATTACTTAATTCACAGCTTTCTTTGTACATTTGTTACAGAAATCACTTGCCGATTTTATGTGAGTTCCATGAAAATGGAAATAAATATCCAATCATAATGAACAGTAAACACAAATGCCAATGCACTTGTAGTATGATTGAGTTACTAGCAATAATGGAGGGCTCAGTGTGCTGGTATAAATAAGCAGATTTGCGAGGCAGAAAATTCTCTTGGAGTTCAATTGTCATGAAGAATAATTTAGTCCAACATCTTGCACAACAAATAATCTTTTTAATGTGTTAGTTCAATCTAAATCCTGCATTCTTTCAGATGTATGCACTTGAACAATAAACAGCAATATTTAAATATGTCAGTAAAATATGTTATTAAGTTAAACAAATGCAAAAGACTTAGGCTGCAGTTTACTAAAAATGTGCTTACTTGTTTTATCCAAAGATAATGAATAATGTGTTGGTATATATTTTATTTAATAATTTGCAAATGACTATAAAGTATTTAGTCATTTATTATTTGTATTCATATTTTGTTTTATTTACTGCATAATCAAAAAAGAAACAGAACCTAATGGACTATACTGGTACCAGAAAGGATTGGTCAGGCATTTATAAAAAGTCAAATTTAAAAAAAGCACCAAAAAACATAAAAACATGAAACTCTAATTGGATGATACAACCCAAATAATAGAACTATAGTAGTGGATCTTTGCTACAGTGCCTTGCAAAAGTATTCGCCCCCCCCCCCTTGAACTTTTCAACCTTTTGCCACATTTCAGGCTTCAAACATAAAGATATAAAAAAAATTTTTTTTGTGAAGAATCACCAACAAGTGGGACAGAATTGTGAAGTGCAACGAAATCTATTGGATTTTTGAAACTTTTTTAACTAATCAAAAAATGAAAAGTGGGGCGTGCAAAATTATTCGGCCCCCTTGCGTTAATAATTTGTAGAGCCACCTTTTGCTGTGATTACAGCTGCAAGTCGCTTGGGGTATGTCTCTATCAGTTTTGCACATCGAGAGACTGAAATTCTTGCCCATTCTTCCTTGCAAAACAGCTCAAGCTCAGTGAGGTTGGATGGAGAGCATTTGTGAACAGCAGTTTTCAGCTCTTTCCACAGATTCTCGATTGGATTCAGGTCTGGACTTTGACTTGGCCATTCTAACACCTGGATACGTTTATTTGTGAACCATTCCTTTGTAGATTTTGCTGTATGTTTGGGATCATTGTCTTGTTGGAAGATAAATCTCCGTCCCAGTTTCAGGTCTTTTGCAGACTCCAACAGGTTTTCATCCAGAATGGTCCTGTATTTGGCTGCATCCATCTTCCCCTCAATTTTAACCATCTTCCCTGTCCCTGCTGAAGAAAAGCAGGCCCAAACCATGATGCTGCCACCACCATGTTTGACAGTGGGGATGGTGTGTTGAGGGTGATGAGCTGTGTTGCTTTTACGCCAAACATATCGTTTTGTATTGTGGGCAAAAAGTTTGATTTTGGTTTCATCTGACCAGAGCACCTTCTTCCACATGTTTGGTGTGTCTCCCAGGTGGCTTGTGGCAAACTTTAGACGAGCCTAAAATGTGGCAAAAGGTTGAAAAGTTCAAGGGGGCCGAATACTTTCGCAAGGCACTGTATATGTTCCAAGAGATTGACGCTTTTTGCATCTACTCACTTCCTCAGGACATCATTGTCTTGATAACAAAGTACATTGGCCTATCCAAAAGAGAAAAAAGCAAAATAATCAATAAAAAGCACAGCAGGGAATCATCATTATGCAAACACATTGGACCCACCAAATCAGCTCACATGTCACCCCAAGAGTGCCCACTGGACACGTGCAATATATTTCAGTCCAAATACAAATTCAGACAAATTTTTCGTTATTCAGAGATTTAGATGTGTCCAAATCTCAAAAAAAAAGAAAGCAACGAATAGTAACAAATTTCTTTGTAATACGTTAAAATTTGTTTTATTTATTTGATTTCTAACAAATTCCAACTTTTCAGAACAATTAGAATTCGCATCAGTTGAAAAACAATCAACCAATTCAAATTATTTGTGAAAAAAGAGCTAGTTGTTAAGCAGCAGGCTGGGAAGCCGCCCAATCCCCCGCGTCCAATGGCAGCATTTCCCGGCAATAGAAAAATGTTTAAAAAAACAGCGTCAGAATGTGATGTCAGAAGGGGCGGTGCCACTGGGTGGCCCTGCCCCTTACCTATATAAGAACTGTCAAAACGCAGAGAGGGCATATGGCGGGTAGCCTCCTAGAAGGCAGAGCATTTATTTTTTTTCCTATTTTTCAATAGGGAGCAGGTGTATTCAATTTGGTGTTATCACTCTTACTCTATCATACTGTCACTGGAAGTTCAACATGCCACCTCATTGTAAAGAACTCTCTGTGGATCTGAAAAAATATTTTTTTTCTCTACATAAAGATGGCCTAGGCTATAAGAAAATTGTCAAGACCCTGAGACCCAGCTGCAGCATAGTGGACAAGACCATACAGTGTGTTAGGTACCCGATAGCAGAGACCTACATAAAGGTGGCCTAGGCTATAAGAAGATTGTCAAGACCCTGAAACCCAGCTGCAGCACAGTGGGCAAGACCATACAGCGTGTTAGGTACCTGATAGTAGAGCCCGACTGTAGGAGAAGACCCCTGTTACAACGATGGTTCAGGAGCCACTGGAATGAGAACAGTGGTCTCGTGAGCACAGTAGGCAGGAGTGCCTGATGGAAGTTGTAGTGGTCAGCACAGGAATGGTATGGAGATCCTCCAAGGATGGCTGGACTGCAGATGACAGAAGGCTGAAGCGATCAGCGAGCTGAGTGGCAGGATATGCAGGAACAGCAGCTGCTGGAGCTGGATGAGAAGGCCGGAACACAACAACACAAGACAGCAGGCAATAGGCAGAGTCAGACAGTCCGGGTTGGCAGGCAATAGGCAGAAGAAACACAGCAGACAACAGCAAGGTCAGATGGTCCGGGTACGCAGGTGATCAGGCGGATGAGAGCAGTAGACAACAGCAGAGTCGGTAAGGCGGGCAGGAGCCGGGAATGGTTCACAGCAGAGATAGGAAGAGTCAGGCAGGCTGGGTCGGATTGGAGAAGGTAGAGAAGTTAGACGCAGCTGGGTCAGTAAACAATCAGCAAGATAGATTCAGGCAACACAGGTACAGAGCTGCAGACAAAACAGCACCACACAAGTGTCACTGAGGTACTTTTAAAAGTTTCTCGGCACCAAACAGCGCTAACGTGCGCACATGATCGGTAACACTCACGTGCACACCCAGTGTGCACGGAGGGCTCGCATGCACATACTGGTGGGCAAACATTGCTGCACAACTCGGGAACTGGCCCGCGCGTGCACGCGTGTGCCCCTGATCAGCACTGGCACGTTCCTGACACAGCGGTTTAACAGGACAGGTTCCACACAGAACAGGCCTCTCCATGGTCCACCAAAGAAGTTAAGTGCACATGCTCAGCATCATATACAGAGGTTGTCTTTGGAAAATAGAAGTATGAGTGCTGCCAGCCTTGCTGCAGAGGTTAAAGGTGTGAGGGGGTCAGCCTGCCAGTACTCACACCATACGCCGCACACTGCATCAAATTGGTCTGCATGGCTGTTGTTCCAGAAGGAAGTCTCTTCTAAAGATGATGCACAAGAAAGCCCACTGTCATGGTTATGCAATAGAGTTAATCTGCTTACCTGTTTCCATGTGTTCATCTCTAGAGACCAGCCAACCCTCACCTGACTGCTTTTGTAATCCATCCTCTGGCATGACTCCACCCTAGCTCCTATCAGAGAACTCTATATTAACCTGTGCACTGCAGGCCAACCCTGCTGATCAACCATTGTGTATTCCTTTGTGTGTTTAGCTTCCTGTTACCTGCCGTGTGCTCTTCTGTTGTTCCGTTACCGACTTTGGCGTGTCCTTGACTATCCCTGTTTGCCTGTGATCCTGACCTATTGGCCTGTCCCTGACTATTCCTGTCTGCTTGTGGCCCCGACCTTGGCTTTATCCCTCACTGTCCCTATCCTCCTGTTGCCTACTGTGGGTGCGAGCTGGTGGTCCCTGGGGGTCACGACCTGGAGCCAGTTGCAGCCAAGTCCATCCTCACCACTAGAGGCTCTGGTGAACACCTGCTGGCTCTTAGACTCCGTACCCCAGGGAATCTTATGCTCTAACCTTGGTGGGATCTGTCTCCCATCCGCAGCAGTCAGCCTTAGGGTCCACAACCTTGTGGTGCACTCCTGATCCCTACGGTGTGCATCTGTCACCTCGCCTCAAGGTGACCTGACACCCACAAACAGTTTTCTGACAAGCAGACTAAGGATATGGATTAGTGAAACTATGTCCTGTGGTCTGATGAGACTAAGATAAACTTATTTGCTTCAGATGGTGTCAAGCATGTGTGGCAGGTGAGGAGTACAAAGACAAGGCTGCCTACATTCAAGCATGGTGGTGGGAGTGTCGTGGTATGGGGCTACATGAGTGCTGCCAACACTGGGGACCTACAGTTCATTGAGGGAACCATGAATGACAACATGTACTGTGACATACTGAAGCAGAGCATGATACTCTCCCTTCAGAGACTGCGCTGCAAGGCAGTATTCCAACATGATATTGATTCCCAAACACACCACAGAGACGACCATTGCCTTGCTAAAGAAGATAAAGGTAAAGGTCATGGACTGGCCCAGCATCTCTCTAGACCTAAACCCTATTCCCTCAATGGGAAGGTGGAGGAGTGCAATGTCTCTAAGATCCACCAGCTTCATGATGTTGTCATGGAGGAGTGAAAGAGGAATCCAGTGGCAATCTGTGAAGCTCTGGTGAACTCCATGCCCAAGAGGGTTAAGGCAGTGCTGGAAAATCATGGTGACCACACAAAATATTGACACTTTGGGCCCAATTTGGAAATTTTCACTTAGGGGTTGCCAACGGTGTAGAAATTAATGGCTGTGTGTTGAGTTATTTTGAGGGGACAGCAAATTTACACTGTTATACAAGCTGTACACTTACTACTTTACATTGTAGCAACGTGTCATTTCTTCAGTGTTGTTACATGAAAAGGTATAATAAAATATTTTCAAAAATGTGAGGGGTGTACTCACTTTTGTGAGATACTGTACATTGAGGGACACTATTTAGTTTTTATTTTTTAATAAAAGACTTGTCAAAAACTGTTTCTTGTGGATTTTTTACTTTTTGGTGAATGGGTAGGAGTACGATGTAACCGATACCCATTCACATAGAAGGGTTGGATCTGGGGGCTTCCACATTCTGATAGGCCCCCTGCCTGCAGACCCTGACAGCCACAGTCCAGGGTTGATGGGAATAGGCCCTTGTCCCCAAAAGCACCCACCCCCCACGTTGAGGGCATGTGGTCAGGTATGGTTCAGGAGGGGAGGCGCTCGCTTGTCCCCTCCCCTTTCCTGACATGCCGGACTGCATTTCTTAGATAAGGGTCTGGTATGGATTTTTGGGGGGAATCCTATGCTGTTTTTTTTCATTTTGTTGTGGGGTTCCCCTTAAAATCCATACCAAACCCGGAGGGCCTGGTATTAACTGGGGAGGGGGGGGCACCCTATACCGTTTTTTTAAATATTTTTCTATTGGCGGAAAATGCTGGCATTCTTTATCTTTATATATATCTTTCAGTGGGGAAGCCAGCTGACAGATGGTGACTCATGGTTGTTAAGGAGGCGGGCAGCCAGTTTCCTGGCCTGCTGCTTAACAACCAGCTATTTCTTCACACAGAATTTGGATCGGTTGATCGTTTTTCGATCGATCCGAATTCTATTCGTTCTGAAAAGTTGGAATTCATTAGAACGTTAACAATTTTAATGGAAACTAAACAAAATTTTACGAAAACTGAACTAAACAAATTCCAAAACCAAACTAAACAAATTCCATAACGAAACGAAATTAGTAACAACGAATCTATCGAAAACTAAACAAATTTTTCCGTTCTGCACATGTCTAGTGCCCACGACAATGTGGCTAAGATAGCTCACAATAGCCTTAATTATGGATCACGTGAGGAGTCAACTGTGCATGGCAGAGAGATAAGATCTCTAGTGCCCCATCCTTCAGTGAGACAGAACAACCTGTGTGCATATGTTGTTACACTGAAGCAACAAGAGAAGTATCCCATTTTTAAGCTTATTTATAAATGTATACCCCCAATATTTGCTGGCATCAGCATAACAGTCCATCACAGGAATAAGCAGCAACTACGCCAACCATCCACTTTATTTTTAGCATTTCTTTTAGTTGGATACATTTGGAATATTGCATATTTCTTTTTTTTCTATTTGTTTCCTGCAAATAGAAGGTGGCATGCTCAAGGATACTCTTAAGTATTTTTATATAACCTTAATCAGGGCCGTCTTTAAGGCAGGGCAAAAGGGGCAGCTGCCCTGGGCCCTGTCATTATTGTGGGGCCCAAAGCAGCTGCATCATACTTGCCAACTATCCCAGTTTAAATCTGCTTGTCCCTTGAAGTCTTAGTCCTGTGTTGTGTCCTGATATCTCAGTGTGAAGCGGTGTTACTAATGTGTGCACAGCTCTTCCCTATTGTTTAGTAGAAATTAATCACCTGCAGACCTGTGTTTACATGGAAATAACCGGCAATCATATGTAAATAGTGGCAGCATTCATATGTAAATTGATACATTGGGCGGCATAAATATGTAAATAAAGGCGGCATTCATATGTATATCATGCCCCCTGCAGTGAGGAGATGATGTGCTGTAACCTCTAGCAACCAATCAGTGAGCAGTATTACTGTAAAGTAATCTCTAGCAACGATTTAACAAGCAAAAAGTATGTGCTGTAACATCTAGCAACTAATCAGTGAGCCATAATGTGTGCTGTAACCTCTAGGAACCAGTCAGTAAGTGGTAATGATACACTGTAACCTCTGGCAACCAATCGCAAATACTGCCTGATCTGATACAGTAAACTGATTTTAAGTCTAGCTGCTATTTATTGTATGTCTCAGAACAGGTGGAGAGGAAAATTGTATATGGGGGGGGGGGGGTGGCAAGAAAACGTTTGCCCAGGGTCCATTCGATATTAAAGATGGCCCTGACCTTAATAACTTGTGTGTTGAATAGACATAAATAGCAGGAGATCACATCACATGCACACAACTTGTCGCATCAGAGGTGGAACACAAATACAGTACTTCTTCCGTTTATCCTAGCCAATATGGACCTGTTTGGATTTTTATTGCAACTTACAAAGTCAATAAGTGAGCAGGCAGTGCAATGCTTTCTTATTGGAAAGCTCAGCAAAGTAAATGCCATTGAAGCACCCTGTATTAAAAGTGTATTAGGTAATTAACCACCTGGCATCCGAATGACGGCCGATCACACAGTCACTGAGACTTGGGGGATCACCGAACATTGTCTCACCTTAAAGGGACATCGGTCCCGAAATGGAAGAGCCAATTATGCCTCATAATTGCCACCTATCTATGCACACAAGTGCCACCTATCAATGCCCACCAGTGGTGCCAATCAGTGCCACATAGAAGTGCTGCCTATCAGTGTAACTGATCAGTGCCCATCACTGCCACCCATCAGTGCCCATCACTGCCACTTATCTGTGCCCATCACTGTCGCCTCATCAGCGTACACCAATGACAAAAATTACCCGTTTTAAAATTTTATAGCTAAATAAAAAAAATATATATTTTTTTTAATTTGGGCTTTTTTTTTTTTTTTTTTTTTTTAATACGAACTTTTATTGAAACAGAAAAAGAAAAAATAGGCACATACATTGAGCGACTGAGTGCTCCAGAATACTAGCATCAAAGCACAGTACACAGAGTAACAACAATACATTGCTTGTGGTAATGGAATAACAGGCATTCAAGTACAAAACAGAAAAATGGTTGATAAGTACCTGCCACCCAACACATTAGTCATTGTTCGTGGGGGTACAGAGAGCAAGGGATCAAACAGAGATAAAGTATCCCCCACTATACCAAGCACTGGAGTAGTGACTGTAACATCGAATAAAAACAAGTATGGATATGCCAATGAAAACCAAAGAAAAACAGGAAACATAGCACAAAACAGTAATTAAAACTGAAATAATGAAATAAATGCTCAAAAAGGGTACGGGACTACAAGATCCTCGAACTAGGTCAGAACCCCGTTTGGGGGCGAGCAGACTCTCAGACAGTCCCAGCCCGAAGGCATAGGGTCTCAGGGGGACCAAGACTTCCATTTAAGGTCGTATACCGGCATGGTGTCCAAAATTGTATGGGAAATCCTCTCCATTAACTGTATTGCAGCCATCCTCTTGAGCACCCGTTCCCATGCAACCGTAGGCGAACGCCAGAATAAGGCAATCGACCAGTGTACTGCACTAAAGAGAGTATGGGAGAGCTTTTGCTCCGGGGGGGTAGAACCAGGGATATCAGCAAAAAAGAGGCACATTTGGAAGGTAAGCGTGACAGGGGTGCCAATGATACCCGACACTCTGTCCTGCACTTTCTGCCAGAGGGTTCTGAGAGCTGGGCAGCTCCAAAAAATATGGAGATGAGTGCCTGAATCAGGGCAACCCCGAAAACAAGATCCAGAAACGGTGGGGAAGAAGGTATGCAGCTTCGCAGGGGTGTAATACCACCTGGTATGGAGCTTCAACACCGTTTCCTTCACCGCCTCGGACCTGGTGCACTTATGCATATTAGAAATTCTGCGAGACCACTCCTCCGAGGAGACTACCTCTCCCGTCTCCAGTTCCCATTTAAGTATGGCCGCAGATTTCTCCGAAAGGCCCACATCCGTAAGGGATAAGTATATGATGGAGATTCCGCCCCTATCTCTAGATTCCGGGCCACAGAGTCTCTCAAATAAGGTGTCCGCCCCCCAGGTGGCCCTCGGGAAATAAGTGTTATAAAAATGTCTAATTTGCAAGTAGCGAAAAAATTCCGAGTTAGGTAGGGCATGAGAGGACCGGAGGGATCCGAAAGACCGAAAGGTCCCCCTGACATGCAGGGAACCATAGGTGATCAGATCCCCCCTAGTCCATAAAGCAAAACCAGTATGATCCTGGAGGGCCGCAGGGAACTCAGGGTTCCCGATAAATGAGGCCAGTTTTGGGTTAGGGGGACGAAGTGAGAATTTCCCACTGTACAGGGACCATAGGCGAAGTGACTGACTCACAACTGTATTCAGGGCCGAGATCTCTTTTATGTGTAAGGATTTATTCCAGAGAAGGCCGGGGAGGTAATAGGGGATTACCGAGGAGCGCTCAAAGCGCAACCAGGGCACTGATCTCGGGGAATAGTGCCATTGGGCAAGCTGGAGGAATCTGGCTGAAAGGTAGTACAACCAGATGTTCGGCAAACCCAGGCCTCCCCTGTCTCTACTCCTGTATAACATATGCTTGCCCAAACGAGGCTTTTTGTTGTGCCAGACGAACTTATTAATATCACTTTGTAAAGATTCCAGGGTGAGACGGGAAATATAGTTGGGTAGGGATCTAAATAGAAATAACAGTTTAGGGAGGATCGACATCTTAACCGCCTGAACCCTGCCCAAAAATGAAATATGGTAAGAGTCCCAGGTGTGTAACAGTTGTCTAACGCGGGAAAACATAGCCGGGTAATTAGCAAGGTATATTTTATGGCTAGAAGCCGCTAGCTTAATCCCCAGATAGGAGAAGGTCTGGCCATCCATAGGAAAGCCAAAGTTCGCTTGAATCTGAGCTGCAATCTGTTGGGGAAAATTAATCGGCAGAGCTGAACATTTCGTGAGGTTAACACCCAGACCAGACAGACCCCGGAAATCATGCAGGACTGAAACTAAGTTAGGTATGGAGACCATGGGGTCCGTCAAAAACAGGAGCACATCGTCCGCATACATGCTCAGCTTAAATTCCTGATCGCCCTTAACATAGCCCCTAATATTAGGGTTAAGGTTGATCGCCCGAGCCAGAGGTTCTATGGCGAGGGCGAACAACAAGGGCGATAATGGGCACCCCTGCCTGGTTCCACGACCCAGTGTAAAATAGTCTGAGTTGCAGCCTGGCAGCTTGATTCGGGTGCGGGGGTGGTGGTAAAGTGCCCTAAAGCCATGAACAAAGGCTCCGGAAAATCCAAACTTCTCCAAAGCCAGTTCTAGATAGGACCACAACACACTATCGAACGCCTTGTGGATATCAAGGCCCAACAGTAAAACTCTACGGGAAAATAGATCAGCATCCTGAATGACATTAGAGGCAAGCCTGATATTATCCGTGATCTGCCTGGTCGGTATAAAACCCGTTTGGTCTGGGGAGACTAGAGAGGTGATTATCTTAGAGAGCCTGTCGGCCAAAATGCGCCCAAAAATCTTAAGGTCGGTGTTAATAACCAAAATCGGCCTATAATTCTGTGGAAGAGTGTGGTCCCTATTCGGCTTGGGGATCAGAGACATATTCGCTAAGAGCATGTCATCCGGGAAGGTATTACCCTCAAGGATATGGTCGAACATGGCCCTGAGGTACGGTGTCAGGGAGTCCTGAAATTTATTATAGTACTGGGCCGAGAATCCATCCGGCCCGGGGGTTTTGGAGGGTTTAAGGGATTTGATAACTTTATAAATTTCCTGATCAGAGCACGGGGCATTCAATGTTTGAATCTGGTCCGTAGTTAAACTAGGGAGCGGTATCCCCTCCAGCCAAGCCTCGAGGGCCCGGTCCGGGGGGGAGGCCGGGGGGGAGAGAAGGTCCGCGTAAAACTTGGAAAAAATTTTAAGGATCTCAGCGGGGTGGGAAACTGCAGTGCCTTGAGCGTTTCTTAACCTGTATGTGTGAGGGGCTTGAATAGATTGGTTTAACTTTCTAGCAAACATAGCTGAGGCCGAGCTGCTGTGTAACAGAAACTTGGCCTTAGACCAGCGTAAAGATTTCTCCGTTCTGTCAGACAAGATTCTGTCAAGTTCTAGTCTGTGCGAGTTGATTTGTAATAGGATGTTAGGGTCATGATCTTGAGAATGTAAGTGATAAAGTCTGTCCAGTTCGATCGTGAGTCTGCGAATGTCAGCCAACCTCTGCCTATTCCTTTCTGCCGCTAACTGAATCAGGTGCCCCCTGACTACCACCTTATGTGCAGCCCACAGTATAGAGGGGGACACCTCATTCGTATCATTATGAGCAAAATACTCTGTAATGTGGGAGGAAATCTGCGTTAACACGATTGGGTCGGAAAGAAGTGCCTCATTTAGTCTACAACCCGCCACTGAGGGCTTAAGGCCCATGTGGGACAGGTCCAGGGAAACCATCTGATGGTCTGACCATGGGCAAGGGTGAATGGATGCAGCAGTGGAGTTTGCCAGGAGAATTGCTGAACAGAATAAATAATCTAGCCTGGAATAACTGTCATGAGGGTGAGAATAAAATGTATACTCCCTGGCCCCTGTGTTATGGGCCCTCCAAGAGTCTGTCAAATTATGGGAGAGAAGCAATGCTTTTAAAGACTTCGAAAAGGCGTTAGCGGAGCCTCTGTCCCTACTACGGTCAAGCACTGAGTGAGCTACCAGGTTGAAATCACCCCCCACTATCATGTGAGGAGAAATAAAACCATCTAGGACCCGGAAGAACGCCTTAAAAAAAGCTAGTTGTGAGTCATTGGGTGCATATACATTTGCTAGGGTGACCTGTTTACCTTGCAAGGAGCCCTGAAGGATGATAAATCTGCTCTCAGGGTCCTTATACACTTTATCCACGTTAAACAGAACCCCATTACGTAAAAAAATAGCCACCCCTCGGGATCGGGATGCATAAGTGGAGTAATAACCACGAGAATAAGCCTTATCGAAAAATGAGGGGTGATTACCCGTAGAGAAATGCGTCTCCTGTAGGAGCAACACATCTGCCTGCAACTGTTTGTAGGCACTAAATGCTTTTTTACGTTTTTGAGGGGAGTTAAACCCCTTAACATTATGTGAGACTATCTTAATCCCCATTGATCATATTGAGGGAAAAGAAAAACCCAATAGAAGCTTATAACTCCGATCCCGAGGGGGGGGGGTGAAAGATAAACATAAACACATTGGACAGCCCAATAGGCCGCACTGCAGAGGAAGACAATTAACGTATATAAATAAGTGTCTCCAGAGGATCTTAACCTTAGGTATCCTAATGGTATAACAAGAAAGTGTCCCGTACCTGAAAATAAAAACAACCAAAAAAAACATAGTGAACATATAAACCATTGGGGTCGGGAGGGGATAGACCATCCCGACATAAAGATAAACCATATCTGCCAGGTGAGTGACCTTCCTGAACAGTAGGACCTCAAGGTCCAACACTCTCGGCCACCCGAGAGGAGACAGATGGCGGGAGGAGCAGGGACTAACACGCCTCCACTCACCCCAACCCTCCACCCTCCCGCGGGGACGCAAGAGCGGGGGGACAAACAAGCGCGGGACCAATATCCCAGCACAGCGGGGACTAGGTAGAGCCAAAGGTGCATCAAGAAATGCGCAGTGGGCCAGAGGGGGGAAGGGTGTCAAAAGCACTGTGTTCTAAGAAGAAAACCCCCCCAACTGGCCTCCACACCAGTCCACCAGTCCCATCAAATCCCAGGCCGGGGAAAAAAAAAGAAAAGAAAAGCAACCGGGCCAACGGGTTAAATATCAAAATGAAAAAAAAACAAGACACGTCCTCACATGAGGTGGGCTCTGAGGTTTTGCCTTTGCCGCCTGCGGTCTCTGTTCGGGGAAGGAGTGGCCCATATGGTTGAAGGGCGAGGTGTAGAAGGCATCCTGGGAAGGTCTTCCTTCGCCATGAGTCCCAGCTTGACCAGGAGCTCCTTGCCCTCCTGAATGGTGGTAACAGAGTACGTGGTGCCGTTTTGGATAACCTGAAGTTTGAATGGAAATCCCCATCTGTACCGAATTCGGGCTTCCTGCAGGGGAGTCGTGATTTCTTTAAATTTACGCCTCTTGTCCAGGGTCGCCGGGGAAATGTCCGGGTAGATTTGGATCTTGACCCCCTCCAGGGTAATGTTGGGGGTGGCTCGAGAAGCCCTTAGGATCTCCTCCTTCACCAAATAATCCTTGAGACACAGGATAATGTCCCTTGGAGGTTTGTCTTCCGGGGGCTTGGGCCGCAAAGCTCTATGCAGCCTGTCACATGTAAATGCAGTGATAGGAGAAGCAGGCAGTAGGGATTGAAACAGCTTCAGCACGGCAGGGGCTATGTCAGTTATGGCCTCCGGGACCCCCCTGAGCCTCAGGTTGTTACGTCTGTTTCTATTGTCAAGGTCCTCCAAGTGGCCCTGGAGCTGGGAGACAGACTCAGAGAGGGTTTCATGATCCCTGCGGAGGTCAGAGTATGCAAGCTGTAGCTCATCATGCTTAGTTTCCAGTAAATCAGTTCTGCCTCCTAAAACAGCAAGCTCCTGTTGCAAAGTGCTGGTGGACTTATGGAGTTCGGTTTGAAACTTCTCCGCCAGTTTTGTGTACATAGCTGTGAGGCTGTCATCCAAGTCCGCTTTAGTGAGTTGTAAAGAGTACTCACCATCCCTGATCGAATGTGCAGGGGAGGTTGCAGGGCTGCCTCTGAGCTCCGGCGTGCGTCCCAGGTCAGCGCCATCTTGAGAATTCCCCGCCATCTCCCGGGCCCTGAGGAGATAATTTGTGAGGGACCGCTGTGCTGGTTTCCCGCGACGGGACTTGGCGGACGGCATGCACCGATCTTTCCCCCGGGGGTGCAGGTACTTCAGGTGCTCGAACAGCACGTTAAACGGCCCCGGGGAGTGAGATAGCGTCCCCGCTGTGACGGAGCTCCGCTCAAGTGCGACCTTCCAGGTTCGCGCCGCGCATGCGCCCCCCTTAATTTGGGCTTTTTACATTTTTTTAACAAAAAATAAAAATCGCACAGGTGATCAAATACCACCAAAATAAATCTGTATTTGGGGGAAAAATGGTAAAAATTTAATTGGGGTGCAGTGTCATTCACAGTGCATCAGCGATGAAAGCTGAAAATTGGTCTGGATAGGAAGGGGGTTTAAGTACCCAGTAAGCAAGTGGTTAAAGACTGCATACAAGTAGAACTAAAGGATCAAAGTGGATGTAAACCCAATTCATGAAATTTGAGCTGGGCACATATCTGTAGTGTTTTTGTATCTCTCTCTAAAGCCCTAAGTCCTGTGGCTTTCTCATGATTCATTCCTCTGTTATCAGCATGATAATGTCTGACAAGTTATCTGACACATGTGATAAAACCAGACAGAAATTTGTATCAGGGCAGGTGCTAGAAATAGATTAGCAGACAGCTGATCAATTCACAGCAAAGCTCTGCAAGTCTCTGCCTATGTGGAGGGGGGTGTGTGCCTTTCATGCAACCAGATGTCTCACAGTGTATGGCAAGACCCCACCCCCCACCCCCACTAGAACAGGACGAGAAAATTCTAACAGCACTTTCTAAACAGTATATAAAGCTTATTACAGCAGATGTAAAACTTTTGTAGGGAGATTTGTTTAATCTCTGTGTATCATCTGAGGCTGTTCACTTCACTTCATCCACTTTAAGAATTGAAGCTTAAAAGAATAAACAGATAATACATCTAAAATGTATCAAAACTGACAGCAGGTTCCTGTAGAGGTGTGCCCCTTTACTTACTATGTAGGCGTGGGCTCCTTTAACCCCTTTTTCTTCACCTCATTCATTAACCAAAGGGAAAATTCCCTTGCAAAGTGAACATCCTATTTGCCTTTAGTAAATCAAACCGACTGAGAGGTGTGAATGGGTCCTAAAGTGTAAATCCAGAAAAGCACTGTTTTTGTAGAATTGGGGAAGGTTAGAACCCAAGTCAGCTTTTTATTGCAAATGTGTTCCTGTTGCAAATTTTCCCTCACTTCCTGTCAAGAGAAACCATTGTCACCTGAACAGTAAATGATGGGTTTCTTATCCCTCCTTGCTCTATCCAAAACTAAAAAAGAATTTGGGCTGCAGATACCGTTTAACTTACTTTTATAGTTTTTATTGAATTTTCAGATTTTCTAAAGAAAAACTGGTCTGACAACCATAATGACTCTCAGGTAGAACTGGATGGACTGGTGTCTTTATTCAACCTTACTAACTATGTAACTATTTTACTGGCTGGTTTCAGAAATTTCTGATATAGATTAAGTGTACAAATTGGTGAAGTCATAACCCATTATCTGCAATTTTGTATTGGGTCTGTAACTCCAAGTGGTGAGCGATTGTGAACAAGACACAGTCAAACAACTAGCATTTCCAAAACAATTTAAGTTAGTAATAATGAGGTCAGATGAATCCCAAACTGAATGAAAAAAATGATAAATTATACTAAACCCAATGCCACCTTTATTTATTTTCCCAAATTCACTTAATAATGACAATATAATCTGCAATTCACATGTAATAATGTGTATAGAAGGAAAATGTAAGGGAATTGGGCGTTAAAGCATAGTTCCACCGACATTTTTCACTCCTCACAATGCAGCACTAATATGCATCCTTAAAATGAATTGTCAATTTATTATTTTATTTTCTGTTCACTTACCTGATTTATGCCTATATCTAATTTCACTTCCTTCTCTAGGGGGCAGTGGTGCCGTGTGTCATTTTCAGTTTTGCATTGGCTCCTGGGAGATCTTGGTCAGCTTGGCATGGCTTCTATGGAAATTCTTGACCAGCTTGGCATTATACGGTTCCAGTAACATTTAACATTGGCGTCTATGGAAAATCTTGGTCAGCTTGGCATGGTTGTGCCATGCCAAGCTGACCAAAATTGCACCACACTGCACATGCGTAAGATCGACAAGTGCATGCTGGGTAGCCAGCATGCACGGAATCCAGGAAGAGGGACACTGTGGCTTCAGATGCCCACACTAAAGATGGCCTCGCTGAGCAGAAACTTCACAAAGTAAGAAAACGATGGTGCACAGATAGAAAACCAGGCATAGTTTACAGCATACCTTTGTTACATTGCATGAGGCATGAATATTAGGCTTGTGCAATTCTTTTGGTAACGAATCGAAATTCGGCCAAATTTTGCATCTTTCGGACATTCGGATGCATCCGAATTTCCTAACAAAAAAATAACGAATAACAATGAATACAAAAGAAATATAACGAATGAATCCAAATGAATTCGAATGAAGTTGATCATTCTTTAAAGATCTAAGGAAACAAAAGGTCAGCTCAAAGTAAATCTTATAGTCCAATCAGCTAATTCATTTTGTGCCGGAGGATGGATTACTGGCAAAGTGCATTCCTGAGAACTGAGTTAGAAGGGTGTTGTATTGTATTTGAGCCGAGGAGAAGAGACGTTGTCATTGTGTGTGTTAAAAGATTCAATAAACAAACAACTTTCCAAACTACGCATCATTATCACGAATGTCTATACATACATAAATAGCGAATTTCAATGAATACGAACGAATGAATTCAACACTCTACGAATAATAATGAATTGTCCGAAAACGTATTAACGTAACATAACGAATATAACAGAACGAAATTATGCATTTTACGAATGACAACGAACCAAAACTAAACACAATTTTCCGTTGTGCACAAGTCTAATGAGGATTCTAGGGGTGTTTTTATCTTAAAAATCATATTTCAGGCCGTAACCCTGCTTGATAATATAGTATAAATTTATATTGGTTAAAAAATTTGGATTTATTCAACATGTAAAAAGACATACATACATATATCAAAAAAGAGGGCTAACAAAAAAGCCCACAAATTAACATATACAGAACCTGCCATAAAAAGATCTTTGCATGGAGATTGCCAACGTGTTTCATTGGCTAGTGGCCCGCTTCTTCAGGGCTTTATTCCATAGCATCTGACTTCACACCTTTAAACTGTCTGGCATGCTTAGACTAAGGGGGAGACCAATGATGAACCATCTTGTGGAAGACAACTATATCGCTTGAAATACCCAACAGAATCAGGGAGCAGTTGCTAAAAATGCTCTCAACTGGATGTAATGAATGGATGGAAATAAAAGTGCAAACTGCACAGATCCTTCAGTGAACGGGATATATTCAATGAATCTGTAAACAAAGGTTCCCGAAAACAACGTGAAAACAAACCCACAGAAAAGGGCCCCCATATGTCCTCTATAAATTAAATGAAGGGAGAGTGGGTACAGTTGCGATATAGTTGTCTTCCACAAGACGGTTCAATATTGGTCTCCCCTTAGTCCAAATACACCAGAGAGTTTAAAGGTGTGGAGTAAGACACTATGAAATAAAGCCCTGAAGAAGTGGCCCTCTGGGCCATGAAACATGTTGGCAATCTCCATACAAATACCCTTTTATGGTATGTTGTGTATATATATGTTAATTTGTGGGCTTTTTCGAGGAACTTTTTGATAAAGAATGTGAGATTACAAAAAATTTATTTTTGGATAGGGGTTTTCATATTTAGATTATTGAGTCAGGCAGGAAAATTGCTAAGGAAAGAGATCGGAATAATTTATTGAAAAAGAGCAACACACAGTATGGAAGTGGGATACGCTTTAATAGAAAGAAAAATTATGAAGCAAATAAGGTTACATTTGTTACAACTTTTTTTTAAAGAATATCATTATATAGTAAACCATATAAATAAATCTTCCTATTTTGTATACAGACAAAGAATTACACACTGTATTAGAACAAGGTTGCAGATTTTCAAGTCGAAGAGCACAAAAATCTTTCACTTGATTTTCATGTACAGGTTCTTACACATATGGGGTTAAAACATGTAAATATTATCCCTTGAATCTTTGCACCAAGACTTTTGATTCCTTGGTTACAGATGAAAGTTTCAAAATGAAGCATTACATAAATTGTGGCACCACCTATGTCATATATTTCATTTATTGTACAGCCTGTCATTTACAGTATGTGGGATGCACAATATGTTGTCTCAGGACCGATATTGGAGAGCACTTTTGCGACTCTGCCAACTTACAAGCAAAGCAGATATTGAGTGTCTGTAACATTTTAGAGACGTGCCAGGGGGTCACTAGCTCTTTCAGATTTTGTGAAATTGAGAGAGTGTAAGTGTCTGTGAGAGGTGGGGATAGATGCAAGTTATTATAGGGGGAGGTATGGTGGATACACAGGATGCAGAGCAGGACACCCCGGGGTTTAAACCTTAGGTGGGACCTGGATCTGTATTTAGGTTAAATCCTCCACCTTCACAGCTATCATTATTTTGTTTCTTACCATCTCTATCCCCTGGCTTCACATGCTTTCTCTGCTGAAATTATTTTATTCATATTTTTTTGTCTTTGTGGGTAATTATTGATCTTAATCTTTGTCTTTTGGTTTGACTATAGAAGTCATCAGTCATACCAAACAGATGCAATCTTGGTAATTACCGAGGTGTGCAAGACTGTGTGGCTATATATTTGTTTTGTCAATTTGTATGTAACCAGCTATGAGTAAGGTCATGTTTTGACTGAAACAGAATAGCGTTGGTTGCTCTATGAAATATTTTACTCCTTGGAAATAATAAAGAAGAAGTTTTTGTACTCACCTTGTTACTGACATGTCATGATTTGCATGTGCATACATACACCAAAGCACTAGTGCCATGAAATGTGCCTCCCTACATAATGGGATGCATGTCATCATACTGCGTGACATCCACAGGATTTTGGTGGTTAGGGTTGAGTAGATTGGGTTTGGAGGGATTGGGAAGAATGTTGGAGGAGGTTGTGTGTATGGGAGGAGGTGTTATCTCCCTAAGTGGTGTTTTTACCATTCTGAGTGCCATTTTACATCCTCTTAAAGCGGGAGTAAACCCGCAGAATTTTTTTTCATACCTGCAAGGGAAAAGGCATAAAGAGCTAGTATGCACTGCATACTAGCTCATTATTAAATATTTACCTTGGAACGAGGCCCCGACATCTCACCCGATACACGCCGATGGAGCTGACATGTTCCCTCCGTGCGTGTTCCGGATATCGCGGCTCTGGCGCTGTGAGTGGCCAGAGGGGCGATATTGTCGATTTCTTTCCGGCAAGGTCCGGCATCTGCTGGGCTTCCAGCCAAGAAACCCCCTGAGTGCATGCGCTGCTGCAATCAGCGGCTTATTGCCAGGTAAAAAAAGATTTTTTTTACCTACAGGTAAGCCTTATTATAGGCTTACCTGTAAGTAAAAGTGAAAAAATGAGTATACAACCGCTTTAATGTTATTTAACAGGCCTGCACAGCCTATAATCTTGAAGCCTCTGATGAAGTTGGCTGTGTCAAACAAAACTGGCTAGGCATTTGTTTGACCTCGTTGTTTTGCAATGGTATCTCCCTTTTATGAGAATTTAAAGATGGAATTTTTACAATGCATATGCCATTTTCCCCTTTTCTTTGGAACTCTGGGGCAGTGAGTGATTGGTCCTGCTTATTTGATGCATTATTGCTTGTCTACGGATTTTTAGTGGGGACTGGCTGAATTGATTGCATTTAAGTGGTCCTCGTGGAAGTATGCGCATGGTGGATATATGTCTGAGCATGAGCACTACTAATTGTGAAAGTGTGGGATAAATCAAACTAGAGATGCACACGCACTTGAAATATATGAGCATCTTGGATTGATTCATTATGAATATAAGGACATTATCTATAACAGCATTCTACTGTATATGTTCCATTAATATGTAAGCATGAGTTACAGAGTCATTACACTCTGGTTGGACCCACTATGCTGCATTTGTCATGGCAATGTTATATATGGCTATAATTATGGTGATCCTTGGTGAACAAGTGCATCATAGTCTTATTGAGAAATCTATACTGGGTGAAATCCACGTGTGAATACGTTTATGCACAGTCTGAAAACTCTTCAGATCAATCAATCCTGTTTTAATGAGCCACCACCCGCTGGCTTCCCAAGCAGTGACTCTTCCTTGCTTTCAGCATTAGGGATGGCTTATACGCTGTTAAGGAGGAGCTGGCACTTGCCAGCTTCCTAACAACTATTAATCATCCCTGATTCCCTGCTGACAACAGAATGCAAACAAAAAAGCCAACATAGAAAAAATGAAACAGTTTGCCCCCCCCCCCCCATCGATATCAGGCCTTTTGGGTCTGGTGTTGAATTTAAGGGGGACTCCATGCCAAAAAAAAGTGCAGGGTCCCCCCAATTGCCCACCCCTCATGATGTCAAGGGGCAAGGGGTCTCTGAGTGATGACATGGAGGCAGGGCTATCTGGTGACGTCATTGAGATACCGCACAGGGGGAATCATTAGCTGCAGGGGGAAACGACTGTAATTTAGTGAGTGACAAGCGACAGGAGCAGACGTGTTTGTTGGGCGACAAGTTTTTTTTCATGTTGGCCAGCAGCAGGCTTTCATTGCGATTGATGATGGATTTACATTGAGGGACATGTTTTTGTGAATGGGTAGGGGTACTACCCCATATTTATTTTCATGGGGGAAGCCAGGATCTGGGGGCCATCTTCTTAAAGGAGGCTTCCAGATTCCAACAAGCTACCCCCAATACTCCACCAACAACAACTTGGCCAGGGTTTGGAAGAAGCCTTTGTCTTCATCTACATTGGGACAAGGTACTTTGCAGGGGGTACCAGACTGATATGGTTCAGGAGGTGCTCCACTCTCCTCCCCTTTCCAGGCATGCCAGGCTGCCTGCTGGGATAAGGGCATGGAATTTATTTTGGGGAAGACACTATGCCATTTTTTGTAATGGGGTCCCCCTTAAAATTCATACCAGACCCAAAGGGTCTGAACATATGGTTTGAGAAAGCAGGCAAGATCTGTAAAACATGTAACCATTCTACAATCATATTACCAAGGTCATCTCAGGTGGAGAAGGGCAGTGAGTCAAGCTCAAATCTTACAGGAAAAGTCGATTTCTACATTTAACATCAGCTATTTGAATATCTGGATCTATCAATTATTTGGCATGTGATTTATACTCTGCTTATACATTTTCATCATATTCTTAGTCTCAGGTGTTGAAATTTATGACAGGTTAATTTTGATTTAAATACCAGTTGCCCACTCAGCACTTTCCCCACTTTTTCTGCACACCTATAAATGTGGAAAAAAATGAACGTGCTTTGCCCGTTTAGTGGAAAATTACAAATGCTTTTGGCGAGAGCTTCTCTCAGTGTAAAATAAAGCACAGTTGTGCTTGCAGAATTAGATTTTAAAAATACTGGGTTTCATGCATAAATTATTGTAAGACAATGTAATTAAATGTACTAAAAAGGGTAATGTGATTGTAATATATACAATTTAAACACCAGCATTTAAATACGTACAATTATATACAGTATATACTGTATATATAAAGTGTATATACATAGAGAGAAAGAGAGAGAGAGAATTTGATTAAATTATAAGTTGAATTAGAGGTCAGTGTAATGAAAAAAATGTAACCTAAAACTCTATAGTAATTATAAAATATTTCCAACAATAACATTTAATTGAAATAGTGTAAAAACAGATTCAATTTAAATATATTTTTGAAAGAAAATCGTGTTTCCCCGCAGGAAGAACATGTATATTTAGGATTGCGCAATTAAAACCAGGGGGATGTGTGCTCAACTCTAATGAATATGCATGTTCCTAATTTAAACTGGAATGTGTATGTCTTTAATGAGCATGCACAAGTGCATGTTTGTTAAATTTCAGCAAGGTATCCCTGTAGCATTGTCCAAGATTGACAGCTTGTCATGTAAGCTTTCAGTCTTGATGAAGATCAAGGTGTTATGTTAGTTGCTTGTGAATTTCTCTTTGAGTAGAATCACATTTTTGCCTGATGCATTTTGTGTTGAAACCAATAGAAATGATTGAAATCACACATCGACAACAATCAAATGCATGGAATATGTGCTACACACATATAAAAGATAATGCTACCTACGTCCTAAAATTTCACATACAAAAAAGAATGTTTGATTGAGGCACTTTCATGGTACGGTAGAAACTACACAATGCTTAGGTTTAAAATTGAAAAAAATGTATTACATCAAATATATTAAAATTCAGACATAAAAAGGGGGAAAAGATAAGGAAACAAAACAATGAACAGATTATTGGTCCATAAAGGACAGAGCACAACTCTAGCAAGACATCACTTCCTTTACTACAGATTGGGTGAGGTGTTCTCCATTGCATGAGGGACCTCAATCAACATAGTTCCAAGCTCATACTCTACATGTTTCGCAGACTACCTGTTCTTCAGCAGTGGTATTCATGAACAATGCAATCTATAAAAGAAATATATAAAAGATACAATAATATACAAGACACAAATAGAAACTTTTAGAATCATAACTAGGTGCTAAAATTACATGTATATGCTATGTAATGGATTTCTGAAAGACAACGATACAAAGACAATAAACAGACCCTAAAATTCCCAAACAGTTCCAAAAAGCCATATAGACATGATAGGGCCATACTCTCCGAGGGACCCACATCAATGACATACGGAACTGCGACGCCAATTGGCACTCTTCCAGGTGAGTGCGGGAACCAGGTGGAAGGTAAGTAAGGATGAACATTAGTAGAGGTAAGTGGTAAATAGTATTGTATTATAAAAGAGACTCAAAACAGATCTACATAATTTGGGGTACAGTTAACGTACCACCCCCTCAAAAATTAAACTGACATAATACCAGATCATATGCACCTAAAATATTTTTACAATAAGCTAACACTGGCGGTGGAATATAAACCAGAAAAAGGTTCTCACAGATGATGTATAGTTGGGTGCAGGCATGTACTGGCCATCGGGACTACCGGGAGATTCCCGGTGGGCCGATGGCACAGTGGGCCGGTTTCAGTGACAGCCTAGCCAAATGAATGGCTGCGCTACTCGCACAGCCATTCATTTGAGCACCGCTGTACTTCTGAGCACAGCGCGGCGCACTTCGGCTCTTTCCGCCCCCACTCGGCGCTCTCATAACACATCTTCGGCCACCTCCGTCACCGCTCGGCTTCCCCCGCCCTGCTCCTCTCCGACAGCGAACAAAACTCGGCTATCTCCGGCGGCCCCCGCGGTAACGGACGCTGTGAGTTTAAATGAGCCGGGGGCCGCCATGAGAGCAGCCGACAGGCAGAGAAGTCCCTGGAGCAGACGAGGGAGCCTGGAGGATGGCGGTGCTGCAGGAACCCATCCAGGTAACCGGCCGGCCCATTGAATACTGTATATAGCACATGGCTGGATATATATATATATGCTGTGCATGTGTGTATATTATATATATATATATATATATATATATATATATATATATATATATATATATATATATATATATATATATATATATATATAGCTGTGTGTATATATATATATATTAGCATCACATCCTTTGCTATATATTCAATTTATCTGTGGGTTTGTGTTAGGCCCCTTTCACACATGCAGATGATATGTCCGTATTTCATCCATCCGTTTGCAGATGAAATACGGGCATACATTCATCCCTATGGGATAGCGGGTGTCTGCGGATGAACACCAGCAGTGTGCTGTCGGCTTCTGAGTTTGCATACTCCTGCTATGTGTCTAGCCGGGCCGTGATGACGTCACTCTCGTGCAAGTGCACAGCATACTGTTTTTGTGCGCGTTTGCAAAATTGGAGTGGGCCGGTCTGGATGAAGTCCAGGGCCAAATTTTATATATATAGCTGTGTGTATATATATATATATATAGCAAAGGATGTGGTGCTAAATAAAATAACATAAAACATCCATTTGGTGAAAATAATGGTTAAAATAATATGCAAAATCCAACATAGTTCACCAAAACTGTCAATTAATATTAAAATGTGCATAAAAATATTTTCAGCAAAAAAATCATATATAAAAATGCTTATAATTAAAAACCCCCCTTTTTTTTGTACTCTTTTTGCACTTTAATACCAAGGACATAGTTTGGATAAAATGGTTTTAATTATAAGCATCGTTTATATACAAATTTTTTGCTGAAATTTTTTTTTATGCACATTTCAATATTAATTGACACGTTTGATGTACTTTTAGCTATGTTGGATTTTTTGTATTATTTGAATCATTATTTGCACCAAATGGATTTTTTTATGTTATTTTGGTTAGCATCACATCCTTTGCTATATATTCAATTTATCTGTGGGTTTGTGTTAGGCCCCTTTCACACATGCAGATGATATGTCCGTATTTCATCCATCCATTTGCAGATGAAATACGGGCATACATTCATCCCTATGGGATAGCGGGTGTCTGCGGATGAACACCAGCAGTGTGCTGTCGGCTTCTGAGTTTGCATACTCCTGCTATGTGTCTAGCCGGGCCGTGATGACGTCACTCTCGTGCAAGTGCGCAGCATACTGTTTTTGTGCGCGTTTGCAAAATTGGAGTGGGCCGGTCTGGATGAAGTCCAGGGCCAAATTTTTGTCCCAGTCCAGCCCTGGTTGGGTGTGTTGACAAGAAGGGTTTATGGATTACAAAGAAGGCCTCATCTTGCAAGGATTCATAAAAGATTGTATATAGTCGTAAGATTTTAATCCACATAGATCACAAATAGAATAAATCGCAGCATAAAAGAAGTCTGGTCTACAAGGGGAAAAAAAAAGACCCAATAGTAACCTAAAAGCATATTAGAAAAAAAATCCAAACGTAGGGATGTGAATAATCTTCTAATACAAACTAACACTTTGTATTAGAAGATTAATACAAAGTGTTTGTTTAGAAGAACCTCATCTTAACCGCTTGCCAATCAGCCACCGTCATACTGCAGCAGGTTGGCACAGCTGCACGAATCGCCGTAGGTGTACATTGGCCGCCAGAGGTGTGCCGCTGGAGCCAATGAGTGTGACTGGTGTCTGCGATCGCTCCATAGAGAGCCAGAATAAGGATTTGTGTATGTAAACAAACAGATCCCTGTTCTGACAGAGGAGTAGAAAGAGAACTGCTGTTCCTATTGATCAGGAACAGTGATGTCTCTCCTCCTCCAGTCAGTACACTCCCCCCACAGTTAGAAACATCTCCCTAGGGAACAATTAACCCCTTGACCGCTCCCTAGTGTTAACCCCTTCCCTGCCAGTGACATTTATATAGTAATCAGTGGCGAGTGTTAGCTCTGATCGCTGTATATGTCACTGGTCCGAAAAAAGTGTCAAAAATGTCTGATCTGTCCACCGCAATGTCGCAGTCCCACTAAAAATCGCAGATCGCCACCATTACTAGTAAAGAGTAAATTTTAGCAGCAGGGAGGGGAGTGAAGAGGTGCACAGGACCTTGGATACCTTCAGGAAGCATGCCTCACTGCATTGTGCTGACCAGGAAAGAACCTCTGCATGGAGCCAATCAAAAGAGGGGTTGTGCCTCTGTAACCAAGGATAACCAATAATCAACGGAAACCTGGGTGAGGAAATAACTTGGAATTGGATTATCTCATGGTGAAGAGCCCCTAAGGCCATGGACAATGGAACCATCTCATGAGTCACATGGGCAGGCTGTAAAAGTCTCCCATCCAGAGCCTCAATGGCAATTGGAGTGTCATGCAGCTACAGCGGAATCGAGTACTGCAAAATAAATGCAGCATCAATGAACAGGCCTGCAGCCCCATAAAAAACTTGGAATATCTGAGAACATCCAAGAGATTGAAACCACGACAGGCAAGGTGGGCACTTTTTTTTTTTTCAAGATTCCTGTTCCACATCACGTACAGACCAGGGTCAAAGAATATTAAACCAGATGCACTTTCCCATATGTTCAATAACCCTGAGGCCGCGTACACACGGGCGGACTGTTCGCCCAACTTTGTCCGCTGAACAGTGTTTCAGCGGACAGTCCGCTCGTGTGTGGGCTTCAGCGGACAGTTTCAGCGGACAGTCTGACGAACAAAGTTTTTCGGAAATCCCGTAAAACTGTCCGCTGAAACTTGGTTTGAGCGGACAGTCCGCTCGTGTGTAGGCTTGTTCGTCAAACTAAGTCTCGCGCATGCTCAGAAAGAATTTACGCGCCGAAGGTTGCATTGCAGTGTATAGGACGTCGTTTTTCTAGTCCCATCATACGTGCCGTGCACGTCATCGCGCATGGTTTTCAGCGGACTGTTCGTTCATCGTGTGTGGTCAAGTCCGCTCATGCTAATTTTGAGCGGACTGTTTGTCAAACTGTTTGACGAACAAGGTTGGGCGAACAGTCCGCGCGTGTGTACGCGGCCTGAGAAATCTACACTTCCAAACACCATACTCCCTTCGGGGAACTTCCTGTTGCTTCAAGGGGATCTCATATACTGAATTAAACAAACTTCTGCTGAGTTGGCCCCATCTTCTGAAACCAGCATAAGGGCACAGGATGGTTTAAGTTGGCACAAGGGCAACATTGTGGTCCAGGAGAACCTAAGGGTAGCAGTGCTGGAGCTCTACCATGACCATAAGTTGGCATTTCGGTGCTCTGAAGACGGCCAAATTGATACAGCACGCAGTTTGGTGGCCTCAGCTGGTAGGCGACTGCAAAAGTTATGTGGAGTCATGTAACACCCGCTCTCAAAGCAAGAAGAGCCTGGTGTCTATTGAAGCCATTACCCGTCCCAGAGAGACCCTAGATGATTTTGATGGATTTCATTGTGGAACTTCCCCCAGAAGAAGGTTTTTCTACTATTTTTATGGTGGTGGACAGGCTGTCCAAAATGGCTCACTTTCTGCCTATAAAAGGAACACCCTCAGCTATGGAGACTGCGAAGATCTTTATTAGAGAAATAGTGAGTCCCAGCCAACATTGTGTCTGACCAAGGTGTCCAGTTCACCTCCAGGTTCTGGAAGGCTCTGTGGTTCCCTTAGGATAAAGTTGGCTTTTTCTTCTGCTCACCACCCCCAGACGAACAGACAAATGAAGAGAACCAATCAAACCTTAAACTCTCCGTTGCTTATTTTCCTTCTCACAGCATTACTTGGTCTCTTTACTGCCTATTGCTTACAATAACTCTTACTGAGTTTGCTTACAATAACTCTCTTCATTCTGCCATCAAGCAGACTCCATTTTTTGCTAGCTACGGCTTCTACCCATCCTTCCTGCCCAGTGCCATACCTGCGGTCTCTGAGACAATGGACTTCTTTCTTACAAACAATAAACTATTAAAGGAAACCATGACCAAGACACAGCAATATATCAAAAAAATGCTTGACAGAAAAAAGCAAGGAGAGCTTATTCTGGAACCTGGCAACCAGGTATGGTTATCTACGGTTAACTTAAAAATGTATTGTCCCTCAAGGAAACTGGACCCTAAGTTCGTGGGGTCTTTCCCTGTAAAGAGGAAGATTAACAATGTAACTTATGAACTTGAGTTGCCTGATATTCTTAAGATCCATTCAGTGTTCTATGTGACATTATTAACCCCTTTGCTGACCAAAGTACTGGTCCACCGGAACCTGTAATAGTTGACTATGAGGAAGAATTTGAGGTGGAAACATTTCTGGATTGTATAAAAAGGTACAACCAGATCCAGTACATGATAAAATGGAAGGGGTTTTTGGCCGGAAGACAATTCCTGGGAGACTGATGGCAATATACATGCTGAGGAGCTTATGCAGTCTTTCAAGAGATCCCATGCCACAAACCTGTCTCAACTGGGCATTAGGGATGAGCCGAACACCCCCCGGTTCGCACCAGAACCTTCGAACGGACTGAAAATTCGTACGAACTTTAGAACCCTATTAAAGTCTATGGGACTCGAATGTTCGAAATCAAAAGTTCTTATTTTAAAGGCTAATATGCAACAGACAACACCAGCAATAAGGGGTATCTTCAGGTGTATACTGTGCTGGAGGCACACAACACCCACTTTAACTTATGCAGATGCCTGTATTAGAGAACACCAGCAATAAAGGATCGATACAGGTGTATACTGTGCTGTGCTGAAGGCACACAACACCCACTAACTCCTGCAGATGCCTGTATTAGAGAACACCAGCATAAAAAGGTAGATACAGGTGTATACTGTGTTGTGCTGGAGGCACACAACACCCACTAACTCCTGCAGATGCCTGTATTAGAGAACACCAGCAAAAAAGGGTAGATACAGGTGTATACTGTGCTGGAGGCACACAACACCCACTTTAACTCCTGCAGATGCCTGTATTAGAGAACACCAGCAAAAAAGGGTAGCTACAGGTGTATACTGTGCTGGAGGCACACAACACCCACTTTAACTCCTGCAGATACCTGAGAAAAGAACACGCTGTCCCTGCCTATCTTGCTCTTTCCCTGCACGCCAGAACACACTACACAAGGCCGCTGCGCTGGTGGCCTTATATAGTTTGGGCGTGTACTAAACCCCTGAGCTATAACTGGCCACAGGCAGCCTGCCTGTGGCCAATTATTGCTCTCCTCGCTGCCGGCGCTGTGATTGGCCAAGCATGCGGGGTCACAGTGCATGCTTGGCCAATCATGAGCCAGCAATGCACTGCGATGGCGAAGTGCATTGTGGGCTGTTTGTGCCACACGAATTTGGTGCGAATGGTCCACAAAGTTCTGAATTCGCCGAACAGACGAACGGCCAATGTTCGAGTCGAACATGCATTCGAGCCAAACACTGAGCTCATACCTACTGGGCATCCAGAGGCTGCCCTTGAGGAGGGGGCACTGTCAGGAAAGTATCTGTGGTAGACGCAGTACTGGCCTCTCTGGCGTGCCGGTGCACATTGGTGCGCATTCTCTGGCGCATGTTGGTGCGCATGCTCCTGTGTGCTCTGGCGCCTGGGTGCGCGGCACTTGGCGCCAATCAGCCTATCTGAACTGGAAGTGCACTCTGGATCGGTGCTATCTGATCTGCAGCTCCCTGTGACACTTGCTTCTGTTTACCTGTCTTGAACGTTTGATCTCCTGATTGCCTGGCTTGCCCTTTGGATTCTCCTTGTCTTCTGCCTACACCAGACCTCGGCCTGCCTTTGACTCTGAACCCGGCTGCTCCTCTGGTACTTCTTTGCCTATCTGTTGTCGACCCTGGCTTAATCCAACCTGTTTGCTCTACTGCTGCTCAGCATCATCTGCCTGTATATCTGCCTGCCTGTCTGTCTGCTGTTCAGTTGGTGAGTATCTCCACTGCATCTGGGATCCGGAGCTGCCTTTCCTGCAACTCTCATACCATTCTGCACTCCCGTGCCTTCTGTTTGCTCTACCAGGAGCCACAAGTCAGACACATAAGGGAGATCTTCCTCTGCTCCATTTGGCTCATCAGTCAGGTACGTGAAAATCTGACACCCCTACTTAACACCACACTCTGGGTATGCTTCAAGACAGTCTTTCCAGCTTCCCTCTCCACTTGAGACTATCCTCTGTTTCCCATATTAGGTAATCCGGGGTTTCCACATGGACTAGGAATGTCTGAGTTTAAGACACTTTCTCACATGGGTTAAGACCAAGCATCTTATTTTTTGGAAGGGGGCCATTGGCCTTCCCTTCTGTCATTAACGAGTGATACTGGCCGTTTTCAACTTCCTATTTGGAATACAATATTAGAAATAAAACAAGAACAGGAAGTTGGGACTTTGAACAAAGCACAAGGTTTTCAAAAGAGTAACTTACTACATTGTTTGATTCATGTCTGGTTGAAAAAAGTTAACACGATACTAACACGGGTAGCAATAAATATCACAGGGTTAAAATTCCATAATTTGTCAACATATATATATACACGTAATTTGTATGAACAATGCCTGCCTGGCCCATGGCCTCATGAATCCCTATCATAATGGTAAAAAGCACATAACACATAAAATCTCATAAAAAATATCTGGCACACGGCATATGTAAGCTTTACACGTTTAATGGCTGTAGTCAATCTGTTGATCCTTTCCCTACTTATTCTCTCCTAACTACTTTTTTCTATTTTCTTTTTCATTTCTTTTTTTTTTTCCATAAAGATTTTATTATGTATTTCAAGGTAATTACAGCACAGTGTAACAATATAACAATGTAAAAAAATGGGTAACAGGTTCCATTAGAAGTTTTCCAAAACAAAGATTCACATGTTCGGAGTATAGTAGTTATCCAAGGCAAACAAATTCCATATATATCTTATTTGCGTCATGAGAGAAAGAATTTAGTCAATACTCTAGGGTGTAAGTTTTTCTCAAGGCATTATGACTCCTTTCAGAATAGTTTATTGCTATTTCAACAGTTTTCTGGAACCACCTGTTAGAGCATAGGTACATTAGCTCAAACTTTACCCACTTATCCTCCTCTGTAGTCAGGGACATGCGGCATGGTATCGGGTTCTTTTTCATTTCTTAACCAGCTCTACTCTTCCCTTTTCTTCTGTTCCTTGGAACAAACAAACTGATAGGAACAGGAGGTACAGACCTCATTTTGTGGCGATTTTGCACCGTTTTATATCCAACAAAATGAGACAAAGACGTTTTTTTGTGGACATATCTTTTATTGTATTGCTATATGAGATGTTGATATTACATTTCCTTGACCCAATTGTTGGGAATACTGTATATTATCTATGTTGAATTGACCACAATCGCTTTGTGTTGTTGTAATTGAACTTCCCTGAGGTCTAAATAAATACAAATTAGATGTGAAAAAAGCCTTTTGTGTGCAGTAGCCCCCCTCAGCCTCCCTAATACTTACCTGAGGTCCCTCTAGATCAGAGGTATCTTTTGGCTCTCTATCTGTTGCAGAACAGATCCCATCATGCCTCTGCAAGCTTGTTACTGTCAGCCTTGCAATGCCTCATGGGACTTGTAGTTCCACAACAGTTGGAAGGCCACTAGTTTGACACCTGTGCTCTAGATCCAGCGATGTTGCAGTATTGTCTCTATTGCCTGGGACTCCCCTCCTCATTGGCTGAGACAGCAGCATGGCGCCATTGGCTCTCGCTGCTGTCAATCAAAGTCAGTCAGCCAATGAGGAGAGAAAGAGGACGGGGATGGCTCTGTGTCTGAATGGAGACAGGGAGCTGTGTCTCCACTGCCTCATAGCAAGTTGCTTGCAGTGGGGGCACTCAAGAGCAGGGAGGGGCCAGGAGAGCCGATAAGGGACCCCAGAAGAGGAGGATCTGGGCTGCTTCTTGCAAAGCATTACACCAGGCAAGTAAGTATAACATGTTTTTTTTATTTTAACAAAAAAAAAAAAAGAGAGACAATAACTTTAATATATGTATGTAGCGGTTGGTTACTACAAGTTACTAACATCCATCAAATCACCCTGCTGCCAGACCCCATCTATCACTTCTAAGACAATGAGCAGTCATTTGCGTAGTTTTGTTACGTTTATTACGGGATACAACTTGGTTGGGGTAAAGGAAGATATGGGATGCCCATAACACCTAATGAATTGTAATCACATTTGTAGAACATTGATTAGCAGCTTTAGCCCTGAAAATTATGCACTTCTAATGCCCCATACACACAGTCTGAATTTCCGACAGAAAAAGTCAGACAGGAGCTTTTCATCGTATATTCTGACCATGTGTATGCCCCATCGGACTTTTACGTCGAAAATGCTGACGGATCTAGAAAGAGACCATGTTCTATATTTTTCCGACTGAACAAATTCCTATCGGGAAAACACACAAACTAGCTGTAGTCAAACCAGATTGGATTTTCAGACGGAAAATGTTCGATGGGAGCCTTTTGTCAGAAATTCCGACCGTGTGTAGGCTCCATTGGACAGTTTCCATAGGAATTTCCTTTGCACAAAGTTTGAGATCTGGTTCTAAAATTTTCTGACAACAAAATCTGTTTGTACAAATTCTGATCGTGTGTACACAATTCCGACGCACAATGTGCCACGCATGCTCGGAATCAAGCAGAAGAGCAGCACTGGCTATCGAACTTAATTTTTCTCAGCCCATTGTACGTGTTGTATGTCACCTCATTCTTGACGTTCGGATTTTCCGACCAACTTTGTGTGACCGTGTGTATGCAAGACAAGTTTGAGCCAACATCCGTCGGAAAAAAAATATGGGATTTTGTTGTCGGAATGTCCGATCGTGTTTACGCAGCATTAGACTCCTGTATTATCACTTTCAGTTATACGAAAAGGGATCACTCTGAATGACCCCAGTTTGCTGGCTTTACTTGAATGGTGTTGCTTCAGCAAATCAATAAGCCAGAGGCATGCAATACCTCTCCCTGGTGGTTTAGTGAATTGGTAGCTACACAGTCTCTTGGAAGGTATTACTGGAGTGCTTTACCAGGCCAGAGATACTTGGTACCTCTCCCCGACGGCCTAGCAGATGGTAATAGGCAGACTACTGTTCCCAGCCAGTCCATAACTGCAAATGCTGCATTCCCCGACCACAGCATTCTGCGCTACTCTCAACAATTCTCCTTTTCCTTCTTTCACACTGACCTTCTCCACAGGAAAAGTTCTGTGTTCCCTGGTCACAGAACTTTGGTCTATTCTCCTCAGTCCTACTGTTGCCTCTTCTTCACTAATATTCTCCTGTGTGCAAGTCCTGTGTTCCCCGGTCATAGCAGCTTGACACCAACTCCATGATGAAGATCTTCCTCCAGGAATACATCCTAGCAGCTCCTCCAGCCCTCCTCTATGCTCTGCGAGTCCCCCACATGGGGATACCCTGCGGCAGCTACCTAAAACTCCATTCTCATTTTCTCCTGCATCGTCAGAACTCCCAGGCAGCATGTGACCCCAGCTTATATGGGAGGCCTGCCCCCTGGCAATACTGAATGGGAATTGGCCAGACCTCCTCACATGAGCTGCCGGTCACCCAAACTTAAAAGTACAATTTCAGTGTTTGCGGGTGACACCACGTTATGCAGTGAAATAACATCCTTATAGGATGTCTCTAACTTACAAGCCAACCTCATTGCACTGTTTAATTGGGCAACTATGTGGCAAATGAGGTTTAAAGTGGTTGTAAACCCTTACAAACCACTTTGACCTACATGTAAGCCTAGATTAAGGCTTACCTGTAGGTCCAAGAAATATCTCCCAAACCTATACGGTTTAGGAGATATTTGCCCGAAGACAGGCACCTCTATCTACGGCGCATGCGCCGTAGACAGCGGCGCGCAGGCGCACTGAGCGGGGCATCGTCGATGACGGCAATGCCGCGAGTCTCGGCTCCCATGCGCATGCGTGGGAGTGACATCATCGCTGCTCCGGCGAATCACAGCGTCGGAGCAGCGAGACCCACGGAGACCCACCAAGAAGATGGACGCTCGGAACTACAGGGGACAGCGGTGACTTTGCTGGCTCCTGTGTCAGGTAAGTGACACATAATGGACTACTATGCGATGCATAGTAGTCCATTATGCTTTGCCTTTGCAGGGAATGAAAGAGGAAGTAACACCCATCAGGGTTTACTTCCTCTTTAATGTTGATAAATGATATATATATAGTACAAGTGCTGCTCTAGTATAAAGTGATTTAATAAATAAACCATATGTGTCAAAGTTAGCATATTCCAGCTACAATACATGAATAGTATTCAGTGCATCATTGCATAAAGTGTCATGTGCATATACACATGAATTCCTTATTGGAATTAACAAAAATAAACATGAGTTTATAAAACAGTGATAGTCCAAATAAAGGGTGAAAAAAGTCCAATGTTCTATTCCAGTGTTATTCCAATAGTTGTGAATGGCGACCATATCCCTGTGCAAATAACTACAATGGGATTATCCACTACCGCAAGGGGAAAATGCGCTTACCAGAGATCAAATACCAGCAGCACTAAGTCAAACAGGCTGATATAAACGCATATCACTAAGAGGATAATCCACGGTTGCTTCCAGGGTCTCACGCCTCAACATTAGGGCCGTGTCGCTTCTCTCATAGAATACTTTTACAGTGAGGGATGTTCACACTCTCAACTTCTTTCGGGTGTTTAAAATAGAACGAAGAACACTGACTGCCTATGCCAGGGAAGCAACTGAATACAGACTGTAACACATTAAAAAGCATGGGCTCTCTAATGAGCAAAATGGCGGGAATCCACAGGTACATTCATGTTTTGTAGCTGGAATATGCTAACCCCCACACTTCTCTCCAGCCTCCCACAGTGCTCTCAACCCCCCCTCAGTGCTCTCCAGCCCCCCACAGTGCTCTCAACCCCCCCCCCCCCCCCACAGTGCTCTCAACCCCCCCCCCCCACAGTGCTCTCCACCCTCCCACAGTGCTCTCCACCCCCCCCCCAGTGCTCTCTAGCCCCCACAGTGGTCTCCACCTCCCCCCCACAGTGGTCTCCAGCCCCCCACAGTGGTCTCCAGCCCCCACAGTGCTCTCCACCCCCCCACAGTGGTCTCCAGCTCCCACAGTGCTCTCCAGCCCCCCATGCTCCCCACCCCTCTTCTTTCTGCACCCAGCACTCTCTGCCCCGTGCTCTCCAACCCTGTTCTTTTTGGCTCCCCCTCCAGTGCTCTCTCAAGCTCCCCCCCAGCACTCTCCGCTCCCCACCCCTGTACTCTCCCCTCCCCCCTGCATTTTGCCCCGACCCATGTGCTCTCCAACTCTGCCAGTCCTCTCCGCCCCCCCCCCCATAGCGCTCTCCAGTCCCCGTGCTTTCCACCCCTGTTCTTTCTGGCCCCCACTGGTGCTCTCAAGCTCCCCCCATTTTTCTCCACTCCTCCCTGCTCTTTGTACCCCCCAGTGCTCTCCAGCCCTGTTTTTCTTCCCCCCAGTAGTCTCAAGCTCCCCCCAGTGCTCTTCACCACTCCACACTCTTAGCCCCCCAGTGCTCTCAGCCTCCCGTGCTCTCCACCCCTGTTTTTTTTGGCCCCCACCATTGCGCTCAAGTTCCCCCAGCACTCTCGGCTCCCCACCCCTGTACTCTCTACTCTCCCTGCATTTTGCCCCCACCCATGTGCTCTCCAACCCCGCCAGTGCTCTCCGTCCTCCATAGTGCTCGCCAGTCCCCCGTGCTTTCCACGCCTGTTCTTTCTGCCCCCCACTGGTGCTCTCAAGCTCCCCCAATTGCTCTCCACTCCACCCTGCTCTTTGTACCCCCCAGTGCTCTCCAGCCCTGTTTTTCGGCCCCCCAGTACTCTCAAGCCCCCCCCCAGTGCTCTTCGCTACCCCACACTCTTAGCCCCCCCAGTACTCTCAGCCTTCTGTGCTCTCCACCTCTGTTCTTTTTGGCCCCACCATTGCTCTCAAGTCCCCCCCAGCACTCCCCACCCCTGTGATCTGCACTCGCCCCTGCTCTTTGCCCCCACCCATGTGCTCTCCAACCCCACCAGTACTCTCTGCTCCCCCTTCTCTCCAGCTTTCACACAGTGCTCTCCACTTCCCCAGGACCAGGGGACAGGCTGACTGGGGCCGAAAAATAAGGACGGCTGAAGGTACAGGTGGTCAAGGACCACTCCATCTCACAATAAACAGCACACCTTCCCACAGACAGGGACTGCAGACTGGGACATGTAGCACAGGAGAGGCTGACATGATGGGCACAGCGAGACTGCATTCACGGCACAGTGAGGATGCAATGATGGGCACAATGAGGCTGCAATTATGGGCACAGTGAGGCTGCAATGGTGGGCACAGTGAGGCTGTATTTGATGGGCACAGTGAGGCTGCATTTGATGGGCACAGTGAGGCTGCATTTGATGGGCACAGTGAGGCTGCAATGATGGGCACAGTGAGTTCGCATTCATGGGCACAGTGAGACTGCATTTGATGAGCACAGTGAGGTTGCATTGATGGGCACAGTGAGGCTGCATTTGGGCACAGTGAGGCTGCATTTGGGCACAGTGAGGCTGCGTTTGATGAGCACAGTGAGGCTGCAATGGTGGGCACAATGAGGCTGCAATGATGTGCACAGTGAGGCTGCAATGGTGGGCACAGTCAGTGAGACTGCATTTGAAAAGCACCGTGAGGCTGCATTGATGGGAACAGTGAGGCTGCATTTGATGAGCACAGTGAGGCAGCATTGATGGGCACAGTGAAGCTGCATTTGATGGGCACTGGTGAGGCTGCATTGAGCTCTTGTATCATGTCTGCAGTCTCTGACCATTTCCGGTATTATGTCTGCAGTCTCTGACCATCTCCTGTATCATGTCTGTAGTCTCTGAGGGAGTCTGGAGAGGAGTCAGGATGGGGGTCATGGGAGAAGTCAGACTTGTGTGGACTGTGAAGAGGAGACTATAGGCTAAAACCAGAGCCAACCAAGCTGGAGCTGACTGACTGAGCCCTGCATGGTCCACCTGAGAGGTCGTCAGTGACAGCACCACCAGGCCAGTCTGAAGGGGGGTCACTGATGTAAGGGGGGAGTGAATACAATAATGGCACTGATATAAAGGGTTTCCCCCTTATATCAGTAACCCACCCCTTCTTACCTTAGTGTATTCTTTCTGCAGAAGGTGGTCTCCCCCCCCATGTTCTGAGTTCCTGGGGTCCCCCTTGATGATTGACCACTTTTAACTGGAATTTGTTTATATATATATATATATATATATATATATATACATACATACATACATATAAATCCCTATGTGATTTCATATCTGTCTTATCTATATATAATACACTCTACAAATATGCTTTAAAATGTGTGGTTTTCCCTTTTATGAACATAAAATAATGGCGTTATGCTGTTGCGCTGGTATAATAATACTGTGGGGCTGGTATGACATTTTTTCCAGGGCTGGATTTTATTCCCAGTTCGGCCCTGGGATGGACTCAGTAGATATAGGCAGTCAGTCCCACCATTAAAAGAAAGAGGACAGCATATAGCCTAACTCAGTATGGAAATTTTAATACATGAAAATCAAAGGAAATACACTCATGTGTTTAGCAGTAAAATCAAGCGCTTGTATAAAAGAAGACAGTGGTCTCAGCATATCCTCCCAATGCTGAGACCACTCAGCATGTCCACTTAAAATACTGTGGATAAAAACACAAAAAGATCAAGTAGTTTAAATGTTTACTTACATGGTTTTTCTTTTCCATATTTTTGTTTTGTTTTTTTCATTTTAATGTGTTCTGGAACTTGCTAGAAAATCTGATTACTCCAGGAGAGTCAATTCCCTAACAAATTTGCATCCCTCCATGTATGTGACAGCCCCAGGGCCGGATTAACATAGGGGCTATTGGAGCTGCAGCTCCAGGCCCCTTTCTCAAGATAGGCCCATTTGCCCAAAAAAAAAAAAAAAAAAAAGATCGACTTCGAGGATTGTAGCTCGGCGACCAGGAGTCACAGAGACCCCATTTGGGGGGTATGTAGCTAAATACCCACTCCAACACTGGTTAAAATATGGGGCTGCTATCATCTATGGTTCCGGAGATACGGGGCTGCTTGTGCCGCCTGTCAGAAGCTACATACAGAGCGGCAGTATAAATACAAGCTGGAACACTCTGCAGCAGACAGAGAGGATGAACTCACAGAGCTTATAATAATTATTTGTATATTACTTATGATAATTAACCCCTCGCCACCCGGGCCCATTCTGAGACTTCTCTCCTACATGTAAAAGTCATCATTTTTATGCTAGAAAATGACTCAGAACCCTCAAACATTATATATTGTTTTAGCAGACACTCTATGGAATAAAATTGTGGTCTTTGCAACTTTTTATGTTACATGATATTTGCGCAGCAATTTTTCTAACTTTTTTTTGGAAAGAAACTGTTTCATTCATTAAAAAAACACTAAAGTTAGCACTATTTTTTGTTGTGTACTAAGTGATGCTTTACATTTTTGTACATGTTTACAGAGGAGATCTAGTGCTAGAATTATTGCTCTCGCTCTAACGATCATAGTGTATAAAACCTGTGTGTATCTGGCTCTGATACTAACCAGTGCCTACCCAGGGACTGACTAGTATCTCTCCCCAGCCTGTCCCCACACACCCTCTCACCTGCTGACCTGTGAATGGGGCGATCACTCCCGCAGGGTTATTGTGTTCTGACAGTGAATACAATGATTAGTGTTGCTAACTATAGCTGGCAGCACTGATTGTTTTGGGGGAAAACCTGACAGGCTGGTTGTACTCAAGTCGGTTAATAGGTTGACTTGTGTAAAACCAGTTAGCCCATACATAGATCGACTATGGCTGGTCTCTGCTCAATTAGTTTAATTTTAATCCATGTATGGCCCGCTTAACCACTACACAGCCCCTAAACATCCTTCCACAAACCTTTGCATTTTTCCTTCCCAGATTACTTCATCCTCCTCTCCTGTACATAGTGCCCACTGTCATACTCTCCACACTTCTCTCCTATACATAGTGCCCACTGTCATACCCTCCACACTCCTCTCCTATACATAGTGCCCACTGTCATACCTCCAACACTTCTCTCCTATACATAACGCCCGCTGTCATATCCTACAAACTCCTCTCCTGTACATAGTGCCTGCTTTCATACACTTCTCTCCTGTACATAGTGCCCACTGTCGTACCCTCCACACTCCTCTCCTATACATAGTGCCCACCATCATACCCTCCACACTTCTCTCCTGTACATACTACTCACTGTCATACCCTCCACACTCCTCTCCTATACATAGTGCCCACTGTCATACCTCCAACACTTCTCTCCTATACATAGTCCCCACTGTCATACCCTCCACACTCCTCTCCTGTACATAAAACTCACTGTATTACCCTCCACACTCTTCTCCTATACATAGTGCCCACTGTCATACCTCCAACACTTCTCTCCTATACATAGTGCCCACTGTCATACCCTCCACACTCCTCTCCTGTACATACTACTCACTGTCATACTCTCCAAACTCCTCTCCTATACATAGTGCCCACTGTCATACCTCCAACACTGCTCTCCTGTACATACTACTCACTGTCATACCCTCCACACTCCTCTCCTATACATAGTACCCAATGTCATACCTTCTACACTCCTCTGCTGTGCATACCGCCCACTGTCATACCCCTCACACTCCTCTCCTGTACATAGTGCCCACTGTTAGACCCTCCATATTCCTCTCCCTCATCTGCACATACTTCCCACTTTTATACCATCCATACTCCTCTCCTATGTCTCTTACCCACGAAAACTGTTCTTTAAAATTATTATGATGAATATCCTCAATGTTACCAGCTCTAGAATGGGCACGTTTGTTATTTCAACTAAAGGAAATCTCACAGTTCTCATATTTGTTCTGCCCCATTATTAGTACTTATTTAATTTTGTAATGACTATTGTGATATATAGAGGAACACGGGGGATGTCAGCTACTCTAAATATAGTACTTGTAGAAAAAAGTGTCCCTGAAATTATTTTTAAAATGTTGACAACTCTGCACTTAGGCACTGCCCAAGGGCGACAGAGTAAGTAGGGGCCCCATGAGAGGCTCCTGTGATATTAAAGCGGTAGTAAACTTTTCTAAAATTACAACTTTTTAGAGGCCCTGGGGTAGGTTATGCCATAATGTACAAGTATGTCCAGCATATTAGCACATTAGGGTACACTTATCTGTCAGACTGAGCCCTCCAGTGCTGTGCTGTGATCATTACGGCGGGGCCCGGGCACTTCCATCTTCACCCGGGCATCCTTCTGGGTTCTGTGCCTTCGGTCACTTGCCTTGGCCAGGCCCTGATGTCATTCCCACACATGCTCATGTGCGTCCTCTCTCTACCATCCCCCCCCTTTCTCTCTCATCCTCCCTCCCTTACCCCTCACACCTCTTTCATCCCCTTTCTCTGTCTCTGTCTTTCTCTCTCTCTCTCATCCTCCCCCTCTCTCTCTTTAATTTAATTTGTTATAACAAAAAATAGTTGCATTTTTATTTATTTATTGTTTATAAAAGGCCCCACCAAAATCCTCAGCACCAGGCCCACGATGTTCTTAATCTGGCCCTGGACAGCCCTCTCCTTTTTTGAGAGGGCTCAAGGTCCATGTGCTGACCCAGATCCTCCTCCTCTCACCTGCATGCAGAACTTTTTTTGCAGCTGCCAGGGGAGGAGCAAAGAGAAATAGTATATATTATGGAGTGTCACTAGAGCCTGCTGTGACTGCTGACATTATATCTAACATGTCAGCTCCCTGTAGTATTTAAGGGGGGGGGGGCACGATTGGCTGTGTTTTCCCACCAAATCACTAGAGCCCCCACCTGTGGCGGTGCGTTCATTAGGGCGCATGGGCGCTGCCCCCTCTCTCCAGTCACCCCCTCTGTGTAGTATGGATAGATTCATGCATTGCATGAATCTATCTATGAATGCTGTAGCAACCCCCTATTCAGGCGACCGACCTGTTTCGAATGCCGGTCACCTGAATTAAAGCAGAGGGGGGTGTTTTGAAGCACAGGTTTAGAGCCATATGCTCTAATAGACTTCAAGTCAAGTCAAGTCAAGTTAAGCTTTATTGTCATTCTACTACATGTAAGAACATACAGTAGAACGAAATGTTGTATCTCACAAGGCCACCGTGCTACATACAAATGAAACATAATTATAAATAAATATACAAAGAATAAAAACACCAATAAAAAAATAAAAATAAAAACACATCTGGAAACTGTACATATACTGTATGTTTCTAAAAGTCTTTGTAGCAGCAAGTGTTTATAAAAGTGTCTAGTGCATATTCAAGACTTCAAAAAAGGTGAACTGAAAGTCCACCCAGGTGTGTTAGCAAAGTAAACTAATATTTGCTTTGCTAACACAGAACCACCTCTCAGCCAATCAGGAGGCGTGGATGTAATACCGGTCACCTGATTGGCTGAAGACAGAGGCGATCCCATTGGCTGCCTAGCAGAACAGGAAGAAGATGTGCACAGAGGACACAGGAGCCATTGCAATGCTACCAGTCCCAGCGCTATGATTAAGCACTACAGCTAGTGCGAAACGTCAGTAATTTTTCCTTGTTCATTGTGTTTGTTGAGCTGTGATGTGATTTTCCAATAAAAGAAAGTGGTTTTCTGAAGAGTGCAGCAGTCCAGAGCTTGTTTTTCGTCTGTTACGATGGGATAAGTGCCGGGAAAGACAGCGGGCGGGCAATCAGGTGGGGGGGCACAGTAGATGCATATTATTGGCACAGAGGCTGCAATTTATGGGGAGCAGTTGGCTGCATTTGCTTTGCACAGAGGTTGCATATGATGGGCAAAGTTGGCTGCATATTATGGGCACAGTTGGCTGCATATAATGAGCACAGTTGGCTGCATATGATGGGCACAATTGGCTGAATATTATGGGCACAGTTGACAGCACATGATGGGCACAGTGGCTGCATATGATGGGCACAGTGGCTGCATTTGCTGGGTACAGAGGCTGCATATGATGGGCACAGTGGCTGCATTTGATGGCACAATGGCTGCAATTGATGGCACAGTGGCTACAAATTATACTTTTGTTTCAGTATTTTTCAAGATTTTTCAGTTAGTTTGTGCCCCCCCTCCCTAAAAATTGTGAGCACCAGCCGCCATTAGCCCCCACCCAGCTTCTTGTTGGAAAGGACAGTCACCCACTGCTGGTACATAGAAACCTTTGCCATATTGTGAAAAACTCCTGGCCACGAGCCTGCCCATGACATCCCCAGACTTGAGCCTTTATGGTCATAAAGAAAGGAATGTCCACACAAGAAGTATATTTTCCTGACTTTACTGTAGCTTACAAAGATGGCCATGACATTTGATATCTCATTGACATACTGACAGAACTCTTCAGTATATGTTGCTATGCACAAGAGCAAAACTTTGGTAGCAGTGACTGGCGCAGAACACCAGCACATAATTATTAAGCCATCTTTCCTTAGCATCTCCTCTCCTCTTTCATTTATATCACCACAGTGTTGGGACCCATTTCTTTGTGTACTACATCAATAGCATTCTGTTCTGTCAAACCAAGATTAACAAGGTGCTTGTCTGTAGTATACCTGTCCCATTCCATAGTTCTGCCCAGTCGGACACATCTCCCAGGTGTACTAGTACTCACATAAGAGAACACTTAACTTGGCCTTGGGTGTTGAACTACCTCACCTGGGTTACAGCCCTGTTGAAGACCCTTGGCAGTAGCTGTGTCAGGGGACAAGGCAGATCTGATTTGTCCAGAGACCTGGCATAATGGTCAACATTCAATTAAAACTTATGGAAAAAAAAATAAAAAACATTCAACATGGCAACACCCGTTTGCACAGAAATGTGCACACACGCAATGGAAGAGGAAATACGCATGCATGTGCACCATGTCGCACGCCACCTGTGGTAGATTGTGGCACCCTCTGGCCTTTAAAGGAATGACAGATGTACATGGATGCTGCTGACTGGTCTTCAGCTTCCTGGTACCCATGACCCTGTTTGCTTGTACTACTAAACTACTCGTATCTGACCCAGCTTGCTCTGGATTCTTCTTTTCTCTCTCCTGCCTCCACACTCAGCTTTTCCATGTACCTGCTCCTGTCTCCAATCCTGTGTATGACCTTGGCTTGCCCGACCACGTCTCTGTTCCTCTGTCTGCTGATCACTGGTACTCTGACCTTGGCATTGGATCCTGACTATGCCTTCTGTCTTGGCTTGCCTGCTGTGATCCACCTGAGGTATCTACCTGTTGTGACCAGCCTACTGTACTTACCTGCTGTAACCAGCCTGCTGTATCTACCTGCTGTGACCAACCTGCTGTACTTACCAGCTGTGACCAGCCTGCTGTACTTAACTGCTATGACCAGCCTGCTGCACCTACCAGCTGTGACAAGCCTGACATCACCACAAGAAGGCCTTATCTAAGAGGGGACCTAACTCCGAATGACATACAGTAATTCCCTGTTACCACACTATTTTGGGACAGAGCCACCTTGTGGCTGACTAGTTAACTGCACCTGCTTACACTCACTCTCAGGGCTTTAGGATGTCATAAAAATATTATGTATAAAATATGTTACATGGCAATTCAATCTTTTGGAGAGATATTTGTTGAAATGTATGGTCTGGCGAGAGAGTCTCTTCAAGTAATATTGCAGTTGAAAGGCCAATTGCGGAAAAGCAGGCTTGGAGTTATTAAGTGCAGAGAAAATATCATGTTTGGTAGATGCCTAAAATACATTATTCCAAAAAATTATACTTTTTACTGTCCTTTTACTTCCATTCAACAAAATAACTATTATTATATAACATAAACAATGTAAATAAATAATGATTTTATTACCATATTTACAGTATTGTTTTTAACGCCTCAAAAAACCTTCTCGTAAAATTACATTTATATCATTCATTAATTTTATTCATTTGTTTTCTTTCATCCATTTATTTATTCATATAGTCTTTGTGGTTTAAAATTTGTCTTCTGCACAGAGTTTTAGCAGGATAATTGCAAAGAAATATTCTTTGATTTATCTACACTGTTAATACGGTGTAAGTATTCTGCCTAGGGAATGTCATTAAAACTAATATCTTTAAAGGGTGACTCATTACTGGGGACAAGCATTGTTCTGTATGTAAAGTCATTCAGTACCATGGACAGCAAATGTGACATAAAAACAGGCATAATAATGTTGCACAACTAGAAAGAAATACCCAGCATTACCAGAATAAACCACTTTTTATTTCAGATGAAAATGGATGATGGATTTTCTGAGATGTAATACTGATGGTTCTTTTTTTAGGATACCTTCTTTCAATTCAAAGTTCTTCTCTAAAGGCCTCAAGTCTACTTTAAATTAAATAATTCCCATTACCACATTTACAGAACTGTTCAGAATTTTCAAAACATGGTTAACATTTTTCTTTATATTATAACCTTTGTTATATTGTACTTCAGTCATTCAATCATGACAACATTCTTATTTTGATATTACCCGGCCTGCACATGATTGGCTATCGGACATGAACACAAGTTCCCCTTTTAGTCCTTTAGTAAATCAACCCCGATACATCTTCAGTCTTATCTATCTGCATCTGTCTAGCTTTTTATGGTAAAAATGAAACAAAATTGGAATTGTTGTCCATGTCAATCATTTATATGTTCAATTTTCCAAAGAATTAAAGTGACACTTCACAGGGTAGAAACCCATACAACAGCAGAGTTGTACGAGTTGATGGGAGGAACCACAGCAGCCAACAGGGGACGCAGTGGGGGTTATTTACGAAAGGCAAATCAACTTTGCACTACAAGTGCAAAGTACACTTGAAATTGCACTGAAAGTGCACTTGGAAGAGCATTCACTGTAGATCTGAGGGGGACATGAAAGGAAAATAAAAAACAGCATTTTTGCTTGCACATGATTGGAAGATAAAGTCAGCAATACTTCTCCTCATTTCAGATCTACCCCTCAGATTTACAGCGACTGCACTTTCAAGTGCACTTTCAAGGCAATTTCAAGTGCACTTTGCACTTGTAGTTTGCACATGTAGTGCAAAGTGGATTTTCATTTTGTAAATAACCCCCACTGTCCAATGTACCCAGAAGTGTCAGATAGTAGCAGTTCTTGGAGCTGTTGAAAAGAGCTTAAACTTACTGTCCAACAGAAAAATAAGCTTTTTTTTTTACAGGGTTTTCAACCCCCTAACATTTTACCCACTTTGCATCCGTGCCAATTCTGGCATTTCTCTCCTACATGTAAACATCATAGTTTTTTTGCTAAAAAATTACTCAGAACCCTGTATAAAATATAAAATGTTTGAGGGTTCTGATCTGAGTAATTTTTTAGCAAACAAAATATGATTTTTACCTGTATATATATCAAAAGTAAATATTTTATTAGAACTTTTCATGTGACAACATTGAAGAAATTACACTTTGCTACAATGTAAAGTAATGAGTGTACAGCTTGTATAACAGTGTAAATTTTGATGTCCCCTCAAAATAACTCAACATACAGCCATTATTGTCTAAACCACTGGCAACAAAAGAGAGTACACCCCTAATTGAAGATGTCCAAATTTTGCCCAATTAGCCATTTTCCCACCCATGCGTCATATGACTCATTAATGGTACAAGGTCTCAGATGTGAATGGGGAGCAGGTGTGTTAAAAGTTTTATCGCCCTCAATCTCTCATACTGGTCACTGGAAGTTCAACATGAAAAAAAGAACTGTTGCTCTGCAAAAAGATGGCCTAGGCTATAAGAAGATTACCAAGACCCTGAAACTGAGCTGCAGTAGGGGGGTCAAGACCATACAGTGGCTTAACAGGACAGATTCCACCCAGAACAGGTCTCACCATAGTTGACCAAAGAAACTGAGTGCATGTGCCCAGCATCATATCCAGAGGTTGTCTTTGGGAATTAGACGTATGAGTGCTGCCAGCATTGCTGCAGAGGTTGAAGGGGTGGGGAGTCAGCCTGTCAGTGCTCAGACCATACACCGCACACTGCATCAAATTGGTATGCATGGCTATCCTCCCAGAAGGAAACCTCTTCTAAAGATGATGCACAAGAAAGCCCACAAACAGATTGCTGAAGACAAGCAGACTAAGGATATGGATTACTGGAACCATGTCCTTTGGTCTGATGAGACCAAGATAAACGTATTTGATTTAGATGGTGTCAAGCGTTTGTGGCAGCAACCAGGTGAGGAGTACAAAGACAAGTGTGTCTTACCTACAGTCAAACATGGTGGTGGGCGTGTCATGGTCTGGGGCTGCATGAGAGCTGCTGGCACTGGGGAGCTACAGTTTATTGAGGGAACCATGAATGCCAACATGTACTGTGACATCATGAAACAGAGCATGATCCCCTCCTTTTTGAAACTGGGCTGCAGGGCAGTATTCCAACATGATAACGACCCCGAACATACCTCCAAGACGGCCACTGCCTTGCTAAAGAAACTGAGGGTAAAGGTGATGGACTGGCCCAGCATGTCTCCAGACCTAAACCCCATTGAGCATCTGTGGGGCATCCTCAAACAGAAGGCAAGGTCTCGAACATCCACCAGCTCTGTGATGTCGTCATGGGGAGTGGAAGAGGACTCCAGTTGCAACCTGTGAAGCTCTGGTGAACTCCATGCCCAAGCTGGAATATAATGGTTGCCGCACAAAATATTGACGCTTTGGGGCCAATTTGGACATTTTCACTTTGGGTGAACTCACTTTTGTTGCCAGCATTTTAGACATTAATGGCCGCGTGTTGAGTTGTTTTGAGGGGACAGAAAATTGACACTGTTTTACACTCTTTATGGGATCGATATAATCAAAGACCACTGGAGGGATGAGAATAAGGAGATCAAGGTCTCACAGAATGAGACGAGCTGGATCTATCATTTAGGGTCTTTAATAACTAGAGGGTTGAATGTGGATATTGACCTCAGTTGTTTTTTATCTCATTTTCAAAACAATTAGCCGCAACGTATTAATTTTCAGCTTGTAGATATACAGTTTTACAGTCCTATGATACTTCCACAATTAGTACTAGTATTAAGGCATTTTTAAGAGGTTGTTTTTTGGGATCAAATTTTTACTCATATATAGTGCTATTCCAAATCTATTTCATATTTCAGTTTATGGGTTTATATGTTGGGTTGGCATAGGCCCAATCTAAATGTATTACACATCTTTCATATACTTTGGCTTACCCATCTGATACTCCTTTAACCACTTGCCGACCAGCCGCTGCAGTTGCACTGTGGCAGAATGGCACAGCTGGGTGAAACGGCATTATGTAACGTCGCTTCACCCTGTGGCCACTAGAGTGAACCCTGAGCCGGTGCAAGTGCCCTATGGTCACGATCAGCGATTGGCTATCGCTGCTGACACATGGAGAACCGGGGGAGAGTATAAACAGAGTATGAACAGCGATCTTTCACCTCCCCTGCACAGTCCCCTCCCCCTTCAGTTAGAACACACAATAGGGAACATATTAAGCCCTTGATCGCCCCCTAGTGTTAACCCCTTCACTGTCAATGAAATTTTTACAGTAATCAATGCATTCTTATAGCATTGATCGCTGAGTTAATGCTAATGGTCCCAAAAATGTGTCAAAATTATCTGCTGTGTCTGTCATAATGTTGCAGTCCCTATAAAAATCGCAGATTGTCAATTAACAATACAAATGCCATAAAACTATCCCCTATTTTGTAGATGCTATAATTTTTGCGCAAATCAATCAATATAAGCTTAATGTGATTTTTTTTACCAAAAATATGTAGAAGAATACATATCGGCCTAAACTGAGGAAAAAAAATCGTTTTTTTTATATTTTTTGGGGGGATATTTATTATAGCAAAAAGTAAATAATAATGCGGTTTGTTCGAAATTGTGGCTTTTTTTGTTTATAGCGCAAAAATAAAAACCGCAGAGGTGATTAAATACCACCAAAAGAAAGCTCTAATTGTGGGAAAAAAAGAACATCAATTTTGTTTGGGTGCAACTTCGCACAACCGCGCAATTGTCAGTTAAAGTGACGCAGTGCCGAATCGCAAAAAGTGCTCTGGTCAGGAAGGGGGTAAATTCTTCCGGGACTGAAGGGGTTAATCTCATTTATGTCTACTATATTTGATCAATTTAAATAATTTTAAATATAATTTTTAAATATTTTTTAAATATTTTTTGATAATAGTTTAATATATTATCTCAATTGATATTTGCATGATTTAGTCCTTCTTGTCCATGGAGGGTTAATACTCTTTATATAACATAGCTTTTTTATATACATGTTAGCTAATATTCTCTACATTTTTCCCATTAAATAATTTTTTTTCATTTTAGGTCTGTAATGCTGAGATATTTCCAATATATGATACCCTCTTCTTCATATCATATTTTGGGATATGTTTTTATAACTATATTTATGTTTTATAATTAATGTTTAGTTTTACTGGGTAATATCTGGTTTGCAATGCTGAGTGGAGGCTACTGCGGCATATAAATGAAATTCACAACTGCTAGGGGCTTTGTTATGTTCACACATGGCAATTTATTTATTCTGCTTTTGCAGGTGTTGCCATGTGCTAAAACTTGCTCTTTGTAAATTATTTAGCAGTCCGCTGTTCGCAGGTTATTGACTTACCACTTATTATAATTTGTCTCAGCCATGTTGGTTCCTCCACTTGCTATATATTGACTTGAGGTGTACTAAGATGGCTATGCCTCAGATGACATCCAGTGACGAAACGCGTAATGCGGGACTTGGTACACATCAATGTAATTTTTGGCAGATTCTGGTTTCTATGATTTGGTCTGTGGAAAACAGGAACTGACCGACTGCAGCCATATTTTGTGTGGGGCAGATTGTTTTAGCCCTGTTTTTATGTAATGTAAAGTCCATTTCTTTGATAAACAAATACATTTACTTTTTACCAGATTTACGCTATGGATGCCCATTTTTGATTGCATGTGGATGCTGCTTTCATATATATCCCGTTCTGGAGTACCTACCATTCCCTGGGAATACCCTGTTTGGAGATATTGTTTTCTACACACTCTTTACCCCTGTAGGGGTGGGGGCTTCTGGTGAGTGCATACACTGGAGGGGGAGCACAAGAAGTCACTTTATTTTGGATGCACTTGGTCACTTTATAGCACAAGAAGTCACTTTTTTGATGCACAGAAGAGGACATTAAGTCACAATATCTGGAAGTCTGCATCTGTCACTTTCATGAAATTACAAATAGAGGACACTGAACATATATATTTTTTTATGAAATTATGAATATAGGACACTAAATATATATAATTTTGTATGCTATTGGTATATGTTTTTTTTTGTCATTGACACACAGTAACACAGTGACACAAATATAATATATCCTTAGTTTGGATTACCATACAGTTGCTTATTGTATCACATTTTTCTCATTATTTACTCACACCTGTCATCGGATTTTGCTATTCAGGACTCACTTTATATTATCGGTTGTTATTATACATTATATATTGATGTGGTTAGAGAGTGTGTTTTTTTCCCCTGTCACTATTAAGTTTGCATTATCAAAATTCAGCATTGCACTTTTTATCCGTTGCATATCTTTTACTCGTCAGAGTTTTATAGTGGTTTAAGATTTTTTCATTTGCTCTCCTTATACCCTCACCTTGTTTAAGGGACATATTGTACCCATTATTAGCAGTGCCAATACCTCAGTTTCTTATATATATATATATATATATATATATATATATATATATATATACACACACTGTATTTCAAGCATTTCTTTCTTTAATTTTGATAATTATGGTTTACAAAATTCAGTATCTCAGAAAAGTAAAATATTACACAATAAAAAAAGGTTTTTAATACAGAAATGTTGGCTTACTGAAAAGTATGTCCATGTACAGTATAGTATGCACGCAATACTTGGTCTGGGCTCCTTTTGAATTAATTAATTACTGCATCGATGCAGCATGATTCAGAGATGATCAGCCTGTGGCACTGCTGAGGTGTTATGGAAGCCTAAGTTGCTTTGATAGCGGTCCTTCAGCTTGTCTGCATTATTGGGTCTGATGTCTCTCATATTCCTCTTGACAATCCCTCACAGATTCTCTATAGGGTTTAGTTTAGGTGAGTTTGCTGGCCAATAAAGCAAGGTTATACCATGATAAACCAGGTACTTTTGGCAGTGTGGGCAAGTGCTAAGTCCTGCTGGAAAATGAAATCAACATCACCATAAAGCTGGTCAGCAGAGGGAAGCATGAAGTGCTCTAGAAGTTCCTGCTAGGGCTGTGCTGAATTTGGACTTGATAAAACACAGTGGATCAACCCCAGCAGATGACATGGCTTCCCAAATCATCACTGACTGTGGAAACTTCACACTGGACCTCATGCAACTTGGATTCTGTGCCTCTCCACTCTTTCTTCAGACTCTGGGACCTTGATTTCCAAATGTAATGCAACATTTACTTTCATCCAAAAAGAGAACTTTGGACCACTGAGCAACAGTCCAGTCCTTTTTCTCCTTAGTCCAAGTAAGACGATGACGATGCCTGATGTCGTATCTGGTTCAGAGTGGCTTGACCCAAGAAATATGACAGTTGAAGCCCATGATCATCTGTGTGGTGGCTCTCGAAGCACTGACACCAGCCATAGTCCACTCCTTGTGACTCTCCCCCTAATTCTTGAATGGGCTTTGTTTCACAATTCTCTCAAGGCTCCAGGTATCTCTGTTGCTTTTGCACCCTTTTCTACCACACTTTTTTTCCTTCCACTCAACTTTCCATTAATATGCTTGCTACTTTAGCAATGACCTTTTGTGACTTACCCTCCTTGTGAAGGGTGTCAATCTGTCTTCTGGACAACTGTCAAGTCAGTAGTCTTGCATATGATTGTGTAACCAACTGAACCAGACTGAGCAACCATTTAAGGGCTCAGGAAACCTTTACAGGTGTTTTGAATTAATTATATGGTTAGAGTGTGGCACCACGAGTCTACAATATTGAACTTTTTCATAATATTTTCTAATTTTCAGAGATACTGAATTTGGGTTTTTTACTAGCTGTAAGCCATAATTATTAAATAAAAAAAAAAGACATGCTTGAAATATATGTGTGTAACAAATCTATATAATATATGAGTTTCACTTGTTGAATTAAATTACTGAAATAAAATAACTTTTTGATGATATTCTAATTTTTTGAGATGCACCTGTGTGTTTAAATGGTTTTCAACATTTTTTACAAATAAAAAAGTGAAAAGTATGATGTGCACTTGTATTCAGCCCCCTCTACTCTGATACCCCTAACTGAATTTGAATAGAACAAATTGCCTTCAGAAGTCACCTAATTAGTAAATAGAGTCCACCTGTGTGTAATTTAATTTCAGAATAAATACAGCTGCTCTGTGAAGCCCTCAGAGGTGTGTTAGAGAATCTTAGTGAATGAACAGCATCATAAAGGCCAAGGAACACACCAGACAGGCCAGGGATAAAGTTGTGGGGAAGTTTAAAGCAAAGTTAGGTTTTAAAAACATATCCCAAGCTTTTAACTTCTCATGAAGCATTGTTCAAATCATCATCCAGAAATGGAAAGAGTATGGCACAACTGCAAACCTACCAAGACATGGCCATCCACCTAAACTGACAGGCCAGGCATTAATCAGAGAAGCAGTCAAGAGGTCCATGGTAACTCTGGAGGAGCTTCAGAGATCAAAAGCTCAGGTGGGAGAATCTGTTCACAGAACAACTATTAGTCATGTACTCCACAAATCTGACCTTTATGAAAGAGTGGCAATAAGAAAGCCATTGTTGAAAGAAAGCCATAAGAAGTCCAGTTTTCAGTTTGCGAGAAGCCATGTGGGGGACACAGCAAACATGTGGAAGAAGGTGCTCTGGTCAGATGAGACCAAAATTGAACTTTTTGGCCTAAAAGCAAAATTCTATGTGTGGTGGAAAACTAACACTGCACCTCACCCTGAACACACCATCCCCACCATGAAACATGGTGGTGGCAGCATTATGTTGCAGGGATGCTTTTCTTCAACAGGGACAGGGAAGCTAGTCAGAGTTGATGGGAAGATCAGTGGAGCCAAATACAGGCTAATCTTAGAAGAAAACCTGTTAGCCCTTGTGCACACGGTTGGACATTCCGACAACCAAATCCATTGGATTTTGTCCGAAACTGGTTTTGCATACACACGGTCGGACAAAGTTGTCATAAAATCCGATCGTTCAGAACGTGATGACGTTATTTCGTTATGACGGGACTACGTTCAGGCTAGTAGCCAATAGCTTTGGTCTAGGAATTTGATCTGAGCATGCGTGGCACTTTGTCCGATCGGAATACTCTACAAATGAGCAGACAATCCGATCGGATCATGTTGTTGGAAAATTTTACAGCCCAGCTCTAAAACTTTGTCGGTCCGATATTTCGATGGAAACAGTCCGATGGAGCCCACAAACGCTCGGATTATCTGACAACACGGTCCGATCGGACATTTTCCGTCGGAATGTCCGACTGTGTATACAAGGGCTTAGAGTCTGCAAAAGACTTGAGACAGGGGCAGAGATTCACCTTCTAGTAGTAAATTGACACTAAACATACAACCAGAGCTACAATGGAATGATTAAAGCATATTCATGTGTTAGAATGGCCCAGTCAAAGTCCAGACCTAAATCCAATTGAGTATCTATGGTAAGATTTTGAAATGGCTGTTCATGGATACTCTCCATCCAATCTGATAGAGCTTTAGCTATTTTGCAATGGAGAATGGGCAAAAATGTCACTCTCTAGATGTGCACAGCTGGTAGTGATATAACCAAAAAGACTTGCAGCTGTAATTACAGTGCAAGGCGGTGCTACAAAGTATTGACTCAGGGGGGCTGAATACAAATGCATACCACACTTTTCACATATGTATTTGTAAAAGAAAATTGAAAAACATTTATCACTTCCCTTCCACTTCACAATTATATGCCACTTTGTGTTGGTCTATCACAGTGATAGCGAACCTCTGCACCCCAGATGTTTTGGAACTACATTTACCATGATGCTAAAGTGTAGTGCAGTGTAGTTGGGCATCATGGGAAATGTAGTTCCAAAACATCTGGGGTGCCAAGGTTCGCCATCACTAGTCTATCACAAAAAAATCCCTATAAAACACATTTACGTTTTTGGTTGTAACATGACAAAACATGAAAGATTTCAAGGGGTAGAAATATTTTTCCAAGGCACTGTATATAATATATATACATATATATATATATTAGCAAAGACCCTAGAGAATAAAATAGCAGTTTTTGCAATTTTTTATGTCATACTTTATTTGCGCAGCAATTTTTCAAAAGAAATAAAAAAATAATAATACTTTAATGAATTTTAATGCAAAAAAAAATAGATCACCCAATTTTTGGTACGATATAAAAGATAATGTTACACCGAGTAAATAGATACCAAACATGTCATGCTTTAGGATTGTGCACATTCATTGAATGGGGCAAAACTAAAGTACTTAAAAATCATAGGTGACCCTTTCAATTTTTTTTTCCAGTTTTCCAGTTTGGACACAGAGGTGGTCTGAACATTGTTTACAAATGCGGGTGTGACCTACATATGCGTTTAATTAAAAAAGAGTCCTGCGCAAATAATGCCACAAAAAATAAATAATGTATAAAAATGTGAAGAAAAACAAGAGTCAATGTAAATATTTCAAAAATAAACACACCAATAGTGTAAGTGTGTAGTGAAAAAGTACTGGAGAAAGAACAGGACCAAATGTTCCAAAAGATCAGGCTCCCAGAACTCTCACCTCAGAGATGGAATAATAAGGCAAAAGAAAGTAATTCCAGTGGACTTCTCCTTCACTTCTCTGTGCACAATCATCAAATGGTATAAACTTCTACCACTAGAGGGCCGATTCAATCTCTTATGAGTAATGCTGCAGCATATGTATCCTTGTGGTATGAAACTTAAAGAAAACACAGAGGGGAAGGGGGAAGGGAGAGAGAAAGGGGACTCCAATAGTGTAGTGGTTTCCAAAACTGAATAAATTTATTTAAGAGAAAGCAAATGGACTCTCACATTTAAAAAGAAAATATCAAACAGAAAGAGATCTGGCGTGTACAGCCAGTCTTACGCTCGTTCCGGTATTCCTACGGCCACTCCCTATCCCTACTATTTTTACATATATTTTTTATATTTTTTAAATAATTTTAAATATTTTATCTATTGCCGCTATTTATATTATACATATACATTTTCTATACAGTGACGGAATATTTTAAATCCCTAGGATATTTTATTCCTTATCCACATGGTTTATATATTCCTATTTTGTATATTATGTTATTTATACATTCATGTCTATTTCGGTTTTTATATATAATTTTTTGATGATCTTAATATAAATTACTGGATATATATTATTTTTTAATTATTTTTCAATTTTATTACTTTTCGATTTTTAGGCTTTATATTTTGTAGTATTTATATTTCGTTCGGATTTTATATTGTGTTCGGATCCTTTTTGCTCTTTAAAGGGAGAATGCATATTTTTTTGTACACCATATTCTATTAAAATGGCCGAAGAATCATTTCCGGTCTAAAATGGTGGTGTACATACACTTCCCTTTCATCATTTTGGAGGAGCAAGATGGCGGAGTTTCTACATCCGGCCAACATGTCTGTTTTTACCTCTTCCAAAATGGTCGTTCGGACGCTTTTTACCTCTTTCAAAATGGTCGTTCGGACGTTTCCGGTCCGATCGTTTCCGGTTTTCTCGTATATAAGTACGTTACGAACGGTCTAGCGTCATCCCCATGAAGAAGTCACGTGGTGACGTAACGCGTAAGGGAGTGGCCGTAGGAATACCGGAACGAGCGTAAGACTGGCTGTACACGCCAGATCTCTTTCTGTTTGATATTTTCTTTTTAAATGTGAGAGTCCATTTGCTTTCTCTTAAATAAATGTATTCAGTTTTGGAAACCACTACACTATTGGAGTCCCCTTTCTCTCTCCCTTCCCCCTTCCCCTCTGTGTTTTCTTTAAGTTTCATACCACAAGGATACATATGCTGCAGCATTACTCATAAGAGATTGAATCGGCCCTCTAGTGGTAGAAGTTTATACCATTTGATGATTGTGCACAGAGAAGTGAAGGAGAAGTCCACTGGAATTACTTTCTTTTGCCTTATTATTCCATCTCTGAGGTGAGAGTTCTGGGAGCCTGATCTTTTGGAACATTTGGTCCTGTTCTTTCTCCAGTACTTTTTCACTACACACTTACACTATTGGTGTGTTTATTTTTGAAATATTTACATTGACTCTTGTTTTTCTTCACATTTTTATACATTATTTATTTTTTGTGGCATTATTTGCGCAGGACTCTTTTTTAATTATTCAAGTGATAGTTTGTGTTTACTATTTTGTCCCGCTGCATTTTCTGTTTCATTTAGTAGCACTTGCACTTTTGTTATTCCACAGATTGTTACATTATACTTTGTTATGCACGTAGATTTATTTCACGTCTAGCACATAGTGGCGCGAGGGTCCATTTTACACACTACATATGCGTTTGTTTCAGCACACAAGCACAAGGGGACAAGGGCACTTAAAAAAATTGTTTAAAAAATGTATTATCATTATTTATTTTAATTTATTTTTTATTTTTACACCGTCTATTTATTTTGATCACTTTTATTCCTATTACAAGACATTTAAACGTCCCTTGTAATTGGAATAAGGTGTAACATGTCCTCTTTTATGGTGACATCTGTGGTCAAAAAGACCCCAGATCTCTCCTCTACCCTGGATGAGATTAAAAAAATAAATAACATTGATCTCTGCTTTCCAGGGTAAAAACTGTCCTGCCAGCACAGAAAATGATGTTGTGATGTCACTTTTGGTATCCCGGGATCATAGAGATGGCCAGGGACCATCTGTTCTATGGCCAGCTCTATGGTAATCCAGCGGCGGTGGCGGATCTATTCTCTGGGTCCCTGATTGCACGGGGGAGAGCCCGGAGAGGCACTGGAGGGTGGCAGTAGGGGAGGACATCTCCTTCTGCTTCCTGTAAAAGCAATCCAGCAGCTCATATAAAAGTTATCCAGTGGCTTTTAAAAGATAGGGAAACTCTGGCTGAAAAGGCTGAATACTAAAATGTCTGGATGTCATATGAAGGCCTTCCGGCAAGAAATGGTAAAAGATTAAATCTAATGGGTCTGTGAAGGTAACAGCTCTTTTTTTTTTTTTTTTTTTTTGCTCCTATGTTCTATTCTCCATTTTTCAATATCTCCTGATAAAGTGAAGTTTTATATGCACAAATATTGGGTGTGATAGGTATTTTGAAAAAAAAACAAATTAGACTTGAGAAAATATAGGAGTTTCAGGAGATAGTAGACTCAATCCTCACCATCCTGGACACACCAGTGAAACCAGGAACTAGGTGTACAGGAAAAGAACTGATTTTATGAATAGGTTGTAGCCATTATAATAATTTACAATTTTTCAGTGCAGCTACTGAGTAGCTTTCAAACAAGGGAAGAAACATCACGTGCACACTGTTCAATGTTGTATACAATACATGTTCTAGTATTTTTCCTGGCTATAGTTCTCCTTTAAGAATGGAGATGGCCAATTGTGATGCCAAGAATAGAAAAGAGACTAGCTAAAGTATTATAGCTGCAGACCCCTTACGGTGAGCAATGAAACATTTTCAAGTGTATGTCAGAGCAATTTTCCATGCGGTATGACCTAGACTGATATTCGAGCCTAATTTGCTACGCTTTGCTTTTCTTGCCCTCTTCTGACTCCTAAGAAAGTGCAGAGATGAGCTTCCCTTGTGAATCCCTGGGGTTTTCATCTCAGCCTGGTGTTTTGGAAACCAGTTACCCTGACAACTTTGTGAAGGGAGGAATTTGACAGCTGTAACGGGAGGTGAGCAGGGAGCAAAGGCCATGGTGTTTTCTACAATCCATTACTGGAAAAGCTGTGAAAAGAGGAGAGCACTTCAGGAAATCTGCTGTTTTTTCACTGCCAATACAGGATTAAATAGGAAATCTATTTTTTTCAATCCCTTGGATTGTGTTGTGTTGCTTTTTGTTAGTGTTGCTGTCAATTTGCAATCGAATTTAAATATTTTTAGCCACTAGACATACAAAAGAAAGCAATACAGGAAAATCATCTTCTGCGTGCAGAAAAACAAATGTCAATTGGAAAAGTAAAGCAAAGCAAGGGAGAAATTTGAAAGTAACTATTAATTTCTGTCTGATTTCCAATACTGCTTTCTAACCAGAGGCTCTGGTTTATGTTTAATGTCACTTAATGGTGATTGTCAGCCTCCATTATTAAGTCCATTTGTTGGTTTACTGCATTTTGCACAATGTCATTGCACTTTGCATTGCTTCCCATAGAGAAAGTAGTGTTCAGTAAGAGGATACATCAGAGGATGTCACATGTGGTCACCCAGAAAATGATGCAAATAGAAAGATAACACACCCTGATGGTCACACAAAATATTTTAGGTATGCTTGATAAAGGGAAATAGCAGCACAAATATGACAGTTTACAAGAAATGCTATAATGATTTGGGATCAGTTTTATTTTTTATTTTGTTGCCTATATACTAATGTATACTATTTTTATTACTTATAAAGAAGCAATATTTTAGAAATAAACATTTAACAAAGGTTGCATCCATGACACTGGTGACACAGAGGAATATGGGTTAGAATACATGAAAAGCTATTACCTTTTGGAAACACTCAAAAAAATTCACTGCAAATGCAATTGTTGATAGCACCCCAAACACTGTGAGCAGACATGTGTTTCGCAGGACATTTATTGCGTGGCAAATGTGCTACAAATGCCCTAAAACAAAGTCTGAACACTCAACATGCAAAAAGTTTCTAAATATTCTTTGGTGCGTTTGTTCTGTGTGGGGCAGCCCATTGCAGTGAGTTGGCTGCCCTCTGCACGACACGTGAAGATGTAAAAAACGCATTTCTGCTATGTAAAGTGTCAATGGGGCCTTAGACTTTCTCTCTCTCTGAATCCCTATAATCTCGATATTAATATTGCAGGCATGTTGGAAGAGGTAGATGAGTCACTCTACTGATTGCGGGGATCCCGGCGGCCTGACGTTTGTTATATGCGGAGGGCGGGACCACCCGTCACCTGACCACGCCCCCTCTGACGCGATTGGGAAAGCCGGGCTTCCCCAATGACGTGTGGGTGACCCCGCCCCCCTCTGATGTAGCGGAAACCCCACGTTTTTTTTTTTTTTATCAATGACTTTCAATGAGTGTTCTCTGTATTACAGGGAGCCGACAATTCATTATAGCTGCGAGTGATTTTAAATTAATTTTTTTTCTGCAGAAATGACACTTTGTGCAGCGACAGTTCTAAGCAAGGGAAACATGCGCCCCTTCACAGGCATACTAAATTTACGAAATTTAAAGGAATGTTACACTTTTATTGTTTCACTTTAATCATTATTAAAATCACTGCTCCCGAAAAAACTTCAGTTTTTAAAACTTTATTTTGCATTGATCCATGTCCCTTGGGGCAGGACCCAGGTCCTCAAACACTTTTTAGGACATAAATCAAAGGACAGGAAGGGAGATTAGGGATTTTCGCGGTGCAAGTTAACAAAGTACAATTAATTAAAGTACAAAATTTGTAGTACAAAAATTTATTAAGTTTGAAGTTAAAATCAGTAGCAATATATGCTTAAAAGATACAGAATAATGCAATACAGTGGTTGTTCTCGTCAAGCACACATAGTCCCGACATGTTTCGCATTGGATTGCTTCTTCAGGGGATGTGTGAATGTTTGAACAAAATCTTCAACCACTACGTTGATGGTAAAGTAGGGGAATTGTCCACCTCGGGGGTTAACTGCAGCAGTGCTGAATCGCAGGGGGCTAAAAAGCCAACCCAAGGAAAATAGGTTGGATAGTTGTAAGAAATGGGGACGCTCGTATTTTGAAAAAAAATCTCTTTTGGAGCACTCAGGGAAACACACCTGCACAGAAGTACCAGCAAGAAGTACAAAGTCTGGAGGATCAAGCGTCACCCTTGGCTGCGACCCGCGCCGCTTGATCCTCCAGACTTTGTACTTCTTGCTGGTACTTCTGTGTAGGTGTGTCTCCCTGAGTGCTCCAAAAGAGATTTTTTTTCAAAATACGAGCGTCCCCATTTCTTACAACTATCCAACCTATTTTCCTTGGGTTGGCTTTTTAGCCCCCTGCGATTCAGCACTGCTGCAGTTAACCCCCGAGGTGGACAATTCCCCTACTTTACCACCAACGTAGTGGTTGAAGATTTTGTTCAAACATTCACACATCCCCTGAAGAAGCAATCCAATGCGAAACATGTCGGGACTATGTGTGCTTGACGAGAACAACCACTGTATTGCATTATTCTGTATTTTTAAGAATATATTGCTACTGATTTTAACTTCAAAATTAATAAATTTTTGTACTACAAATTTTGTACTTTAATTAATTGTACTTTGTTAACTTGCACCGCGAAAATCCCTAATCTCCCTTCCTGTCCTTTGATTTATGTTTCAAATTTTCAGGGATGAGGTGCCATCTTTGTTAGGTGTTGTGTGAGGCTGAACCATCAAAAAAAAAAAACTTTTTAGGACAGTAACTTGCATATTAGCCTTTAAAATTAGCACTTTAGATTTTTAACGTTCGATATACTTTAATAGGGTTCTAAAGTTCACACAAAGTTTAGGTCTGTTCGCAGGTTCTGGTGCGAACCGAACCGGGGGGTGTTCGGCTCATCCTTATTCCTGAAATGTGCCTGCTGTACCATGTACTTGTATGATAAAGTATCCTGTTCTATCTTACTTTCATCATTCACTGCATGGTCGCAGCCAGGAAATCTATTACATCTAGTTGGAAACAAGCAGACTCTCCAGAACTCTCATCTTTTACAGCCAATCTCAACACTCAGACTCAATTAGAATGTATGTTCTCCATCAAAAATGGCAATGGCCAATCCTGCCGGTCTCAATGGTCATCTTGGTTACAACATCTGTCCTGCACAGCGCGTCCATAATGATGACACAATATCACCTACTGTCTTCTCTGGGAAGCCATTCTTTATGTTTCACAAGACTATCGCATGTTTGCTTTGCTTTTTTAGGAGTTCCAGGTTTTTCTCCCTTGCATTGTTAATCTTGGTTAAATGTATTTATTTACTTATGCATATGCATGTGGTTTTGTTTTGCAACAAACTTCTTCTTATATGTAAACAGCCTTTTAGAGATCGACGTCCAACCACTGTCCATGCCACTTGCTATAACATCCAACACCCTATGTTCATGCTTCCTGATCATCTGTCAATATGTTGTGGTATAATCGTTGTCTAAGATTGGATAATCAATTTTAGCGTTAACATTTCTTGAAACCTTTGTTAACACTTACATGTCTGTCTGACCATACAAAGCAAGAGAGCACACTGTGATCAGTTCTCTAGCTATGCTGGGAAGTCAGCCTGCTCTCCTCCAATGAGCAGACTTGTCCTGACATAACCCCCTGCACAGCCATTCACTGGGAAGCTCAGTGTGTTTGCTATCCCCCCCCAACTCTTATGCCCCGTACCCCAGATCGGACATTGATCGGACATTCCGATAACAAAATCCACGGATGTTGGCTCAAACTTGTCTTGCATACACACAGTCACACAAAGTTGTCGGAGTTTCCGAACGTCAAGAACACGGTGACGTATGAAGAGCCGAGAAAATTGAAGTTCAATAGCCAGTGTGGATCTTCTGCTTGATTCCGAGCATGTGTGGCACTTTGTGTTTTGGAATTGTGTACATATGATCGGAATTTTCGACAATGGATTTTGTTGTTGGAAAATTTGAGATCCAGATCTCAAATGTTGTGCGATGGAAATTCTGATGGAGCCTACACACGGTCGGAATTTCTGACAACAAGCTCCGATGGCACATTTTATTTCGGAACGTCCGACTGTGTGTACGGGGCATAATGCAGCTGAGGACAGAGGGAATGTGATCACTTGTTAAAAGGGAAAAAATATATTTATAGTGTTTTTATATCTATAAATAAATGTTTTGCCTTCCATTTCTATGTTAAACTGAATGGGTTGTTTTGTAAGGTGATCATTTTCAATCACTTTAAGCTCCCTAAACATAAAGGAGGATAAATAGTTACACACAGAAAGGGTTAATGTAATTCTCTAAAACACAGACTAAAAAAGTTCATCAGTAAAAAGTCCATAAACAGTCCATGGGGCATGTCAGGCATAGCTGCAGCTGTTCCCAGGGCAAGCCAGCTCTGCATAGAAAAGAATGATAGAAAAAGGGGAAAGAGCCCACTAAGTGAAGTATTAAAAGAACACTTTATTGTCAAATGGTTAAAAACACTCACAGGATAGGATAAACAGGATCGCTCATCATAAAAAGAGACACTGTCATTTGTCCCCATCCTGCGGGATTCTCCAGTATTCACCCGAACGCTGATAGATGGAGTCAGGCTAGGACGCCTACATGCCCTCCAGAGTCATGGATCTTTTTTGGGTGGTGTGAGAGGTTTTTATTTTACTAGGGAGCCTTGCTTTTTATGTTCTGAGCCTTACAGTAGGATATTTTTAGGCATAAGGTGAGGGAGGATAGTAAGAAAGGGTCTTCAAAAAGGATGGCAAATGTTTGTCAAATACTTTTTCCATCCTTCTGAATTGGGCATTAAAATTGTGCAATAAATCTACCTGTAGAAGGAGTAGTGAAGCTCCGGGTGCATAGCCTGTCTGCAGCACTTATTCTTTCCCTCTGTGACTTCACATCCTGTCCACGTGTGCACTCCAAGCTGGTCTAGGAGACTTCTGCATTGTCATTCAGAATCCCAGCTTGACTCCATCCACTCATCTATCAGTGGCCGGTTGAACACTGGCGGATTCTGCAGGACTGGGACAAGCGGCGGTGCTTCTTTTTATGATGAGTGATCCTGTTTATCCTATCCTCGGAATGTTTTTAACCATTTGAGATTAAAGTCTACTTTTAATTTGGCACTTAGTGAGTACTTTCCCCTTTTTCTCTTATTCTTTTCTAAACATAAAGAGTAGCAAAATCAGCTAAGATCAATCTGGTAAACATGTAAAGAGGCACTTAAAACTCTACCTGCTCACAGAAAATATTAATAAAATAAATTTGTAGTTTTTCATATTTATTTGACAAAAAATAAATATTACATTATTATTTTTATTATAATACAATATTAATAAAAAATACATATTAGAGGGACTGGAAGTAGAGAGATGGGTCCAACATTCATGGTCAGTGATACAGAAAGTGTTGAAGCAATAGATTCAGCAAGACTCACAGCCAACTAAAATTGTCAGAAAGAGTTTTCATTGAGACGATCGTAGCTGTATTAGTGCACTTACATCAACAATGCTTGAGTACTGTCCATGGACCATGATACCTTTTGTTTCATTACACTAATATTCACATTTTCAGGACAAGCTTTCAGAGTGAACCCTCTTTTTCAAAGTACCCCCCTTTCTTCTGAAAATATGGATGTTAAGGCAAATATAAAAAAAATCACAGACAATACTCAATTGTTTCAGAAGGATAGGAAAGAACTTAAAGCTTCCATATGTCCTCAGTAAAAGTGTCCTTTAACTAAATGAAGCTAGGGGAATATAAAATAAGTAAAATAATGATTTATTTGTTATTTTTATCAGTGATATCTGAACCAAAAGCAACAACAATCAGTTCTGCTCCATATGAACACCTCTGGTAGACATTATGAGATGTTCTGAACCTATAAAAGTCCCTCCTATTAAAGCCGAGCTCCACCCTAAAGGGGAAGCTTGTCTTCCTTCGCCCCTGCCCCCCCCCCTTTGGTGCACCTTGGGGGGGATGAGTACCTGGTTTAGACATGTACCCGCTCCCACTTCCTGCTCAGTTCGCCGTGGCAAGCTCAACTGAAAGCTTGCGCCTTGCGGCTTTACTGCCAGTTTCCCTTACCTAAGATGGCAGTGCCAGCACCCAAGAGCTAATTGAAGAACCGCAGGATTCCCGAACAGGTAAGTTCCCTAATAGTGAAAGTCAGCTACCACAGTATTTGGTGGGGGGGGGGGGGGGTGAGCTCCTCTTTAAGGACATTGCTGATCTGCATGTAGGGATATTCTTAATCAGCATGCCCTAAAACAAAGGAAGTAAGGACAATCAACTTTGCAGCTGTATGATGTGGGTCACACCTATCCACCCACCATCATGCATAATAATTTGAATGTGAGCTAAGACCTTTTAAACCTAACTATCCCCTATTTGCACCAAGCCCAATCATGTAAAACTGCTAGCTTAAAGTGTTACTAAACCCAGGACCCTGTATTCACTATATCTATTCTCTCACAGTGCACAGAACATGAAAATGCAATTATTTTAGTAAATATAAACTACTAAATACCTTTTCTCATCAGCAGTGTATAGCACTCTTGTGATTTGAATCAGTTCCTGGTTAAAGCTTGTAGGAGGAATTTTCAGACTACACTGAGCTGTCCTATCAAGATGCAGGACCCTGACCCTCTGTCTGCACAGAACTGATTGGCCCTGTGCTGATATTATGCACTCTCCCAAGAAAAAAAACACTCTAGCAATAAACACCAAACTGAGCATGTGCAGCCTGACTCCAGTAACTCTGTCCTATCCAGGCCTGTTTTGAAGTCAGTGGAAGAAGAGGAGGATCTGTGTATACAAACAGCCATTTACACAATACAGAGGATTAACCCCTTAGTTTCCACAGTGAGTATAACAAGCATGTGTTGCTGCAGATACAGATTGATTTTACTGTTGTGTGTTTAGTAATGCTTTAAAAAGAAAATACACAACAAAGCTTACTTTGGCTTCCACCCTGTTCGGACATCACACAGCCTTCCTACATCCTTCAGGGAACCCAGAGGCTAGTGCATTCTCCAGAGATCTGGAATACACAAGGTCTTAATACATTTTGAGCTAGCAATTGAACACGGGATATACAGGGCTAACAAATGGAGGATAGTCAAGTCTTAGCAAAAGATCCACTTTAAATGTATTTGTGACAAGCAAAATGCCATTCTAAACCTACATGCAGTGTATAGAAACCTACCATCAAGGTTTTTCATATAATAATGATGGTTATAATAATAATATAAATAATGTAAGTATTTATATAATGATGTTGCTCAGTATAATTACTGTTAAAGGATTAGACATGATACAAACCAATATTTCTGTAAACAAAGAGATGAACTATGGTGGACTAAATCCCCCACTGATCCTATTAGATCTTTGGAATTTTAATGAGAAGGTTTTATTACCTACATGCATTCTATGCAACAGGTGTGCAGCTCCCGGCCCAGCCCTGCACTCCCCCTTGTACTCATCCGAGTTCCCTCTTGATTTCTATTAGATCTTTGGGATTCCAATGAGAAGATCTTACTGTATTTTCACATTTTCATGGTTACCCTTCAAGTGGTTTTAAAGGCTCAAGTTTCTTTTACCTTCATGCATTCTATGCATGAAGGTAAAAAACCTTCTGTGTGAAGCTCCCCCCCAGCCCCCCCCCCTATACTCACCTGAGTTCCCTCTCGATTCAATGAGGTACACAAGAGCTGAGCTGAGCTTCTCCTGGGTCTCTCGTTCCTCATTGGCTGATGCAGAAGCAGGAGCCATTGGCTCCTGCTACTGTCAATCACAGCCAGTGAGTCAAAGAGGAGAGAACAGGAGGGGGGGGGGGGTAGGGCAGTGTCTAATTGATGCATAGAGCATGGCTCAGGAGTGAGCACACACCAGTGCCCCCAGAGCAAGCGGCTTGCTATCGGGGGCACTGGCTGAAGAGGAGGAGCCATGAGCACCAGCAGGGGAACCCAAAAAGAGGAGGATCGGGCTGCTCTCTGCAGAACCACAGCACAGAGCAGGTAAGTATGACATGTTTTATTCATTTTTTAATGAACCTTTGATGTCACTTTAACACTTAACCTACAGTAACACTTAAACTTTAACAAACCAAAGTATAACCTTAAAGCTATCCCTTCCTAAATTCTTAACACTTAAGCTAAACCTTACATTTGCCCTTTTCCTTTAAAGTGGGGGCGCACCGAAAAAAAAAATATTAAAAGCCAGCAGCTACAAATACTGCAGCTGCTGACTTTTAATAAATTGACACTTACCTTTCCTGGAGTCCAGTGATGTCGGCAGCCGAAGCCGATCAATCGCTCGGCTCTCAGCTGCTACCACCTCCATTCTCGGCGAGGGAATCAGAAAGTGAAGCATTACGGCTTCACTTCCCGGTTCCCTACTGCGCATGTGCGAGTTACGCTGCCCATCCTAAATTATCCCCACTATCTCCTGGGACCTGTGTGTTTCCCAGGAGACAGCAGGGGGTGCGGGAAGGGGCGTGACTCCTGCGGGAGTCTATTTTCAGAAGTGGGTGCAGATACCTGTATTATACAGGTATCTACACCCCCCTCCCCCCTGAAAGGTGCCAATTGTTACACCGGGGGGGGGGGGAATCAGATGAGCGGAAGTTCCACTTTTGGGTGGAACTCCGCTTTAATCCCATAATTCTATGACTCTGAGTTAACCCTTATTCTAGCTAATCCAAAAACTAAGCTATCATTTAAATTATCAAGGTAATACATACATTATTAGCCTTAAATGCACCTTATGCACTGAAGCTATCACCAACCAAATATATCAATACCAAGCTGATTCCTCCCAGTGCTGGAATCCCATTGCCTTAAACTAGAGATCTGTAAGCCTAGTGAAAATTAGTCATTTTCCCAGGAAAGCCAGATCATTTCCTTTAATTGTCTAGTATATTCTGACCACCAGGCAGCATTAAGACTACAGTAACAGTCATTTCCCTTTTCGTGAACTGAGCTTAGTGACTACAAGAGTGATACTTTAAAATTGACAATAGTAAAAAAAGACAAAAATGTATTTCTTCTACTGCATTGCATTACAATATTATATCAGTAGCGAACAGCACCCTCTTCTGTCTTGTTAATTTATTATTGAAACAATACAGACTGTAGAACAATATAATGTTATGTATAATCGACTATCACATCTCATTTTCATCACATATGATTGACAATGGAGAATGGACTGTTTGTGTTCTAAAAATGGAATCTGCATTAAAAAAAAGCACATGTGCGCATTCTGTGAAAGATAAAAAGCTAACAGCAAATTACGGAGTAGATTAAATAATAATTACTAAAAGAAAGGATGCCAGAATGGTCCAAAAATAAAAATAATAGGTCTTCTATATTAATCTGTCGTATATATAAACTGTATGCATCTGCCCAGGACAACTGCTCCAATTTATCATTTGTTTTTTAACAATTTTTTTTATACTGGTTTGAGCCTGATTGTCAACACATAAAATTTGCATGACAAACACTCACTACGTGTAGTGACTAATAAAGTTTACGTTCAATTTTCCAAAAAATTATAACTGCTCTCTCTTACCTCCAAATGTGTTTTTTAGTACCTTACAGCCCTTTGTATACCATTTAAATAATAAATCAGACTATTTATCATAGATTAGCAGTACTGGTTGTTCAGAGGTGCTGGCATGAATACCTCTATATTTTTACTATTAACCATGACATTGCCCCCCTAAGGCTGCATTCACACATAATCGCGAGCGTAATCAGCGCAATTCTCTCCCATGATTTCAAATAGCTGCAAAATTCGGGACACATTTTCGATGCCATTATTTCCCCATTACTACCCCAAATGCGCCAGGATTTTGCCACGATTGTCGTGTTGTAAATCGTGGCAAATTGCAACTCGCAACGCTGTAATCAAAAAGAAGCTCATGTTCCTTTTTGAGCGACAAGTGTCTCTCGTTGCGATTGCAGCGTGATTCATCACGCAACAATTGACACAATTGGGGTGCCATTAGAAGTAATGGCATTGCAAACGCATCCTGCGCTTTTCAGCCATTTGAATTTACAGGGCAGAATCGCAGCCATTCTGCCTGCGATCATGTGTTAATGCAGCCTTAAAGAATGTCTATATGCACAATATTGATCCCTGATAAAGACTGAGACCTAACACTGACCTTCTTTATGTTAAAGCATATCTAAACATATATATATATATATATATTTTTTACTTTTTATTTTTTTTTTACCTGGTGAACATGCCAGTAACACATTTCCTGTCTTAGGCCTCTTGCACACTGCAGTGTGAAAAAGCTTAGTACATAGTTTTTTATGTTTTTACTGATATAAAATTCATATTGAAAAAAGTACTCTGACAGGGATCTGTTCAAATAATATACAATACTGGTACCAGCATCCCAAAAGAAAATATAAGTACAAAAGGTTTGGAGGTAAGGGACTTTTGCCGCACCAAATATTGGAAGTGAAAAAGAAATATAAGAAAAAGTGTTCTAAAAAAATAAACAAATTTATTTCATATACATTACACAAAATATAAAAAAAAGAAAATAGTCAAACATTTAATACAATTCCTTATGGTCTATAATTGACACCTATTGCCTAAACGCAGGTGACATTCTCTTTAAAGACCAAAAGAGGTTCCATCCCAGTACGTTCAACATGTTTCACCATGATCGGCTTCTTCAGGAACAAGGGAGTAGAGATATTCATATAACAGAACAGCAAATATGTTACTCTTTAAACTATACATAAAAAGAAAAAAGAAAAGTCAATGCACAAGAAAAACGCATCAAAATTACAAATTGTTAATAAATAACAAAACAACAACCATGAAAAACAATGATATAGTATTAAAAATTGCAAGTGCATGAAGGGAGAGAGCGCGAGAGGAAAAAAAACATCCCTCCAAAGGCCCAGATATTAAAACCTCCCCTTACCTCCAAAAAGGGGGAAAAAAAGAAACATCTACACCAAATGGGATTGATCCTCCTCACACAATGTTTTCCATTGATCCACATCGCAGACAATGCCGGTCTGCCCTCATATATGGCCAGGGAGACCCGCAGAGAGGGTAATAATTATTACAACTGTCTCTGAAAAATATACATAAAATAGTACCTGAGTGAATTGTGAAATAAAGCTACTTTCCAGATCATAAAGACATAAGGATGCAAGCAGGTGAGGGTCCCACCCAGGTCATCATTAAAGGGAACACACCTACTCCCCTTATGAATCAGTTACATGGAGTGGTTGTAAATCAGGGAGCTCGGGAAGAGGGCAAAAGATCCTCAAAGGGTTAATATCCACCGGATCTAATAGGAAACAAATAGCAAACAAATACATAATCCCCTCAGGATTATTGTGCTACTATGGCCCCATAGACCATGAAATAACAAACTGCATTTTGAAAAAAGGAAAAAAACGCAAAAAATGTATAAAGACGCATCATGAACTTCAAAGTATAGAAGTCTCTCACCTCTTCATTGTTTTGGTCTATAAATGTTCAGATTGAACCACTGGCACCCCCGCTCCCAAACACAGCAGACCCACAGCGTCCAAACTGGACCAGATCCTATCCACCTTGCAATGTAAAAAATAGACAGAATTATATAAAGTATGGCCCCTAAGGTCACACAAACAAGTATGCTCTGCAAATACTTATACAAAGTAGCCACAGAACTGCCTTTTTACCTGACAACACCACGCAGGATGGAACTCCCGAGCTTCCAAACACTCCCACCCTGTCACATGGCAGGCCAGGTTTAAATAGCCCTCTCCATGGCGCCAAAACATGACATGTGATGTCACGGGCACAATGGGAGGACTTCCCGGGTCATCAAACTGCCACCGGAACCGGAAATGAACATCACTTCCGGTGCAGCTAGGTGTCAGCAGGAAGGGAGAAAGACTACCTCTGCTGACACTTCCTGGACAGAGTTAGAAATGGCCCAGAGAGTGCCAGAGAAAGATGACCCTTAACCACTTGAGATCCGCGCTATAGTCAAATGACGGCTACAGCGCGGATCTCAATTTCCGGGACTACGTCTATTGACGTCATCCCCTTTAAGAGCTCCCCGCACGCTCCCGGGAGCGCACATCGGGGAAAATCTGTGTTGGCCGTGTCCCCTGGACACAGCCAATCACAGATCGCTGTAAACGGCCAATCACAGCAGCCGTTTACAGCGCGATCGCCGCCTCCAATGGGTGATGATCTCAAATGTAAACAAATGAGATCATCACCCATTGCCGAATCTGTCTCCTCACACAGCGATAGCGTGTGAGGAGAGAGATAGCATTAGTGACTGTTTTGTAGCAATATAAACCTTACCAGTGCCAATATAAACCCTGCCAGTGCCCAGATCTACCCCACCTGTGCCCAGATCTACCCCACCTGTGCCCAGATCTACCCCACCTGTGCCCACCTGTGCCCACCTGTGCACCGCCAGTGCCCCATCTGTGCACCGCCAGTGCCTGCCAGTGCCCGCCAGTGCCAATTGGTGCCCATCTGTACCAATCGGTGCCCATCTGTGCCTCAGCAGTGCCCATCTGTGCCTCAGCAGTGCCCATCTGTGCCGCCTAAGCAGTGCCCATCTGTGCCACCTGAGCAGTGCCCATCTGTGCCGCCTCAGCAGTGCCCATCTGTGCCGCCTCAGCAGTGCCCATCTGTGCCCATCTGCTGCCTCATCAGTGCACATCTGTGCAATAAATCAGTGCACATCTGTGCCGACCCATCAGTGCCCATCTGCCGACTTAGCAGTGCCCACCTGTGCCGCCTCAGCAGTGCCCATCTGCCGCCTCAGCAGTGCCCATCTGCTGCCTCAGCAGTGCCCATCTGCCGCCTCAGCAGTGTCCATCTGCCGCCTCAGCAGTGCACATCCGTGCAATAAATCAGTGCACATCTGTGCCGACCCATCAGTGCCCATCTGCCGCCTCAGCAGTGCCCATCTGTGCCGACTCAGCAGTGCCCATCTGTGCCACCTCAGCAGTGCCCATCTGTGCCACCTCAGCAGTGCCCATCTGCTGCCTCAGTAGTGCCCATCTGCCGCCTTAGCAGTGCCCATCTGCCGCCTCATCAGTGCACATCCGTGCAATAAATCTGCACATCTGTGCAATAAATCAGTGCACATCTGTGCCGACCCATCAGTGCCCATTTGTGCCACCTCAAAAGCGCCCATCTGTGCCACCTCAAAAGCGCCCATCTGTGCCACCTCATCAGTGCCCATCAGTGCTACCATGGCTAAACGTGTCTTTTCCGCTGAGGAGGCGTACCAAATTATTTCCACGGCCGACGAGAGCAACGGGGAGCTCTCCTCTTCAGATTCCTTTTCGGATTCGGATTCTGAAGCCAACGTAAATTATGAGCCAGTCCTCAGCAGTGAAACACTGACTGAATCCGAGGAGGAAGATATCCAGCCCATCAAGCGAAGGCGTTCTAGTGAGGCAGTGCCGTCCACCAGCACCGCAGTGCCGTCCACCAGCACCGCAGTGCCGTCCACCAGCACCGCAGTGCCCCAGCAAGAAAGGCCAAGTACCAGTGGGGTGTCATCTCAGCCCCAAAGGGTTAGGAGCCATGCTGGCCTTCCCTATGCCCTTCAGAACCCCTTGTGGCTTCCTCCTAATTCAGGAGAGGCCAATGTTCCCCCTTTCACCGCCCAGCCAGGAGTCCAGGTGGACACGGAGAATTTTAGCCCTATAAATTTTTTTAATTTAATTTTTACGGAGGACATGTTGGCGTCAATTGTGGCCCAGTGCAACCTGTATGCACAACAATTTATTTTTCAAAATCCGACCTCCTATTATGCCCGTCCCTACGAATGGAGAGACCTAACGGTGGAGGAGTTCAAGGTTTTTTTAGGCCTCACATTTAATATGGGACTCAACAAAAAAAATCAATTACGTAACTACTGGTCAACCCGCCCCCTCCACCACTCACCGCTCTTCTCCGCGGTAATGCCCAGAACCAGGTATCAGATGATCCTGAGGTTCTTACATTTCAGTGACAATTCCCAGTGCCTTCCACGAAATGATCCAAATTATGACCGGCTTTACAAAATTCGACCAATACTAAATTATTTTTCAGAAATATTCCCCAAATTGTTTACCCCGGACCAACACATATGTGTGGATGAGTCCCTTATTAAATTTAGTGGCAGGCTTAGAATGAAGCAATTTATGCCCAGCAAAAGGGCCCGCTATGGGGTGAAGGTCTACAAATTATGCGACCGAGCCACAGGGTACACATATTCATTCAAGGTGTACGAAGGGAAGGACACCCAGCTACAGCCCCCTAATTGTCCGGACTACTTGGGATCCAGCGGAAAAATTGTTTGGGACCTCATATACCCCCTACTGGATAAAGGCTACCACCTCTATGTAGATAACTTCTACACATCTCTGCCCCTGTTCCACAACCTTCACCGGAAGAAGACGCCAGCATGTGGCACTGTAAAAAAGAATCGGAAGGGCTTTCCTCAAAGTCTGGTGAACAAGAAGCTGCGGAAAGGAGAAACCGCAAGTCTGAGAAACAAGGAGGTTCTGGCAGTGAAGTGGAGGGACAGAAGGGATGTATACATGTTATCTTCTATCCACAACGATACCTTCGTGGAAATCCCCAGAAGGAATGGCCCTGTAAAGAAACCCAAATGCATTTCCGAATATAATTTGTTCATGGGAGGAGTCGACTTCAACGACCAAATGATGGAACCATATCTTGTCACAAGACGGACATACCATTGGTACAAAAAAGTAGCAATTTATTTTTTTCAATTGGCCATTTATAATTCCTATGTCATTTACCGCAACGCCACCCAAAACCCCAAACGTTTCTTTGGCTACCAGGAGGAAGTTTTCACTGCCCTTATTTTCCCAAATGGCCCACCAGAAAATATCAGATCAGACGTTGTTAGTCGACTCTCCGAGCGCCACTTTCCCGATAAAATCCCCCCCAAACCAACAGGCAAAAGACGCCAAAAAAGATGTAAGGTGTGTACCAGAGCAGGAGTCAGAAGAGACACATCTTATTATTGTGCACAATGTCCTTCCCAACCAGGCCTCTGTATAGGCGACTGTTTTCGGCGTTACCATACTTCAATAAATTTTTAGTGAAGTATGGTAAACATAATCCTCAGTTCCTGCCTTCATACACCTTCACACCCCTTATGCCACTGCCTGCTCTGTAACTGACCCTGGCTTGTTATTTGACCACTCTTATGCCTGCCGATTCTGTACATACCGCTGCCTGATCTGGAACTGACCCTGGACTGTTATTCGACCATGCTTCTGCCTAACGATTCTGTACATACCTCTGCCTGATCTGGAACTGACCCTGGACTGTTATTCGACCATGCTTCTGTCTAACGATTCTGTACATATCTCTGCCTGATCTGGAACTGACCTTGGACTGTTTGACCACAATATTTGCCTGCCTCTTGGACTGATCTTGTATTCTGCAACTGGACTAGTGGGATTCAACACGGGGTCTCACATATGTGAGGGGCTCCAGTATAGTTTTTCTGGAAGAAGAAAACAATTTTCTTTGTTTTCTTATTCCTAGATTAGGGTCTGGAGACTCGGAGGCTTCAAAGAGATTTGGGAGGGAGAAGCCTCTACCCCTATCCCCATTCTGTCCTGAACGAGGCTCTACTTCTGTCTGCTGCCTGTAGGACTTACTGCCATCATGCCGCACTGACCACACCACAAGGACCTGCCTACTACCAGGACCAATATTTTTGGCACTGCTGACATCTCTGCACTGACCCTGGACTGTAATATGGACAGTATCCCTGCCTGTTGCCTAAAAAACTGTGTTCGCTGTTGCTGACCAAGTCCCTGCCTGCTGCCTGGACCAGTGATATCCTCCTGTGGACAACTGCGCTTCTAAAACCACAGGTAATCTTTTCTTTACCCTTTGCTCAGCATAATGTATTTGGGGGTGTAATTCTTGGTATGTGCAGGCTATGTGTCCCTGGAACGCAGACGGTGTTTCTTGCATGTTGCGCCTCTGTATGTGGCCAGGCTGTGTAAACGTCTCACACATGTGGTATTGCCATACTCAGGAGGAGTAGTAGAATGTATTTTGGGGTGTTATTTTTGCTATGTAAATGCTATGCGTTGGAAATATCTTATAAACGGACAACTTTGTGTAAAAAAAAAATGCGTTTTCATTTTTTTCCACATTTTCCAAAAACTTCTGGAAAAAAATGAACCATTGAAAAGACTCATTATGCCTCATAGATTATACGTTGGGGTGTTAGCTTTCCAAAATGGGGTCATTTTCTGTACGTTTCCATTGCCCTGGTGTTCCAGGGCCTTCAAAACTGTAATAGGTGGTTGAGAAATGAAATGTGTAATTTATGCTCCTAGAATGCCTGAAGGTGCTACTTCAAAATTAGGCCTCTGTATGTGGTCAGCCTGTGTAAAAGTCTCACACATGTGGTATCGTTATACTCAGGAGGAGTAGGAGAATGTATTTTGGGGTGCTATTTTTGCTATGTAAATGCTATGTGTTGGAAATATCTTATAAACGGACAACTTTGTGTAAAAAAAAATGCATTTTCATTTTTTTCCACATTTTCCAAAAACTTCTGGAAAAAAATGAACCATTGAAAAGACTCATTATGCCTCATAGATTATACGTTGGGGTGTTAGCTTTCCAAAATGGGGTAATTTTCTGGACGTTTCCATTGTCCTGGTGTTCCAGGGCCTTCAAAACTGTAATAGGTGGTTGAGAAATGAAATGTGTAATTTATGCTCCTAGAATGCCTGAAGGTGCTACTTCAAAATTAGGCCTCTGTATGTGGTCAGGCTGTGCGAAAGTCTCACACGTGTGGTATCGTTATACTCAGGAGGAGTAGGAGAATGTATTTTGGGGTGCTATTTTTGCTATGTTAATGCTATGTGTTGGAAATATCTTATAAATGGACAACTTTGTGTAAAAAAAAATGCGTTTTCATTTTTTTCCACATTTTCCGAAAACTTCTGGAAAAAAATGAACCATTGAAAAGACTCATTATGCCTCATAGATTATACATTGGGGTGTTAGCTTTCCAAAATGGGGTAATTTTCTGGACGTTTCCATTGCCCTGGTGTTCCAGGGCCTTCAAAACTGTAATAGGTGGTTGAGAAATGAAATGTGTAATTTATGCTCCTAGAATGCCTGAAGGTGCTACTTCAAAATTAGGCCTCTGTATGTGGTCAGGCTGTGCGAAAGTCTCACACATGTGGTATCGTTATACTCAGGAGGAGTAGGAGAATGTATTTTGGGGTGTTATTTGTGGTATGCACATTCCCTGTGGGAGAAATAAGCTATTACAATGAAAATTTTGTGAAAAAAAAAAAAATCGTAATTTTGCAAAGAATTGTGGGAAAAAATGACAACTTAAAATAACTCACCATGCCTCTTACTAAATACATTGGAATGTCTACTTTCCAAAAAAGGGGTCATTTGGGGGGCATTTGTACTCTCCTGGCTTGTTAGGGTCTCAAGAATGGAGATAGGCCTTAGTACATCAGATGTGATCTTTTTTTGCAAATCTTTATGATTTGCACCATAGCTTGTAGACTCTATAAATTTCACACAAATCATATAATATGCAAAAATTTGAATTATTTTTACCAAAGATGTGTAGTAGTATAAATGATGGCCAAAATTTATGAAGAAAAATTGCTAATTTGCTAAATTTTGTCACAGAAACGAAGAAAAATTCATTTTTTTTCAAAATTTTCGGTCTTTTTTCATTTATAGCGCAGAAAATAAAAAACCGAGAGGTGATCAAATACGACCAAAAGAAAGCTCTATTGGTATGAAGAAAAGGACAAAAAAATCATTTGGTTACAGTGTTGCATGACTGAGTAATTGTCATTCAAAATGTGAGAGCACTGAAAGCTGAAAATTGGTCTGGGACTGAGGGGGGTTTAAGTGCCCAGTAAGCAAGTGGTTAAAGGGACATCCACAGCGGGTCCTGAAAGGGCTCATGCGCCCCCACAAAAAAGAAGAAAAGGGGAGCACATTTCCCCATAAACCAGGGCCCTTGGGTGTCCATACGGGCCCCCAGTGGCCAAAAAGAAGAAGGCGTCACGAACCAAGATCTGCGATAGAAGATCAATGAAAAAATAAAAAAATAAATACATTCCCTTTCTCTCCTCTCTCTTTTACCTCCTCCTTTTAAACTTCTGCTAGAGGTCATTTTATCCAAACACACATCCGCAAAATATCAAAGAAAATTCCAATAGTTATGTAAGTATGTATGTGACCCAACATCCGACAACCAGGAGTGGCCCTGACAACAAGGCCAGACCCTAAAGGCAAATAACAGATGACACAAATACACCTACAATAATCAGTCATTAAGCTAAAGGCACCAAACGTTCGAGTTGTGCACTCTAAGTGGACCCACCCCCACAGAGCGATGATCTCTAAACGACATGGAAGATGAAAATGAATAGAATATACCTAAATAAAACCAAAGCCCCCTCTTTACAAGAATGGCTTATAACTAATACCCTCATCGAGGCCAGGGAAGCGAGTCGCCTGCAAGGAATAAATCCATCTTGTTTCAAGTTGTAATAATTTTTTATCAAGATCGCCCCCCGACCCTGTGAAGGGAGGTGCTCCAGGCTAAAGAAGCCAATAGACTTGAGATCGAAATTATGATACAGCCCCACATGGCGGCTTATGGGGTTTCAATTTTTCGTTTTGATATTAGAGAGTCATGGTCCCTTATGCGGCAAAACAGAGGGTGCTTTGTTTTACCCACATAGAAAGCTCCACATAGGCATTTAGTTTCAATATATTTTATTTTGCATCAAGAAAATGAAACAAAGTCATTGTAGTTATGACAAAAACACAGCAAGAGGTAATACAAATGGGCAAACAGTTGTAATCCTGAAATTGCCAAGCGGGTTGACAGTCAAACAAAACAATCTAAAATGATCCAGGAGCCAATACAAAGTAAGGATTATAGGGATTACAAATTTATGCACCCGGATGAGTCAATAGCCTCTAATAGACCGGAACTGACTTATACATTTGTTCAAAATCCCAGTTAGAGAAAATGCCAAGGAAGGAGGGAGGGTCCTCCGCCACCCCATAAGGGCTCTTGCTGTGGCCGAGGACCTCTATCCTCCTGCCAAAACTAAAGTCAGAGAGGACTAGGATCATGCTCACCAGAGATACTGATCTAAGCAATTAAACCAAAATAGGTAACAATAACATATTGCATAACTACAATGCAAGAAATAACCTGAGATGAATGTAACAACATCCCGGACGGGCATAGGAGCCCAACGTATACAGTTGAGTGCATATAACCCAGTTTCCTGGGAGCCGAGAACAACAGACCGTAGCCTACATTGTATTGTAAGGGCAGGCTCTGAGTTCGGCTTGATTGACCCTGCTCTACAATGGAGCACCTACTACAGACTGTCTTTCGCTAGGCGTCATAGAAAAAAGGCGAAGAAAGAAAAAGAAGAGAGAAAAAAAGGAGAGAGGAGGGAATAGAAAAGGATGGTAAAGGTAAATGACATCTTCTAGCAGGAGTCGCCTGGGGGCAGGCCCGGACTGGGACAAAAAATAGGCCCGGGCATTTTGGAATGAGCAGCCCATGACACCATAACCGACCCCTTTCCCACTTTCCATCCTGACGAATTCCCCGAGAGAGGGGAGGGAGAAACCCGGCAAAGGTGCGGGGGGCGAGGGGGACAGGGAAAGATGGGGGGCAGAGAGCACAGGGAAGAACCTTGAGAACATGGGGTGGCGCGAGAGTACAGGGAGGCTGGAGAGTACTGTGGGGGGAGGCGGAGAGCATGAGGGCAGAGAGCACAGGGGAGAGGCAGAGAACACAGGGAGGAAGAGGAGAGCACAAGGGGGCCGGAGAGCACAGGGAGTGGGGGGTTGGAGAGCACAGGGGGAAGCAAAAACACAGGGTGGGGCGGAGAGCACAGGGGGGAGGCGGAGATCACTATGGGCTGTAGAGCACTGGGGGGAGGTGGAGGGCAGCGGAGGGCAGCAGAGAGCATGAGAGGAGGTGGAGAGAACAGGGGGTAGGCGGAGATCAATGGGGGGCTGTAGAGCACTAGGGGAGAGGCGTAGGGCACAGGGGGCAGTGTAGAGCATGGGGGAGGTGGGGATCACAGGGGGGGCTGGAGAGCAGTAGGGGGGGCTAGAGAGCACTGGGGGAGAGGCAGAGTGCACAGGTGGGCACCATAGAGCATGGGGGGGCTAGAGAGCACTGGGGGGAGCGTAGAGCACAGGGAGAGAGATGGAGGGCACGGGGGCAGCGTAGAGCATGAGGGGAGGTGGAGAGCACAGGAGGGAGGTGGAGAGAAGAGCGGAGCGGTGAAGAGCACAGGGGGAGGGGCAGAGGGCACAGGGGGCAGTGTAGAGCATGGGGGGAGGTGGAGAGCACAGGAGGGAGATGGAGAGCACAGGGGGTGAGGTGCAGGGCACAGGGGGCAGCGTAGAGCATGGGGGGGAGGTGCAGAGCACAGGAGGGAGATGGGGAACACAGGGGGTGAGGCGCAGGGCACAGATGTGCAGCATAGAGCATGGGGGTAGGTGGAGATCACAGGGGGAGAGGCGGAGGGCACAGGGGGGCAGCGTAGAGCATGGGGGAGGTGGAGAGCACGGGAGGAAAGAAAGAGGGCACAGGGGGGCAGCATAGAGCCTGGGGAGGTGGAGAACACAGGAGGGAGGTGGCGAGAACAGGGGGGCTGGAGAGCACTTGGGGGTGCTAGAGAGCATTGGGGGAGGTGAAGTGCACAGGGGGAGATGAAGTGCACAGGGGGGCAGCGTAGAACATTGGAGGAGGTGGAGAGCACAGGAGGGAGGTGGAGAGCACAGGGGGAGAGTCAGAGGGCACAGTGGGGCAGCATAGAGCATGGTGGAGGTGGAGAGTACTGGGTGGAGGTGGAGAGCACAGGGGGGGCTGGAGAGCACTGGGGCAGAAGTGGAGGGCACAGGGGGGGAAGCGGAGAGCATGGGGGGAGGCGGAGAGCACTGAAGGGAGGTGGAGAGCACTGGGGGGGGGGGCTGGAGAGCACTGGGGGAGGGGAAGAGCACAGGGGGAGAGCGTAGAGCATGGGGGGAGGTGGAGAGCACAGGGGGAGGTAAAAAAGCACAGGGTGGCGAGGCGGAGGGCACAGGGAGGCAGTGTAGAGCATGGGGGGTGGTGGAGAGCCCAGGAGGAAGGAGGAGAGCACGGGGGGACTGGATAGCACGGGGGGAGAAGTGGAGGGCACGGGGGGGCAGCGGAGAGCACAGAGGAGGTGGAGAGCACAGGGAGAGAGACGGAGAGCACAGGTGGGCAGCGGAGAGCATGGGGAGGTGGAGAGCACAGGGGGCAGCGGAGAGCATGGGGTGAGGTGGGAGGTGAAGAGCACAGGGGGAGAGCGTAGAGCATGGGGGAGGTGTAGAGCACAGGGGGGAGAGGCGGAGGGCACGGGGGGCAGTGTAGAGCATGGGGGGTGGTGGAGAGCCCAGGAGGGAGGAGGAGAGCACGGGGGGCTGGATAGCACTGGGGGAGAAGTGGAAGGCACAGGGGGCAGCGAAGAGCATGGGGGAGGTGGAGAGCACAGGGAGAGAAAAGGCAGAGGGCACAGCAGAGAGGGAGGCAGAGGGCACAGCAGAGAGGGAGGCAGAGGGCACAGCAGAGAGGGAGGCAGAGGGCACAGCAGAGAGAGAGGCAGAGGGCACAGCAGAGAGAGAGGCAGAGGGCACAGCAGAGAGCATGGGGGAGGTGCATATCACAGGGAGAGAGAGGCAGAGGGCACAGCAGAGAGAGAGGCAGAGGGCACAGCAGAGAGCATGGGGGAGGTGCATATCACAGGGAGAGAGAGGCAGAGAGCACAGAAGAGAGCATGGGGGAGGTTGAGAGCACTGGGTGGGTTAGAGAGCACTTTGAGGGGGGGGGTATAGAGATAAGCAGAATAGGAGGAGCGGTGGGGTGGTTGCATATAGAAGAATCATTCTGTCCATCTTCCTCCCGCGGTGCCTGAAAGCCTGCAAGAGGGAGAGGAGCAGAAGCAGGCATTCAGAGACTGCGGGAGGAAGATGGACAGAATAATTCTTCTATATGCAGCCATCCCACTGCTCCTCCTATTCAGGTTACAGGTGGCCACACTTACTTTCTCTGATCCGGGGCTGCATCAGGCTCCTCTCCCCTTCGTGGTGACGCCCCCAGGCTCCAACGGCTTAACTCTACTGGCGGCTGCGGAGAGGTCTCTCCTCTAGCTCCTCCCCCTTCATGTCTCACTCCCCCTTGTGCTGATGGCTGAGCCTGAGCTGAACAGGCAGCCGAGCGGCCGCGGAAAGGTTAGGGGACTGGCACAGGCTTAAAGAGCAGCCTGCCTTGGCCCCGCAAGCAAGGAAATGCGGCCCGGAGGCCCCGGCCCACCGGGCAAATGCCCGGTCTGCCCTATGGCCAATCCGGGCCTGCCTGGGGGGTAACAAAACCGTATTCAGGGTCCAAATCCGAGTGTATTTACGTGGACAGAGCAATGCCCATGAAGCGCGCCCAGGGCTCCCAAGTGGCCCTGAAATTGTCCGAGCGGTCCAGGAGTACGCTTGTCGTCTTTTCCTGGAGCATGATCCAGGAAATTTTTCTTTTGGCCATTACAGTGGAAATAGTGGGTTGCTTCCAGGCTTTGGCAAGAGTAAGCTTAGCTCCCAGTAAAATAAAAGTGATGAGGCGTTGCGTATTCCTGGAGGTTCCCTCTACAGGGAAATTAAGGAGCGCCACCAGAGGGGACATCTGAACCGGTGTGGCGGAGAATTTGGAAATCCAGGTAAAAATCCTATACCAGAACTGCCGTATTCAAGGGCAAGTCCACCAAGTGTGTAACATGTCACCCCGTAGGCCGCAGCCCCGGAAACACAGAGGGGAAGTGGATGGGAACATTTTAGCCAATTTCGAAGGGACAAGGTACCATCTCGTTAGCACCTTGACACCAGCTTCTATCATACTTGGGTTAAGGATGCCTCTGAAGGACTTAAGAAAAAGCCCATGCCATAAGTCAAGGTTCCAGGATTGGTTGAGATCCTCTTCCCAAGACAACATGTAAGTTGTCTTGGAGCGTGTGGAAGATAGTGCTTTGTAAATGACTGAAATCCCCCCCCCCCCTCTGCTCACTGGACTGACCACACCACGTTTCATATGAAGTTACCTGGGGACCACTAGAAAGAGTCCTGCATTTTTTGTGTAAGAAATTCGAGATCTGAGTGAATCGAAAAAGTTCGGTGGGGGGCATATCAAGTTTACTGATACAGTAGGCTTTAGAGATTGGGCCCATAGGTCTGAGGAAGTGTCCTATTCTATAGAGTCCCTTGTCCAGCCACCATTGAAAGGCTTTAATGTCCAGGCCCGGAGGGAAGTCTGGGTTATGGAAGAGGTGGGACAAAGGTTTTAATGGGGAAATTAGGCAGCAATTATTTTTTAGTCCATCCCAGACTGCAAAGGAGTGGGAAAGAGTTGGGGAGAGGATCGGGGGTCTCATCTTTTTAGGGCTCCACATAAGGAAGTCCAGTGTGTACCTAGGTACCGCCTGTCTCTCAATCTGTATCCAATCAGGCTGTTCCCATCTAGAATAGATAGCTGACACCTGTGCCAGCTGGGCTGCTTGATAGTATAGACGTAAGTTTGGGAGGCCCAAGCCACCTTCTGATTTGGATCTAAATAATATGGATTTAGAGAATCTATGTCCTCCCTTACCCCAGACAAATTTAACAACTTTGGCTTGAAAACGTTGTAAGCGCACCCTGTCCACTGGGATGGGAAGAGCTCTGAAATAATACAGGATGCGAGGGAGCAGCGTCATCTTTATGGTATTAATTCTACCCAGCCAGGACAGGGACAGCCCAGACCACCTGTTTAGATCATCCTCCAGTTTGTGGAATAACGGTGGGTAATTAGCTTGATGGAGGAGATCAATCCTGGGGGTTAATTTGATCCCCAGGTATGATATGGTAGAGTCACTCCAGGTGAACTTGAAGCTGTCCCTGAGCCTCGCCATGAGAGGGCCAGGGATATTAACATTGAGAGCCTGTGATTTATGATAATTAACCCTGAGACCTGAAATCGTTCCAAAGTCGTCAAGGAGACTGCAAATATTGGGCAACGAGGTCAGGGGGGAAGAGACGAACATTAGGATGTCGTCCGCAAATAAGGCACATTTGTGCTGACGAGAACCGCAATGAATACCCTGAATATTTGGGTTATGCCTAATGGCTATAGCCAAAGATTCGATTGCTATTGCAAAAATCAGAGGGGATAGCGGACATCCTTGTCTGGTACCTCTGGATATGGGGAAAGATCCTGAGTAAAATCCCTGCAGACGTACCTGGGCTGTTGGAGATGAGTAAAGGGCGCGCAAGACATTGAGGAAAGAATCGCCAAATCCCCAACGATGTAAGGTGGTGAAAATATACGACCAGTGCACGGAGTCAAACGCTTTTTGGAGATCCAAAGACAAGAGGCACCCCTGTCTGGTAGATTTCCCATCCCAATTGGAATTGAGAAGCGATATGATGTCTATGGCTCTGTGGGTTTGATCAGGGCCTTGTCTTCCTGGGATGAAACCTACTTGGTCTTTGTGTATGTATAAGTTAATGAAGGAAGCCAGGCGGTCTGCAAGGATTTTGGTCAGGATCTTCAAGTCATTGTTGATGAGAGAGATTGGTCTATAATTACTGACTGAGCTAGCGTATTTATTTGGCTTTAGAAAGAACTGTGATATAAGCCTCATTGAGAGAGGAATCTAGACGCCCCCCCCCCCCCCTTCGGAGAGTGTTGAAGAAACGGGCCATGTACGGGGCAAGAGTAGGGGCGAACGCTTTATAGTAGGGTATCGAAAACCCATCCGATCCAGGGGCCGAATGCACTTTCAAATTTTTAATCACCGCGCACACCTCATCTGCAGAAATGGGCGATTCCATCCTCAATCTGTGTCTATCTTCTAATGAGGGGATCGGGAGAGTATCAAGGAATTTGTTAATCTCCGCAGGGGATGGGCTATGATGTACAATGATGTGTAAAAGTCATGGAATTCGTGCATAATGCGCTGGGGGTTCTGGGACATGGTGCCGCCTTGGATTCTGATTTTGGGGAGGGCCGGGGCTCGGAATTTAGGTGTCAGTCTCTTGGCCAGCATAGAACCAATATTATCACCCTGGTAGTAGAATCTAGCTCTATTCCAGCGCAGCCATTTTTCGGCTTTGGTGGTTAGGGCCAAGTTCAAAGCCACTCTAGCAGCATCTAGTTTGGGAATGGGGACAGAACTTGGGTTTATTTTATGTTGTTTGGCCAACTTGGTGTACTCCTTGTCCAAATTATCAATATTAGCTTTGTTGGTTTTGTTAATCTGGGAAGAAATTTGGATAAGTTGACCCCTAATTACTGCCTTATGGGCGGCCCACAGGCAGGTAGAATCTATGTCAGGTGTATCATTCGTGGCAAAATATTGAAGGATATTTTGTTCGATTTCCTGTGCTCTAGCGGGATCACTCAATATAGACTCATTAAGTCTCCAACGTCTACACGGCCTGTGGCAAGCAGGACGAGAGAGGGTCAAAACTACCATCGAGTGATCCGACCAGACCACCTCTTTAATACTAGCCCTTTTTGCAAGAGGAATGGATGCAGATTCAACAAGTATGTGGTCTATCCGGGAGAAGGAATCGTGAGGGTTGGAATAGTGTGTGAAGTCTCTTAAAGTCGGATTAACTTCTCTCCAGATGTCAACCAGACCTTGCTGGAAAAGTAACTTGGCTATACGTAGGCTTTGATTAGTGGGTCTGGTCAGGCGTTTGCCAGGAGGGCGCGATTTGTCTAAACCCTGGTCAAACGCGGTGTTGGAGTCCCCTCCGAAAAGTACTGTACCCTCAAGTAATGGCGTTAAAGTGGAAAGCATACGATGAAAAAAGGCTAGCTGGCCCTTATTGGGAGCATAGTAGGATACGAATGAGTACAATTTTCCATCAAGGTCACCCACTAACAACAAGAACCTACCCTCCACATCCTTGAATTCAGATTTCAGTGTGAATTTACAGCGTTTAGAGATAAAGATGCCCACTCCCCTAGTTTTATCCTCTGCGTTGGCTAGGTAAAATAGGGGAAATTTGGAGTGTATAAAGGAGGGGTTAAATCGTTTAGGGAAGTGTGTTTCCTGAAGCAGAGCTACGTCCACCCCATGTTTGTGTAGATACTGAAATACTTTGCGACGTTTAAGGGGAGAGTTCAGTCCTTGGGAATTGTGGGATATTATTTTAAGTGGAGATAGTGGAGGTAAGGTCGGATCAGCCATTGAGCAGAGAGGGAGGACCGCCAGAAAAAACATAAGCACTTACCCTGAAAAATCCACTGAGCCCAACCCAACTTACATTCCATGGAAGTGGCCCCTGAAGGGGATGAATGTTGTGCTGAAATGACCCCCTGGCGACTCCTGCAACGATAAGGGAAGAATAAGTACAGATGGAAGGAAAAAAAGAGAGAAGGAAGAAGAGAAGGTCGGGTGACAAGAGAGCCAACCGTAGAGTGGAGGGGACAGAGTCCTCCACATGTGAAGACAAGACATACAAACAACCCATCCCTTCAAAAAGTAGGGACAAGGTTTGTCCAGTTACTAGGACCAAAACGCCCCAGTGAGCCAGACAAATGGGGGGTACATGAGCACCGCCCCAGCAGGTAGGCCTCATCAATTATGGATCACCATAAAACATACAAAAATAAAATTATATAGGGCACCTAAAGAGCCACGTCCCCTGTGCCTCCACCATTATCAATAATTTGGGATGAGCTAAAATGGAGGAGGGAGGACCGAGAGCCCAATATGTAGCAAGAAATGTGGTAAAACAATATATGAAAAACATAAAGAATATACATGAACAGAACTATAAATAACACCTGAATCTTAGGGGGAATGGAAGTCTCGGATATTTGGCAGGGGGAAGGGATAGAAACAGCAGTAAGGGGGGGCAAGGAGAGGGACATCTGAAAAGACCCCAGGTGACAGCGAGGGAGAAAAAGAAAAGGACCAGACCATTCCCTCACCCCCCCCCCCCCCCCGCCCAAAAATAAAAATGAGAAGGAGATGGGGCACGGGGAGTATCAATGGAAAGTCCCATGAGGGGCTGCACGGCCTAATCTCCCTCCAATGTCCGCTGCACGACCGCTGTGGTTGGGTGCGAAGGTAGTGGACAGAGAAAAGGGTCAGGACCCAAGGCACAGGTGGGGTGGCAGTTGCTCCCAGGGAGCATCTGAGAAGATACAAAGTACTTGAAGATCTTGTGGTTGGCACTCTCAGGGGGGTCCGGTTTCCTTAGATTTCTTAGATCGTACAGTCTCCCATACTGGAGGCAGGGGGCTGGTGGGCAGTTGTCGTTTAGCAGACTGTAGCGTATTACCTTGAGGAGTGGGATTTGGAGTCTGGCTGATGAGGCCTAGCTGCAGCAGGAGTTTTTCCCCTTCATGTAGGGAACCAAAAGTGTAAGCTTTGCCTCTCAATATAAATTTGAGCTGGAATGGAAAGAGCCACCAGTACTTGATTTCTTTGTCCAGCAGGACTTGAAGCAGAGGTTTTAAGGCTCTCCTTTTTTGGATAGTGGACGGGGACAAGTCAGCAAAGATCTGCAGATGATGCCCTTGGAAAATGATCTTTGGTAAGGATCTTGATTTGCGCATTATTTCCTCTTTGACCGAATAGAAGTGGGGTTTAACCACAATGTCTCGGGGGAGCCCATCCGCTCTGGGAGGCCTGAGAGCTCTATGAGCTCTGTCTAATTCCAGTCGGTGATGCGGAATATCCGGAATTAGGGTTTTGATGAGGGAAGAGACCGTTTCAGGAACATCTTTGTAGGATTCAGGGAGCCCCCTGACCCTAAAATTGTACCTTCGATTTCTATTTTCGAGGTCGTCAATTTTAGCTTGTGCAGTCTCCAATTGTTCCTGTAGAGTCTGTATGCAAGCTGTGTTTTGATTGGTCCTGGTAATAGTGGTTTCCAAATTAGACTCAACTATTTCAATGCGGGTGCCTATATGTTGAAGGTCCGCCTTGATATCGCTTGTAATTTTGTGTGCTGTTATGTTCAGGAGATCAGCAAATTTAGCAAAGAGTTCAGACACATTCAGGTTGTGTGTTAGGCTTGAAGCCTCAGGCTGTAGTGAGGGATGTGACTGAGGTGGGCCTGCCTCCATCGGTGAGAGGCCCAAATCCGCCAAGGTATGCTCCAGGAGGGATGCTGTGGAAGCAGGAGATGTGGCTCCCAGGGGGGGGGAAGTCAGACAAAGAGTCCGGTGCCAGTAAGGATGGGGATGTTGCTGTATGTGTGCTAGGCGAGCAAGCGGGGCCTGGGCAGCGCAGAGCCGACGCCATCTTGGCTGTTTCTGACAGGGACACAGCGGCTTCAAATGCGGGCTTTAGATTTCTCCTTACCGCTCCCGCGTACATCGAGGGTGACCCCAAGGCTTCCGCCTGCCGTGTGGATGTGGTTCAGGTGAGTATCGCTGCCGAGGGTGCCGGTATAGAGGCCGGAGCTGCTGCGGTGGGATGGAGCTCCCAGACTACGCATCCATCTTAGGAGCCACCGCGCATGCGCCCTCCAGATAGGCATTTCATGAGGTAAACTGATCCAACTGACTGACAATTAGTCCTTTGTTTAGGTGTCCAAACGTTGCCATTTGGGAGCACTACACTTTTCCCCTCCAGAATGAAACGACAAAAGTCACACATACCACACCGATAGGTGCCAGTTATGTGCCAGACTTTTGTGGTTCCCTCCACCCTGTAATGACTTGTAACCAAGCTGTCTCTCAATGATTGTGACCTTTTGTAGGTAATTTCCGGGTAGGGTTGCACAAAATAATTGAAATCCTCTCATCTGCTGTGAGAAGGTGCCGAAATGTTTCATAGATGTTACGAATCTTCTTATGTTGCTTGTTAAATTTAGTAATGACCCGTGTTGACGCTGACACTTTCTTTTGTCTAGGTTGATACAGCAAGGATTGCCGATTCAGCTGTCTAACCCTATTGTAAGCTCTCCTCAGACCAGTTCTACTGTAACCTCTCTAGAAGCCTGTCTGTTAAAGATTTTGCTTCTCTCTGGAAGTCCTCATCATGTGTACAGTTAAGTTTAATACGCAAGAATTGGCCATATGGAATACTCTTAACTAAACTACCCAGATGTGAGCTGTTAGCGTGCAAGAGATTGTTGCCCGCTGAGCTCTTCCTATACAAGGTAGAGCACAGCACCCCTCTCTCGTCCACAAAGACCTCCACATCAAGGAACTTGATTCTTTGAGATCAAAACTGTAAGTGAACTTTAAATTATGTGAATTTACCTGTAGACCCTCTAAAAAAAGCCACCAGGTCCTCTCTCGGTCCTGTCCAAATCATTAATACATCATCAATGTATCGATTCCATGAAATCACATGAGACAAATGGGTCATTCTTGACTCATCTGAAAAAAGATCCCTTTCCCACCCCCCAGGTACAGGTTCGCATATGAGGGCGCACATTTCGCCTCCATTGTGACACCCTGCACCTGGAGGTAGTGGGATCCTTTAAATACAAATATATTATGTGTCAGCACAAACCCAAGTAATTCAAGAACAAATTCATTATAACCCCAAGAGTCTACATCTCGTTCTTTCAAGAATTCTCGGATGACCTCCACATCCCTTGTATGCCGTATTGAGTTATACAGTGCCTCTCTATCTATCGCGACCAGCCAGGCATTTTCAGGTATTGATAAACCATCAGTGATTTTCAATAACTCGATCGTGTCTTTTACATAGGAGGGTAACCCCTTGACATGTGGATATAAATAATCATCAATAAGTTCACTTGCCTTCTCCGTTAGTGAACCACACCCTGATATTATAGAACGCCCAGGAGGGCAAACCAAACTCTTATGCACTTTGGGAAGTGCATAAAAGGTTGAGTGGTAAATTCATTCATATCAAGGTATTCAAAAGTTTTTGCATCAATTGTACCCTTCAAACGTGCTGATACTATGATATTTTTTTATTTACGTAAATAATAATTGATGTGTGATGCTGGGACCGGTCTGTACCAGGTTCTATTGAGGATGATGTCAAAGCACATTTTTCCATATTGATCAACATCTAATAATACCAAATTGCCACCTTTATCAGATAGTTTGATGATCACTTGTTTATTGGCACTCAATTTGCAGAGTGCCTCCCTATGGTCTTTTGAAAGATTGGATTGTGGTCCACTCTGCCAATTAGTTGATTCTATTTCCCTGGGACTTCACTGCAGGCTGAGATTTTATTGAAAAAGCGCTTATGTTCTTTGTACACGTGAGTTTGATAAATTTTTTATTAAATTACTTTAAACGAAAAACGGAGTTACACTATTGTGGTCCCTGCTTCCTTCCTTTATATCTACCCCATTACCTATGATGATGTTTGTGGATGGAGACATACTGTAGAGGAAATAGCCACACTTGAAAGTCTTCCAGAAAAGGACAACACCGAAAAAGCCTATGTATATCTACAAGCATATATGATCCTCCAAATATAATTTTGAGTAGGATCCATTAAGTCTGGTAAGCCCCCATTTCATGTGGTGGAGGGTTCACGCGGTGATTGTGCGATCATTCCTTGGAGAAGGTGTAGGACTGTTTACACTTCATCGTACCATACACAGAAAATTTGGAGAACTTTTCACTTGTTTTCACGTTGTTTTCCTATTTTTGATATATATATATATTTTTTCATATATTTGTTTGGACATTCCAGCTTTGTTTATCATATACAGCAAAGAGTGTTTAAATGTATTTATTTGTTTGCACAGTTTAATGTATGCACTGATTACATTGGTCACATTGTAATGTGGTAAAAACAAATAAGCGCTAAACTGTTTTTCACAAAATGTATTATGCCACATTTGTACACCTAGATGTTGTGTTAGCTGCTGTTTGTATACCGTCTACACATTTGAATAGCGCAGTGTTTTTGGTTCTTTTTGAAAAAATTCATCCACCGGGTTGCTTTCATCCCAGAGTTCCATCAGGTCATGCAGAGCCCGCAGATCCTCAAAATTCACCCCCTTCAAATTTGATCCAGGTGGTTCCATGTTTTGAGCCCCCCTGGCTTCCTTACCATATAATACTTTATACATCAAACGTCTAGCGAATAAATGTAAATCCTTAACCAATTCGAACTTATTAGCATTTTCTTCGGACAAAATGTCAATCTTAACTGTAATACTTCCATTTCACTTTCTGACAAGGGATACAAAGAGAGATTAATAATGTCAAATGCCCCCCAACTCCCGGTAATACTGGGGTCGGGACCAATTACTTTAAAGGTTGAGATAATTTCTTTGAAGACAAAGAGTCATTTACATTGGAGGCAAAAATTGGTGCTGTTCGCAGATCCGTAGAGGCCCCGGCTCCCAAGGAGCCTTGTGTGGGCCCTTGTGAACCCATAGGTTCCGCTATTCTGGATACAGTCTCAATATTTCTAGTTGGGGTATTTAAAGATAATATTGAGTGACTTGAGCTGTCTCTCACTGCAGTTGTAGGGGGTTGTTGAAGTGCTCGTCTGCTTGGGTCGGGTTTTTTTATCCTTACTGGCTGTCTTATTGGGTCTTTGTCGACCCTGTGAACTTGTTTCACTGTCCTTTTTCCTTTTACACGGAATCACCCCCGAGTTCCCCGTGCGCAATGAAATAGGCACGTACGACGCCGAGGACACCGATGATGTATCTGAATCTGCTAAATTTGAGTTCTTCCCTTGAGGGATTTGATTTTGAGGGGGCTTCCGTCTAAACGGTCTCCCTTGCTGTTGCCATTTGTAGGCCTGTTCTTGATCATAAGCTTTTTTATCCCTCAAATATTTCCTTTAGCTTAATAATTCCGGTCGTATATTTGGTCAGATGTTCCCTTAACCCTTTATCCTTTTCCAAAAAGTAAACATGAGTGCTAAGGTTGATGTGATCAGCCTGCCATTTTAAAATCTCATTGTCCATTTCACCCATATCCATATCATATTCTCATCATTTCTATTGAACATGTTTGTAAACATTGCTCCCAGGCTTTCTTTACATTAGGTTCTTTGTCTTTCACTTCCAATATTTGGTGCCGCAAAAGTCCCTTACCTCCAAACCTTTTGTGCTGATATAAAATTCAGCCCACTGTTCATAATGTGCCTGTACATGCAGGTGTTTAAACAAGCAATGCTTATTCTTGAGTAACAAAAAGTATAAAAATCTGTGTTCCCGGTCAGTATTTTGGACCTGTATGTCAAACAGTGTGACCAGGCAGTGGGGAAAGTGAATAGAATACTAGGATGCATCACTAGAGGGATCACCAGCAGAAGGAAGGAGATCGTGATTTCCCTAAATAAATCTTTATTGAGACCTCATTTACAATAATACTGTGTCCTGTTCTGAAGCACTCACTTCCATAATATTGATATTGATAAGATAGAACGAGTCCAGAGACAGGTAATAAAAATGGTGAAAGGTGTGGGGAATAAAACAGGGATAGGGGAAACATGATTGAAACCTATAAAATACATCAATAAGGTGAATAAGGTTTAGGAAGACAGTCTTTTCAATATGAAACCAAAATCAAGAACAAGGGGACATGACCTCAAACTAACTGGAGGCAAGTTCAAGATGAATCTTAGAAAATATTATTTTACTGAAAGGGTGGTTGATGATTGAAATAAACTACCAACGGAGGTAGTGAGACAGTCAACAGTAAATGGCTTCAAACATGTGATAAACATAGATCTATAGTCAGACAACATGGTTAATGGAAAAAACAAAAACGCAAAAGACAAAAAAAACAAAAAAACAGTCAAAAAATTAAATAAATAATTTGAGCAGACTCGATGGACTACTCAGTCATTTTCTGCAGTCACTTTTCTATGTTTCTATGATTCTATAAATATTAATGAATTTTCTCTAGGAATGTATTGTGCATGCAAATGTGCAAAAGCCATATATGTGCATAAATATACGCAGGAAAAACACCTAAAATTACGTCCAAAAAAACAGATGCTCAAACATCAGTACTGTACTGAAGCAGGATGAAAATGCTTATTTATCATTCTGTATCGACAAAGAAGCAGCGTTGCCCCAAGGGGTTTATTTACTAAAGATGGAGAGTGCAAAATCAGGTTCACTTCTGCATAGAAACCAATCAGCTTCCAGGTTTTATTGCCAAAGCTTAATTGAATAAGCTGAGGTTAAAAGCTGATTGGTTTCTCTGCAGACGTGCGGCTGATTTTGTACTTTCCAGCTTTAGTAAATAAACCCCCAAAGGACAGTAAATTCCACTCTCTTCATCTTCATAACATAGAGAGGAGAGGTACTGCAATCCTACAAGATAGCTGAGCATAATAAAACTGATGAGAATGGAGCAGAGGCAAAGAGCATGGGAAATTAACAGCTGAAGGTTTCTGGAAGGATTATTTTTCTGCACCTATCAGATATAACAAACCAATTTCAATGGTAGATTTAACAGACTAAAAAGCACCAAATAAGGGAAGTTAATTGCTATGGTTTGCATACCCTTTATTGAAATAAGTGAAAGATTTTTTTGGAGAACTTCTTTAAACTATAAAAATAAACCAAAACCAAAGCAAGACAGTCAATTTGAAGTATGTTTACAATGTAACATCAGTGGGAACACTTATATTTGCAAGGAAATATCAATAGTTTCTTGGTCGGAATTTGATCTGTAAACCTGTTTCTTTCTTTCTGTATTTCCAGCAGACAGCAATCAATGGAAGCTGTAGGAACTGACCTATAGGATGTGGATGATAAAGGGAGGAAAGCTGCATGATAACTGATGGGAAAAAAACAGCCATGATGGGAAATTTCTCACTTTTCTCTCATCGACCTTCCAGAATCAATTCTGTTTTTAAAGGTTATATTGTATTTTATTTATTTATTTACCTATTTTTGCATTTGTAGCATCATCGGTCTATTCAAAAAATAGTCAGGTTGAGATTTTATTGTGCCTTAAAAAATCCACATAGCTAGTAGCCATTTCTACATTTACGTTTACATTTTTAAACGGGTTCCTGTGCATGTTCACTCCTCCTCTTAAAAATGGATTAGTTTGTTTACCTGGAGATAATTTAATATTATGTTAACCAGCATGATAAAAATAAATGGGAGTTTTTTGGAGGTGCAAACTCCAGTAGTTCTATCACATAAATATATGTTGGTTTTTTAACTTACCAGTTTGCAGGTTCATAAAGTGGTGATGTCGGGGGCGTGGCTTGACGCCGATCCGGAATGGATGCCTAACTGCACACCTCTGCCAGTTAGAGACCCAGCTTCCAGCCTAGCAGAGCTAATCACAGCCCTAAACATGGGGAAGACGAAGGGGAAAGGATCTCAATCACGCTCCCGCTCCCCGAGGGGACCCGAGAACAGCTCCGGGCGCAACATCCCGGACATGTTCAGAGCTCATTCACGTGAGGCCGAGGCTTCTCCCACGGCCTACACGAGCGTCCGCTCACCCAGCAGAAGCCCCTTGGAGGGGAGAGGATCTCAGCGGCAGGACAGCCCGTCCAGCGTCCGGGCTATAACGATGGCAGATTTAAGGTCAGTGGCAGCTAACATAAAGGAGTCCCTCACATTAGTAATAGCGGACCTGAGAAGGGATGTTCAAGCCATGCATATCTGCACCTCAGATCTAGAAGAGACTGCAGCCCGCCATGACACCTCCATCCAGCAACTACAACAGGCCTCCCATGCTCACAGCACCCACATAAGAGAGCTACACAGGCACATGGAGGACCTGGATAACCGCGGATACCGCCACAACATACGAGTGAAAGGTATCCCCGAGATGATGGAACAACCCCACATAACACAGGCCACCACGCATATCTTTAATGACCTGTTGGGCAGACCACCCGAGACCCCAATCGACTTTGAGAGACTTCATAGAGCCCTCAGACCCCGGGTAGAGACACAGACCCCCCGAGTGACGTAATTTGCTGTGTAGTGAATTTTAAACTTTGGGAGGACATCCTAAAAAGGGCTAGAGATAGACGCAACCTTACTTTTCAAGGAGCAGAAATAAAGCTCTTTCAAGATCTGTCTCCGATCACCCTACAGAATAGGAGAGACCTCCGCCCTCTATTGGAGGTCCTACGCCGCAAAGAAATTCAGTATCGTAGGCGACATCCGTTTTGTCTCTCAGCCACAGTAGCGGGACGCACGACACACCTCAGAGTCCCAGAAGATCTCAGAGGATTTTACTCCACACTTCAAATACCACTGATAGATTTACCGGACTGGTACAAAGCATTTCGTACCCCACAACTACAGAGATCAAACTCCATGGACGCTATACCAGTTAGAGATGATTTCCAGATTCGGAGGCGGAGATCCTCATCTCCAAGATCAGCATCCCAAAGAGATCGGAGGGACCGGCAACAACTCAGCCCAACATCTTCCCCTGCACACAGACGTGCAAGGCCTGATAGTTCTTAGGAAACTCAAAAATCCGAAATATTGTCTTGTCTCATTGCCAACACTGACAATCTGATGACAACTCCACTTACCACCTATATCTCAGCGATCTGTCCCTCTTTCTTCTTCATCTATCTGGAAACTTAAAATGGACCCACCCACACTCATCTGTTCGCCCAACCTGCCCCTCAGAAATAGGGGTACATGCTGAAGGACATGCGCATCCTAAACCTGTCGGCAAGTAAAACCTAAATGGGTAATTTAATGATGACCACCAATGGTAAGGCTCACTCAGTTTGCTTGAAGCGACCAAGGAGGAAAGGATAATGACAATGTGGACAACAATGTGAGACTCCCCTCCTTCTATGAGGGATCCTCGGCCCCCTTCCAATAGTACAAAGATGTTGGATGGCACTACATCTCTGAACTATAAAATGAGCAGACATAAGAAATTACGAGACTGTCCGCGTCTAATAAAGACCTGGTGCAGTTTACTGAGCCTACATTTTGGAAGAGGGGACCTTAGTGGAAAATATGACAGGAATTTTAGGTAGCTTTCACCCGCCCTGTTACCCTATATCCCCAATCCCTTCCTTTATCCCCTCTCCCTTCCTACACCTGAAGCCTTAGTATAACCTTGAGAAGGGGGGAAAATGCCCCTACTACAGCCTAAAAGGACGTAATAACACACGAATACCCGGCTCATGGCTTCTATAGCTCATAGTTCATCCCGAAATATCCCTAAAGGTTAGAAAGATCCCTCTAGGTCTTTAAAGCAAGAAGGCAATAAGGGGTAACGAATACTTCACCAAGATTTGTGGGTAGATTTCAAGTTTGGTTTAACTACTGACACTAAGGTCATTTACACGTTAGGAGAAGGAGGGCCAGAGGAGGGCTGCCACGACATCAGAAGGTAGAGGGTCTGGTATAATAGGCCGTAATTTCACGGATGTATCTTCTGGCTGGACTCTGAGATGTCGGAGCCTTGCCATAAAGATATCCTTTGACAAAGGTCACCTGACCCACAAAAACCTCAACAGATCCTCTTCTCTTAAACGGCCTAAAATCCGGACTTAAACGAACTAGTGATAGCCCTCCCCTCGGCCATTCCATGGAACCCGAAGACCCAATGAGACAACGCACTAAGTGTTGAAAGATACTTTGATACCCCCCTTTTTCCTTATTTTCTTAAAGAGTCAAATGGTTCCTACATGTATAGTTTCTACTTTTAACATGACAGGGTAGTACTGACGCATGTATTGATAGAATACAAGTTTATACCCTGCGATGTATTGTTCTATGTTGGCTTATGTTTTCGTTATTTTATATACTGTTAACTTTATGCTATGTCGCTCCATTGCTCCGCAACCCTTTCCATTCCATACTTACTTTTCGATTTCTCCATCTCACAGTGAGCCCAAGCTCTACTGCACACAGCGTACCATATGGTCTCTACACAGACTGGACATCGCAAAGACACATATCTGATGACCTTCCACTCCTCCACAAAACGGTAAAGAGATTCTTGCCGTTAACTCACACCGGACGACAAGATACATTAGGGTAAGGTAGCAGGACTACACAACCCGGTATTGACACTCCTACATTCCTTTACCCCTTTACTCCCCCCCCCGATCCCTCTGCCTGTCAACCCCTTCGATCCCTTTATCCTTATTTTGCTGACACTCTAGTCCGCATTTCCCCATTCCTACCCTTACCTCTCTGGTCTTCGTCGTCGTAACTACCTTAGTACTCTGGAGGAGACCTCTATAGACTAGCAACCAGAACAGGGTCACCCACACTCACAGTTGCTCGGAATCCCAAATACCCAAAATCATTAAGACAGATTGAGATTTAGACGCAAATAAGACATATAAGCTAAACCAGACAACTATGCCTACTCCCATTTCTAACGCACAAGATGTAACGCTGAAAACAGTCTCCCAGAATGTAAAGGGGCTTAATATCCCAGAAAAACTGAGCCAGATCTTGAACATGATGTCTAAACTAAGGGCGGATGTAGTGTTTCTTCAGGAAACTCACTTCCGCTCGGACAAAATTCCTAAATTGACCAACCACAGCTTTCCAACTGTATTCCATGCCACGAATCCCTTAGCCAAAACGAAGGGGGTCTCAATACTTCTATCTAAAAATATCCAATGGAGACTGGACGACTCCTTAATAGACAGAGAAGGTAGATACCTATTCTTAAAAGGCTATATTAATAACCATCGGATTACGTTAGCTAATATATATAGTCCGAACACGGCTCAGGTCAGCTTCTTCCGCACAATAGCCGACCACCTCACGGGATTCCAATCGGGATTACCATTTTAGGAGGGGATTTCAATGTAACCCTCCAACTTTTATTAGATTCGTCATCTGGCTCCACAACGATACCTTATAGGTCCCTGAGACAAATCAAAACACAGTTTCAGGAATTATGCCTCCACCACTCATGGCGAATCACACATCCAACCGAGAAAGATTACACCTTCTTTTCGGCTCCACATACTAAATATTCAAGATTAGACTACCTTTTTATTTCTCAAAAAGATCTCCCTCTCTTAAAATCAGCAACTATCGAACCCTTAATACACTCAGACCATAACCCAATCACACTTACCCTTACTGTCCCCGAGACAAAAACAACTACCAAAATATGGCGACTAGATTCCACACTGCTGTCCTCGGAGAGCGACATTAACCATATACGCACCAGTCTGAATAACTACTTTAGAGAAAATATCAACCCTGAGACACCCCCTCTAACTGTGTGGGAAGCACATAAATGTGTGGTCAGGGGCGAATTTTTAGCTCTCAAAGGCATTCGGAAAAAAGCACACTTAGGGACTATAAATGACTTAATCAGAAAAATTAAAAGACTGGAACTAGCACACAAACAGTCTAATGCCCAAGAAACTCTCCTGGACCTTACTAGCACCAGAAAGCAACTCCTAGAAATCCTCAATAGCAAAACCCGACGCAAATTTATTCTAAATCAGAAACTCTTTTACGAACAGGGGAACAAATGTGGGAGGTTATTAGCTAGAGCTATCCAATCTAAAAAAGCAAGTACCAACATTCACGCTATAAAAGATCATGCGGGTATTTCACATACAGTGGTGTGAAAAAGTGTTTGCCCCCTTCCTCATTTCCTGTTCCTTTGCATGTTTGTCACACTTAAGTGTTTCGGAACATCAAACCAATTTAAACAATAGTCAAGGACAACACCAGTAAACACAAAATGCAATTTGTAAATGAAGGTGTTTATTATTAAAGGTGAAAAAAAATCCAAACCATCATGGCCCTGTGTGAAAAAGTGATTGCCCCCCTTGTTAAAACATACTATAACTGTGGTTGTCCACACCTGAGTTCAATTTCTCTAGCCACACCCAGGCCTGATTATTGCCACACCTGTTCACAATCAAGGCATCACTTAAATAGGAGCTGCTTGACACAGTAAGGTCCACCAGAAGATCCTTAAAAGCTACACATCATGCCGAGACCCAAAGAAATTCAGGAACAATTGAGAAAGAAAGTAATTGAGATCTATCAGTCTGGAAAGGGTTATAAAGCCATTTCCAAAGCTTTGGGAATCCAGTGAACCACAGTGAGAGCCATTATCCACAAATGGCGAAGACATGGAACAGTGGTGAACCTTCCCAGGAGTGGCCGGCTGCCCAAAATTACCCCAAGAGCGCAGCGACGACTCATCCAAGAGGTCACAAAAGACCCCACAACAACGTCCAAGGAACTGCAGGCCTCACTTGCCTCAGTTAAGGTCAGCGTTCATGCCTCCACCATCAGGAAAAGACTGGGCAAAAATGGCCTGCATGGCAGAGTTCCAAGGAGAAAACCACTGCTGAGCAAAAAGAACATCAAAGCTCGTCTCAATTTCTCCACAACACATCTTGATGATCCCCAAGACTTTTGGGACAACATTCTGTGGACAGATGAGACAAAAGTGGAACTCTTTGGAAGGTGTGTGTCCAAGTATATCTGGCGTAGAAGGAACACTGCATTTCATAAAAAGAACATTATACCAACAGTAAAATATGGTGGTGGTAGTGTGATGGTCTGGGGCTGTTTTGCTGCTTCAGGACCTGGAAGACTTGCCGTGATAAAAGGAACTATGAATTCTGCTGTCTACCAAGAGATCCTGAAGGAGAATGTCCGACCATCTGTTCGTGTACTCAATCTGAAACGAACTTGGGTTCTGCAGCAGGACAATGATCCTAAACACACCAGCAAGTCCACCACCGAATGGCTGAAGAAAAACAAAATGAAGACTTTGGAGTGGCCTAGCCAAAGTCCTGACCTGAATCCTATTGAGATGTTGTGGTATGACCTTAAAAAGGCCGTTCATGCTCGAAAACCCTCTAATGTAACTGAATTAGGACAATTCTGCAAAGATGAGTGGGCCAAAATTCCTCCAGGACGCTGTAAAAGCCTCATTGCACGTTATCGCAAACGCTTGGTTGCAGTTGTTGCTGCTAAGGGTGGCCCAACCAGTTATTAGGTTTAGGGGGCAATCACTTTTTCACACAGGGCCATGATGGTTTGGATTTTTTTTTCACCTTTAATAATAAACACCTTCATTTACAAATTGCATTTTGTGTTTACTTGTGTTGTCCTTGACTATTGTTTAAATTGGTTTGATGTTCCGAAACACTTAAGTGTGACAAACATGCAAAGGAACAGGAAATGAGGAAGGGGGCAAACACTTTTTCACACCACTGTACATCGTCGGTAGACATTGCAACCCAATTCGAAAAATACTATAAAAAAACTGTACAACATACCTAGGCAACCCGAAACCCCACTAGGCCACAACACCAAAGAAACCCTAATTAATAACTTCTTACAAAAATATGGCCCTGCTCCCATATCAAACGAGACGGCTCTTGCCCTAAACAATCCCATTACCGAGGAAGAACTGAAAAGAGCAATTAAACAACTAAAACCGGGCAAAAGACTGTCAGCCCCATATTATAGTACATTCACAACCCCTTTCCTTACAGCCTTCAACTCACTCTCCACTACTCCAACATCACCTATTGGTACACTAGAAGCACACATCACGGTCATACACAAAGAGGGAAAAGGTGCCACATCAGTAATAAATTATAGACCAATTTCGCTACTAAACGTAGATCTAAAGTTATTCTCTAGAGTACTAGCAAACCGTCTTCTGCCCCTCCTACCATCATTGATAGGGAAAGACCAAGTCGGGTTTGTCCCTGGCTGAGAGGCCAGGGACAACACCATCAAAGCGATCAACATACACCACTGGCTATCTTCCAATAAGATAAAAGGCTTGTTCCTCTCCTTGGACGCGGAGAAGGCGTTTAACAGGCTGGCCTGGGACTACCTAGAGGCAACGTTACGTCACCTGGGTTTCCCAAACAAGATGCTAAACTTTATCATGTCTCTATATTCTTCTCCGTCCGCAAGAATAAGAGTTAACGGCCACCTGTCAGACGCCTTCCCCGTCCGGAATGGAATGAGACAGGGGTGCCCCCTGTCCCCTGTTCTTTTCATTCTCACACTCGAACCACTCCTACGTAGCATACGGGCAATGACAACATCAAAGGAATCCCCATAGCTGGTCACACCTACAAGCTAGCGGCTTTTGCAGACGATATCCTACTATTCCTTAGGGATCCCTTGATTTCAATCCCCAATTTACTGAAAGAATTTGACCTATTCCTCCGTATCTCAAACTTAAAAATACATTTTTCAAAATCCCACGCTCTTAATATATCCCTTGCGCGGGATGTAATTGATTTATGTCATGACAACTTCCCATTTATTTGGAAGCATGATGCAATACCATACTTAGAAATAAAACTTCCCACACACCTCTCCGACCTTTACGCAAAAAACTTCACACCACTTGCTCAATCCATAGCAACAGACTTACGCAGTTGGGACAAATCGCATTTCTCATGGTTTGGCCACACAGCCATATTAAAAATGAATGTCCTCCTCCGTGTCCTTTATCTCCTTCAAACAATACCCATTAGACTTCCACACTCTCTGCAATTTTTATGGAAACACAAGTGCCCTAGAATAAGTTACGCCCAACTCTCCAAACCAAAATCAAAGGGGGGCATTGGATAACCAGATCTCAGAAAATACTCACAAGCTTGCCACCTATGCAGAGTAGTGGATTGGGTGGTTCACAGCAACACTAAAGAATGGGTGAAACTAGAAGACTCCTTATCAGAGCTTTCAATCAAAAGTACCCCTTGGATATCCCTGCACCTTATCCCTAAAACGCTGAAGGAACATCCACTTATAGACACCATCTTACTCAGTTTTAGAGAAACAAACAAAGTAATCTTTCCTCAAACCCAGGGCCCCTTACCCCTATACGACACAATCCAGCCTTTCAGCCGGCAATAGCCAACAACTTCCTCAAGAATATATGGCCGATCAAAGACATACAAGCCCACCATTTCTACCAAAAGGGTAAAATATTAGATCGCAGTGCAGTTCCTAAGATCCCCGAATCAGAACCCATCCCTTATTGGATATATTTTCAGATCTGGCACTTCCTCCAGAAAACAAATGCTGACTCTTCCCTGGCTCGCAACCTCACCCCATTTGAGAGTCTCTGCTCCCAAACCTCGCCACAACAGCACTTAATCTCAATTACCTATTCATTGCTTTTTTCCTCTATATATCGTCTAAAGATGGGAAGGCGTGCAGGGCCTGGGAGAGAGACTTGCAGATGAAACTCTCAGAGGAGAACTGGGAGAGAATATTCATAACTGCACACAAAGGGACCCTCAATGTCACGACACAGGAAAATAACTATAAAACACTATCCCGTTGGTACCGAACACCTGATTTAATAACCAAATACAACAAAGAGATACCGGATAAATGCTGGAGATGCAACACAGAAGTAGGCACATTTCTGGATGTTTGGTGGTCTTGCCCCAGATTGCAGACTTTTTGGTCACAAGTACACAACATTATATCCCAAGTCACGGCTAACCACCTTGAATTTTCGCCTGCCCGTTTCATCTTCCACCACTCTGACACACCAGCCCAAGTCTACAAGAAATCTCTCTGTTTGCATATGCTCAATGCAGCTAAATTATGCATACCAGCACATTGGGGTACCCCAGATACTCCATCTTTATCAGAATGGATAAAGCGCATTGAGAAAATAGCGGAAATGGAAGAATTAATCCACATTACAAAAGATTCCCCCCACAAATATGCCCAAACATGGGAGAACTGGAACAACTTCTGAGCCTCAGAAAGATACGATTCGATCATGAGTGCCGTACATTAATAGAGAAACACTGTGCAAGTGAAATACAAAATAACATCCATACAATATACACTGACGAACATAATGATAGCGATCTCCATCACACCTATAGCGGAAGTAGGAAAGTACTTTAAACTCCCCATTGACCAAAATCAAGAGACTCAGGCCTGCTGGGCCCATCCTCCGCGAACGGCGGAGACCAGAGAGAAGACCACCCCCTCCCTGCCCTTCCTCTTCTCAACCCTACCCCCTCCCTTTCCTTGTTTCTCCTACTTTTACCTAACCACGACCTAAACACGTCACATCTCATTAGGAAACAGACGATCAGACTGAATACCCAACATTTCACCACAATTCGGATGGTCTCATACCATGCACACAAACAAGTCTACATAGGACGACTGACACACACCCGAACAAGACTTTAACATGACCCCTGGACAAAATAAAACAACCCCCACTTTAGGCATCTCCCGTGTGAAGTGTTCAGGACAATACCATCACCCAAATGATTCGAATGATAAATACAGGAAACTGTTCTGCAATGGGCTACTCACCCATATCAGTTTAAAACGAAAGTCTTGAAGTAGGAGGTTACCTCCTACATTCTAATGGAGTATGTTGACTACCGATAGCTCTTTATATCATCATAGACTTTGCATAATATTGTATTGCTCATATTCGTATGGTCTGTACAAAGATGCTGTATTTCTGTTATATTTCTAATAAAAATTTCATATGGAAAAAAAAAGTGGTGATGTCCATCAAAGTTTAAAAAATCCTGGAGTGTGTTGGTGATAGGGTGCAGGCTCCGCTGGCAGTCCTTTTGCTGTAAGGAAAGAAAGAGAGACCCCCAAGGTAGTGGGATTTTAAATGACCACCAACACCAATTAACAACATATACAAACTTTATTAATAATTACCATGAAAATATTAAATATCGCCGAAAAGGCACATAGATAGACAATATCTCAATGACATGTTTACAAACAAACGAATACATAAATCAGTACAACAAACCAATATATAAATATTAAAAAATAGAAAATAATATTCATATATCACCCACATACGATGCGTTTCTAGTTGCTGGTATCACACAACTTTCATCAGGGGTGAAGATCACAAGACTCGAGGACATAATAATATTTCTGAAATCATTTGTAGAAGGGTGTATATTTGAAAGGTAGCATAGGGTACATATGGCTTAACGATAAAGGTGTATCAGCCAGCTGATGCTTCAATATATGTAGAGTGCAGGTGAATGTTAACCTGCACACTTCCTCCAAATGCGGGTCTGGGTATCCCACCGGAGGACAGCCTAGTGAATTGTTGGTAGTCAGAGACAGTTAACAAGTCTTTAAGCTGTACTCAAGATACAATTCTGGGGATCACATACCTCCCCAGCCTCATCCAAATCCATCCCTTAATAAACTAAAAACAAAACAAAGCACCCTGGACTGGTTCTTGACTACTGTGTGGATCCCTGTCACCTGGCTGTGCAAGAGAGGGGGGACCCAAAAATCCATACAAAGAAAATTGGGGGAAGAAAGAAAAAACTTCACCCTAGAAAAATGGTTACTTCCTAGGACTATTTGGGCATATATCCAGACTGAAAGAGTGAAAAGGTTGTATAGTTCATTCAAGTAATCTAGTCATGACAATTTGTTAGTTTTTTGATTTGTCAACTTTTCCATTTTAAAATTAGCATACTTTTCAATATTGTTTGAATACACTATATACAGTAAACATTTCACTCAGTCTGGATATATGCCATATGCCCAAAGAGTTCCATGAAGTAACCACTTTTCTAGGGTGAAGTTTCTTCTTTCTTCCCCCACTTTTCTTTATATGTTGTTGGTTTGGTTACATGGTACTACACCTAATGTGTGTATGGGGCCACCAGACAATTGTATTGCTCTAATGTAATAATTATAATTAAAGGACCCAAAAATCCAGTGGCTCCTAAGGGGGTAGCTCTATGCAGAAAATGGCCACTGTGTGAAAGGATAACTAGGGCTTAATGGCAAAATACTAACCACTTGGCTCTGTGCTCCTGTAGTTTATTTCAAGAACTTCTCATTTAAAAACAATATTCTACGTACCATTATTTCAGGATTGCTGTTCAATAAGCATGGGTGACCTGTGCAAGAATTTACAAATTTTGAAATTTGTTATTTTTCGAAAGCAAAACTGTTTTTATTAATTGGTTAACTAGTTATTAGAATTATTACACCTGTGACAGAATTTGCAATTATAGATGATATTAGAAGATATTAGATAATAAACAAAAGAGATAATGTAGATGCCATTACATAAAATTAATTGTTATATTTGACCATTTTTATTATTTGATGATAAATAAAGCTGATGTGTAGCTTCATGAAAATGCAGTAAACTGTTATGTTTGCCGGTCACAGGCTATGCCCATTAAAAGAAAAATGCCTTTGTCTACTCCCTCCTACTCATTAAATGAACCATGTACCCAATGGAATTTCTATGATGTTAATTCAAACACTGCTTGATTCTGTAAGTGTGTTTATTTTTAATGACTATGGATTTGTGGCCCTGTGAGTGCCCCTCATTAGCACATCATTTACCTCTAATGAGCCAACCTTGTCAACATCCTTATTCACCCGCTATGACACCAGGTGTAATGCTCTGTATCGGTCATCGTGCTCGGCATGTCTAGCCATTCCATGCCTTCATTTGATACCCTCTTAACTGCAAGAAAGGCTTACTGTAGATAAATAGAAAAATAAATATCACATTCAGTAACTATTTTCAGAGAAGTTAGCTTTGTTTTTCACGTTATATACAGTATGTCACAATAAATCAGATTTTATATCCTGAATATGTATAGTGCAAATTTATTAAGCATTGCTTTACAGAGTATGTTTAATCATTCACATTAATAGATTTATAAATAGTATGCAAAAATAAAGGCTGCTGCTAGAGTATAGCATTGCAAGTAACCCAGATTTGCTATTCAGTATATTTATAGTTGAATTCTAGGCAGATATCAAAAAAACACAAGTTGGCCTGGCTTTGTATTCGTTATTACTCTAAATATATACCAAGGAAAACCAAGAAAATAGGTGCCATGGTGCATGTGCGGTGTGTGATGACGTCATTATGCACGGTGTAATGATGCACGTGGTGCACTGACATCACACTCTTCTGCCATGTTTATATAATGTTAGTCATTGTAAAACAAGCCAACAAGGAGAGACAATTCCCGAAAATGGCTGCTAGAATTTTCTAAACATCCACTTTCCAACAGAGGTAGAGCAGTACAATTGCTATATATTTAATATGAATAAATAATCGTAACAAGGGAAAAAAATAGAAGTAAGGAAGAAAGGAAAGGCAAAGCAATCCATACACCATGTATAGATAGGGATCAATGCTGTCTATATTATCATATATCATAATTATAATAAGAAGAATTATATGAAATGGATAATTCAATAATGATATTACTAACAATATTACAAGAATAGAACAGCTACAGTAAATATTTCCACCTCTCTATATCCCTCATTAATGTCCTCCTTGGTGGCTCATGCCCCCAAATCCAAGCTTGTCACATTATGATAATATAAAAAAATTTATTGAGAGCCATCGCTTTCAAACAATTATTTTTAGAGAAAAAACACTAAATTTCTCTATACATGCCCATAGAGACACACACTTTACCAACATAGCACATACATGGTTAATATGTAGTGTTCCAAATAAGTGTACTTTTCTTCTTACAATCCTATATATCCATAACTGAAAAACCTGGAGATGCTAACTCTAACCTAGGGTGTAACACAGGTACCCTATTGGTAAGAATGAGGAAAAGCTTAAATCGTCATTGAGACCAGGTCGTTTTGTTGCTTCCATTTAGCATGAAATGTTATCTGCGGAGGCAACTGAGATCCTGATATTAAATATCAGCATCATATATATCATGTATAAGCACCATATATGGCTTATATCATCTCTTTTGGATTTCAGGGTTTATAATAGCTCTTCATTCTCAAAAATAGTGTGGAAAGATCATTTATCAAGCAGCATCAATATATGGTTGTAACTGTGCAAAGTAAACAGTAAGCAGTCAGGACTACCATTTACACATGAGGAACAGTCCAACTTATGCCGCGTACACACAATCAAATTATCCGCCGGACAATCCGCCCGTGTGTGGGCTCCAGCTGACTTTTTTTCCCCAAAAGTCCGGCGGACTTAGAAAGTAGTTTTGACTCAAAAATTGTCCACCGGACTGCGAGTCCGGCGGACAATCAGGCTGTCTATGTGCTAGTCCTCCGGACTTTTGAAATTAACGGACTTGCCCACACACGGAGAAAAATACATTCATTTTGAACGTGGCTCCAGGTAGATGGGGCTCAATGATGCCTCGCTGGCATTGTCACCTGGTATGGACTTAAAAGGGGAAGCCCTGTGCCGATAAAACGGACGGTCAGGAAAGGGGATGGGGACAAGCGGATGCCCCCCGAGCCATACCAGGCTGCGTGCCCTCAATATGGGGGGTGCTTTGGTGAAGGGGGGCCCTGCGGCCCCCCCACCCCAGAGCACCTTGCCCCCATGTTGATGAGGACAAGAGCCTCTTCCTGACAACCTGGCCGTTGGTTGTCGGGGTCTGCAGGCGGGGGGCTTATCAGAATCCGGGAGCCCCTTTAATAAGGGGGCCCCCAGATACTGGCCCCCCACCCTATGTGAATGAGTATGGGGTACAATGTACCCCTACCCATTCACCTGGTGACATTTAAAAAAAAAAAAAACACCACACAAGGGTTTAAAATAATTTATTGCACAGCTCCGGGGGTCTTCTTCGGTCTTGGGGGGTTGTCTTGCCAGACTCCTCCGCTATTTTCTGCTAGCTCTTTTACTAGTGGAGCGGCCCGGCTTTCTTCTTCATCACCGTTCGGGGGTCTTCTTTCAACTTCGGGGGTCTTGTCCCCTCTTCGGTTCTTCTTGCCAGGCCTCCGCTTTCTTCCTTTAGCTCTTTTACTAGCGGTGGCCCGGTCTTCTGTTGCCGTCGCCTCTTCTTCTGACTTCGTGGGTTTTGTCCCCCTTTCGGTTCTTCTTGCCGGGCCTCCGCTCCTTTTTCCAGCTCTTTTACTGGAGGTGACCCGGTCTTCTGTGGTCGTCGCCATCGCCGCTGTTGCCGCCGCCTTCTCTTCTTCTTCCTTGAGATGTTGACTCGACGCTGTCTCTGGCCACAATGACAGGGACGTGTTGCGCTGTGATTTATATAGGGACAATGGGCTGGGTCACCGGGTGATGTCCCCGCCCATTATTATGTCACATTCTCAGCATCCTCTGGGACTGTGACATCTTATTAAAGGGTGCTCCCGGATTCTGATAAGCCCCCCGCCCGCAGACCCCAACAACCAACGGCCAGGGTTGTCGGGAAGAGGACCTTGTCCTCATCAACATGGGGACAAGGTGCTTTGGGGTGGGGGGGCCGCAGGGCCCCCCTTCCCCAAAGCACCCCCCATGTTGAGGGCACGCGGCCTGGTACGGCTCAGGAGGGGGGCACTCGCTCGTCCCCACCCCCTTTCCTGACCGGCCGGGTTGTGTGCTCGGATAAGGGTCTGATATGGACCATGGTGGGACCCCCACACCGTTTTTTCAGCTTAGGGCTTCCCCTTTAAGTCCATACCAGGTGACGGGGCCAGTGACTTGTCAATCTCGCCACCGAAGGCAGCGACATTGACTTCCTTCGCTAGTCCCGTCTACCTGGAGCCGCATTCAAAATGAACGGACTTTCCTCCGTGTGTGGGCCATTCCGTTCATTTCAAAAGTCCAGCGGACTCCCGCCATAGTCCAGCGGTTTGTCCGCCGCACCTAGCCTGCGGAAAAGTCCGGTCGTGTGTGGACAGGTCTGCTCGTTTGGCAGGTCCGCTCGAAAGTCTGGCAGACCTCCGCTTCAAAGTCCAGAGGTTTGTCCGCCGGACTAAGTCCACCGGATAGTCCAATCGTGTGTACGCAGCATTAGAGACAGCCCATTCCTCCCCCATATTGCTCTAGATGCAATCTTTAGGCTTCAGGTACACTGCTGCTGGTAAACGGACGTTTAGGAGCAGTTGGGCATTTTTTTCAACTGCTTTTGAACTCTCCTCTATGTTATCTTATCAGTACACATACACAGGTTTCGTTTATAGTCGTTTCTAGGCAGTTGTGTTTAGAGGTTTTTGTTGAAAGCCAAAAAAATGCATTCAGAAGCTGTGTTTAGAGGCATTTCAATGCCAAACACAGCTAAACATGGCTACCCGCATTTAGGTGTGTTTTCGTCTTGTAGCATTTTTAAAGGGAAACATTAAATTTTTTACTTTTGAGCCTGGAAAATACTAAAAACACACCAAAAACTCAATTATCACTGTATTCAAGCTTGATATTCCCCTCATCAGCCAATTATGCTGTACAATACACATTCTCTGGAAAAGTATCCTGTGGACATGCATTGATCCAATAATAGATATGTCCAGTAGCAATGAACTCTGGTTCTCTCATTAACAAACCAACCAAAAAATAACAGCTAGCTACAAGCAAGCTGCTACTCACACTGTTCTCTCACAGAATGGCTGTGCTTTCTAATCATTTGGGAGGGTCTCCTGGGGTTACATTTAGTAAATGCTCCTGAACGCAAATGCGGCTAATGTGGCTAAACGCATATTGTAAACGCTTCTAAACACATGTTTTTAAACATGGATTACTAGCTGTGATGTTCAAGCATTCAGGAAAGGTTGAGAATCGTCCTGTGTACATGAAGCCTTAGAGCTATCTTCTAGTATATTGTTATACTTTAATTTCTGATTATTATATATCTGCTTCTTATATGTAGGGGGATCCAACGATTGACAGTATTTATACGTTTTCTGGCTATGACATGCTATATGGATGGATTCAGTGGGAAGTCTCTACTGTCTCACCCTCATATATCATGTTGTTTAATGTTTATCATCCAGTCCAAATAGTTAATCTACAGCTGGTAATTTCAGGTGGCCACTGCTATAACTTATTTATTCAGAGATAAAAGAATACTGGATTTTCCACAATAGGTGGTGATCTGGTGGCTGACAGCTTTTTTATTCTTTGTTGTCTCATGAATGTTGATTTTTATTTAGTGCAATAAAGGTACTGTATGTGGTATATCTTTGAAATAACTCTATATAATATTTTGAGGACCAGGGGGAAGGTAGAGCCCATATCCTTTTTTTGTTAGGGGTTTATAAACTTTTACTAAAGTTCTCCCTTCCACCTATTCTATGCAAAAATGCTGGTGTATGATTCAGTTTATGCAAAATATAAAGCTATGTGACTCTATGGGTTGGAGGATGCAAAACCCCCTGGCTATTCTGTAATACTTTATCTCAGAACTTATCAGAAAGGGTTCCCATATCTTCATCCCACCTGGGCTTGCAGGAGAGGGGACATTTAAGGAGGAATATGCCATGGAGATAAGGCCCTATGTATGGGTGCATGGCATAATTGTAGATATTGATAGAACCAGTAATTTTCCAAGTTAATTTCTAAGCAAAGTTGTTAACAGATGCAAATTGTCTGGCATTCTGTATGCATCCACTGTACAGTTCATTCTGTCATAGATCTGTTATCCTGTTGGATTTTCCACTGGTTGAATAAAAAAAGGGAATAATCTATGGGCTGCTGATTTCAGGAGTCACTAGGCCCAGTGCTGATCCACCCCGTGGATATCCGCTTGCATAGCGGGGATCGGCGGAGCGATCTCCGCTGAGCAGGCAGAGGACACAGTGTGCAGCGACGGACCTGTCACAGCGCCGCTCTCCCCTATGGGAGATCGTGTGATGACGGACCGCAGTGTCCGTCGTCACCCGATCCGTTCATGGATGGAAAAATTGCTTTTTCCTCCGTCACACTTTTTCGGATCGGAGCGGGTCGGATGTCAGCGGACTTGTCACCGCTGACATCCGACGCTCCATAGAGCCCTATGGAGCATCCGTTCAGGTCCGCCTGAAAAACTGACCGGCAGGCCTGAACAGATCGTCCGTGTGAAAGGGGCCTTACTGGATTTTTTGCCCTGTAAGCTTCTCCCTTTTGTGTGACACATCATAAATAAATTGTCTGCTTCTCAATACATCTGGAGTTTCACTGATCACAAGAGAAGAATATTCCTAACAAACTGCTTTCTCCAATATGAGGTAAAACCAATAATTTCTCTTGGTGGAGGGGACAGTGTGCATGGATATCACGGTCCCAAAAGTCTTAAAAGGCAGAAAGGTCCATGACCTAGCACTATAAGCAGCCAGTGTATAGGAGCTAGAAGCAGTCTCTGTTATGCACACAGGGAAAGAAAACACATTGCCTCTAAGTGCAGTAAAAAGGACTATTTAATGATCAGGCTGTGCAAGCCGCCAGCTGGACCCCAGGGACACGAACACAGAGAGGCTTCCCCCGGATGACATTGTGGGATTACCTTGATCACAATGCGCTTACCCTTACTCCTTTTGTGAATAGCCCATTGTTATCCTTACCATCATTAGATTGTCCTTAAAGGGGTTGTAAAGGTAAATGTTTTTTCACCTTAATGCATTCTATGCATTAAGGTGAAAAAACATCTGACACTGCCTGCGCTCCCAGCCCCCCCCCCCTGTTTTACTTACCTCACCCCTCGAAAGTCCCGCTCTCGTCCCCCGACGTCCTTTCCACCGTTCATCCTGGCAGCTGATTGGCTGGAGTGGATGCATGGAAAGCAGCGCAGCCATTGGCTCGCGCTGCTGTCAATCACATCCACTGACGCGGAGCGACGGGGGCCGGGGCCGTGTGATATAGCGAGCAGCTATAGCCGCCGGCTGTATCACGGGATTGTGCCTGCAGATGCTTCTCACCATGCGAGGGAGCTCGCATGAACGTGAGAAGCACCTGCGGGAGGAAGCCAAGACAGCCGCCGAGGGACCCCAGAAGAGCAGGTTCGGGGTCACTCTGTGCAAAACGAGCTGCACAGTGGAGGTAAGTATAACATGTTTGTTATTTAAAAAAAATAAATTCACTTTACAATCCCTTTAATACTGCACTTAGAGGCACTGGGGGTTATTTACGAAAGGCAAATTTACTTTGCACTGCAAGTGCACTTGGAAGTGCAGTCGCTCTAAATATAAGGGGTAGATCTGAAATGAGGGGAAGCTCTGTTGATTTTATCATCCAACCATGTGCAAGCTAAAATGCTGTTTATTTTCCTTGCATGTCCCCCTTGGATTTACAGTGACTTTACTTCCAAGTGCACTTGCAGAGCAAAGTGGAAGTCCCTTTAGTAAATAACCCCCACTGTGTTTTCTTTCCTTTTTTTGCCCTTAAACCTTTTTTTTAAATGTTACTTCTCACTAAATGGTATTTCTTTAAAAAAAAATTACATTGGTACGTGTCTCCTATGGCAGTGCCTAACTCACTTTGCCCTTTGTTTCACAATCCCTTTCCTATTAGCCTTGAATATGGCCCAAATTGATTGTTAAGGTTCACTTTCAATTCCCTTTCAATTCTGCCTTGTTTACATAGGCAGAGCTCCGTTCTGTGTCTCTGCCTAACAATCAGTGGGTGCGGGCGGACATCCATTGCCTGGCACCCACAGATCAGCTTCTGCTGTATTTAGAGAAGAAGCGGCCTGCCGGTGGTGTGCATGCGTACCCCCTAGACGGAAGTGCAGATTCACGTATATGTATACATACGTGATTCTGCACAAAGCGGCTGCCTTGTAGCAGTATATCTTCTATGGGGCAGTCGGTAAGTGGTTATATTAGAAATGTTTTACATTTACAGATTTGGAATGTAGATATAGTTGGGCCAAATGTAAATTTACTGTGTGTCTGGAGTTCACTATAATGATTCTAGCCTTCAGATGCTGAGAACTTACTGTGCAATGCTTATCTGTGTGCTATAAGTAAATAATTGTTTGCTTAGTTATTATTTAATGGACTCTTCTACTTTTGCAAACATATTTACTCCCTTCTTGGACTGATACTCATAAATTGTTAAAGATATTACTATAGTAAAGCAATAAAACACTTACAGAAATTACAGAGGGATGATAATGACAGTAAAACTGTGTGATGACTATTTACCCAAACCTCCCTGCCTGTCAGCCACCAGTCACAATTCCCACGAGGTCTGGTACTGAATTAATACAAAGCAACCAGCAGCTGATATTGTGAGGGTGGTAAGGTGAGTATTCATTTTTGGGAAACAATTGGTACATTGTACTATATGAAGATATGTCAAATCGTTTTCTTTTCACCTAAAATTCTTTAACCCCTTGTCGACCAACACACAATGATGTACGTCGGCATAATGGCACAGCTGGGCAAATGGACGTACAGGCACGTCCCCTTTAAATCATGGCATAGTGGACATGCGCGTGCCACCAGCGTGGATCGGCAGAACAGATAGATGCAAACAAAGCATTTCCCTGTTCTGCCTAACAACTTGACAGAGATCTACTGCTCCCTGTCACCGGGAGAAGTGATCTCTGTCATGTTCTAGTGAGACAATCCCCCCTACAGTTAGAATCACTCCCTAGGACACACTTTACCCCTTGATCCCCCCCTAGTGTTTAACCCCTTCCATGTCAGTGTAATTTACACAGTAATCAATGCATTTTTATAGCACTGATCGCTGTATAAATGACAATGGTCCCAAAATAGTATCAAAAGTGTGCGATGTGTCTGCCACAATGTCGCAGTCATGATAAAAATTGCAGATTGCCGACATTACTAATAAAAAAAAAAAGCCATAAATCTACCCCTCCCCTATTGTGTAGACACTATAACCAATCAATACACGCTTATTTACCAAAAATATGTAGATATGGTATGTACATAACGGCCTAAACTGAGAAAGAAATTTGTTTTTGTATATATTTTTGGGGGATATTTATTATAGCAAAAAATAAAAATATTGCTCTTTTTTCAAAATTGTCGCTCTTTTTTTTGTTTCTAGTGCAAAAAATAGAAACCGCAGAGGTGATCAAATACCACCAAAAGAAAGCTCTATTTGTGGGAAAAAAGGACGTTAATTTTGTTTGGGTGCAACGTCGCAAGACCACGCAATTGTCAGTTAAAGCGATGCAGTGCCATATCGCAAAAAGTGCTCTGGTCAGTAAGGGGGTAAATCCTTCTGGGGATGAAGTGGTTAAAGCTCTCTCTGTTCTCCTCTGCAGACACACATGTACATAAATATAAACAGACCATTGAATTAAGTAGCACATGGGCATCACTACTGGCACATTTCCTTTAAATAAAATGTAAATCTATATATATATATATATATATATATATATATATATATATATATATATATATATATATATATATATATACACACACACACATGTGTATGTATAATGCAGCCAAATTGTGAATTTCTAGGAAATATCCATATGCAAACGCTGTGTTTTTTTTGTTCTGTGGTGCATGACCTTATAAATAATTCCAGAATGTTTAATGTTAGCATATACAGCACCTTGAATTGTACAGTAATCTATCTTTTTGCTGTATCTGTATTTACTTACCTAAAGTGGAATTAAACTGTCTTAATCAACATTGCTTATTTTTAATCCATAGTCTGCTAGCACTAGTAAATAGATAGGAAAGTATATTATTCTTACTTGTTTTAAGACAGTATGGAATGCTACTAAATTAAGAGAATAATAAAGTACCTTCATCCTAAAATTAAATAGAGAAATTAGCAATTGGAGAGGCAATCTGGACTTTCATGGTACAGTATAGACTTATACAATTGGATACAAAAATATAGATTTATTATACAAAACAATTCATCATTAAAAAAGATGTACAGACATATAATGTAAAAGGATGCTGAATATCTCCCTGAGAGAAGCACCCTATTCTCTGACACAATCTGGAAAAGAAAGATTGAAAATTTCCAGCAGTGGATTAACGCAAAAAAAATCTTTTCCAGTTGCAACCGCTACATGTTTTGCGGTGACCCACTTCTTCATGAGTATAATTTCAGAGAGTATTATATCTAAAAGAAAAACATGTACAATAAAATAGCATTTATACATGAAAAATAAAAAATATATTCAGACTGTAAAAAAACTGACCAAAGGAGCTGCCATCATGGTGAAGCACCATATATCTACAGCCTAAATTAATGTAAGAACAATACTATGTCTATTCAATGATTCCTAGAATAGGGGTGGGGGCAAAAAGAATGTTGGTTCCAGAGAAAAAGATACTCACCAGTACTGCCAGCACCAAAACCACTGGGCGTCACAAGGCCAAGGAAGGCAATCTCCTGGGCGACTGCGGGAACCAGATGAAGATACAAAAAATGTAGAAAACTGTTTCAAAGAAAAAGCAGGAGGAAAAAAGAAATAATATACCCTATGAAAAAACATCCCAATGTGGGTGTTTATCATGAGGTTTGTAATGGAGATGGGGTATCATCCCAATCCCACGCACCTCACTCATAATTCAAAAACATTCTAATATGTATAAGGTATAAGTACAAACCTACAGCATCTTCATATAAATGTATATGGCAAGTCAGAGAGTATAAATCATAAAGTGGTGGGCCGAAATCCAAAGTTGATAATTGTTCTGCAGGGTTTCTTCTGTGAGGCGTTGTTTTGCGGTACTGCACATGCTCTGGCCAGCGCATGTGCAGTCCGAGATCGCGTCCGGCGATGTCATTCGGGACTTTGCTGATGTCATTGGCTGAATAGGAGCCAGATTTATTTAATGGGAGCGGGTCTCCTAATGCTTCCTTTGTGGCAGGGTGCATGGTGGCGGAGCTGTTTGGTGGAGCAGGCTTACTGGTCAATATTCCTTTCCTTTAGTCAAAGGTTCAAGTTAAAATATTTTGCAATGATTCTATTGTTGTTTTTGATGGTTATCTACATGCCTGTTTGTTTTAGGTTACCTTGATTGTTATGTGTCTGACTGAAGCTGTTGCATGGCTGTGATAATACTCTTACCTGAGTGTATTCCTCCAGTCTTTGATGGAATCGGCGGTTCTCAGACATTATACTTGTGGCTCTAACAGAAATACATATTCCATTTGTGATTGAACCTCAGACTGGGTGAGTGTCTACATGGCTACCTATGGGTTGGTTCTGATGTTTTTGGATATACAGTACATGATTCATAATGTTTCACTTTCACCTTACTTTGTTGTTTTGGTGTTTGCTTTAAATCTTATGTCTTTGGTGTCTGCTTTAGATCTTAATCCTGTTGAACAATTATCAACTTTGATGATTTATACTCTCCACCTTGCCATATACATTTATATGAAGATGCTGTAGGTATATTATACCTTATACATATTAGAATGATTTTTATTCATGAGTGACGTGCGGGGGATTAGGATGATATCCCATCTCCGTTACAAACCTCATGGTAAACATCCACTTGTGAACACCCGACGAACACCCTGCAAATTCAAGTGTTCGGCGAACAGCTGAAAGGGCAAATATTCAGCCCGAACTGATGCTTGGGCCAAACCATTCACTAATCTCTATTCTTAATATGTGATCATATTTTCATTGAAGGCCTCGTTCACACAGGGTATACTATACCGTACACACATGCAGGGCAGTATTTACATGCACAAGATGCAGAGGTTTTCCACACATCCCTATGAATGCAGTCCCATTGATGTCAAATGGCCCACAGCAGCTGCTGTGTCCTAATATTACATTTGTGTGGGTGCATGTCAATGAACACACCGTGCGTGCATTCGGAGACAAGCTTCCAAATGCACCTGCACCCACACTGATGTCGTAATGGGACATAGCAGCTTTGTCAATGGAGCCACTGTGTCCGAAATGATGTGAATGGGACTGCCTGCACAGAGCAACATGGAACACTTGTGCATCCATGTGTGGGTAAACATGGCCTTGCATGGGCGTATGGCATTGTACACCCTGTGTGAATGAGGCCTAACTAATAATAAATAAGTCTGTCTAATAGTTACAAAACTCCAAAGCAAACACCAAAAAAATCCAATAGGGATGATGTTTAATACTAAATGATGGGCATTTTCGAAGCTAATATGTAAACTATTATCAGAGGAGAATGTGGAGCTGGGCACTACCATGGAAGACAATGCAAAAAAAAGTGAAAGTTGCTAGCTGAACACTACAAGGATAATCCAAACAATCCTCAAAAGTAATATATAACTAAATCAGTGCAGCGCAACAGTAAATTATAATTCAATCACAGTCCTATTATGTGAGATAGTCCTCCTCCACGTGCAAAGTGCTTGATCTTAAAAAAAGACAGTGATAAGGGTGAATGCAGCCCGTCCACCACAGATAGTCCTAGCCGTTCACCTCAATGATTCGACCTGAAAAGGTCACATAGCTTGTATCCCACACCATGAGGCATGCAAGCACTCAAGCAACGATGTATGAGACGATCTCGCCACTGGGTCAGTATGTAAACATAAGAAAGAGATCAAGTGCTCTCCGATTGAAACATTTATTCAGCATAAAAGAGTATAAAATCCATTTATATAGTATAGCACTTCAAACCAAGTGCAGGCATGATGGCAATGGTAATGTTTCAAACCAAGAAAATGGCCGCTGATGTCATACGTGACTCCTTCCCCCCGTACATGTTACGTCCTATGGGTGGGACGAATGAATTTACGAATTAATTTATCTCCTGATGAAGTCCCGCCCATAGGACACAGATTGTGTGCATTTATGGCCACTCACTCACACCTGCACACCTATCAGATTAAATCCTGTGGCTGTGTTCGTACAGCTGCTGTGTCCCCATAGTGTAACAGATGGATCCAGCCACAGGGACAGCCAACTCATTCATGTTGCTGTAAGAGCCAGAACACCTGTGTGAATGTGGCATTTTTTACAATATTTTTTTGCGCATCCCATTAATTTCAATGGGCTGCCTAACATGTGGGAATGCATCATTTTTTACAATTGTGTTGTACTTAACCGCATGGTACTGTGGCAGCTGTGCACATCTGCAGAGGGCAGCATGTTTCCTTGCAGTGCAGGAAATGCATGTTCTTGCATGTGTTCCTGCACCACAAGTGGTGTGAACAAGCCCTAAAGGTTATTCTAGGTAAGGGAAAAGGACAGACTTGGAAGTGTGAAAGCTGCTGGACTAGCAGCGAAATTCAATTAGGAATCTTATAATATTTCTAGATCTGAACTGTAGGTGATGGGACACATTGAAGCCTTTCTCCACTCTATAAAAAAATAATTAGAAGTCAGCAGCAACAAGTCCTGAAGCTGCTGACTTTTAATAACAGAACAATGACCTGTTCAGGGATCCAGCACCATCCCCACCCAGCCTAGTTCGTCACTAGCCTTCATGTGCCTGGTGCTGGCATCCTATGCTGCTTTCAGCTGCCCACAGCTGTGCCCAGTCTATAGAGCAAAAACATAAAGTATCCTGAAGCGCTACAAAGAACTTGTGAATCATATAAATGGATGTGACTGTGATGTGGAACAATCTATGGCTGATAAGGGATCGAACTCAGTGCAGCTGGCAAAATACTGTAACAGCGTGAAATAAACAAAAGGAACTATGTGCAGTGCTCTATGAGTAAGATCCAAAGTGTGAGAATTATAAAAATAGACAGTTCTAACCATGTGATGATGATCAGAAAATGTTTATTCCATCATGCACTGAGCAAAATTATAAACACAACACATTTGTATTTGCCCCTATTTATCATGAGCTGAACGCAAAGATCTACGATATTTTCTATGTACACAAAAGGCCTATTTCTCTCAAATATTGTTCCCAAATCAGTCTAAATCTGTGTTAGTAAACACTTCTCCTTGGCAGAGAAAATCCATCCACCTCACAGATGTGGCTTATCAAGATGCTGATTAGACAGCATGATTATTGCAAAGGTGTGCTTTAGGCTGGCCGCAATAAAAGGCCACTCTAAATATCACACAGCACAATGCCACAGATGTCGCAAGTTTTGAGGGACTCTGCAATTGCCATGCAATTGGCATGCTGACTGCAGGAATGTCCACCAGAGCTGTTTCCCTTGAATGTTCATTTCTTTATCATAAGTCGTCTCGAAAGGCATTTCAGAGAATTTGGCAGTACATCCATATGGCCTCACAACCACAGGCCACGTGTAAGCACACCAGCCCAGGACCTCCACATCCAGCATCTTCACCTCCAAGATTGTCTGAGACAAGCCACCATAACCAAAGAATTTCTGCACAAACTGTCAGAAACCATCTCAGGGAAGCTCATCCACATGAAATTACCTTGGCTAATTGTTGTGGATCAATTGATTTCTCTCTAAGTCTTGTAATTGCTGAATTTCTCTCTTTTTCACTAGGTGGCCGGGTACCTAGTGGCATTAGATATGACAAAGGCAATGCAAGGTCAGATTATGGGTATATGGGGTATCCCACTCAATTGGCAGGGGTTTTCATAAATCCTTTGGCCTGCTGGGAGAGCCTAGTTATTTGCGTGGAGTCAGGTGATCACTGTTCTGTGCCACCTGGACAGCTCTTTGGGTAGACTTGTATTGTATTGCCCAGGCTGCTAGGCCAGAGATTGGGCCTATCCCAGGCACATCTGGCTGCTAGGCTGTCTGAGGGCCTATTCAGAAGCAAGAGAACAGAGCACGGTTGGGACTTCAGCTTGCAGTCCAACAAGAAGTGATGGTTCTGCCAGCTGAAGAACTTGTCACGGTCGGAGGTAGAGAGGAAGCTGTCGCCACTAAGTGACCAACCACCTTATTACCAGGGACCACAGTGAGTAGCTGAAGCAAATATCGGAGAAGAATTCTCATCAAATGGGGACGGTGAAGAAACAGGAAACGTCAGTGGGTATCAAGCCAGGGACCCAGCCAGTGTAGGTGACGCTTGAAGAGCCACCTTGTGTGTCAAGCCAGGGACCGAGCAGACCAGTGGGGTGAAGCTTGAGAAGTATCTTACGTGCCAAGCTAGGGACCCAGCAGAGAGGCAGGGGTGATGACGCTTGAGGAAGATACTACAGTGAAGGGATTCAGTGGCAGTAAATTGTCAAGTCTAGTGAGAGACTGGGAGCTCAGTGGGCTGAAGAACTACAAGAAGTGATTGTAGTGGAAGTGAAGGAACTGTTAGCCCTTGTACACACGGTCGGACATTCTGACAACCAAATCCATCAGATTTTGTCCAACGGATTGTGTCCGAAACTGTTGCATACACACAGTCGGACAAAGTTGTCAGAAAATCCGATCGTACTTAACGTGATGACGCTATTTCATTAGGACGGGACTACGTTCAGGCTAGTAGCCAATAGCTTTGGTCTAGGAATTTGATCTGAGCATGCGTGGCACTTTGTCTGATCGGAAATTCTCTACACATGATCGGACAAAGTCCGATCGGATCATGTTGTCGGAAAATTTTATAGCCCAGATGGAAAACTTGGTCCGTCGGATACTCCGACGGAAACAGTCCGATGGAGCCCACACACTGCCAGATTATCCGACAACGCGGTCCTGTCGGACATTGTCCATCAGAATGTCTGACCGTGTGTACAAGGGCTTACACTTTGTGTTAGGAACTGCTAAAGACTGTTGCCATAGGGAACAGCATCCCTACACATGCAGATGTGGCATCTTGCTGGATGCCTTTCCCTGCATGGCTGTCCTCTTATTGAAGTCTCTGAGTCTGCCAATTAATCTTGTAACTACCTAAGGGTGTGATACATCACTTACTCAGGTGAAAAAATATATATAATTGCCGTGGGCAATGCGCGAGTTAATGTTAAAACAACTTGAATTCCCAAACAAAGAATATAAATGGTAACAAATATATAAATTAAATACTTGTTGTCAAGCAAGTGTACAGTAAAATAAATATATAAAAAGTCCACAGTGAGAAAAAATATATATGATATAATGCCCCATAAAGTGACTCTATGATGATGATCCAAATATTAACTGTGACTTCACACATTTGCTCCCCCCGTGTGACTGCGTACACCTCCATTTGTGTAACCGCACAATTAAGTTTGGTCCACAACAGCAGCTGAACCACCTCTGGGCACTAAGCGGCAGGATTTACAGGTTCCCCCAGATGTAATCCAAAAATGGTATCCTTAATTTAAAATACAAATGAGGCCAGCTAGTGCGTTATCATTTAAATATAGAAATTTATTGTAGGTAAACATCAGGGTACTCACACTTTATTGGTGCTTGCAGGATATAGAAAACATACAATGTTAAAACCCTCTCCAAATTGTTTGCAGGCTTGTGTGAATCAGCAGCTAGCTCAAGGAACAAGTGACTGTCTCCTCCACTGTACCGACCTCAACGGCACTGTGTGATCACATGTAGAGGAGGGGGCCAGGTGGTTGGAAATTCAAGTTGCTACAACATTCACTCCAGCATTGCCCACAGCAATTATACATATTTTTTCGATATATTTAAACTCAAACACTTGAGTGCACAAAAACAAATTAGTGCAAAAACCAAACAAAAAAAGGTTTTTTTAAAGCTCAATCTAATGAGTCCTACAAGTGTGAAAGTCCACAACTGTGAATAATCCAATAGGACAGACCGCAGATTGAATTTGATTATGATACGAGAAGCTGAAAACCAGTTGTCAGGAGACACGTCTACACCGATCTACAGATGATAGGATGGGTACTCTTACCGGTAAGGTTGGACACATATGTCTTACGACAGTGGGTCATAGAGGCTTGGGATCACAGTGTGGAGCTGTGTGTGGATGATGACCTTGGGAGGATCCTGATGAAAGAGTCCTTACCTCTCCGTCTTGGAACTCAAAGGAAGCTGGCACTTGAAGTAGACGTGTCCAGAGCTGGCTCTCTCTTTTTCTCCAAAGCTTGCAGAGGCAAAAAGAAATTGTTTTGTAGTCATCTGCTGAAACCTCTTCTCCTTCTTAACACCTTCGCCTGCGTGAGTGACATATCACATAGTGCTGCATTTGTTTATTTTTTATATTTTATACACAGATTTTGGGAGTGTAAATATGCTTAGCAGCTGTGGATTGGTTCTCTTACTTTTAAAACATTCTTTGGACACTCATTGGTAGCTGGTAAGACATCTCTCTATATTACAGACTTTAACTACCTTGCACCCACTATGCCTCACAACCCACCATATACAGGAGGATGTCAGCTATCTCTGGCCCTGGAGCTTCTCATTAGACCGAAGGAGGCCTGGGGTTTTGCTACACTCACATTTGATGGAGTCTGGAGAGGTGTCCTCTTCACGGATGAATCCCAGTTTTCACTGTACAGGGCAGATGACAGACAGCGTGGATGGCGTTGTGTGGGTAAACGGTCTGCTGACGTCAGTGTTGTGGATCAAGTGGCCCATGGTGGGGTTATGGTATGGGCAAGCATATGCTATGGACAATGAACACAGGTGCATTTTATTGATGCCATTTTGAATGCACAGAAAAACCGTGACGAGATCCTGAGGCCCATTGTTGTGCCATTCATCCACGACCATCACCTCATGTCGCAGCATGATAATGCATGGCCCCATGTTGCAAGGATCTGTACACAATTGCTACTTGCTGATGATGGAAATGTAGCCTGGTGCTGCTAAGGGCAAAAGGACAGACAACCGTTTTGGTCCGGGTTCAAGAGGGTGTAAATTGCCTGGATGTAGCCAGAAACTGGGCTCAGCGGGTGGGACCACTGGAAGTTGCTACACTGATTCAGAGGAACCAAATGGAGCCTGGAACAGTCAGCATGCCTGGGATGACGTCAGTTCCACACTGGAGACAGGGGAAGGGAGATCTGTGTGATCAGCTTGTGGAACGCAAGCTAGTACTGTTGCCGTGACTTATATGTTTTGCACGCATACGATTTGTCAAAGTCACCTGGCGATCTCTTTTCCTCTGTCTCCAGCGCGGAACTGACGTCATCCCAGGCATGCTGACTGTTCCAGGCTCTGCTTAGTTCCTCCGGTTCCCCTGAATCAGCGTAACATCTCCCAGTGGTCCCACCTGCTGAGCCCAGTTTCTGGCTACATCCAGGAAATTTACACCATTTTGAACCCGGACCAAAGCGGATGTCTGCCCTTTTGACCTTAGTGGCACTCGGCTGCATTTCCATCATCAGCAAGTAGCCTCTGAGCTCCTTTCTTGGGACCAGATTTTCATATTTTCCAGCATGGTCATTGGTGTCCCCCAAGCCACACCAGCGAGCCATCAATGCAGGGATAGTTCAGTGAGTGTAGTGCAATCATTCATCTTTACATTAGCGTCACTGTCAATATAGGAATAGTTCAGTTATTGTGAGTGTAGTGCGACCACCATTCATCTTTACATTAGAGTGAACATAGGGATAGCTCAGTAAGTGTGAGTGTAGTGACCGTTTAACACAGGTTTTTTTTCCGTGCATTTTTGCATGTTTAACGCCATATAGTTCAGTGTGCTACTGCAAGTTTAAGGCCATATAGTTCAGTGCGTTACTGCAAGTTTAACGACATATAGTTCTGTGCATTACTGCAAGTTTAACGCTGTATATTTTATTGCGTTACTGCATGTTTAACTCCCTCTATTTAATTGGGTTACTGCACGTTTAACGCCATATAGTTCTGTGCATTACTACAAGTTTAACGCCATATAGCTCTGTACGTTACTGCAAGTTTAACGCTGTCTATTTTATCACGTTACAGCAAGTCTAACGCCATATATTTCACTGCGTTACTACATGTTTAACGGCATAACTTTCATTGTGTTACTGCAAGTCTAACTTTATATAGTTCTGTGCATTACTGCAAGTTTAACGTTGTATAGTTCTGTTCATTACTGCAATATTATAGTGTATCTGTTGATGGTGTCTGTGTCATGAATACTCAAATTAAAGTATACCGAACATCACTTTCAATTGATTAAAGTGCATCCATGTACATATTTAAACATCTTTATTACATGTTGTTAATAAGCACCCCCCACTCATGTCTAGGAGGTCAGCAAGGAGAGGCAGACGTTCCCATGGCACTGTAAGAAGGCCAGCAGCGTATGTGTCCATAGGCAAAGGTGGACATGGTCAGTCCTCAAGCAGGGCATCATTCCCTCTGTTTAGTGATGTTACCTGTGCTATCCAGCCACAGCATGCAGAGGAGGTGGTGGACTGGCTTGCTAAACCATCCTCATCCTCCATCACCCAAGCAGAGACTAGTGCGCAGTCACCTGCAGCTGCCAGTGTGGCAAAACCTGCCTCATTGTCCACAACTATTCCTGCCATAGCCCCAGCATCAGGCATTGAAAAGTCAGCGTAGTTACTTGAACACAGTGTTAGCCACTTGCCCCTTGATGATGCACAGCCATCACTTGATGCGGATGTTGGTTCTTAGGAGGGATGAGCTTGATGATCGGATCGAACACAAGTTCGACTCGACTCGTTGTTGAACGTAGATCTAAAATTGTTTGCTAAAATTCTGGCAAATCGGCTATTGCTCCTCCTACCCTCCCTGATAGGACCTGACCAAGTTGGCTTTGTCCCTGGCCGCGAGGCCAGGGACAACACCATCAAAGCAATCAACATACATCATTGGCTGACCTCCAACAAACATAAAGGATTTTTCCTGTCATCAGACGCAGAGAAGGCATTTGACAGGCAGCCCTGAGATTACCTCAAGGCGACTTTACGCCACTTGGGACTCCCAAACAGGATGCTTAATTTCATCATGTCTCTCTACTCTTCCCCAACCGCGAGAGTGAGGGTGAATGGCCACCTGTCAGACGCCTTCTCCATCCGTAACGGAATGAGACAGGGTTGTCCCCTATCCCCTGTTCTCTTCATCCTAACACTTGAACCATTCCTGCAAAGCTTACAATCCAACGACAACGTTAAAGGTATTTCAGTAGCCGGCCGCACATAGAAGCTAGTGGCTTTTGCAGATGGCATCTTATTGTTCCTGACTGACCCATTAACCTCCATCCCTAACTTACTTAAAGAATTCGACTTCTTCCAATGTATCTCGAACTTAAATATCAACTTTTCCAAGTCCCATGCTCTCATTATCTCCCTTCTCAATGACGTTGCAGTTCTATGCCAAAACAATTTTCCATTTATATGGAAACGGGACTCAATACTGTATCTAGGGAACCAGCTGCCCTCACATCTTCCTGACCTTTTCTCTAAAAATGTTACACCACTCACCCAATCCATTTCGACGGACCTACGCATATGGGACAAACCACAGTTTTCCTGGTTTGGCCGTGCGGCCATACTAAAAATGAACATTCTTCCCCGCGTCCTCTACCTTCTTCAAACTATCCCAATTAGAATCCCTCCCTCTTTCTTTCAAACTTTAAAGAGACTTTTTTTACAGTTTCTATGGAAAGCGTCCTAGGATATGCTATGCCCAACTCTCTAAACCGAAAGAAAAGGGAGGCATTGGATTGCCAGACCTGTGAAAAAACTCGCATGCATGTCATCTGGGGAGGATAGTTGACTGGGCAATTCATGCTGACACGAAAGAATGGGTGAAACTGGAGGACTCCTTCTCCGACTTCCCAATTTAATCCACCGCTTGGATACTTCCACATCATATTCCTAAAATACTCAGAGAACATCCACTCATAGGAGCCACTCTGTGCAGCTTCGGAGAAGCAAACAAAATAGGGAACCCAGGGCCCCTCACTCCTATCCGACTTAACCCGGCTTTCCAACCTGGTTTGGCAAATAACTTCCTCAAGATGACATGGCCACTTAAAGACATGCAAGTTCAGCACTTTTTTCACAACGGCAAACTGTTAGACCGGAGCGCGGTCTACTGGGTGTACTTTCAGATAAGACACTTTCTTCAGACCACAAACTCGGATTCGTCTCTATCCTGAGACCTTTCCCCATTCGAGAGCCTCTGTTCCCAGACCTCTCCACAACAACACTTAATTTCATATACCTACTCTTTGCTTTTTTCATCCGTTTCCCCTTCAGAAGCGAAAGCGTGCAGAGCCTGGAAGAGAGACTTGCAGATGGAGCTTTCAGAAGAGAGCTGGGAGAGAATATTCACAATAGCGCACAAGGGTTCTCTCAATGTTGCGACACAGGAAAATAATTACAAAACATTATCTAGATGGTATCGCACACCCGTGATGACTAAAGCCGCGTACACACGGGCGGACTGTATGGCCTACTTAGTCCGTCAGACAATCCGACGGACAGTCCATCATACTTTCGAATGAACGGACTTGACCACACACGGATGCACAAACAGTCCATCGAAAGCTTGCGCGATGACGTGTACAGCGCGTACGACGGGACTAGAAATAGGAAGTCCAATACACAGCAATGCAACCTTTTGCCGTGTAAATCCTTTCTGAGCATGCGCCATTCTTAGTCCGTCGAACTAGCCTACTCACGAGCGGATTGTCCGCTGAAACCAAAGTATGACGGACAGTATTACGGAAATTCCGAAATACTTAGTCCGCCAGACTGCACGCTGAAAAAGTCAGCTGAAGCCCACACACGAGCGGACTGTCCGCTGAAATGTGTTTCGATGGACTAAGTTGGCCAGACAGTCCGCCCGTGTGTACGCGGCTTAACAAATACAATAAAGACACATCAGACAAATGCTGGAGATGTCACTCCGAGCTAGGTACATTCTTGCATATCTGGTGGTCTTGCCCCAGATTACTGACCTTTTGGACACAAGTCCACGACATCACATCCCATATCACCGATAGTCAGATAGACTTCACGCTGGCTAGACTCATTCCTGCACCCCTCTCCCACACCAGCCCACCTATACAAGAAATCCCTATGCTTACACTTGCTTAACACAGCTAAACTGTGTATACTGGTACATTGGGGCACTCCAGAAGCACCATCAATACCGGAATGGCTGAATCGCATCAAAAAAATAGCAGAAATGGAAGATTTGATCCATATCTCTAGAGACTCCCCCCACAAATTTGCCCAAATTTGGGCGAAATGGAACGACTTCTGCTCCTCAGAATGATATGCCCTGATTATAAGACCCACAACTTAATCTGGAAACCCATATCGGTTGGGAACCCAATGCATCACCGCTGTGACCAAATTGAAAAATCACTCCACAGGGGAACTCCACCACACGTATAGGCGTGGTGGGGACCTTCTTTTCAATATAGGTATTTTTGTATCTATCCCTGACGCGCGGCGGAGCCCAGAGGGGAGACTCCTCCCCACTGACTCTCCTCTCCCCCTTCCTATCCTCCCCCCTTCCCCCATCTCCTTCTTCACCCCCCCTTTCTTCTTACTATCCCCCCTATAATCCAACACTGACTCCAATACAATCCACCTCTCCCCACCACAAACCAATAGTAAAACTATCCAACAGATCGTGATGACTTGACTGTCTTAACACCATACACACTGTCTAGACTGGACTTGACGCCGGGAATAACCTTCTGACGGGACTCCCCCTTTCTGAACAGATGTAAAAATATGTCTCCCACGCTAGACCTCTCTTACATGCAATGCCTCTGGCGACAACATCTCCTAACTGGTCTGGGAATCATTTGCACTCACCCATCTTACAAAAGCCAGCTCACAGCAGCATAGCCAGAAATCCGAAAGCAGTGGGGCCAGTTCCATTTTACAAATACAAATGAATATGTCAATTTCTGTTCACTCTGTATAGTTCAGAGACCAATTGTACAGTCCTTTTCAGCTTGCCATGTAAATTGTCTTTACGAGGATTGTGTACTTTCGTAAAAATTGTAATAAAAAATTATTAAGAAAAAAAATAAGTTCGACTCGAACATTGGGTGTTCGCTCGTTCGCCAAACAACGAACATTATGGGGCATTTGCGCAAATTTGAGCGCCGTGGAAATCCCCATAATGCACTGCAAGATCGAATGAGAGGAATAAAGGTATAGCAATAGGTGTCCCATGTACTTGCAGTGCTTGCAGCCAATCTGCTAGCAGTACACCACCATTAGATTTTAGCAGGCAAATTTCCCTACCACAGTTGCTGAACCATAAAAAAAGAAATTCAGTCCCAGCCATCCACATGCTCAGCGTCTAAATTCTAGCTTGGCCAAATTGCTATCACTGCAACTGCTGTCTTTTCAGCTGGTAGACTCTGCCCCCTTTCATGAATTTTTGTAATGTGCAGTACCTCAGTGACAGGTTCCAAAATGCCATTTATTTTCACGGAAGGCCATTCCTGCATCTGGAAGGCAATGTTTTTGTCCCGTTGGTCAGGGCGGTCAGCGGTAAGGTTCTGTCAGGGCTGGCTTAGCCCTTCCTCCTCTGGGCTGGCCACTCAGCTGTCGGCTAATTGCCAGGTCTCTTCTCTCTCCACAGTTACCAGCTGTTCCCGATGATGCTCGTCCGACCTGCCTATTTAAAGTCTTCCAGCTCATTTCTCCATTGCCTTCACGTTTTGTCACATCACAAGGAACCTTCTCCTGCTGTTTGTTTCAAGACTGGCTTGCTGACATTTCTCCTGGCTTCTTATCCGGCTTGCAGTTGCTCTCCTTGGATCCCTGACTTCTGCACTGGCTGATTAGCCAATCTGGTTTATGAACTTTGGACTGGCTGACTACCCGATCTGGCTACAGGACTCTGGCTATGCTTGACTACGCTTTTTTCTATTTACCTTTTTATTTTTATTAATAAACAAGTGATATTTGATTGTACTTCTGTCTCAGTCTGTTTCATGGTTCCTGACAGGTTCATATTACCGCTGACACATGGTCCAGCAGGCATGGGCAGGGGCATTACCTTTCCTTCACAGCACACTGGGTAACTCTGCTGGCAGCTTGGAAGGATGCCGGACAGGGTTCAGTTTTGTTGGAGCTTGATCCGCTAGCATACCTCCAAAATGCTAGTGGTGATTCTGCCACAGCTCTCTCCTCCACCCCCCTCCTCTTCTTCTTCCTCTATGCGCTCTTCTGCAGATTTGTCCTCTGAACCAGCGGTGCTCCGTAAGCATTCAAGGGGCTACTCAAGCAGTCAGGCTAAAAGATGCCATGCGGTGCTTGAGTTGGTTTGCCTAGGGGATAGGAGCCACACTGGGGCAGAGGTTATGTCAGCTCTGCAGGGACAGGCTTACAGGATCCCCTGAGACAGGCCAGAAAAGTCTGTGGTCATTTCTGGTAGTCATAGAATGCCAGTGCCTGGCTGCCTGACATTCAAAGGGAAAGCAACCTGCCCACCAAGTACCTCATTTGTGACATGCCCACCAGGTGGAACTCAATGTTGCAAATGCTGCAGCGGCTGCAAACACAGTGGAGGGCACATCAATGAGTACCTGTCTGGATAAAGAGGGCCTTGAGAGGTAAGGCAGTCCTCCTCTTCCTGCCTCTGTTCTGTCTCAAGTGCCCTGTCCATTATTCCACGCAGCGTGTGCTCTAACAGGTAGACAAGAGGGACAGTGTCACTGATGCATGCACTGTCACTGCTCACCATCCTCGTGGCCTCCTCAAATGGTGACAGGACAGTGCATGCAACCCTGATCATGGCTCACTGGCATGAGGAAAAAACCAAGCTCTCCTAATCGTGTCCTGGTGCCATAGTCACACAGGTACTCATTGATGGCCCTCTGCTGTGTGTGCAGCTGCTGCAGCATGGCCAACGTTGAGTTCCACCTGGTGGGCATGTCACAGATTAGGCGGTTCTTGGGCAGGTTAAATTCCTTTTGGAGGTCAGCCAGCCGAGCACTGGCATTATATGACCGGCGGAAATGCACACAGACTTTCCTGGGCTGCCTCAGGACATCCTGTAAGCCCGGGTACCTGCCTAAGAACCGCTGCACCACCAAGTTGAGGACATGAGCCAAACAGGGCACATGGGTCAGTTGTCCCTGTCAGAGGGCTGAGAGAGGAGGGTGATGCCATTGTCACAAACCACCATTCCTGGCTTAAGCAAGCATGGCGTCAACTACCTCTCAGCCTGCCCCTGCATAGCTAACAGAATATCTGCTCCAGTGTGGCTCCTATCCCCCAAGTACACCAGCACAAGCACCACATGGCATCATTTTGCCTGCGTACTTGGGGAGCCCCTTGAACGCCTACGGAGCACCACTGGTTCCTAGGACAAAGCACAGGAAGAGGACCTGGAGGAAAAAGAAGAGGAGAGGGTGGAGGAAAGAGATGTATCAAAATCACCAGTAGCAGTATTTTGGAGGCGTGGTGGCGGAACAACCTCCAACACTACTGCACCTTGTAATGCATCGTTCCCAGCTGCCAGCAAAGTCACCCAATGTACTGAGAAAGATAGGCAACGTCCCTGTCCATGCCTGCTGGAGCACGACTCAGTGGTAATATGCACCTTACCACTGACCGCCCTGTCCAGCGAGGCCAAGACATTGCATTCCACATAGAGAGCCGGAATCGCCTTCCGTGAGAAAAAGTTGCATTTGGGATCCTGTCACTGAGGAACCGCACATTTCACAAACTCACGGAAGGGGCAGAGTCTACCAACTGAAAAGGCAGCAGTTGAAGTGCTAGCAATTTAGCCAAACTAGTATTCAACCGCTCGGCATGTGGATGGCTGGGAGTGAACTTCTTTCGGCAGTGCAGCAGCTGGAGCAGGGAAATTTGCCTGGTACAATCTGATGTCGGTGTACCGATAGCAGATTGCCCTCAAGTACTTGGCTGTGACACACCTAATTCTACACCTTCATTCCTCTCAGTGCAGGTTTCTAAGTGGACTGAAGGTATAGTGAGGTTAGAGATCCCAGCTGATGAGGAGCAAGGAGAGGTCCACTTTGTTCTTTGGTGTGGGTCTTTTAGGTACGCTTGCCAACGAACTGCATGGCAGGTCGACATATGTCTGGTCAAGCATGTGGTGCCCAAGAGGCTGATGTTTTGGCCACGCGAGATACGCTTGAGACATATGTTGAAAATAGCAGAAGTGCAATCTGATGGACTCGTCTCAAAAAAGGGCCACACCAAAGAACGTTTGGAATAACACACAGAGACAGCAGCGCCCTGCACATGCGGAGCTCTTCGGTGTGATGCAGTCAGTGTGCTGCCCTTAAGCTTGACCCTGGAGGGCATCCTGCCTCATTGGAGATGTTCTTCCTCCTCTCCTATCAGGCACCCAGGTGGAGTCAATGACCTCATCATCCCCTCCCTCCTCATCACATGACTGTCAGATTGCTGTCCTTCTTGGGCACCCCCTCTCGCTGGGTTCACGTTACTGCCTTCCTCTAGCTGGGTACCATCATCAGAGCCTTCAAAATTCTGGGGATCCTCCTGGAGCATGTACCCAACACTTTGGTCAAACAGTTCAGGGGGACTCCTCAGGAGGACATGGTGAGGCTAGGGAAGGAGTGACTGATGCCATTGAGCAGAGGGAAGAGGCCACATTGGCAGCTGCTTTGCCAGACAAAATATCCTGAGCCTGGGTGAGAGAGGATGAGGAGGATGAGGACGGCTTGGTCATCCACTCTACCAAGTCTCCCGCACGGTGCGGCTCAACACTTCCAGCTGCCAAAAAAAAGGGCAAGCGTGTTGCATGTGCTGATGAGGACGCACCATGTCCATGACCAGCCCTGTTGCCTCCAGACACAGAGCCTGCTTGCCCTCTTTTATTGGCTCGTGACTGTCTTCCTCTCCTTGTTGGCCTTTCCAGACATACTAATGGCCTGCAGGGAGATGCAGCTGCACAAAGCTGGGATGTATATTATATATACTGATTATACTGCAGCTAGCAGAATCAACTGCCTGCCTGTAGTATTATTAGTATGAGAACACTGGCAATTGTATTCAGGTAAAGCTTTAGATGCATACTGTTCAAAGGACACTAAAACAAAATACTGCAGCACCCTGCCTGTATTTGTACAAGAACACCGGCAATTGTATTAAAGTAAAGCTTTAGATGCACACTGTGCAAAGGACACTAAAACAAAATACTACAGCTACCTGCCTGTATTTACATGAGAACGCCAGCAATTGTATTCAGGTAAGCTTTAGGTGCACACTGTGCAAAGGACACTAAAACAAAATACTGCAGCTACCTGGCTGTATTTGTACAAAGAACACCGGCAATTGTATTCAAGTAAAGCTTTAGGTGCACACTGTGCAAAGGACACTAAAACAAAATACTACAGCCCCCTGTCTGTATTTGTACTAGAACACCAACAATTGTATTCAGGTAAGCTTTAGGTGCACACTGTGCAAAGGACACTAAAACAAAATATTTCAGGGGGAGTGGCTAGCCGCGGACTGAGATGGCCACTTGATTCCTCAGCTCCGCTCAGTCTAAGGACAACCAGCAACTCCCAGCGATCGATCACAGCTCCTACCCCCTCTCTCTTTCACCAGAGAGGAGCGGAACCATCGGGCACCCGATCGGTATGTCCAGCAGCGGACGTACCGGCCCTCTTCAACCCCGCCGCCTCACACATTACTTCCAGAGAGCTGACATGTTAAGGACACAAGATGGCGCCGGCGTGCTGCCACACACCTCACTGACTGCAGCTGAGAGCTCTCTGCTGATCATCCCTGACGAGATGGATAGCTCCACCGCTGCAGATGACACCTCTCAACCCTCGCCTGCTGACAGAGGTAAGAGGACTGCACAGTCACCAGTCCTCTCACCCACCAAGGCTCCTTTAATCAAAAAGCAGCACTGGGACACCTCAGCTCCTGCAGGCCCTGAACCACCACCCCATGACTCCTTAGCTGCACTGCCTGCTTCTGACCAGCCAGCGTCTGAGCACACACTTAAGCTCATGCTGCTATCACTACAACATGACATCCGTAACGAACTACGATCGTCGATCTCCACGCTACACTCTAGAATCTATCAAATTGAAGATCGCACAGAGGATATCGAAAAATTACTCACTGAACATACTGCGGGCTACAACGAAATGGTCATCACTCTGATGAAATTTACTATCTGCAAGCTAAAGTCGCAGATTTAGAAGATCGCTCGAGAAGGAATAACATAAAATTTAGAGGGATACCGGAGTCGGTTAAACTCCCAGATTTGACCCCCTACATACAACAATTATTCCTCTCACTTATACCGCAATTGCGACAAAACGACATGGTCATAGACCGAGCACATCGACGTGTTAAACCCACCCACCTCCATGCATCCGTACCCAGAGATGTACTAGTGCGTATCCACTTCTTCCAAGTGAAAGAAAAGATCATGGCGGCTGCCAGATCCACTTCTCCCCTCCCTGATCCCTACTCCTCGGTGTCCCTGTACGCTGACATCTCTGCTGCCACTGCTCAGAAAAGAAGAGAGTTTGCTCAGACTACAGCAACCCTCAGGAAGAACAACATTCCTTACAAGTGGGGCTTCCCTACCAAGGTGATAGTCACACACCAGAATCAGAGTACCACCATTTTCACCCCTAAAGATGGTATCAAGCGCATGATCAACTGGGGCTTAATCACCGCCTCGCCACCAGAACTGCAACACCAACGGCCTCTGCCATCATCATCCGCCTCGGGTACAAGACGCCATGCTCCTGCTTCCACCCACAGATGAAAGCTATCCTATCACAACGAATGCCCTTTGGAATCTTTTTTTGTGCCACTGATCCAGCACTACTTCACCTCATCTATGTCCTTGATGAGCGTACCAGAATGTACACTCCGTTCTCTTTTCCCCCGGAGAAGGAAAATTGCTAAGCACTTGAACACCTAACTGCTTCCTTGTTTTTTTTTTTTTTTTTTTCTCTCTCTCCCCTTTTTGGTGTATAATTTTTAATTATTTTTATTTTTTTTGTGTCCCGCGCTAACTCCATAACCTACCATTGCGTCTTACAAGTTATGTATACTATGGTATAAGTATATTTGGTTTCCTATAGAGTGTTAGTTGAGTTTACTACTGTACTTACCTTTTACAGGTTTACCCCCTCATACCCTCCCCCTGATTCACTTGCTACCGGGGTACACCCCACAGCCCCTACCCCCACTGCCTATCCACTTACCAACATGTCCATCACCTTTACATCCATTAACGCGAAAGGCTTAAACTCTCCTTACAAAAGAAGTTTTTTTGTGGAAAGAAGCCTTAACACACTCCGACATATTATGTGTACAGGAAACACATTTCGCGTCTAACAAATCTCCCTCATGTTCCCACAAGCAATACCCTCACTCCTACTTTGCCAACGCCACCAAGAAAAAAGCAGGTGTAATGCTTGCCATACGATCCATAGTTTTGTTCCAACCAATCCACACAGAAATAGACCCAGAGGGCAGATTCATAATATTGAATGCCATTATCAACAACCAGAACATCACTATTGCTATCCTCTACACACCGAATGCAAATCAACGCCCTTTTTACAAATCACTGTTGAAGAAGCTGACACCTTTTAAACAGGGACCCCTAATCATCTGCGGCGACTTCAACCAAATTGTTGATGCCTCACTAGATACCTCCAACCCTGCCCGCAAAAATTCCACCTCTCTTGTCTCCCTACTCCACTCAGAAGACCTTTACGATCCCTGGAGGTGCCAACATGGCTCCGAAAGGGATTATACGTTTTTCTCCCACACGCAGCAAACCTATTCAAGGATAGATCTCTTCTTAACCGACAAGTATACCCTACAACTAGTCCAAGACACTAAGATCGTTACATGGTCCGATCATGCGCCCATATCAATGAAACTGTTCCCAGCACTCTCATACAAAAACAACACCATCTGGAGGCTCAACACCTCTATCATCACGCACCCGATCTACCAAAACCAGATTCTATCCGAGCTGCAAAACTATTTCACCACAAATGAGGGTTCGGTGGCTGACCTCTCTGTGTTGTGGAATGCCCACAAAGCCTACATCAGAGACCTCCTCATTAAATTAGGTGCCCACGAGAAGAAAAAATATACCTCAACCACAAACAACCTCCTAGAGCGTATACGCACTTTCGAACGAGCTAATAAATCCCAACCCTCCCCTTGGCTCACCTCTGAACTACAAACCGCCCTGAGTGATCACCTCCACTCCAACTTTGACTACCATCTTAAGCGTCTTCGCCCACAAACTTATTCACATCACAACAAACCTGGAGCGTACCTAGCCAAACAACTCAAAGGCAAATCTACTCAGTCTAAAATCTCGTTCCTTACGAACCACCAAGGCACTAAATATACCAACCCCAAAGACATTGCAGATCAGATTAGCTCCTACTATGCCAAATTATGCAATCTCACCAACACTGGCTCGGCCTTGCCACCCTCCCCCTCTGAAATTGATGACTTCCTCGCCAGCATTCACATCCCCTCACTCTCGCCGGAACAGGTTCTTCAACTTTCCTCCCTGTTCTCCCCAATGGAACTTGCAGCGGTCATAAATGCCCTACCACTACACAAAGCCCCGGGCCCTGACGGATTTAATAACGAATATTACAAGACGTTCTCTGAACTCCTTACTCCCTACCTATGCCACTCCTTCAATTTTATCGCAACCAGGGGCTCCATTCCACCAGAATCCCTCCAAGCTACAATTGTCACTATCCCAAAACCAGGTAAACCGGCCGATCAGCCTGCCAGCTACAGACCCATCTCCCTACTAAACACTGATACTAAGCTATTTGCCAAACTCCTGGCTACGCGACTTTCTGATATCATCCCACAACTAATTCACATTGATCAGGTGGGGTTTGTGGCTGGCAGGCAGGCCTCGGACGGCACTCGCAGGTTCATTGATCTGATACAATGGGTGGAACACCATCGGACGCCTTCTATGCTCATTTCCCTTGATGCGGAGAAGGCGTTTGACAGGGTGGATTGGTCCTACCTAACTGCAGTCCTCCAAAAATTTGGCTTTAAAGGGACCGTCTTGCAAGCCATACTCGCCCTCTACTCCTCCCCCAGTGCCACTCCCTCTACTCCTCCCCCAGTGTGAGTACTGACTTCAGGGCTGCTTTCAGACCCTTTCCGCATTTCCAACGGGACACGTCAGGGGTGTCCGCTCTCACCCCTAATATTCGCCCTTGTCATGGAACCCCTAGCCCAGTCAATTAGAGATAACCCGCGTATTTCCGGAATAACCACAGATCGAACCATACACAAAATTGGATTGTACGCAGATAATGTTATCTCCCTAACTGACCCTACCACCTCCCTTCCCGTACTCCACGATACCCTCGCACTATTCAGCAAAATCTCCCACTATAAAATCTATTTTACCAAATCCAGCATGCTGGGCATTGGCCTGACCCAACATGTCAAACATGCTATTACCCACTGCACCTCCTTCTCGTGGACACCTAACTCCACTCTTACCTACCTGGGCATCCAACTCACCACGCCCTCATCACACTTACATTCTCTCAACCTTAGCAATCTCATAACCAAACTGCATAAAACCATTCAAGACCTTCAACATACCACGGCCTCCTGGGCAGGCAGAATAGCTCTCGCTAAGATGTTCTTGCTGCCCCACGTTCTCTATCTATTCCGAACCCTCCCCATACCCTTCCTCAAACAACAAATAACCCACCTCCAAAACATCTTTAATACATTTATATGGAATGGCAAACGTTCTCGACTTAAAAACAACACTCTCTGCACGCCGCTTGCCGCTGGAGGAATGGGAGCGCCTAACCTATTGGCCTACTACAAGGCAATTATACTAGCCCAAACCAAGGCCTGGTGGAACACTGCTCTGCAAACCACATGGGTACAAATAGAACAAGCGGCACTCGCCTCGCAGCCCAAATTGATCCTGTGTGCCCTCTTACTGCAACACCACGAGCCCCATTCCTTCCTAGACACAATTAACGCCTCCTTTCAAGTGTGGAAATCTACCATACAAACTTCTGCGGGTATCCCGTTACGCCTGCTCCAACATATACCGCTGTCAGCTCTACACGTCCTCACTCCTGATATCGATCTCTCCGCATGGACAACCTTAGGCATCCTCAATCTCGGACACCTGTACCAGAATTCCAACCTCAAACCATTCCACACTCTACACGCCAACTTTCACATAAGCCATAAGGACTTCTTCAAATACCTAAGAATATGATCGATTCTCTCTAAAGTACAATGGTCAAACAACCTAACTACTTGGCACATACTGACCTTCTTCAATCCCACCTCACCACACCAACGAGGGATCTCGATTTGCTACAAACTCCTCACTGAAATCTGCCCACCTCTCAAATCCCCCACAATGTTAAAATGGGAACACTTACTACAACGCACCTACACCCCCCAGCAATGGTTCCGCTCGCTTCGAGCAACCATGAAATTCTCCAAATGCCTACTGCATTGGGAAACAGTCCAAAAAATATACCATAATTGGTACCTCACACCAATCAAACTGGCTCATATATATCGGACTGCAAGCAATCTGTGCTGGAGAAACTGTGGATCCCTGGGTACCCCACTCCACATATGGTGGGACTGCCCAATCCTAACCCCACTATGGTCCATGCTATCCAAACTCCTTCTGTCCATTTTAAAGATTCCTGTACCACTGACACCGCAACTAGTAATATTTGGCCTCGAATTGGAAGCCTAGCCTCAACCCACTCGACACATTCTCGCCCATGTTCTTATCGACACGCGTTTAGCCATCGGCAAAAACTGGAAATCCCCTCTAGCCCCTTCCGGTGTGGAAATAATCACACTTTTAAACAACCACTGCCTGATGGAATTCATGTACGCCAAAGGCCACCTCCTTATTCCTGAATTCAGAAGCAACTGGGACCTTTGGCTTAAACACCCTAAATGCAAACCCCCTATGACGGACCTAATACTTACCTGACCTCCTTACCCCGTCAGTACCTGAAGCTCTTACCCTGTGTACCTGTGTTGCTCTCCCAATTAACACGTTGTTTCTTGTTAAATTTATCTATTACAACTCTGAGCTAGGCTATATGTTTTGTGCTACACCTGTAACAGAAGGTCTTCCCACCTTCATTCGCTAGCCTACGCTATTGGACATATACATTTGTGAGATGGAGCTCTAGGGATCATTATCTGGGGCCAAAGTCGGACCCCTTCCTATGGCGCCCTCAAGAACCCATCACAGTTAGTTCCCAGATGGGGTGACGGGTTCGACCTCCCACTGAGGATGTCTCCTGCTATGCCATATGAAGCCTGCATATGTATGATACTGTGTATACCCTGAGCTCCTCTCTTTTTTTTTTTCTTTCTCTTATCTTTCTTTCTGTTCTGCTGTTGTTCTCATTATGTACAACTGACATGTTGTACTACCTGTTGCATACCTTGTACCCTATACTATGAAACTCAATAAAAATCTATGGTTAAAAAAAATATATATATATTGCAGCTCCCTGCCTGTATTTGTACAAGAACAATGGCAATTGTATTAAGGTAAACTTTAGGTGCACACTGTGCAAAGGACACTAAAACAAAATACTGCAGCTACCTGCCTGTATTTGTATCAAGAACACCGACAATTGTATTCAGGTAAAGCTTTAGGTGCACACTGTGCAAAGGACACTAAATCAAATTACTACAGCTACCTGCCTGTATTTGTATGAGAACACCAGCAATTGTATTCAGGTAAGCTTTAGGTGCACGCTGTGCAAAGGAAACTGATTTATGGGCCGTGACGCGGCACTCAAATTTGGCGTGAATTGTCCATAACGTTCGCAATTTGGCGAACGGCCGAACAGACGATGTTCGAGCCGAACATGGGTTCGACTCGAACATGAAGCGCATGCCTAATTGCTGGGTTCCGACAATACATTACAGCTGCAAGCAGTTTTAAATTAAATGTTTTCCTTTAGAAATGTAATTTTGCTGTGGCACTGTTCTAAACATGGGAAAGATGCACTACTTTACAGGCATACTAAGTACACCCCCAAGCACAATATTTAAAGGAATATTATATTTTTATTGTTTTACTTTAAGCATTATTAAAATCACTGCTCCTGAAAAAACTGCCATTTTTAAAACTTTGTTTTGCATTGATGCATGTCCCGTGGGGCAGGACCCTAGTCCCCAAACACTTTTTATGGCAATAACTTGCATATAAGCCTTTAAAATCAGCACTTTTGATTTTTCACATTCGTGTCCCATAGACTTTAATGGTGTTCGCGTGTTAAAAAAATGTTTTGCCTGTTTGCATGTTCTGCTGCGAACCGAACTGGGGGGTGTCTTGCTCATCCCTCATTCTGAGTCTGAGGTTGAGGAACACAAAGTGGCAGTCATGTTTCCCTTGCCAAGTTGTCGCCAGTGGTAATGAGGATGGCGGAGATGATGATGATGAGGTCACTGATTCGACTTAGGTGCCGGATAGAGCAGAGGAGGAAAATGATTGTGAGGTACAACCCCAGTGAGGCAGCCATCATGGAAGAGTAGAGAGCAGCCACCCTATTCCATCACATTTGCAAACTTTGTCTAAAGCACATCAAGCATGGCAAAAACACCAGCCATTTGGGTACCCCATGCTTGACAAGGCATTTAGCTTCCCACCACTCAGCCCATTGACAAGAGCACCTGAAAGCCACACAAAAGGGGCACAAATCTGTCCCTCCTTCTTACTTACCTCAGTCTGCTATACCTCATGACCTCTTAGCAGCCTCCACTGACAGGGATGATGGTATAGCGCAGGATGTCCCAGGTATTTGCAGCACATCAGCCAACAGCACACCACCAGCTATAGACTAAGACCGGCAAGACTCTGCCCCATCTGCTGCAGCAGAAGAAAATACAGTCCCTGCCACCCACATGCCTAGCTTCTAAATGCAAGCATGGCATGTCAAAGCTGCTGGCTCTACAACTTCTGCCTTTCTGCCTGGAGGATTCTGCCCCCTTCCGAGAATTTGCAGAATGTGCTGTACAGATTCCCAGTCAATATTTATTTTCCTGTAAGGCCATTCCATCTCTCTACCATTACGTGGAAGGCAATGTTGTGACATCATTGGGCAAGGCAGTCAGCCGCAAAGTTCAAGTTGCTGCTGACACGTGGTACAGTAAGCATGGGTATGGATGATATATTTTGTTCACAGCACACTGGGTAACTCTGCTTGCAACTCTGAAGGATGCAGGACAGGGCTCAGTGCTGCAGCTTGTTGTGCCCCCACGTCTCCATACAGCTGGTGATGATGCCAGATTCATCAGCTCTACCCCCTCCTCCTCTGCTGAATTGTCCTATTAACCTTTAAGTACCCCCTATGCGTTCCAAGGGCTATTCAGTGAGTCAGGCTAAAAGATGCCATGCAGTGCTTCAGCTGGTGTGTCTAGGGGACAGGAACCACACTGGAGCAGAGATTCTTGCAGCTCTGCAAGGACAGGGCCATAGGTGGTTCACTCCATCCCAGGTGCAGCCAGAAATGGTGGTGTGTGATAATGGCACAAACGTTCTGTCCACCCGTAGACAGGGAAAGTTGGCACATGTGCCATGTGTTTCCCCCCACACCAATGGCTGCTCATAAAGGATGCATGTACTATACTGTCACCATTTGAGGAGGCCACAAGGATGCTGAGCCGTGACAGTGCATGCATCAGTGACACAATCCCTGTTGTGTTCCTGCTGGAGAAGACTGCATGGCATTATGGACAGCGCACTCGAGGCAGAGCAGATGGACAAACAGGAGGACCTCCTTTCCTCTCAAGGCCCACTTTATGCAGACACCATTGGTCCTATGCCACAGAACACACAAGAGAAGAGATAAGAGGAGGATTCTGGCAGTTTTGGAGACACTGAAGCAGAGGAAGACATATGTCAAACAGTAATAGATGGTTTTCTATCTACAGAACACTTGGGGGTAGTATGCGTCTGGGAGGAGGCAGTTCCAGATTTCCAGATACTCTAATCCTTAGTGACCCCGAGGAGTCTGCTTCTCATGCCTCTGCAAATTTGTGGTGCATGGGCTCCCTCATGCTTCATGCTTTGCCTGTGAAAGGACCCAAGAATACATGCCACAAAGGAGAAGGATCGCTATTGTTTGGCGACTCTCCTTGACCACTGTTATAAAGGAAAAGTCTCAGAACTCAACCCTTCCCCACAGAGAGTGCAGAAGATGTAATCTCTTGAGGATGCCTTAAAGAGAAGTTTATGGAACACTTTTCCCGACTCTGCTAGGTTACAGTGTCATGGAAAACATAGTTTTGAGATGTCTGCTTTTCAAGAGAGGAGCGGTGAAGAAGCCTCCTAAGTGATGCATTTCTCAATTTTTTTAGTCCTTCCCACCCAGGGCTGTCAGCTTCCACATCTCATTGGCAGCATCTTCATCACATGGTGGATGATTATTTAGGGGCGAAAACAGAGATGGAGTGCTTTCCAGTCAACGAACCACTCGCTTACTGGGTCATGAGAATAGACCACTGGCCAGAACTTACCCAGTATGCTATTGAGATGCTGGGCTGCTCTGCATCCAGCATGCTTTCTGAACGGGCATTCAGTGCTGCTGGAAGTTTTGTTACTGATCTGGTGGACTGTCTGACTTTTATCAAAATTAATCAGTCCTGGATTACCAGCAGCTATTAAGCCCTGATGCCGATATCGCCGATTAAGTGTTGTTGGGATGTGAAATCTCTGCAGGACTTCTAGGCTGCCTAGTGTTGTGGGTGTTGATTCCATCAGGAAGAATGTCTTTGGTGTAGGTTTCATGGGCACATTCAACACGATCAATTTTTCCACACCTGTTTGACAGTTGCATATCATTACAATTTTTGACAGCAAGGCCAATTCTTGCTTTCATCAAGAGTACCTCTATAGGGTTACTGTGTGAAGGTGCCACCGACACACAAATAATTATTTTTCCTCACCCATTACAGAATTAGAAACCCAAAGTCTGTGGTGGAGACACCAGAATTTATACAAAAAATCTCTAATGTTGTTCTTGTGTACTACATTGTGGCCTCATCATACAGACTGGCTCCCCAAGCCATTGCTTAAAAAATAAAGAAATCTTGCTGGGAAATTTATACACAGTACAGATGTGCCACTTTACAGACACTATATTGAAAGGAATTTTTCATTTTTATACTATCATTTTAAGCATCAATAAATCACTGTTCATTTAAAAATGATTTTTTTTACAAACTTTTTTTTCATTGATAAATGTCCCCCAGGGCAGTTCCCCGGAACCTCATAACCATTGTATGCACAATTACTTGCATATAAGCCTTCAAAATGGGCACTTTTGATTTTTCACGTTCGGATCTCATAGACTTCCATGGGTTTGTTATTCGGTTCCGAACTTTCCAGATGTTCGAAAGTTCTGGTGTAAACCAAACAGGGGGTCGTTCAGCCCATCCCTAATTGGAAAGATCAATGTACTGCTTTTTCTTCTCCCCCAGCTCTCTGAGCTATGTATGTAGCTGAAAACAGAGATTAATGATCTTTTATTAAAAAAAAAAGGGGGAAAAGGTATTTAGACATTTTTATATGTATAGGAAAATATGTTGCCTTTCATTTCTATTTTAAACTGAATAGGATGTTTTTCAAGGTGTGGGTTTACATATAGTTTAAAACCCTGAACGTTGTACAAATTTGCCAGTGGCATAACAGTTCAAAGAAGCAGTGATCCTTTTTAGGATTGCCATTTTGTATGTGTCAGCATCAAGTGTAGTTCTGTTTCTTTTTAACTGGTGCTCCCTCCCTGCAGTGTTTTTTTTCTTAAAGCGGTGTTCCATCCATTTAAAAGTCAGCAACTGCAAAAAGTCTAGCTGCTGGCTTTTAATAAACAGACACTCACCTGTCCCACGGTCCAGTGATAAGGCCACCTAAAACCTCACGTCACTCCCTCTCCTTTCCATGGTGCCAACATTGCAAGTGTGGGCACCCAGCTGTGACAGTTTGCAGCTTCACAGCCAGGTTCGCAGGGAGGGGAGAGAGGTGAACTTCCACTATGCGCTGTGTCACCAGAAGAGGAAGTGGGAGCTGGGTACCTGTCAAAACCAGGTACCTGCCCCCCCCCAAAAAAAAAAAAAGAAAGGCATGCCAGGGGTCACAGGTACTTAAAGCAGAAGTTCCATTTTTGGGTGGAACTCCAATTTAATTCGATTTTTTTTTTCTTATATTTTATGTTTATCCATATTTTTACTGTTACTGTTTTTAACAAACTTGTGGGGTTTCGTTTTTCAGAGTTTAATTTTTATGAAGGGGAGGTATATTTTATTTTCTGTTGCTAGGTCCAGATTGCCCATCCTGATTCCTCACTATACCTCCTTTTCTGCCACAACATCTGTAGCCTCTAATGACAGGGAGGAAAATCCCACAAGGGGTTTCAGAGGCTTAAGCCCCATACACACTATCAGTTCTTCCTTCGGGTTTACCAAAACCATGTAGTGCAAGGGCTTGCCTGATTGCATACAAATTGAAACTCCTAAGGTTTGACCTCATATTATATGGTTTTGGTCAATCTGAAGGAAAAACTCAGCAGAAAAAACTGATAGTGTGTATGAGGCTTCAGGATACATCATGCCAAGTGGGGAGCTATGTTGAGAATGGTCAAGGAAGACTTGGACTGCAGAATTCTCTTACATCTAGCATGCCCTCTTCAGCAGCATCCTTCCAAAGGCGGGTGACTCTTGCATAGCTGTTGTAGTGGAAGAAAAAAATGTCTCCAAATCATCAACATGCCCAATATTCTAATACCAGCTTGGCAGAACTTCAGACTTTACACATGCTCCCATTTCAATCAATGATTCAGCCCGCTTCCATGAGTTTATGGCCTGTGTTACACCACAGTGGCAGGTACCAAGCCACTATTAGTTTAGCCAGAAGGCCCTACCCTCCAGCAGCATATGCAACATATGCAGCATAGTGGGGTTGATTTACTAAAACTAGAGAGTTTTTTTTTCAAAGTATACTTGAACGCTCTAGATTTAGTAAATCAACTTAATGTGTCTGCGTAACTGGACCACTCTGGCAACTCCTCTTCCACTTCTTCTTTCCCCACCTCCTTACAACTCTACTCCTCCTCCACACCTTTCTCTGTCACTTCCTTCTGCTTCTATGTAATCATGGCATGAGGAGAGGCTCTGGTTACCTGTTTTTTTTTTGTTGTATCCCCATCCATGGCTTATCATCTAGTATGCCTGCTTTGCTTTAGAGAAGTGCCTAAAATGGTGAATGCAACAAGACAGGAATTAGTATCACAATCCCTACTTGTGTCCCTCCTTGAGCACACACTGTGTGGTCTAATAGATGAGATCACTAAAAAAATAATTACCAAATACTGTACCCACCTACCATTATTTTTACTATTTGTTGTGTCTACAGTGTTAAATTTTTTTACCCCTTTTAAGGGAACACAAACATGGGCATGGGTGGCAATTTAAATATCTTAAAAATCTATAACTGAAAAGTCAGGTTTTGTTTGCAGGACATTGCAGAGGAATGTGACCCCTATAGACTATTCAATGTGATTAGTTGTTTGACATTACGAGCAAAATACAGTGGGAAAAGAAAACACAAAAGCGCCCCTGAGTGATGAAAAATTGTTGCAGAAAAGACATTTAACCACTTCAGGACCGCCGTATTGCCATTGTACGTCAGCACAATGGCACAGGCAGGCAGAATCACGTACATCTACGTGATTGCCTTCCAGCGGGTGGGGGGTCCCATCGGACCCCCTCCCGCTGGATACGGCGGTCCGATTCGGTCCAGGAGCGCTCCGTGAAGAGGGGATGGCCGTTCGTTTTCGGCCACCCCCTCTGGATCGCTCCTGGCCAATGAGAAGCTTCCTCCCCTGTGTATTGTTTACACAGGAAGGAGGAAGTGATGTCATTCTCCTCGGGGCGGTCTTTTTGACCGGACTACGAGGAGAAGAGTAAAAGTAAGTCTGCACGAACACTACACTGACATGTAGGTACACACAGGCACACAAACCCCCCCCGATCCCCCCCCCGATCGCCCCCCGATCCCCCCCCCGCCCCCCCTCCCCCCCCCAGTCACAGTGTCACTGATTGCATTGATCATTTCTTTACTGATCAATGCATTCAGTGTCAGTTGTGACAGTAAAAACTGTCAGGACAGTTAGTGTTAGGTCCAGGGTAGCCCCCTATCACCCCCCAATAAAGATTTAACCCCCTCATTGCCCCTAGAGTTAACCCTTTCACCCCCTTTTGCCAGTGTCACTAAGCGATCATTTTTCTGATCGCTGCATGTGTCGCTAGTGTCGCTAGGTAGCTAGTTATTTTTTTAGGTTCACCGCCAGGTTTTTATATCGCTAGGTACCCCGATATACTACCCAATAATGTTTTTAACCCCCTGATTGCCGCTAGTTAACCCTTTCACCCCCTTTTGCCAGTGTCACTAAGCGATCGTTTTTCTGATCGCTGCATTAGTGTCGCTACAGTCGCTAGGTAGCTAGTTATTTTTTTAGGTTCACCGCCAGGTTTTTATAGCGCTAGGTACCCCGATATACTACCCAATAATGTTTTTAACCCCCTGATTGCCGCTAGTTAACCCTTTCACCCCCTTTTGCCAGTGTCACTAAGCGATCATTTTTCTGATCGCTGCATGTGTCGCTAGGTAGCTAGTTATTTTTTTAGGTTCACCGCCAGGTTTTTATATCGCTAGGTACCCCGATATACTACCCAATAATGTTTTTAACCCCCTGATTGCCGCTAGTTAACCCTTTCACCCCCTTTTGCCAGTGTCACTAAGCGATCGTTTTTCTGATCGCTGCATTAGTGTCGCTACAGTCGCTAGGTAGCTAGTTATTTTTTTAGGTTCACCGCCAGGTTTTTATAGCGCTAGGTACCCCGATATACTACCCAATAATGGTTTTAACCCCCTGATTTCCGCTAGTTAACCCTTTCACCCCCTTTTGCCAGTGTCACTAAGCGATAATTTTTCTGAACGCTGCATCAGTGTCGCTAGGTAGCTAGTTAACTAGGCTCCCAAAAAGTCCCCCACATGTGGTATCCCCGTACTCGGGAGAAGCAGCAGAATTTATTTTGGGGTGTAATTTGACTTCTGCCCATAGCATGTGTGAACAATATATCATTTAGTGACAACTTTGTGCAAAAAAAAAAAAAGTTTGTAATATTCCCGCAACTTTTGGCAAAATATAAAATATTCCATGGACTCAACATGCCTCTCAGTAAATAGCTTGGGGTGTCTACTTTCCAAAATGGGGTCATTTTGGGGGGTTTTGTGCTATTTTGGCATTTTATGGCCTTCGAAACTGTGATAGGTAGTGAGGAGTTAAATCAAAAATTTGCACCCTTAGAAATCCTGAAGGCAGTGATTGGTTTTCGGGGTGCCGTGTGCGACTAGACTCCCAAAAAGTCCCACACATGTGGTATCCCCGTACTCGGGAGAAGCAGCAGAATGTATTTTGGGGTGTCATTTCACATATAACCATGGCATGTGTGAGCAATATATCATTTAGTGACAACTTTTTGTAAAAAAAATTTTTTTTTTTTTTTTTGTCATTATTCAATCCCTTAGGACAAAAAAAATAAATATTCAATGGGCTCAACATACCCATCAGCAATTTCCTTGGGGTGTCTACTTTCCAAAATGGGGTCATTTGGGGGGGATTTGTACTGCCCTGCCATTTTAGCACCTCAAGAAATGAGATCGGCAGTCATAAATTAAAAGCTGTGTAAATTCCAGAAAATGTACTCTAGTTTGTAGACGCTATAACTTTTGCGCAAACCAAAAAATATACGCTTATTGACATTTTTTTTACTAAAGACATGTGGCTGAATAAATTTTGCCCTCAATGTATGACTAAAATTTAGTTTATTCGATTTTTCTTATAACAAAAAGAAGAAAATATCTTTTTTTTTCAAAATTTTCGCTCTTTTTTCATTTATATCGCAAAAAAAAAAAATCGCAGAGGCAATCAAATACCATCAAAAGAAAGCTCTATTTGTGGGAAGAAAAGGACGCAAATTTCGTTTGGGTGCAATATTGCATGACCGCGCAATTACCAGTTAAAGCAGCGCAGTGCGAAATTGCAAAAAGACCTCTGGTCCTTAAGGTGTTTATTGGTCCGGAACTGAAGTGGTTAAAAAAACAGTCATTGCAACTCCACTAACAAAAGTTTGTAAACTTTAGTAGTATTAAATCCTGAGTATTTTTTTAGCTTACTAAATTAAGCAAAATATAAATAAAAAAGTCTACAGTAAATGATTTGGTAAAATTTCTACCCCAGCCCTTGCAGCTTAAAATCTTCAATGCTGCTGGCTCCTGCTCTTTCTGCTTCTCTGAACCACCCTGGTCTTCACAGAAAAGAGTTAAAAGTGGAGAGTGCATCTACAGTCAGTCTCTTAGCTTGAAGAAGGGAGGAGGAGGAGGAATGAGCAGGAGTGTGTCTTGCCATCCTAGGCTATGTTTCTGTGCACACATTGTAGGGAGATACACAGGGCTGGACTGGGACAGAAATTTGGCCCTGGACTTCATCCAGACCGGCCCACTTACATTTTGAGTGTCCCATCAGCACCCCCTTACATCAGAGTGTCCCATCAGCACCCCCTTACATCAGAGTGTCCCATGAGCACCCCCTTACATCAGAGTGTCCCATCAGCAGCCCCCTTACATCAGAGTGTCCCATGAGCACCCCCTTACATCAGAGTGTCCCATCACCAGCCCCCTTACATCAAAGTGTCCCATCAGCAGCCCCCTTACAACAGAGTGTCCCATCAGCACCCCCCTTACATCAGAGTGTCCCATCAGCACCCCCTTACATCAGAGTGTCCCATTACCAACCCCCTTACAACAGAGTGTCCCATCAGCACCCCCCTTACAACAGAGTGTCCCATCAGCACCCCCTTACATCAGAGTGTCCCATCAGCAGCCCCCTTACATCAGAGTGTCCCATCACCAGTCCCCTTACATCAGAGTGTCCCATCAGCACCCCCTTACATCAGAGTGTCCCATCAGCACCCCCCTTACATCAGAGTGTCCCATCAGCACCCCCTTACATCAGAGTGTCCCATTACCAACCCCCTTACAACAGAGTGTCCCATCAGCACCCCCTTACATCAGAGTGTCCCATCAGCAGCCCCCTTACATCAGAGTGGCCCACTGAGCCATCGGCCCACCGGGAAACTCCCGGTAGTCCCAATGGCCAGTACATGCCTGGAGATACAACTCTAGTCCCTGCAGGGGTAGATTCATAGGATGCGTCAAGTCAAAGGAGCAACCCTAAAATAGGACAATCCAATTGTCAAATACTCCACAATAATAAGGGTCTTAGTCTTTAGTTTCCTCTTTAATTTGTAGTTTCCTCTTCAAATAGCTGACCGCGAATCCTCACAAAGAATGATATACTAGAAAATAAAACAGAAGCAGAGCGCATCTAAGGCCACGTACACACGGGCGGACTGTCTGACGGACTTGGTCCGCTGAAACGTGTTTCAGCGGACAATCCGCTCGTGTGTGGGCTTCAGCGGACTTTTTCAGCGGACAGTCTGGCGGACTAAGTCTTTCGGAATTTCCGTAATATTGTCCGTCCAAACTTGGTTTCAGCGGACAGTCCGCTCGTGAGTAGGCTAGTTCGACGGACTAAGTATGGCGCATGCTCAGAAAGGATTTACACGGCCGAAGGTTGCATTGCAGTGTATTGGACGTCGTATTTCTAGTCCCGTCGTACGTGCCGTACACGTCATCGCGCAAGCTTTCAGCGGACTGTCTGTTTGTCGTGTGTGGTCAAGTCCGTTCATTCAAAAGTAGGACGGACTGTCTGTCGGATTGTCTGACGGACTTAGTTAGACGGATAGTCCGCCCGTGTGTACGCGGCCTAAGAGTATCAGAAGATGACCAGGTGAATTGGAATCAATATATGTAGCTCACCTTGGCAAGTAGCTGAGAAAACACCAATTTGTGTCCTGGCTGATCAGCTTAAATAGCAGGTAGCCACAGTAAATTTTCAAGAGATCTTCAAAAACAGATCTCAAGATTGGGTATTGGAAGTCAACAAGGTGCAGAGTAAGGAGGTGAATTATGATGAAAATAGTTCTAAATTTAATAAAACCAATAAAACACAATATGTTTTGGATTGCTCCCTCTTCATGTGTTGATCCCTATTAAAGCAAAACGTGATCTTATACATCCATTAACCACTTAACAACCGGCCCATAGCCGAATGACAGCTACAGGGCGGTTGTTTAACTCTGGGAGGCCGTCATATGACGTCCTCTCAGAATTCCGCTCTCACGCGCCCCCTGGGGCGCGCACTCGAGAGCATCCATGACCGCCGGGTCCACAGGACCTGGCGCATCATGGATCACGGTAAACGGCCACTCATCGCGGTCATTTACCCCGTGATCGCTCCTTCAAATGATGGAGTGATCACTTGTAAACAAACCGGCGTCATGTTATGACGCCGGTTCCTCCCTCCCCCTCTCTGTACCAATCGGAACAGCGGAGGGGGAAGAGATCGGTGTCAGCAGCGATGTGGGCTGCATCTGCAGTGCCCACATCGCTGCTCACCGAAATGTAACTCCTCAATTCCCTGCCAATACTCTGCAATACTCTGCATTACTGTGCATTACTGTGCAATACTCTGCATTACTCTGCAATACCCTGCAACTCTCTGCAATACCCTGCAACACTCTGCAACACTGCAATACCCTGCAACACTGCAATACCCTGCAACACTCTGCAATGCTCTGCAACACCCGCCAATATCCTGCAACACTCTGCCAAGCTCTGCAACACCCGCCAATACCCTGCAACACTCTGCAACGCTCTGCAACACCCACCAATACCCTGCAACACTCTGCAACACCCGCCAATACCCTGCAACACTCTGCAACACCCGCCAATACCCTGCAGCACTCTGCAATGCTCTGCAACACCCGCCAATACCCTGCAACACTCTGCAACACCCGCCAATACCCTGCAACACTCTGCAACACCCGCCAATACCCTGCAACACTCTGAAATGCTCTGCAACACCCGCCAATACCCTGCAACACTCTGCAATGCTCTGCAACACCCGCCAATACCCTGCAACACTCTGCAATGCTCTGCAACACCCGCCAATATCCTGCAATGCTCTGCAACGCAATACTCTGCAATGCCATACTCTGAGATACCCAGCCATACCCAGCCATAGTCGGTGATACCCTGCAATACCCAGCCATAGACACACCCCCCCCGCCGCCTTCCGGTGCTTCTACCGACTCGCCAATACGATCAAAGCCAGAATCTTTTTTTTTTTTTTTCAGGCTTCCCAGCTTAGAGGTGAGATGTGGGGTCTTATTGACCCCCTATCTCACTGTAAAGAGGACCTGTCATGCCATATTCCTATTACAAGGGATGTTTACATTCCTTGTAATAGGAATAAAAGTGATCAAAAAATGTATTTTTGGGGAAAAAAAAGTCAAACTAAAATAAATAAAGTAAAATGAACAATACATTTTTTTTTTTTAAAGCGCCCCTGTCCCCATGTGCTCGCATGCAGAAGTCCCACCCACATAAGAAAACGGTGTCCAAACCACACGTGAGGTATCGCTGCGAACGTTAGAGCAAGGGCAATAATTCTAGCCCTAGACCTCCTCTGTAACTCAAAACATATAACCAGTAAAAAAAAAATTAAATCATCGCCTATGGGGATTTTTAAGTAGCGACGTTTGGCGCCATTCCACGAGCGTGTGCAATTTTGAAGAGTGACATGTTAGGTATCTATTTTTAAGCACAAAACTGTTTTTTTTCCAAAAAAAAGCATTCGAAAAATTGCTGCGCAAATACCGTGTGAGATAAAAAGTTGCAACGACCACCATTGTATTCTCCAGGGTGTTTGATAAAAAAAACATATATAATGTTTTGGGATTCTATGTAATTTTCTAGCAAATAAATGATGATTTTTACATGTAGGAGAGAAATGTCAGAATTGTCCTGGGTGCTCCAGAACTCCTGATGGCGCTCCCTGCATGTTAGGCCTCTGTATGTGGCCACACTGTGTAAAAGTCTCACACATGTGGTATCACCATACTCGGGAGTAATAGCAGAATGTGTTTTTGGGTGTAATTTGTGGTATGCATATGCTGTGTGTGAGAAATAAACTGATAATATGACAATTTTGTGAAAAAAAAAAAAAAAAAAGTAAAAAAAAATCTTGATTTTGCAAAGAATTGTGGGAAAAAATGACAACTTCAAAAAACTCATCATGCCTCTTACTAAATACCTTGGAATGTCTTCTTTCCAAAAAGGGGTGCTTCAGGTGTGATCAATTTTCAGATATTGGCACCATGGCTTGTGGACTCTATAACTTTCACAAAGACCAAATAATATCCACCAATTTGTACTTATTTTTACCAAAGATATGTAGTAGTATAAATTTTGGCCAAAATTTATGAAGAAAAAATTACTAATCTGCTAAATTTTATAACAGAAACAAAGAAAAATTCATTTTTTACAGAATTTTCTGTATTTTTTCTTTTATAGCACAAAAAATAAAAAAACGAGCGGTGATTAAATACCACCAAAAGAAAGCTCCATTTGTGTGAAAAAAAGGACAAAAATTTCATATAGGTCCAGTGTTGCATGACTGAGTAATTGTCATTCAAAATGTAAGAGCACCGAAAGCTGAAAATTGGTCTGGTTATTAAGGGTGTTTAAGTGCCCAGTGGTCAAGTGGTTAAATTGACAAACCCCACTGTGATGGAGTTACCAGGAAACACATGATAATAAACTCTGGTTGTTCCAAAACACGTTGGAGTAAACATAAGTCCATCTACCCATCAAACCCTTATCAACATTCTTTCTATCAAACAGATTTGACATTGGTCAGAATTTTTTTGCACCCAGTGTAAAATATAAAATGGAACTGTGGCACTCTAACAGGCTGAATACAAAACGAAAAAAAATATATAAAACACAATAATTGAGCTATCCCTTTAGAAACAAGGTGAATTTGTGAAAATGTGAAAATAAATACGTTTAATTCAATATAAAGTGATACATCACATAAAAAAAAACGGTATTTTAATAATAGATGAGTGTCCCTTTCAATGTGAAAACAGACAAAAACTTTTTGTGAAAAAATTATGTGCCAAATCTCACAGTTGCAAAATTGCTTGACAAAAGTAAACCAACTTTCGTATTCTATTTTATCTGCCTGATAATATACAATGGGAAATGTTTCTAAGTTTGGTGGATACTGAAATAAATAATACGGTTTGATATAAATTAGTTGTTTTGGCATACCTTAAAAAAGTCCTATAGGCATGGTAAGGGAGTGCAAGTTTCTCAATATACCAGTCCATATTGACTAATCAGCTATATAAAATATTGTATAGTTCTGGATACTTTCTATTCATAATTGTACCGGAGTTCAGTATGTCTAAACAAAAGAACTTCCGGCAACCGCATAAAAAGAGAAATTTAAAATGGATGTAAACCCTCACATATACCCATTGAAGTGAAACGCCTCAGATGATACACAGGGATGAAACAAATTTCCCTACATAAGTTTTACATGTACTGTATATTTGCTGTCTTCAGCTTTATATACTGTTTAGAAAGTGCACATCGTGTTAGGAGATTTTCTCTTCCTGATTAGCACTGCAATGAAGTATAACTGGGGGGTGGGTTGCGCTATGGATCCTTAAGAGTGAATGTAGAAAGGAAAAGAAAAGAAAAGTTAAAAGGTAAGAGCAGCCTCTATTGATTTCCACCCACGGGTGGAACGATGCAAAGACAAAGGGGGGTAATAGATATGGCGCTTATACCTATATGTGGGGACTAGTAGTGTGTTGGTGTATAAAAATGTATTGTATTGTATAGGTCAATTTTCACATGTGTGGCAATATATAATTCTTAAAGTGCTGACTAATTTTGGGCCAAAGTGTATATAATATATATTTTCCAGCGTGCTGGTTCAAAACCCAAAATTTTAAAATTAAATGAAAATTAAATAAAAATACAATAAACTCAAAGTGCACGCCAATGGCAACAGGTTACAATGTAGCAAACCATATAACTTATTAATCTAAATAGCAATATGCAGTTATTAAAGTGTTAATCTAAATGGCAATATGCAGTTATTAAAGTGCGCGTGCAAATAAATTCTTACAGACCTATAGGTGAAGACTAATTGTGATAGCTGGTGGATTAGTCGTGAAAAAAGAATATTAAAGTATATTACGTATACTGTGGTGCCAAACTATAATAAATAAACATATATGAAATATCACGGTGGTAGCATAAACTGGTCTGATAGTGATGCTTTACATAAATTAGTATAAAATTAATAAAAATTAAAAATTAAAATACCATCTACATGAAGCATAAATGTGCTAAAATGATAAAACACAGAAAAATTAAATAAAATTAAAAAATCCAAAAAAAAAAAAAAAACGTGCAAAATTAGTGCAAGAAAATGTGCAAACAATGCAGGCAAATTTTAAACATTGGACGTGATGGAGCAAGTCTCTATTGGGTGGCGGAAAAAACCGCAGGTGCAGAAAAGGAGGGGGGTGATGTTTTCCAACTGTGTTCTTCACATTCGGTGGCTTAAAAGGGTGTTAAAATTATTATGCTCTCACCAGAAGGAGGACCCCATCCGGGGTGGATCAACATTCACAATATTAGCTATTGTGCGGCTCTCTGGCTTCCTTCCACTTTAAAGATTAGGGATCCCTCGTTCCTCCGTGAGTAGCAATAAGCCCCGTTTATATGGAGTAGAGAAGAGGCACAACCATAGTGTGATACCGTTTTTAAAGAATTTTATTGCAGAAAATAGTTAAAAAATTACTCACAAACAACTGGTTTAAAAGTGCGGTGTGTACAGCTTTTAAAATTCCCGCTGTTGCAATCTCCGTCTGAGCTCGAGGTGTACGCTGCCTGGCCAGACGGAGACGGAGATTGCAACAGCGGGAATTTTAAAAGCTGTACACACCGCACTTTTAAACCAGTTGTTTGTGAGTAATTTTTTAACTATTTTCTGCAATAAAATTCTTTAAAAACGGTATCACACTATGGTTGTGCCTCTTCTCTACTCCATATAAACGGGGCTTATTGCTACTCACGGAGGAACGAGGGATCCCTAATCTTTAAAGTGGAAGGAAGCCAGAGAGCCGCACAATAGCTAATATTGTGAATGTTGATCCACCCCGGATGGGGTCCTCCTTCTGGTGAGAGCATAATAATTTTAACACCCTTTTAAGCCACCGAATGTGAAGAACACAGTTGGAAAACATCACCCCCCTCCTTTTCTGCACCTGCGGTTTTTTCCGCCACCCAATAGAGACTTGCTCCATCACGTCCAATGTTTAAAATTTGCCTGCATTGTTTGCACATTTTCTTGCACTAATTTTGCACGTTTTTTTTTTTTTTTTGGATTTTTTAATTTTATTTAATTTTTCTGTGTTTTATCATTTTAGCACATTTATGCTTCATGTAGATGGTATTTTAATTTTTAATTTTTATTAATTTTATACTAATTTATGTAAAGCATCACTATCAGACCAGTTTATGCTACCACCGTGATATTTCATATATGTTTATTTATTATAGTTTGGCACCACAGTATACGTAATATACTTTAATATTCTTTTTTCACGACTAATCCACCAGCTATCACAATTAGTCTTCACCTATAGGTCTGTAAGAATTTATTTGCACGCGCACTTTAATAACTGCATATTGCCATTTAGATTAACACTTTAATAACTGCATATTGCTATTTAGATTAATAAGTTATATGGTTTGCTACATTGTAACCTGTTGCCATTGGCGTGCACTTTGAGTTTATTGTATTTTTATTTAATTTTCATTTAATTTTAAAATTTTGGGTTTTGAACCAGCACGCTGGAAAATATATATTATATACACTTTGGCCCAAAATTAGTCAGCACTTTAAGAATTATATATTGCCACACATGTGAAAATTGACCTATACAATACAATACATTTTTATACACCAACACACTACTAGTCCCCACATATAGGTATAAGCGCCATATCTATTACCCCCCTTTGTCACTGCAATGAAGCCTGGGCATACAGCCAAGCCTGGTTGGAGGAAAGGCACACACCCCCTCACCTCATAGGTAGAGACTTTCAGCTCTGCTTGTTGAATCGTTCAGGACTCTGCTAAATTATTTAGAGCATCCTCCCCAACACAAAACTCCTTCTTTTATCATATGTGACTGGAAACTTGTCAGGAGTTATCAGGCTCATAACAGAAGAACAGAGCAGGAGACAACTACGGGACATAGTGTTTTGAGGAGTGATAAGAAAACACAGATATATGTACCCAGCTAAGATTTCATGAATTGGGTTTACATCGACTTTAAAATCTTAAAGATGAGCTAATTGTTTGGATCAGTGTAATGTTTTTTAATTTGTGTATATGTGTGAACTTTTGAAAATACCATCACTTTACATAGAGGGGCATATAACAGTAATGTGTGAATCAGTGCTGTAACAGGGGGATTCTATAGTTTCATGTAAGCTATGACTCTGAATCAGTGGTGGCTGGTGAAGTTTTAAGATGATGAGGGGCAGATACCACCCTAGCTTTTGGACCCCTTACACTTCACATAAGACTCCTTAATATGGGATAAACTGAGAAATCCCCTATAATATAATAAGGGGTCTCTCAGTATAACTCATAATAGGGAATCTCTCAGTACAGGCATACCCCACATTTAAAGTGGGAGTAAACTCGCTGACATGTTTTTTTTTTTTTGTTTTTTTTTCAGACCTGCAAGGGAAAAGGCATAATGAGCTAGTATGCACCCCACACCGCATAGGAGATTTTTTTTTACCTACAGGTAAGCCTTATTATAGGTTTACCTGTAGGTAAAAGTAAAAGAAAAAGACTATACAACCGCTTTAAACACACAATGGGGTTTATTTACTAAAGCTATAAAGTGAAAAATCAGGCTCACTTCTGCATAGAAACCAAGGAGCTTCCAGGTTTTATTATCAAAGCTTAATTGAACAAGCTGGGGCTAGAAGTTGATTGGTTTCTATGCAGAAATTAGCCTGATTTTGCACTTTCCAGATTTAGTAAATAAACCCCATTGTGTACTTAAAAGTGGGGTATGTCTGTATATATCCCATATAGGGGAGCATATACAGTGGTGTGAAAAAGTGTTTGCCCTCTTTCTCATTTCCTGTTCCTTTGCATGTTTGTCACACTTAAGTGTTTCGGAACATCAAACCAATTTAAACAATAGTCAAGGACAACACAAGTAAACACAAAATGCAATTTGTAAATGAAGGTGTTTATTATTAAAGGTGAAAAAAAATCCAAACCATCATGGCCCTGTGTGAAAAAGTGATTGCCCCCTAAACCTAATAACTGGTTGGGCCACCCTTAGCAGCAACAACTGCAACCAAGCGTTTGCGATAACGTGCAATGAGGCTTTTACAGCGTCCTGGAGGAATTTTGGCCCACTCATCTTTGCAGAATTGTCCTAATTCAGTTACATTAGAGGGTTTTCGAGCATGAACGGCCTTTTTAAGGTCATACCACAACATCGTAATAGGATTCAGGTCAGGACTTTGGCTAGGCCACTCCAAAGTCTTCATTTTGTTTTTCTTCAGCCATTCGGTGGTGGACTTGCTGGTGTGTTTAGGATCATTGTCCTGCTGCAGAACCCAAGTTCGTTTCAGCTTGAGTACACGAACAGATGGTCGGACATTCTCCTTCAGGATCTCTTGGTAGACAGCAGAATTCATAGTTCCTTTTATCACGGCAAGTCTTCCAGGTCCTGAAGCAGCAAAACAGCCCCAGACCATCACACTACCACCACCATATTTTACTGTTGGTATAATGTTCTTTTTATGAAATGCAGTGCTCCTTCTACGCCAGATATACTTGGACACACACCTTCCAAAAGAGTTCCACTTTTGTCTCATCGGTCCACAGAATGTTGTCCCAAAAGTCTTGGGGATCATCAAGATATGTTGTGGAGAAATTGAGACGAGCTTTGATGTTCTTTTTGCTCAGCAGTGGTTTTCTCCTTGGAACTCTGCCATGCAGGCCATTTTTGCCCAGTCTTTTCCTGATGGTGGAGGCATGAACGCTGACCTTAACTGAGGCAAGTGAGGCCTGCAGTTCCTTGGACGTTGTTGTGGGGTCTTTTGTGACCTCTTGGATGAGTCGTCGCTGCGCTCTTGGGGTAATTTTGGGCGGCCGGCCACTCCTGGGAAGGTTCACCACTGTTCCATGTCTTCGCCATTTGTGGATAATGGCTCTCACAAAGCTTTGGAAATGGCTTTATAACCCTTTCCAGACTGATAGATCTCAATTACTTTCTTTCTCAATTGTTCCTGAATTTCTTTGGGTCTCGGCATGATGTGTAGCTTTTAAGGATCTTCTGGTGGACCTTACTGTGTCAAGCAGCTCCTATTTAAGTGATGCCTTGATTGTGAACAGGTGTGGCAATAATCAGGCCTGGGTGTGGCTAGAGAAATTGAACTCAGGTGTGGACAACCACAGTTATAGTATGGTTTAACAAGGGGGGCAATCACTTTTTCACACAGGGCCATGATGGTTTGGATTTTTTTTCACCTTTAATAATAAACACCTTCATTTACAAATTGCATTTTGTGTTTACTTGTGTTGTCCTTGACTATTGTTTAAATTGGTTTGATGTTCCGAAACACTTAAGTGTGACAAACATGCAAAGGAACAGGAAATGAGGAAGGGGGCAAACACTTTTTCACACCACTGTAATACTGATGTGTGAATCAGTGCTGTCACAGAAGGATTCTATAGTTTCATGTCATTTTATGACTTTTATGCAGTGACGGTTGGTGAAGTTTTAAGATGGTGGGGCGCCAGACCCCACCCTTCCTCTTTGACCCCTCCCATTTCTCATAAGACCCCTTAATATGGTATATACTGAGAGACCCCTATTATGGGATAAACTGAGAGACCTTTATATAATATAATAAGGGGTCTGAGTATAACCCATTCTAGGGGGTCTCTCAGTATATATTACATATAGGGCGTCTCTCACTCCCAGTGTATGCCATATTAAGGGGTCTCCCGGTACTAGTATATACCATAATAGGGGGCAGGGGCCCTATTATGGCATATACTGTAAGATAAACCCTAAGAGATATACTGAGAGACCCCCTATTATGGGATATACTGACTGAGAGTGAGAGAGAAACCCCATATGTGATATAAACTGTCTCGGTATACTGAGAGAACCCCTATAATAAAATAGGGGCTCTCAGTATATCCAGAATACGGGGGATCTCAGTATATATGCCATATATTGGGGGGTCTCTCTCACTCTCAGGTAGTATATGCTCTCAGTGTCAGTTTGGGCTGCATTCCTTGCTTCTCCAGTCTCCACACTGTTGAATATGTATGCAGCTGCTGCTGGAGTCAGAAGTGACTATACAAAGAGGAGAGGAAAGAACGGTGCTTGTCACTCAGCAGGCTACATGTCCCCCATACTCGCTCCCTGTCTGATTGCTGTGATCTCCCCTGTCTCTCCCTGCTGCTCCAAAGCTCTAATGCCCCATACACACAGTCAGATTTTCAGACGGAAAATGTGCGATCGGTATCATGTTGTCGGAAAATCCGATCGTGTGTGGGCTCCATCTGACTTTTTCTGTTGGATTTTCCGACGCACAAAGTTTGAGAACAGGATCTAAAATTTTCCGACAACAAAATCTGATTGTTTAAATTCCGGCCATGTGTAGACAATTCCAACAGACAAAGTGCCACGCATGCTCAGAATAGACTAGCTATTGGCTACTGGCCTCTTTATATTTGGCCCTTCTGTAAAACCACCTAAATTATCTTTATTATAATAACTTACTCTGCCATGCCTCTTCATATTCCCCTTATTGTTATGTTGATTATATGCCTAAATTTAAAATTATACCACCTAAGTGGAGCTTTACTTTGTAAATCTGTTATAATTCTTGAATGAAAAGGATTGACTTACAGGAACACATCAAATATGTCCTCCTGTTTCTTGTCTAAAGCCGCGTACACACGTAGCCGTCTGTCCGACGTACTTAGTCTGGCGGACGTCCGCCAAACTGTCCGTCGTAATTTTCGAACAGGCTACTTGCACGGCACTTTTGCAGCGGACTAATACGGCGTACTAAGTCCGCCGTACTAAGTCCGCCGTACTAAGTCCGCCGTACTAAGTCCGCCGTACTAAGTCCGCCGTACTTTCGAAATGAACGGACTCGCCCACACACGCGGAGGAAAGTCCGCTCATTTCGAGCGCGTCTCCAGGTAGGCGGGCCCGCGAAGGAGACGTCGCTGGCCCCGCCGCCTGGTATGGACTTAAAGGGGAACCCCCAACGCCGAAAAAAATCGGCGTGGGGGTCCCCCCAGGTCCACATCAGACCCTTGTCCGAGCATGCTACCCGGCCGGCCAGGAAAGGGGGGGGCGAGCGAGCGCATCCCCCCCCCCGAGCCGTACCAGGCCGCGTGCCCTCAACATGGGGGGGTGCCTTGGGGAAGGGGGGCCACACGGCCCCCCCACCCCAAAGCACCTTGTCCCCATGTTGATGAGGACAAGGGCCTCTTCCCGACAACCCTGGCCGTTGGTTGTCGGGGTCTGCGGGCGGGGGGCTTATCGGAATCCGGGAGCCCCCTTTAATAAGGGGGCCACCGGATACCGGCCCCCCACCCTATATGAATGAGTATGGGGTACAATGTACCCCTACCCATTCACCTGTAAAATAAAAGTACAAAAAAAAACCCACAACACACGAGATAAAATAGTTTATTGCACAGCTCCGGGGGTCTTCCGTCTTCGGGGGTCTTCTCGCCGGACTCCTCCGCTATCTTCTTGTAGCTCTTTTGCTAGCGGAGGAGTCCGGCTTTCTTCCTCGCCGCCGGCCTCTTCTCCCGACTTTGGGGGTCTTGTCCCCCTCTTCGGTTCTTCTGCCGGGCCACCGCGCCTTCTTATAGCTCTTTTACAGGCGGTGGCCCGGTCTTCTGTCGCCGCTGCCGCCTTCCGTTCTTCTTCTTCTTCTTCTTCTTCTTCTTCTTCTCCTGGAGATGTTGACTCGACGCTCTCTCCGGCCACAATGCCAGGGATGTGCTGCGCGGCCACTTATATAGGGACAAGGGGCGGTGTCACATGGCTTTATGTCACATGGGTTGGTGTCACATGGTGACCCCGCCCCCTTACGATGTCACAGTCCCCATGTGACATCAACCCATGTGACCAACCCATGTGACATAAAGCCATGTGACACCGCCCCTTGTCCCTATATAAGTGGCCGCGCAGCGCGTCCCTGGCATTGTGGCCGGAGAGAGCGTTGAGTCAACATCTCCAGGAGAAGGAGAAGAAGAAGAAGAAGAACGGAAGGCGGCAGCGGCGACAGAAGACCAGGCCACTGCCTGTAAAAGAGCTATAAGAAGGCGCGGTGGCCCGGCAGAAGAACCGAAGAGGGGGACAAGACCCCCGAAGTCAGAAGAAGAGGCCGGCGGCGAGGAAGAAAGCCGGACTCCTCCGCTAGCAAAAGAGCTACAAGAAGATAGCGGAGGAGTCTGGCGAGAAGACCCCCGAAGACGGAAGACCCCCGGAGCTGTGCAATAAAATATTTTATCTCGTGTGTTGTGTTTTTTTTTGTACTTTTATTTTACAGGTGAATGGGTAGGGGTACATTGTACCCCATACTCATTCACATAGGGTGGGGGGCTGGTATCCGGGGGCCCCCTTATTAAAGGGGGCTCCCGGATTCCGATAAGCCCCCCGCCCGCAGACCCCGACAACCAACGGCCAGGGTTGTCGGGAAGAGGCCCTTGTCCTCATCAACATGGGGACAAGGTGCTTTGGGGTGGGGGGGCCGCGCGGCCCCCCTTCCCCAAGGCACCCCCCATGTTGAGGGCACGTGGCCTGGTACGGCTAAGGGGGGGGCGCTCGCTTGCCCCCCTTTCCTGGCCGGCCGGGTAGCGTGCTCGGACAAGGGTCTGTTGTGGACTTGGGGGGGACCCCCACACCGATTTTTTTCGGCGTTGGGGTTCCCCTTTAAGTCCATACCAGGCGGCGGGGCCAGCGACGTCTCCTTCGTGGGCCCCGCCTACCTGGAGACCCGCTCGAAATGAGCGGACTTTTCTCCGGGCTGGAAAAGTCCGCTCATTTCAAAAGTACGGCGGGCTGGCATACACACGGCCGGATTGTCCGCCGAAATGCGAGTAGATTATTGTGCAAACCGAAATTCTAAGTCCGCCGTACTGTCGGGTCAAAAAAGTATGCCGGAGGCTACACACGGGGGGATTGTTTGGCGGACTTGAGTTTGCCGGACTTTTCCACCGGATTGTTTGATCGTGTGTACGTGGCATAATACTACTTAAAATCACTTTTTTCTGTTCTAAAAGTGTGCCCAGTTACTCATCACTTTACAACTAGAACAGAAAGGTTGGCAATCATATCCAACAACTAGATATTGCTACTATAACTCACTCCATATGAGTGCATCAAGTCATATAATTGCATAGTTGCCTAGATTTTGTTTTTTAGAGCTTATTGGATAATGGGGTTTCCAAAAATACATTTTATACCTGAACATATATATAACTCCACAGCCATTTACCTCGATAACTGTTTTTTTTAATGTATATTTATAAAGACTTAGTACCCTATAAACTTCATGGGAAACTACAGCAATGGTTTAAAAATGTTCATACCTTTCAAGATAAAAAATTATTGTCCTTTTAAAATAGTTTTACAGCAAATTTTGCTACTAGACTGACAATTCTCTCTCCATCTGCTCAATTCTTTTTAGACTTTCCACACACAGTATTAAAGCTTAGTGTTACAAGAGTAATCTAAAGAAAAAAATTAAAATGTGTGTGTGGTAGCATGAATAATTCCCTATCATTCCTGAACTAATCTTATTTACAGAACTGGATTATGAACAATGAATTACAATGAACAATGGTTATATTTAAGGGTTAAGCAGCAACGCCAGCTTTCAGCAAAGCTTTGAGACATGACATTTTACGATTGCTTTTTGCACTATATTTTTCTATATCTGCCAACTTCTGGATATCTAGGAGTAAATCAATCGTCAGTCAACCATGCTTTTAGCAAGTGCAAAGGAAAGGCTTTGAGGCGCAATAAACTGCAAGCCAAAGTGGTTGTAAAGGCTTAAGATAAAAAGCTCCCCCCATTATATTTACAGTACCTGAGTCTGATATTGATTCAGTGTTGTGCCCGAGAGCAGTGACGCTGTGCTCTCTCTCCCTCCTCACTGGACTCAGTGAGAGCAGTGAGACCCATTGGCTCCTGCTGCTTTTAATCAAATCCAGTGAGGAGGGGGCGGGACTGGGACACACTTTATGTGTCAATGGACGCAAAGAGCATAGCTCAGAATTGAGCCTGCATGTGTGCCACCATAGGAAGCTCTTATTGTACACAGATCATTATACTAATGCACATGGATGGAGAGGTAGTATGTGTGTACGTGTGTTGTATGTCTTGAATAGTTTTTCTTACAATTGTATGTACAGCATTTTTGTTTAGTAAATCATATTATTACACTACAGAGGTTTCTATGTTTCCTTGCTTTTACTGCAAAGAACCTTAAAAGATGCAAACAAAACAATTGGGTGCTGGTCTGGGATTTGCACTAAAGTTCAATTGAAGCAGACCTGTTTTCTGTAGTGTTTTTGTTGATTTTGAAAAGAAAAATGCTACATAAGCTGTTTAGGAAAGACAAAGCTGCATAGGTTTCTGGTGTCCAGGAGGTCACATGCAACCTGCCTACCTGGACAAAAGACAATGAGTGGGAGCTTCCTGCTAAGGAATTTGCAAAGTATGCTTCTCCCTGGAATAAAACTGGGGGTGATAAAGTCTCAGATCATTTTGTAAACTTTAGCCTTGAGGGTTTTGATTTAAGTAAAGCACAGAAGACAGTGTCCCAAGTGGGTTGATACTTCCTTCATGCCATCAATGCTGAATCACAAAGGAGGGAGAAGGCAGAAATTAAGGTATTAAAAAAAACAGCTAGAAGTTGCTTTGTATTGTGTATGTTCAACTGTTAGTAAAGGCCAATGATTCGGAAGAGCAGTGTGCAGCCCTCATGACTAAATCAATAAATTCCTTAAAGTGAATGTAAACCCCGAAAAAAAAAAATTAAGGCTTGCACCTTGTACAGTATAGGATTTCATGTCATCTGTGCCCAGTCTTGCCATAAATAGTTAATCTAGCTCTGAGCAGTCCTCTTATCTTTTTTCAGTGAGATAAAAATGGACAGAGAAATAGGAGTTTGTATCTCCTCCTTGCTGTGAGTGACAGGTGATTTACATATCTCATACACGAGCCTGACAGAGACATTCTCCGTACTTCAGATCCCCTCCTCATTTCTTCTCCAGCTCTCCCAGGATTGGCTGCTCCACACCTTAGCATTATTGTGCATGCTGAACATCACGCCATCATGATTCCACCCACCAAGCTCCGGAAAACAGACCCACCCACAGAATCTGCAGTTTTTTGGATCTCATACCAGACAGAGGGGAGACATTTGACAGGTAAGGATACATGCACGAGGCATGTATATCCTTATAGATAACTATGGCAGTAGTTTAGAAAGGATGAGAGTGGGTTTATATTCCCTTTAACCTCCCTGGCGGTACGATTATTTCGGATTTTAGGTGCTAAAAGCGGTACCATTATTTTGCATGAAAATTTGGCGTTTTATATTGTAGTCCTGCAATTCTTAGGAATAACTCTCTTAAATCTGTCCAAACCAGAGTCTAGCAGACATCCCGGGTATGATAAAGTTTGAAAAATTAAATCATAAATTATAATATAATAAATAATTATAAATAATTGTACCAAATAATAATATAACAATAATAAAAATTATTCAATAATGTAATCAAATCAAAAACACTGAAATTTGCTCAGTTGCAGAATTGTCACTGTCATTACTTTTCAGTATTTGATGACGGATCTCCCCACAAATCGCTATCGCTCAATTCTGCGAGTGATTCTAATTTATTATTGCTGTTTTCTAGCTGGTCTAAAATCATTTTTGATGTACAGTGACAGTTTTGGTTGCTATGGGCAATCTCCAGTTTCCAGGCATAAAGAACAGTTTTTATTATATAAAACTGCATGCAGGACACTGGGCAGACCACTAGGGACAACGGGGATGTGAAATATTTACATACAGCAATGTAATCTGTAAGATTATATTATACTGTATGTTTACTGTTTGTTTCACTTTTTGAATTTGGCGCCGATCTCCGTGCCTGTGCGTCGCAACGCTCGCAGGGCATGGAGATCGGCGATGTAATGCATCGAGCGAGACACGGCTCGCTCGTACAGCGGGGAGACAACGCTGGATCCGAGGGAGAAGGTAAGTAAACCTCCTCCTGGATCCAGCGATGCAGTCCCGAGTCTGACTCGGGGATACCGCTCTTGGTATAAAAAATCCACCCTGAGTCAGACTCGGGAATACCGTCAGGGGGGTTAAGGGAAAAGAGAGCCATAAACCTGTTAGTAAAGCCAGGGTATGTGTCACATTCCACAGCTAGGATTGCGAAGATGGGCTCTTAAGATGATAGTGAGGATTAAAAGATGATTACCCGGGGGGGGGGGGGGGTGAAAAAGTCTCCCAGACCTTTTATTACTGAGCATAGGAAAAGGAAACATAATACAGAATATCTGGCAGATGGGAAGGTGGATTACTGCAACCCTACAGGAAAAGGGTAGTAAAGGCTGTAGTCGGAGGTCTTGAGAAAGGGACCCTTGTCAACGTTCCTCAACCAGAGAAGCCAGTGTGTCTCAAGCAGTACAGACTTCCTGGAGGCCACAAAGACATTCAAGAACTGTTGAGAGTAGGGATCCTTAGACCTGCCATAAGTCTTTTCTCATCTCAGTAAAGAAATCTAATGGGGCATATAGAATGACTATGGATTACAGAAGCCTAAACAAAGTGGCACTTCCATTTAAGTCAGCTGTACCTGATATGATTTTAATGATTGAGAAAATTGCTAAAGTGGCAGGAGAATATCATGCTGTGATAGACTTTGCTAATGTCTTTTTCTCTATTTTGATAGACCCAGAGTGTCAGGACCAGTTTGTTTTTGTGTAGGGTGGGCGTCAGTACACTTTCGCCATGCTTCCTCAAGGTTACCTTCATGGACTGATTACCCAAGATTTAAGTTCCTTGAAATTGAAAGTCGCTGCGTTTCACTACATCAGTGACATCATGATCTCTGGAACAAGATAAGATGTAACTGAAGCACTGCACCTGTTGATACACCACATGGAGAACAGAAGATATGGCTATCAACAGAGGCAAAGTACAAGGACCTGCCATAGAGGTGAAATTCCTGAGAATGACGTGGACTAGGCCACAGAGGAAAATTCCAAAGACAGTTGTGCAAATTATCAAGGCACTGTCGCCCCTACTATTAAAAAGAGGCACATAAGTTCAATAGGGTTGTGGGATTCTGGAGATCATTCATCCCACATATTTGACTTAACCTTAGGCCTATATACAATGTTAGCAGGAAAAAGACTGAGTTCTCATGGGATGCAGAGCTGCAGGTCACATTCATTACTGCTAAAGAAGCCATTTTGCAGCATCAGGGTTAGGGACAAAGAAGACAAGGAGTACCATTTCAGCTGGATGTAGTAGAACAGGATAGTACCATATCTTGGAGTCTATGGTAGCCAAATAAAAAGAAAGGACAGAGAGCAATACCCATTGGATTTTGATCCAAGCAACTGACAGGAGCACAGAAGAGATACATGCCCCTAGAAAACTACCTGTCTGGGGTCTACACAGCATTTCAACATGTAGAGACAATTACAGGAAAGCACTCAGTCACTAGCCATACTGCATTGCCAATAGCAGGATGGGTGTGAGTGTCAGGGCTGGCTTAGCCCTTCCTCCTCTGGGCTGGCCACTCAGCTGTCAGCTAATTGCCAGCTCTCTTCTCTCTCTACAGTTAGCAGCTGTTCCTGATGATGCTCGTCAAACCTGCCTATTTAAAGCCTTCCAGTTCACTTCTCCTCTGCCTTCGCATTGGTCACATCACAAGGAACCATCTCCTGCTGTTTGTTTCAAGACTGGCTTGCTGACATCCCTCCTGGCTCCTTATCCTGCTTGCAGTTGCTCTCCCTGGATCCCTGACTTCAGGCCTGGCTGATTACCCGATCTGGTTAATGAACTTTGGACTGGCTGACTACCCGATCTGGTTACTGGACTCTGGCTATGCTTGACTACGCTTTTTCTATTTACCTTTTTATTTTTATTAATAAACAAGTGTGATTTGATTGTACTTCTGTCTCAGTCTGATTCATGGTTTCTGACAGTATGTGAAGGCCATGAATTCAGAAGATAAAGTCAATCCACTTGTTGGTAATATTTTTTCCAGATTGGATGAGCAAGATCACCGCATGGATCAGTTTGCCTTGGCGTTACAAACGCTCCTGAATGCACGGCTCACCTGGAATCCCCCATGGTGGCTGCTCCGGTACAACCTGAGTCGCAGGTCATCCCTGCTGCTGCGCCAGTCTCTGTGCAGGCACCCACCTCGAGTATTACCTCTCAAAGAGGTATGTCTGGTTCTGCTCTGCTTCCCCAGCGATTTGGGGATGATCCAGTTCAATGCAGAGGGTTTCTCAATCAGGTTGAGATATACTTCAAAATGCTGCCCCAGGCGTTTCCCACGGACAGAAGCAAAGTAGGTTTCATGATATCTTTGCTTTCTGAGAGAGCCTTGGCCTGGGCTAACCCTCCATGCGAGATGCAAAAACCTGTTGTCTTGAGTTACCCTGAGTTTGTGGCCTCCTTTAAAAGGGTTTTTGACGTTCCTGCATGCTCCGCTTCTGCTGCCAAGTGCCTCATGTCCAAACAGAGTGCGAGAACTGTTGCCGACTACGCCATTGAATTCCATACTCTGGCAGCAGAGGTTGCTTGGAACAATGAGGCCCTTGTGGCTGCTTTTCTCATGGTCTCTCGGATTCCATCGAGGATGAGATAGCAACCCGAGATTTACCCACTGAGCTGGAGAGTTTGATCTCGTTTGCCATCCTCATCGACTCCAGACTCAGAGAGAGACTTTCTCTTAAAGAGCGCTTGCTGAAGCCTCCTGTACGTTTGCCTCCGACCCATCCAGGGAACGCCTGAACGTTGAGGTCCTGTCATGGACAGACCTTAGGTGGTGTTGTTTTGTCCCCAGTTATCCAGAAGGATAAGCCCCTGGTTTTGGTCACCCTTTCTTGGGCTGAGTCGTCCATCGAGATACAGGCTCTAATCGACTCTGGGGCTGCAGGCCTGTTCATTGATGCTGCATTTGTTTCGCAGCACTCGATTCCGCTGCAGCTGCATGACACTCCACTTGCCATTGAGGCTCTTGACGGGAGAACTTTACAGCCTGCCCATGTGACTCATGAGACGGTTCCATTGTCCATGGCCGTAGGGGCTCTTCACCATGAGATAATCCAATTCCAAGTTATTTCCTCACCCAGGTTTCCGATGGTTATTGGTTATCCTTGGTTACAGAGGCACAACCCTTCTTTTGATTGGCTCCGTGCTGAGGTTCTCTCCTGGTCACCACAATGCAGTGAGACATGCTTACTGAAGGTATCCAAGGTCCTGTGCACCGCTTCACTCCCCTCCCTGCCGGAGGAGTACCGTGATTTTGGCGATGTCTTTGATAAAGGTCAAGCCAGTAGTTTGCCTCCAATCCGGTCTTATGATTTCGCAATTGACCTTCAACCTGGTGCCATACCTCCTCGTGGCCGGGTTTACCTTTTGTCGGTCTTGGAGGATAAGGCCATGGAGGAGTATGTTGCTGACACACTTTCTCGAGGTTTTATCCGCAAATTCTCGTCTCCTGCTGGTGCTGGTTTCTTCTTTGTAAAAAAGAAGAGCGGTGAACTGAGACCTTGTATAGATTATAGGGGTCTCAATCATGACCATTAACCACTACAGCCCCGGACCAATAAACACCTTAAGGACCAGAGGTCTTTTTCCAATTTCGCACTGCGCTGCTTTAACTGGTAATTGCGTGGTCATGCAATATTGCACCCAAATGAAATTTGCGTCCTTTTCTTCCCACAAATAGAGCTTTCTTTTGATGGTATTTGATTGCCTCTGCGATTTTTATTTTTTGCAATATAAATGGAAAAAGAGCGAAAATTAAAAAAAAAAAAGATATTATCTTCTTTTTGTTATAAGAAAAATCGAATAAACTAAATTTTAGTCATACATTGAGGGCAAAATGTATTCAGCCACATGTCTTTAGTAAAAAAAATGTCAATAAGCGTATATTTTTTGGTTTACGCAAAAGTTATAGCGTCTACAAACTAGAGTACATTTTCTGGAATTTACACAGCTTTTAATTTATGACTGCCTCATTTCTTGAGGTGCTAAAATGGCAGGGCAGTACAAACCCCCCCCCCCCCCAAATGACCCCATTTTGGAAAGTAGACACCCCAAGGAAATTGCTGATGGGTATGTTGAGCCCATTGAATATTTATTTTTTTTGTCCTAGGGGATTGAATAATGACAAAAAAAAAAAAAATTTACAAAAAGTTGTCACTAAATGATATATTGCTCACACATGGGAGCCTAGCCGCGTACGGGACCCCGAAATCCAAGCACCGCCTTCAGGATTTCTAAGGGCATACATTTTTTATTTTACTCCTCACTACCTATCACAGTTTTGAAGGCCATAAAAATGCCAAGATGGCACAAACCCCCCCCAAATGTCCCCATTTTGGAAAGTAGACACCCCAAGCTATTTTCTGAGGGCCATGTTGAGACCATTGAATATTTTTATTTTGTCCCAAGGGATTGAATAATGACAAAAAAAAAAAAAATGTTTTACAAAAAGTTGTCACTAAATGATATATTGCTCACACATGCCATGGTTTTATGTGGAATTGCACCCCAAAATATATTCTGCTACTTCTCCCGAGTATGGGGATACCACATGTGTGGGACTTTTTGGGAGTCTAGTTGCGCACGGCACCCTGAAAACCAATCACCACCTTCAGGATTTCTAAGGGTGCAAATTTTTGATTTCACTCCTCACTACCTATCACAGTTTCGAAGGCCATAAAATGCCAAAATAGCACAAAACCCCCCAAAATGACCCCATTTTGGAAAGTAGACACCCCAAGCTATTTCCTAAGAGGCATGTTGAGTCCATGGAATATTTTATATTTTGCCACAAGTTGCGGGAATATTACAAACTTTTTTTTTTTGCACAAAGTTGTCACTAAATGATATATTGCTCACACATGCTATGGGCATAAGTCAAATTACACCCAAAAAAAATTCTGCTGCTTCTCCCGAGTACAGGGATACCACTTTTTGGGAGCCTAGCCACGTACGGGACCCCGAAAACCAAGCACTGCCTTCCGGATTTAAATATAAAATGCTACCAAAACAAACTGATAGCGATCGCAGGGATCAGGCCTGACTCTGCGATCGCTGCAGTTATGTGTTTAGTGTTTTGTAAGTGACAGTGATCGATCGATACTGCACTTGGGTGGGCTGGGCAGAGGGGCAAAACGCAGGTGCTAGCAGGTATCTGGGCTGATCCCGCTAACAATGCGTTTTTTTGGAACCCTGAACTGCTGGGGACGCTAGTATAGATCAGATCAGATATTGATCTGTTCAGATTCTATACCACTACAGGAGGTTTATGCTTTGCGTGTGGGTGTTAGCGGTACTGGCACTAACCTAGCGCTGCCTGGGGCGACGCAGACCCTGACCCTAAAACCTAATTGATATCACCCGCCGGGTGATCAGGGGGTTAAACCTTTATTGGGTAATAAATGGTGGGTGCCCCGATGCTATAAAAAGCAAACTAACCAGAGTCACCCGTAACACTTATACGGTGATCAGTGGTGAAAGGGTTAACTAGGGGCAATCAGGGGGTTCAAATTTTTATTAGGTAGTACATGGGGGTCCCTGGCGCTATATAAAAACCTGACGGGGAACCTAAATAACTAACTGGCTAACCAGCGTCACCAGTGACACTTATACTGTGATCGCTGGTGAAAGGGTTAACTAGGGGCAATCAGGGGGTTAAAACCATTATTGGGTAGTATATGGGGGTACCTAACGCTATAAAAACCTGGCGGTGAACCTAAAAAAATAACTAGCTACCTAACGACACTAGTGACACTAATGCAGCGATCAGAAAAATGATCGCTTAGTGACACTGGCAAAAGGGGGTGAAAGGGTTAACTAGGGGCAATCAGGGGGTTAAAACCATTATTGGGTAGTATATCGGGGTACCTAGCGCTATAAAAACCTGGCGATGAACCTAAAAAGATAACTAGCTACCTAGCGACAGTAGCGACACTAATGCAGCAATCAGAAAAATGATCGCTTAGTGACACTGGCAAAAGGGGGTGAAAGGGTTAACTAGGGGCAATCAGGGGGTTAAAACCATTATTGGGTAGTATATCGGGGTACCTAGCGATATAAAAACCTGGCGGTGAACCTAAAAAAATAACTAGCTACCTAGCGACAGTAGCGACACTGATGCAGCGATCAGAAAAATTATCGCTTAGTGACACTGGCAAAAGGGGGTGAAAGGGTTAACTCTAGGTGCAATCAGGGGGTTAAATCTTTATTGGGGGGTGATAGGGGGCTACCCTGGACCTAATACTAACTGCCCTGACAGTTTTAACTGTTACAACTGACACTGAATGCAGTGATCAGTAAAGAAATGATCAATGCAATCAGTGACACTGTGACTGGGGGGGGGGGGGCGATCGGGGGGGGGGTCTGTGTACCTATGTGTACCTAAGTGTCAGTGTAGTGTTTTGGTGCACCTACTTTTAGTCTTCTCCTCGTAGTCCAGTCAAAAAGACCGCCCCGAGGAGAATGACATCACTTCCTCCTTCCTGTGTAAACAATACACAGTGGGAGGAAGCTTGTCATTGGCCAGGAGTGATCCAGAGGGGGTGGCCAGAAACCAACGGCCATCCCCTCATCACGGATCGCTCCTGGAGCGAACCGGACCGCCGTATCCAGCGGGAGGGGGTCCGATCGGACTTCCCACCCGCTGGAAGGCAGGCACGTACATCTACGTGCTTGTGCCTGCCTGTGCCATTGTGATGACGTACAATGGCAATACGGCGGTCCTTAAGTGGTTAAGAATGCCTACCCGATTCCATTGATTACAGAGTTATTTGACCGCCTCAAGGGAGCAACGGTTTTCACAAAGCTTGACTTAAGAGGGGCATACAATCTTGTGCGCATTAAAGAGGGCGACGAGTGGAAAACTGTGTTTAATACCAGAACAGGCCATTATGAATACCTGGTATTGCCTTTTGGCCTTTGTAACGCCCCAGCAGTTTTCCAGGAATTTATTAACGATGTCCTCCGAGATTTGTTGCAATTGTATGTGGTGGTTTATTTCGATGATATCCTCATATTTTCCAAGTCCCTGGAAAGCCACCACACAGATGTCTGTCGTGTCCTTCATAAACTAAGAGAGAACAATCTCTATTGTAAACTGGATAAGTGCGAGTTTCATCGTGAACAGGTTACATTCCTGGGCTATGTCATTTCCACTGCTGGTTTTTTCGATGGACCCAGAGAAACTTTCGGCAGTCCTACAGTGACCTCGACCCGTGGGTTTACATCCTCTGCAGCGTTTCCTGGGCTTTGCCAACTACTATCGGAAGTTTATTCGTAACTTCTCGTCTCTGGTCAAGCCTCTGACTGATATGACCAGAAAGGACGGTAACCCACAGAGTTGGTCTCTGGAGTCCATTAAGGCCTTTGAGACTCTCAAGGCTGCCTTTGTTTCAGCTCCTGTGTTGGCACATCCTGATCCTACATTGTCTTTTATCCTAGAAGTTGATGCTTCTGAGACTGGAGTTGGTGCTCTTTTGTCTCAACGTCCTAACTCTGAGAGCGCTATGCATCCGTGTGGCTACTTTTCCAAGAAATTGTCACCTGCTGAGTGCAATTATAAGATTGGTGAGAGCTGGAGAGAGCGGGAGAGCTGTTGGCGATCATTTTAGCCCTGAAAGAATGAAGACATCTCCTTGAAGGTACCATTGTGCCCGTTCTTATTCTTACTGACCATAAGACTCTTACATTCTTGTCTGAGGCTAAGCAACTCTCTCCCAGAAGGGCGCAATGGGCTCTTTTCTTGTCGAGCTTTAATTACATTGTCTCATTCTTGCCCGATACTAAGAATGTAAGGGCTGATGCCTTGTCACGACAATTTTCCTCCACTTCCAAGTCGGAGTCGGTTCCGGTTCCTATGATTCCTCCTGATCGTATCTTGGCTACGGTTCGCACCAGTCTTACTTCACCTTTGGGTGACAAAATTCTTGCTACTCAGGTCCATGCTCCTCCTGATAAACCTTGTGACCTCTGCTTTGTCCCAGAGAGTCTCCGTACTGCAGTGCTCCAGACTTACCATTCTCCCAAGGCAGCTGGCCATCCTGGGAAGAATCAACTCATTTGGGCCATCTCCCAACAATTCTGGTGGCCTAGTCTATGGGCTGATGTTACTGCCTTCGTAGCTGCCTGTCCCATGTGTGCACAGAGTAAGATTCCACGACACCTTCCAGTGGGCCTCGTACAACCCATACCCAATGGAGAGAGGTCCTGGACTCATCTGTCTATGGATTTCATTGTGGAGTTGCCCAACTCCCAAGGCAACACTGTTATTCTTATGGTGGTTGACCGGTTCTCAAAGATGTGTCATTGTATTCCACTTAAGAAGTTGCCCACCTCTAAGGAACTGGCTTCCATTTTTGCTCGGGAGATCTTTCTCTTACATGGGCTACCCAAGGTGATTGTCTCGGAAAGGGGCAGTCAGTTTGTCTCCCGGTTCTGGCGAGCCTTTTGTGCACAGTTGGGAATCCAGCTTGCGTTCTCTTCTGCGTATCACCCGCAGTCTAATGGGGCCACAGAACAAGCCAATCAGTCCTTGGAGCAATTCCTACGTTGCTATATTTCTGACCATCATAACAACCGGTCTGACCTATTACCTTGGGCAGAGTTTGCTCACAACAGTGCCTTGGATTCTGCCTCCCGATTGTCTCCATTTATGGCGAATTATGGTTTCCAACCTTCCATGTTGCCTGACTCGTTTGTTCCGCAGGGTATTCCTGCGTTAGAGGAGCATCTCCGTGGTCTTCGTTTCACTTTGGTACAAGTCCAGGAGGCTTTGCATCACCAGGGCCAGATTAACGTAGGGGCTATTGGAGCTGTAGCTCCAGGCCCCTACCTTAATATAGGCCCAGCAGGGGTGAACTGACCATTTGGATACTGCACTGCATGAGACGCTCCTTGTACCTCCTGCAGCAAGCGGGATCTGAAAGTCAGGGGTGATCGGCGCGGCGGGCAATCACAAGCACCATCACCACTCCCTCTGACTCTCCATGAAGCAGCTGAAAGCCACTCCACCTGAGTGATCAGTGCTTGTAATTGCGCCCCCCCCCCCCCGTACTGATCACCCAAGACTGTCCATTAGATTCCCCCTGCTCTGGACCCCCCTTGTGTATGCAGTACTGACACCTTCCACTGCTCCATTCTCCCAAAAAAGTATTGTGATTTTTTTTTTTAAATCGCCAACAAATAATAATAAATGAAGAAAATAATTCAAAAATGTAATAAATAATTTAAAAAATGAAGGACTCATTCACATGGGTTCTCTTACACATACAGTGTGAATTTTTCATTTTATTTATTTCCATAAAAAGGCCCATCAAAATCCTCAGCACCAGGCCACTGATACTCTTAATCTGGCCCTGTGCATCACGCTAATGATAGGTACTAACTCCATACTGACCGCAGGCGCCTGCCTGCCTGTGCCTTCCTACCAGGTTGGGGACAGGGGCTGGCTGTCATCTCGCAACCTCTGGCTTCGTGTTCCCTCACTGAAGTTTGCACCTCGGTTTATTGGGCCTTTGCTTATCCTTCGCAGGATTAACCCAGTAGCTTACGCGTTGGACCTTCCTCCTAGTATGCGCATCTCAAATGTTTTTCATGTCTCCCTATTGAAACCGTTGATCTGTAACCGATTTACCACCTTGGTGCCACGTCCTCACCCTATTCTGGTTGAGCTATGACTAAGCACAGTGTTCGGTGTGAAACATGTCAGCGGCTGTGCAGTTAGTCTGTTTGCCAGCCTAGATGCTATGATTTTAATTACATTTTTGAAATAAAGTTGAATAATTTGGAGTGCGGCTATCCAGCTACATCTTTTCTACTTCAGTTCCTGTTGCAAACAGAGCCAGCACCCTGTGGGATTGTGGAGACAGCTGTTTTGGGAGAAGTCATTACCTTAGAGCGGTAATTCTTTGTATTGAGAACCATGAGGAGTATGAGGTACAATCCATTGTTGACTCCCGAAGGTTCCGTGGGCGCATACAGTACCTGGTGCATTGGAAGGGGTACGGTCTGGAGGAACACTCTGGGGTTTCATCCTCTGATGTACATGCCCCTGTCCTCCTCCGTGAGTTCCATAGATGGCTACCCCTCAAGCCCGGTGGCCCTCCGAGGAAGAGGGGTCATTGAGGAGGGGGTACTGTCAGGGCTGGCTTAGCCCTTCCTCCTCTGGCCTGGCCACTCAGCTGTTGGCTAATTGCCAGCTCTCTTCTCTCTCCACAGTTACCAGCTGTTCCCAATGATGCTCGTCTGACCTGCCTATTTAAAGCCTTCCAGCTCACTTCTCCTCTGCCTTCGCGTTGGTCACATCACAAGGAACCATCTCCTGCTGTTTGTTTCAAGACTGGCTTGCTGACATCACTCTTGGCTCCTTATCCTGCTTGCAGTTGCTCTCCTTGGATCCATGACTTCAGGCCTGGCTGATTACCCGATCTGGTTAATGAACTTTGGACTGGCTGATTACCCGATCTGGTTACTGGACTCTGGCTATGCTAGATTACGCTTTTTTTCATTTACCTTTTTATTTTTATTAATAAACAAGAAGGGGGGGGGGGGGGGGAAATAATTTACAAAGGAGGTGGGACTTTAAATGCAGCACATGGAAGCAAAACAATAAAAGGGCAAATGTGAAGGAGTTTTATTGATACATCAATCTAAATATACAAAATTACATAATAATGGTACAAAATGAATGAATACAAAATAGTAATACAAAATAATATACATATAATAATACATATGATAGTAAATTCATTAAAAATACACTACAATTAAGTGCATTTCTAATACAATATAAATATAGATAAAAATAATAATGATAATAATGATAATAATAATAATAATAATAATAATAATAATAATTTCATGTGATGTAAACAATAAAACATTTCTATTTCTATGGCCTCAGGTCTTGCGGATTTTACCTCTTCAAGTATTGCCATATACCATGTCTTTTAGAGACGAATGAGGAAATGTTTTATTGTTTACATCACATGAATTTATTATTATTATTATTATTATTATTATTATTATTATTATTATTATTATTATTTTTATCTATATTTATATTGTATTAGAAATGCACTTAATTGTAGTGTATTTTTAACCACTTTAAGACCGGACCATTTTGCTGGTAAATGACCAGAGGTCTTTTTACACTTTGGCACTGCGCTGCTTTAACTGGTAATTGCGCGGTCATGCAATGTTGTACCCAAACAAAATTTGCGTCCTTTTCTTCCCACAAATAGAGCTTTCTTTTGATGGTATTTGATTGCCTCTGCGATTTTTATTTTTTGCGATATAAACGTAAAAAGACCGCAAATTTTGAAAAAAAATGATATTTTCTACTTTTTGTTATTAGAAAAATCCAATAAACTCAATTTTAGTCATACATTTAGGCCAAAATGTATTCAGCCACATGTCTTTGGTAAAAAAAAAGTCAATAATTGTATATTTATTGGTTTGCGCAAAAGTTGTCACATCTACAAACTAAGGTACGTTTTCTGGAATTTACGCAGCTTTTAGTTTACGACTGCCTATCTCATTTCTTGAGGTGCTAAAATGGCAGGGCAGTACAAAACCCCCCCAAATGACCCCATTTTGGAAAGTAGACCCCCTAAGGAAATTGATAAGAGGCATGTTGAGCCCATTGAATATTTTATTTTTTTGCCTCAAGCGATTGAATAATGACAAAAAAAAAATTTTTTTTTTTTTTTTACACAAAGTTGTCACTAAATGATATATTGCTCACACATGCTATGGGCGTATGTGAAATGACACCCCAAAATAAATTCTGCTGCTTCTCCTGAGTACGGGGATACCACATATGTGGGACTTTTTGGGAGCCTAGCCGCGTACGGGGCCCCGAAAACCAAGCACCGCCTTCAGGCTTTCTAAGGGCGTAAATTTTTGAGTTCACTTCTCACTACCTATTACAGTTTTGAAGGCCATAAAATGCCAAGATGGCACAAAACCCCCACAAATGACCCCATTTTAGAAAGTAGACACCCCAAGCTATTTGCTGAGAGGCATGTTGAGTTCATGGAATATTTTATATTTTGCCACAAGTTGCGGGAAAATTACAAACTTTTTTTTTTTTTTTTTTTTTTTCACAAAGTTGTCACTAAATGATATATTGCTCACACATGCCATGGGCATATGTGAAATGACACCCCAAAATAAATTCTGCTGCTTCTCCTGAGTACGGGGATACCACATATGTGGGACTTTTTGGGAGCCTAGCCGCGTACGGGGCCCCGAAAACCAAGCACCGCCTTCAGGCTTTCTAAGGGCGTAAATATTTGACTTCACTCCTCACTACCTATTACAGTTTTGAAGGCCATAAAATGCCAAGATGGCACAAAACCCCCACAAATGACCCCATTTTAGAAAGTAGACACCCCAAGCTATTTGCTGAGAGGCATGTTGAGTCCATGGAATATTTTATATTTTGCCACAAGTTGCGGGAAAATTACAAACTTTTTTTTTTTTTTTTTTTTTTTCACAAAGTTGTCACTAAATGATATATTGCTCACGCATGCCATGGGCATATGTGAAATGACACCCCAAAATAAATTCTGCTGCTTCTCCTGAGTACGGGGATACCACATATGTGGGACTTTTTGGGAGCCTAGCCGCGTACGGGGCCCCGAAAACCAAGCACCGCCTTCAGGCTTTCTAAGGGCGTTACAGTTTTGAAGGCCATAAAATGCCAAGATGGCACAAACCCCCCCCAAATGACCCCATTTTGGAAAGTAGACACCCCTAAATTTAGGGGTACACTAGTGAGACTAGGTAATAAATGGCGGGTGCCCTGAAACTATAAAAAAATAACTAACCAACCAGCGTCACCTGTAACAGTTATATGGTGATCACTGGTGAAAGGGTTAACTAGGGGGCAATCAGGGGGCTTTATGCGGTAGTATATGGGGGTCCCTGGCGCTATAAAAAGCTGCGGCGAACCTAAATACCTACTTGCCTAACTAGAGTCACCTGTGACACTAATACAGCGATCAGAAAAACGATCGCTTATTAGGCTGGGTTCACACTGGAGCGATGCGGGAACGCCACGAATGCGCGGCGGGTTCCCGCATCGCATGCCTCCCGGCGGCAGTTCACACTGCCCTATGCGAACTGCTGGGAGTGTCAGTGAAATGTTACTGACACCCCCAGATCAGTTCGCATATCGCAGTGCGATCTGAAAACTCGGATCGCATGGTGTGAACACCCATGCGATCCGATTCTGCTGCGGGCCAAAAAAAGGGTCCCGTGCGAATTTGCGGCGGGTGCGGCGGGTGTGGCGGGTGCGGCGAATGGCTGAACTCGAATCGCACAGAGATCGGATGTGATTTGCACTGCAGTGCGGTGCGAATCACATCCGTTCTCAAACCGCTGCAATCTGAACCCAGCCTTAGTGACACTGGCGACGGGGGGTGATCACGGGGTTAAACCTTTATTGGGGGGGTTAGGGGGGTACCTTAGAACTAAAGGGGGCTAACCCTAACTGCCCTAACAGTTATTAGTCACAAATGACACCCGCCGGGTGATCAGGGGGTTAAACCTTTATTAGGTAATAAATGGCGGGTGCCCTGAAACTATAAAAAAATAACTAACCAACCAGCGTCACCTGTAACAGTTATATGGTGATCACTGGTGAAAGGGTTAACTAGGGGGCAATCAGGGGGCTTTATGCGGTAGTATATGGGGGTCCCTGGCGCTATAAAAAGCTGCGGCGAACCTAAATACCTACCTGCCTAACTAGCGTCACCTGTGACACTAATACGGCGATCAGAAAAATGATCGCTTATTAGGCTGGGTTCACACTGGAGCGATGCGGAAACGCCGCGAATCCGCGGCGGGTTCCCGCATCGCATGCCTCCCGGCGGCAGTTCACACTGCCCTATGCGAACTGCTGGGAGTGTCAGTGAAATGTTACTGACACCCCCAGATCAGTTCGCATATCGCAGTGCGATCTGCAAACTCGGATCGCATGGTGTGAACACCCATGCGATCCGATTCTGCTGCGGGCCAAAAAAAGGGTCCCGTGCGAATTTGCGGCGGGTGCGGCGGGTGTGGCGGGTGCGGCGGGTGCGGCGAATGGCTGAACTCGAATCGCACAGAGATCGGATGTGATTTGCACTGCAGTGCGGTGCGAATCACATTCGTTCTCATAAACCGCTGCAATGTGAACCCAGCCTTAGTGACACTGGCGACGGGGGGTGATCACGGGGTTAAACCTTTATTGGGGGGGTTAGGGGGGTACATTAGAACTAAAGGGGGCTAACTCTAACTGCCCTAACAGTTATTACAGTCACAAATGACACCAATGCAAAAAAAAAAAAAAAAAAAAAAAAATGACATTGGTGTCACTGTGACTGGGGGGCAGGGGTAATTGGGGGGGTGATCGGGGGGTAAAGGGGGGGTGTGAGTGTGCCTGGCATGTTCTACTGTGTGTGTAGAGTGTTGGTGCAACTCACCGATCCGCTCTCCTCCGTGTCGGAACGGAAAATACCGACACGGAGGAGAGAATACATCACTTCCTCTCCTGTGTTTACATTACAGGAGAGGAAGTGATGTCACGGGGGATTTCCATTCGTCGAGAGCGATCGCGAGGGGGTGGCCATGAATGAATGGCCGTCCCCTCATCCCTGATCTCTCCCGAACGAATGCCGACCGCCGCAGGCACCGGGGGGGGGCCCGATCGGGCCCCCCACCCGCGGGCAGGCATGGACTTATATATACGCCAATATGCCTGCCCGTGCCATTCTGCCGACGTATATCGTCGTGCGGCGGTCGGCAAGTGGTTAATGAATTTACTATCATATGTATTATTATATGTATATTATTTTGTATTACTATTTTGTATTCATTCATTTTGTACCATTATTATGTAATTTTGTATATTTAGATTGATGTATCAATAAAACTCACATGGGTTGATGTCACATGGGGACTATGACATCGTAATGGGGCGGGGTCACCATGTGACCAACCCATGTGACATATACCATGTGACACCGCCCCATTGTCACTATATAAGTGGCCGCTCAGCGCGGCTCTGGCATTCCGGCCGGAGAGAGCGACGTGTAAACATCTCCTGGAGAAGAAGAAGAAGAACAAGAAGAAGAAGAAGAAGAAGAACGGAAGGCGGCGGCGACAGCGGCGACAGCGGCGACAGAAGACCGGGCCACCGCCTGCAAAAGAGCTATAAGAAGGCGCGGTGGCCCGGCAGAAGAACCGAAGAGGGGGACAAGACCCCCGAAGTCGGGAGAAGAGGCCGGCGGCGGGGAGGAAGAAAGCCGGACTCCTCCGCTAGCAAAAGAGCTACAAGAAGATAGCGGAGGAGTCCGGCGAGAAGACCCCCGAAGACGGAAGACCCCCGGAGCTGTGCAATAAAATATTTTATCTCGTGTGTTGTGTTTTTTTTTTGGGTACTTTTATTTCACAGGTGAATGGGTAGGGGTATATTGTACCCCATACTCATTCACATAGGGTGGGGGGCCGGTATCCGGGGGCCCCCTTATTAAAGGGGGCTCCCGGATTCCGATAATCCCCCCGCCCGCAGACCCCGACAACCAACGGCCAGGGTTGTCGGGAAGAGGCCCTTGTCCTCATCAACATGGGGACAAGGTGCTTTGGGGTGGGGGGGGCCGCGCGGCCCCCCCTTCCCCAAGGCACCCCCCACGTTGAGGGCACGCGGCCTGGTACGGCTCAGGAGGGGGGGGCGCGCTCGCTCGCCCCCCTTTCCTGGCCGGCCGGGTAGCGTGCTCGGACAAGGGTCTGTTGTGGACTTTGGGGGGACCCCCACGCCGATTTTTTTCGGCGTTGGGGTTCCCCTTTAAGTCCATTCCAGGCGGCGGAGCCCGCGACGTCTCCGTTGCGGGCCCCGCCTACCTGCACACGCGCTCGAAATGAGCGGACTGTTGCCTCGTGTGTGGGCGAGTCCGCTCATTTCAAAAGTTGCGGACTTAGTACGACGAACAAAGTTTGCCGTATTTGTCCGCTCAAAAAGTGCCGTGTGTGGGCGTGTTCGTTCATTCAAAAGTTTGAGCGGACTGTTTGACGAACTTAGTTTTGGCAGACAGTCCCTGCGTGTGTACGCCGCCTCAAAGTCCCTATCTCGTATAAAATGTCTTTATTAATAAACAAGTGTGATTTGATTGTACTTCTGTCTCAGTCTGATTCATAAATAAAAATATGAGGACAGAAAGAGATATCAAAAAACACTTAGTGGCTCAGTAGTGGATATCTCGATTTTAGCATTTTATAAGCCATCATCCTTAGTGAATATAAATTTGAAAGAAAGGGGATGTATGGGGGCTTTAGGACTTTAGAGGCACCAGTTATATATTCAAGAAAATGTTTTTTTTTAAATATATAAAATGTATTCAAAAGTTGAAAACATACAAAATAAGAGAGTTAAAAAGCTTGACACAAAGACTTGTATCTACACATATATGGGTCTACGTCAGCATTTATATCACAAATAGGAATAATACAATTCAAAATATATGTAATAGCTCCTATGAACCAAATGTAGTCAGAGTCAACATATATATATAGTCACTATAGTGATGAGCTGGTGTAGCATCCCAAAGGTATGCCCGACATGTTTCGCGTTTAGGAACGCTTCTTCCTGGGGCGCAATAAAAACACTCTTAAGAAGATAGAGAGAGATATGACACATGGATTAGATAGACAATTCCATATTGTTACAAAACACAGGATATTACATAAATCAGATTAGAATGCATAAGAATACAGAATCCAAATAATAAAATAAAAAATGTCTGTCAAAATGAGCCATGCGGGCATAAAGCCATTTGTGCCAGTTGTATATAAGGCATTGTGGGGGTATACATGCTATTATATAAGGGTAATTGAAGAAACTTTGGTGGAGATAGTATCATATTATATATGAGTAAATGTTATTAAAATGTCCTACCCCAAATCTCTCTGAAGGTGGCGCTGGTGATACTCAAACAAAGTTGTCTCTATATGGTTAGCGGTTTCATATATATACTGCTGGAAGTAGATATGATAAATTAAAATAAATATTAACATCTATAAATAAATTGCTGCATTCAATACATGTGCACTTACCCATGTGTGCACATGTACAGTGGTGTGAAAAAGTGTTTGCCCCCTTCCTCATTTCCTGTTCCTTTGCATGTTTGTCACACTTAAGTGTTTCGGAACATCAATCCAATTTAAACAATAGTCAAGGACAACACAAGTAAACACAAAATGCAATTTGTAAATGAAGGTGTTTATTATTAAAGGTAAAAAAAAATCCAAACCATCATGGCCCTGTGTGAAAAAGTGATTGCCCCCCTTTTTAAAACATACTATAACTGTGGTTGTCCACACCTGAGTTCAATTTCTCTAGCCACACCCAGGCCTGATTATTGCCACACCTGTTCACAATCAAGGCATCACTTAAATAGGAGCTGCTTGACACAGTAAGGTCCACCAGAAGATCCTTAAAAGCTACACATCATGCCGAGACCCAAAGAAATTCAGGAACAATTGAGAAAGAAAGTAATTGAGATCTATCAGTCTGGAAAGGGTTATAAAGCCATTTCCAAAGCTTTGGGAATCCAGCGAACCACAGTGAGAGCCATTATCCACAAATGGCGAAGACATGGAACAGTGGTGAACCTTCCCAGGAGTGGCCGGCCGCCCAAAATTACCCCAAGAGCGCAGCGACGACTCATCCAAGAGGTCACAAAAGACCCCACAACAACGTCCAAGGAACTGCAGGCCTCACTTGCCTCAGTTAAGGTCAGCGTTCATGCCTCCACCATCAGGAAAAGACTGGGCAAAAATGGCCTGCATGGCAGAGTTCCAAGGAGAAAACCACTGCTGAGCAAAAAGAACATCAAAGCTCGTCTCAATTTCTCCACAACACATCTTGATGATCCCCAAGACTTTTGGGACAAGATTCTGTGGACCGATGAGACAAAAGTGGAACTCTTTGGAAGGTGTGTGTCCAAGTATATCTGGCGTAGAAGGAACACTGCATTTCATAAAAAGAACATTATACCAACAGTAAAATATGGTGGTGGTAGTGTGATGGTCTGGCGCTGTTTTGCTGCTTCAGGACCTGGAAGACTTGCCGTGATAAAAGGAACTATGAATTCTGCTGTCTACCAAGAGATCCTGAAGGAGAATGTCCAACCATCTGTTCGTGTACTCAAGCTGAAACGAACTTGAGTTCTGCAGCAGGACAATGATCCTAAACACACCAGCAAGTCCACCACCAAATGGCTGAAGAAAAACAAAATGAAGACTTTGGAGTAGCCTAGCCAAAGTCCTGACCTGAATCCTATTGAGATGTTGTGGTATGACCCGTTCATGCTCGAAAACCCTCTAATGTAACTGAATTAGGACAATTCTGCAAAGATGAGTGGGCCAAAATTCCTCCAGGACGCTGTAAAAGCCTCATTGCACGTTATCGCAAACGCTTGGTTGCAGTTGTTGCATTCAATTTTTCAATCCACAGGGTCTCTTTTCTCAATATGGATTTGTCCCAGTCACCCCCACGGGGATTGGGAGGTATCACATCTAATGCGATGAATGATATCACTGATGTATTGAATTTGCGGTAAAGGTCAAGGTGTCTACTGATAGATGTCACCATTTTGCCCCCCGATGAGAAGTAGACACGATCCTTTATTCGTGCCCTGCTCGTGACTTTGGATGTGGAAGCACTATATTCCAGCATCCCTCACGAGCTGGGTGTCGCGACAGCACGTACATTCCTTCTGGAGGAAACTAACCATAACTGGGACTTTTGCGAGTTCATTTTGAAATTGTTATACTTTATCCTTACCCATAACTTTTTTGTACGACCATTCCCTCGATATGTTTCAAAAAATCCATAGTGTCCTTGACATACGAGGGTAACGCGTATACATGTGGGCTTAGCACAGAGTCTACCAATCTGCTTGCGTTCTCCGTTAGAGATCCTATGCCAGATATGATGGGCCTGCCAGGAGGGTTTGTAGGATGTTTATGGATCTTGGGGAGTACATAGAAAGTAGCAATTCTTGGAAATTTAATGTTTAAAAAATCGTATAGATCTTTGTTAATCAGTGCTTTTTGATGGGCGAGTCCAAAAAGATGTAAGTAATCATTTTTTGAGGTCTGAATGAACGAAGGTAAAATGGGTTTATACCATTCTTTATTTCGTAAAACTTTTAATGCCATAGTGGCATAGACGTTTTTTGTAATGAGTACGATATTTCGGCCCTTGTCGGCAGATTTTATTTCAAGATCCTGGTGGTTTTTTATGTGAGAAATTGATTTGAACTGAGAAGCAGTCAGATTGTTGGGTAACGGTGTCAATTGTAGTTGCTTAATTGCATTCACAGTGCTTTTTAGGAAAGCCCAGATATTTGGGTTAGACATTAGGTCCGGGAACCGTTGAAATTTTGGTTTAAAGCTAAAGGTATTGGTCAATGTATGGCTAGGAAAGTGTGAGTCTGTACTGTCAACTGGTTCCTACAGGGAGCTTTCCTCCAAAAGGAGGATTAGGTCCCGAAGTGCTCTAAAGTCTTCCATAGTATAATGTTTTATACTTTCTGAAATTTGTTTGTCCTGCATGGAGCGGAGACGATCCCCATCAAAGAGATATTTGTATGTAAGGTTGCATGCAAATAAGTACACGTCTTTGATTGCTTCATATTTGTCTAGATTAGACGATGGACAAAAGTTCAGGCCGAGGCGCAGAACTTCTAAATCTTGATAAGAAAAATTATAAGGGGTAAGATTAATAATCTCCAACTGAGGAGTTAAGTCGGTGTTGGGGGGTGTGGGGGTAATTGAAAATTTCCAGAGGAAGAGACGTGTGCATCCAGAGTACTCTGTCTAGTGAACATTTGAAGTTGGGTGGTAGGTAGTAGAGATGGCAGTGAGGGAGTGACTGATGGTGTGTTAGTGTCTTATGTGTTATTAGCCGTGGATGTATTCATGTTAGAAGATCCACCAAGATTTACATTAGATGGGGTCTTTTTAGTTTGACTTTGTGAGTTTAAAAGGTGAATGGCTTGGAGGGCAGTGTTGCCCAAATATTTGCCTTGAGAAAGGGTGTTAGTGTAAGGTGAGGTGTGATCGTGTAGTGATCTATGTAAAGTTAAGGTAGTGTCAAGTGTGAGGGGGACGTTTCTTTGTGTATGGTGTATGAGACCCACCACCAAGATCCCGCTTACGTGCTTCCGAGTGCGAAGAATAGGAAGGACCACCACCTCTGCGGAAGGACCGCTGTGAAGGGAAAGAAGTAGAGTCTGATTCAGTTTCATCGTCAGTAGTAGAATAATTACCAACATTATTTTTTGGGTTACGTACATTAGGTCTGGTGTATTGCCGAACAGGAGATTGCCAACGATAAGCGAAGCCCTCGCTAAATGCTACTCTATCTTTTGAGAGTTTATTGTGTTTTTTAAAGATAATGTCTTTTGTAATGCGTGTAATATACTCCTTGAGATCTTGAATGCGTCTATCGTATGCTGCGTGTGTTCTTAGAGTTTCACTGTTAGATTGTAAGGCGACACCAGCTCATCACTATAGTGACTATATATATGTTGACTCTGACTACATTTGGTTCATAGGAGCTATTACATATATTTTGAATTGTATTATTCCTATTTGTGATATAAATGCTGACGTAGACCCATATATGTGTAGATACAAGTCTTTGTGTTAAGCTTTTTAACTCTCTTATTTTTCTTTAGTTTTCAACTTTTGAATAAATTTATATATTTAAAAAAAACATTTTCTTGAATATATAACTGGTGCCTCTAAAGTCCTAAACCCCCATACATCCCTTTTCTTTCAAATTCAGTCTGATTCATGGTTTCTGACAGCGAGATAATGGACTGACCACTAGGGAAACTGTAGCTCAGAACCAGACACTGATGAAATAGAGTGGTACCTTAAAGAAGGGTATTGGAGGGCATTGCAGATGTCATAGACATTTTAAAACAGCATAGTAGCAAAAGGATTGGTGTTGGACTCTAGGCACTGAGATACACCAAAATTTAAAAAGTATATTGTATTAACAATTTGATTCAAACAAGCATAACCAGACAAGGACTATTAAAAACTTTGCAAAGTAAAGATTGCTTAAATGCTTTTAACGATACATAACACAGCCACCAAGAGGTATAATCCTGAACAGTAAGGACAATGTCCTTGTTGGAACAAAAAAAATCAGACTTGGTGTGAGTTGATGATAGTATAAAGTAGCTCGGCTCTACATGTTACAAGCGTGAATGCTTCTTCAGGAGCTTAGGCATGCATTCTAAATAAACATAACGAGCTGGTGTACAAGATAACATTTAAATTTATAACATATATTGATAAGTATTAATATATCATATATTGGCTGTTTATCAACCCAGACAATATATGCCAAGTTAAACAGAACCCAACCAATTGGTAATAAAATATACTTTGTTTGTAATTTTCGAGTATCTCAGTGCCTGTAAAGTCCAACACCAATCCTTTCTCTACTATACTAAATATATGGGATATGGCAGTGTTATATATTAAAGCCTAAAGTGGAACTTCCGCTCATCGGAACCCTCCCCCCCTCCGGCGCCACAATTGGCACCTTTCAGGGGGGAGGGGGGTGCAGATACCTGTACAGTACAGGTATCTGCACCCACTTCCGGGATAGCTCTCTGCGGAAAGGGGCGTAGATTACGCCCCTTTCCGAAAGTCCCCCGCTGCCTGCTGGGAAACACACAGATCCCAGAGGCAGCGGGTCCATCCTTATTGCGCAGCGTGACTCGCTCATGCGCAGTAGGGAACCGGGAAATGAAGCTGAAAGGCTCCACTTCCTGATTCCCATACCCAAGATGGCGGCGGCAGCACCCGAGAGACGATCGAGAGATCGGCTTCGGGTGCCGACATCGCGGGCGTGCTGGACAGGTAAGTGTCACTATTTTAAAAGTCAGCAGCTGCAGTATTTGTAGCTGCTGGCACTAAAAAAAAGAAAAAACGCAGAGTCCCGGCGGACTCCCGCTTTAATTTGGTATCCACAGCACCACCCTGTGGTGATACCTTTTAATCATCTATTTAGACATTTCAAAACAGTCGGCAAGGCTTGTCACTTTTAGCAGCACCCAGTCAGAAGAAGAATTTTCTGTGCTGTAGCAATCCCCCGATCAAAAGGTTCCTCTCTGAGTCTCTGTCAGAAAACATGAAAGAATCAGTATGGTTTACTGATGGTTCAGCCATAGGGGTTGATCTAATTAAACTGGAAAATGCTAAAGCTGATGCAGATCTGCATGGAATCCAATCAGCTTTCAATTTTTTTTAACGCTTAACCACTTGCTTACTGGGCACTTAAACACCTTCCTGCCCAGACCAATTTTCAGCTTTCGGTGCTCTCACACTTTGAATGACAATTACTCAGTCATGCAACACTGTACCCAAATGAATTTTGTGTCCTTTTTTTCCCACAAATAGAGCTTTCTTTTGGTGGTATTTGATCACCTCTGGGGTTTTTATTTTTTGCGCTATAAATGAAAAAAGACCGAAAATTTTGAAAAAAAAACGCATATTTCTTTGTTTCTGTGACAGAATTATGCAAATTATTAATTTTTCTTCATAAATTTTGGCCACAATTTATACTGCTACATATCTTTGGTAAAAATAACCCAAATTAGTGGATATTATTTGGTCTTTGTGAAAGTTAGAGAGTCTACAAGCTGTGGTGCGAATCGCACAAAATTGATCACATCTGATGTACTGGTGGCCTATCTCGCTTCTTGTGACCCGAACAAGTCAGGAAAGTACAAATACCCCCCAAATGACCCCTTTTTGGAAAGTAGACATTCCAAGGTGTTTAGTAAGAGGCATAGTGAGCTTTTTGATGTTGTCATTTTTTTCCCACAATTCTTTGCAAAATGAAGATTTTTCATTTTTTTTATTTTTCTCCACAAAATTGTCATTGTAATAGGTTATTTCTCTCACGTGGCATGTGTATACCACAAATGACACCCCCCAAAAAATTCTGCTACTCCTCCTGAGTATTACAATACCACATGTGTGGGACTTTTTCACAGCCTGGCCACATAGAGAGGCCCAACATGCAGGGAGCGCCATCACGAGTTCTAGAAGCATAAATTACACATCTAACTTGTTGACTACTTATTACACTTTTGAAATACCAGGACAATGACACGTGACACTGATGACAGATGGCACTGATACGTAGCAATGATGACACTTATACGTGGCACTGATGACACGTGGCACTGATGACAGATGGCACTAATATGTGGCACTGATGACAGATGACACTAATATGTGGCACTGATGACACGTGGCACTAATACGTGGCACTGATGACACGTGGCACTAATACGTGGCACTGATGACACATGGCACTAATACGTGGCACTAATACGTGCCACCGGTGACAGATGGCACTAATACGTGGCACCAATGATGCGTGACACTGATGACAGATGGCACTGATAAGTGGCATTGATGACACGTGACACTGACAACAGATGGCACGTGACACTGACAGGTGGCACTGATGACAAATGGCACTGATACGTGGCACTGATGACAGATGGCACTAATACGTGGCACTGATGACAGATGGCACTATGTGGCACTAATAACACGTGGCACTGATGACAGATGGCACTTATACGTGGCACTGATGACAGATGGCACTGGGGACAAATGGCACTGACAACAGGTGGCACTGGGGACAGATAGCACTGCGGGCAGGTGGCACTGGGGTGGGGTGGATTGCACTGGGGTGGATGGCACTGGGGCGGATGGCACTGGGGCAGGATGGCACTGGGGCAGGATGGCACTGGGGCGGATGGCACTGGGGCAGGATGGCACTGGGGCAGGATGGCACTGGGGCAGGATGGCACTGGGGGGGGATGGCACTGGGGGAGGATGGCTCTGGGGGAGGATGGCACTTTTTTTTTTACACTTTTTTTTTTTTTTGCTTCTGTACACTGACGGCTGCTGCAGCCGTTCTTCTCTCCCCTCTCACACGCTGTCTGTGTGAGGAGGGAGAGCGGCGCTGAGAGATGATCTCATATGTTTACATATGAGATCATCTCCCATTGGACACGCCGATCACGCTGTAAACGGCCGCTGTGATTGGCCGTTTACAGCGATCTGTGTTTGCCTGTCCCCGGGGGACACGGCAAACACAGAACTTCCGCGTCCACTTCCGCGTCCAGGGACGGCCAGGCGAAGGAAGCCGCCCGCTCTAAGGCCGTCATTCGGCTATAGGGCGGGTGGGAAGCGGTTAATGAAACACAATGAAGCTACATGTTAATGTGCCAGATTTTGCACTCTCCAGTTTAAGTAAATCAACCCCATAGTCAGCTTGTCTAGGCATCAGTGTACAATGGCATCCTATAACCCAAGAACAGATACAGTCCTGCAGGAGAGCAGAACTTCTGGGTCCAGTCAGTACGCAGAGTTGAAAGCTGGAAAAATTACTGTTCAGAAGGATCCTTCTTCCCATATGACTAGTTACACTGACAGCTGGGTGGTTTTAAAGGACTGACAACTTGGATGCCCACATGGAAGTCCAATGAATGGATGATTCCTGGTTAAGTGGTGTGGAGAGGCAAGAAAGTCTGGGATTACATCTGTAAAAAAGCTCACTCCTGCACCATAAAATTGGGGCATGTCAACTCACATATGCCCCTAAACACAGACTTTGAAAACTATAACAGAGTAGCAGACAAAATCACCAAGATGACCACAGTTGTGTCAATTGATCCTGTCTTGATGAACTTGGCCAACTGGGCCCACAAAAATTCTGGACATTTAGGGCAGATAGTGACATATGAATGGGCACAACAGAGAGGGTTGCCTATATCCATGGACATGACAAAGACTGTAAAAAGGGAACTGTATAGTGTGTGGAGAAGTACAGAAATGACTATTTGAAATGTACTCTACTGGGTCAATTAGGAGGGGAGAGAGGCCTGTCTATTGAAGGACCAGATACGCATGCTTATACCTAGACATACTCTAAGGGGGTGGTATCGGGTCCTTACACAGGAAATTCTGTCTTTATCTATCAATATGTTTTTATTGAATTTATGAAAATTTAATCCAGTTCAGGACATGAAATGCAGGATAATGTGAACAGGACATGAAGAATAGGATAATGAGAACAGAAATTGAACTCAGGATGGGAACAATATTCGTTGTTACTATATCTAAGACATAGTAGACAGCAATTCTACAATAGTGCAATTTTCCTTGAATAATACAGAACAAAATGTATGTACGCTAAACTACTTGCTAATTTCCATTTTACCACCTGCCGTCTATATCCTGTTCCTCTGCAAATGCTATGTTCACCCTCTGGCTCTATTCTACACTCTCTAACCCACATCTTCAATCTCTCCCTCTCTTCTGGCATCTTCCCCCACTTTATAAAACATGCACTTGTCAGCCCCATACTTAAAAAGCCCTCACTGGACCCATCCAATCCTAACAACCTATGCCCTATCTCCTTGCTCCCCTTTTTATTCAAACTCCTTGAACATCTGGTCTACAACCGATTGAATGACCACCTTGCTGATAATAGCCTCCTTCATGATCCCCTTCAGTATAGATTTCATCTTCAACACTCCACAGAAACTGCTCTCCTAAAACTAACAAACTACTAATGGCAAAAACCAATGGACGCTATTCTGTACGCCTACGCCTGGACCTCTCTGCTGCCTTTGATATGGTTGACCACCCCTCCTCCTCAAAAAACTCCACACCTTTGGTCTCCATGACTGTACTCTTCACTGGTTCTCTTCCTACTTACCCACCTTTAGCATTACTTACAATTCTACTTCCTCCTCTCCTCTTCCTTTCTCTGTTTGGGTCCCTCAAGGTTCTGTTGTTGGACCTCTCCTATTTTTAATCTACACCATCCTTCCTGGGTCAGCTGATACCATCTCTATGCTGATGATACCAAAATCTATTTCTCCACCACTCAGCTCACATCCTCCATCTCTTTCATATCACTAATTTACTAACAGATATATAAGTCTGGATGTCACGCCACTTCCTCAAACTCAGTCTATCCAAAATTGAACTTATAATTTTTCCTCCCCCATGTGCCCCTTCCCCCCAACTACAGTATAAGACCATCCCCGCATGCCAAGGTCCTAGGTGTAGTCCTGAATTCTTTAAGCCCCACGTCCAATCACTGTCTCCATCTTGCCACCTCAACCTCCACATCTCCAAAATACACCCCTTTCTAACCAATGACACAACAAAGCTCTTAATTCACTCCCTGGTAATCGCTCACCTCAGCTACTGCAACTCACTTCTCATTGGCTTACCTCTACATAGTCTATCACCCGTTCAATCCATTTGCAGGTGAATTTCAGGACTCTGACTGGTTAGTTGACACTACTCAGCAAGAGTTGAAAGTGAGGCTCCATAACATCAAACCTTCCTTCCTATCAATGTTCTTCAGGAGCATCAGAAATGAATACAGGCAGGTGGCAAAGTGTTGGTCAGAGATCCAGGCAAGAAGCCAGGTAAAGGGAAGATTGTAGCTGAAGGGCAAGGGTCTACTGTTTATGTATTATTGGAAGGCACAAATGATTAACTTTGTTTTCTACTCAACAGGCTTTTTCTGATTTGATCCATAGGAAGACCAGAGAAAGTGGCCTTATGATAAACTGAATAATGGAAGGCTGCAAGAGCTGTGCTGAGCAAGGCCTTTGATGTGCTGCAAGCCTGGACTTCTTTCAAACTAACTTTGCAAAAGGCAAAAAAACATTTTTGGTGGAGGAACTATGGAAGGGGGTTGCAAAGCGAACAAGTGTTTATCATAAGTTTTGTTAGTACTGAAGTGATTTTATATGTGAAGTCTGAAAAAAATCAAGGGCGGAATGTGTTGCATTTGATGGGTATATGTCTGCATAAATAAATACGTAAATATATATACAGTATATATATTTATAGGTGTTGTGATTTTCTCAGGCTCCTATAAATCTGAGTTGTCAGTTAGATGCTTCCAATGTGTTACAGCAATTCTGTAACCAAGGTAAAAAAAATCTGCAAACAAGATCAACAGTAACTTGACCTTTTGACATATATGACCTATGGCGTGATCAGAGCAGAGCCTGGGATCCTGGTTGCCTACAAAGAGCTTGAAACCACTATAACCTGAGCTAAGTAACTTTTTAGTGTATTCTTATTGTACACAGACCATTATTCATGTTAATTGCATGTTAATTTGCTAAAGAGGATAGGTAATGTGTGTGCATGCGTGTTTTACGTCTTTTATTGTTTTTCTTACAATTGTATTCACAGAATTTTTTTTTAAACAGATTTTTATTGAGCATATTGACATGATACATCTCAACTTCAAGCATTAGATTGGCATACATTACATTAATTGCATCAGATTGTCTCTTCACATGACTAACATCAACATATGCTACTATTAGCTCTCCTTACGATGTCTAAACCATTCAACATCAACCATAGAAACATAGAAACAGATGAATTCCCCCCCTCCCCAGTGTTAATCTGTCTAGAATATTGTGTGTGTTCTCTCATCTATCACAGTACTATTAATTTTCATCTTTGCCACCTTTTAGTCATCCCCGGTGCTCCCCTCCTCCTCCTCTGCTAAAGTGTTTTTGGAGTCAGTCCACTTGAACTATACCTTCCTAATCTTCTTGGGGGCTCCCCTTGCCTCATATGTCATTTTATATAGGAGTACATCTGCATTTATTGTTTTTATCCGCATTCCCAAATTGAGTTGCTCATCATGGATCCATCTTTGGCTAATCAATTTTCGCATTCCGAAGTACAGAAGTCTGAGAAACAATTTGTGTGCACATTAAGCTCTTCTTGGTCAAAGATATCTAACAGAGAGCATATATTCGGAAGGTCAAAGCAGTCAGATATGAACTTGGCAACCTGGGACCATAGTGGCCTTATCTTAGGACAATCCTGTATCATGTGGATGAAAGTTGCTTCATTTCCCTTGCATTTATGACACTCTGCAGTATCCCTTCTATGCATTTTGAACAACCTGGTTGGAGTATCATATACTTGATATAAATATTGAAGCTGTATCATTCCATCTGTGGAGGAAATGACCGCGACAAGTTATGTATCGAGAACCTCCTGCCACAATTCCTCAGTCGGTTCTTGTATAATCACTGTCCATCTGGTTCTAGTCCTAGCAGTCAGGTCAGGACCTCCAAGTCCTATCTCCATATAGTATCTGGATATACGTTTAGTTCTGGGTCAATCAGGACCCTTTCCAAAACCATGTTTTGTACTTTCACTCCCCTCTTTCCAAACTGGGCTGTCGCTGCATGCTGCAGTTGGGCATATCTGGGTTTCCAGGTTCTAGGTATGCCAAACTGCTCCCGTAGTTGTGAAAAAGAGGTCAGCTTACCATCTTGGTATATATGGTGAAGATATTTCACTCTATATTTGGCCCATCTATACTCATGTTCTAGTTTGCAAAACTCTTTTAGGAATTTATTGCACCACAAAGGACAATTAGGTGACATCCATAAAGGGTCATCCATCATTCTCTGTGCACATAACTGAAACACCTTTCCAGGTAGCGCCATTACAGACCCCACCTTCCTCCCCAGTGTTCCCCCTCTGAACAGCATATTCAGTAGTGTCTCCTGGGAAGTGGCCACCGCTGCTTCCAGTAGGGTAGTGGTGTTAGGAACCTGGGGGAAGCATCGCCAATGTAAAAATATCAATTGGGAAGCAAAACAATAGGATCTCATATCTGGCATAGCTAGACCCCCCCCCCCTCCATTGTCACCGGTAGCTTCAGGACTATCAGAGATATTCTGGGGGCCTTGAATCCCCATGAGAATTCCACCACAATAGAATCTATGTGCCTGAATGTTTTCACTGAGACGTACACAGGTGAATTTGAGAGAATTTACAGCAACTTTGGAAGAAAGATCATTTTAAATAGGTGTATGCGACCCATCACTGTCAGTGGCATGTTCCGCCATCTCTGTACTCTCTTCCGAAGTGCCCTTATTACAAGTTTCAAATGGAGGTCCAGGTACCCAGAAAGGGGAAGTTGAACCACCACCCCCAGGTATTTAAATGACTGAGACTGTTGAATAGGGCAATCCACCGGGACCGCCACTGTGTCATCAATAGAAAATAGGGATGATTTGGACCAATTAATACAAAATCCAGAATAGTCTCCAAATTCCTGTATCAATTCAAAAGCCACCTGGATCTTGTAGGTATAGGAGCATGTCATCTGCATAAAGGGAGACTCGTTCCTCAATCCCTCCCACCCTAAATTCGTTCATGTGAGGGTTGTCTCTCAGTTTTGCCGCCATGGGCTCTAAGGCTAGGGCAAATAGAAGAGGGGATAACGGGCATCCCTGTCTGGTCCCCCAGAGGACAGGGAAGGGTTCAGATATATAACCATTTACTCTTACCCTAATTATTGGTTCTGTGTATAACAACTTCACCCATGATATAAATGTAGGCCCAAATGCCATTATCTCCAGAAGACCAAACAGGTAACCCCACTCTACTTAATCAAAGGCTTTCTTGGTGTCCAACGAGGCCACTACTCTTTCCTCAGAATTTTCATGCTCAGTTTGCAGGTTAGCAAAAAACCTCCTGATATTCATTTTCTCACAGTGCCCTTTTATGAAGTCTGTCTGGTCCGGATTACCTAGTTTCAGAATTACTGATTGTAGTCTCCCTGCCAGCACCTTTACTAGAATTTTGGTGTCGACATTCATCAAAGAAATAGGCCTGTAGGATTCACATTCTTTAGGATCTTTTCCCCCTTTATGTAAGACCACTAGGGCCTCTCTCATAGAAGGGGGAAGTCTTCCCTCCAACCTAGCAGCTGTGAACACCCATAGGATTTGGGGTGCTAGTCCACTCCCAAAGGTAGTATACCACTCTGAGGGTAAACCATCGAGGCTGAAGATTTCCTAGGAGCAAAGGAAGATATTGCTCCCTTCACCTCCTTCACAGTGATGTCTGCTTCCAGGGTATTACAGTCCTTGCTTGTTAGCTGAGGCAGGTCAATATTATCCAGATAATTTTTCAAGGTACTACCCCCTGGAGGGGTGCATGACTAAAGTTCTTTATAGAAGTGGGTGAAAGCCTGTAGTATACCCTCGGAATCGCTCACCTCAACCTCACTCTGGTCATATATACTCATTATACAGGTTGGTACATTTTCTGGTTTTACCAAGTACACTAACAGTCTACTATTTTTGTCTCCAAAATCAAAAATGTGTCTATGCTGTGCAAGTCTAAGCTTGGTAGTCTGGTCAGTCAGTACCTCCTTATATGCCTTGGCCCTGTCCTGGAGAGTCCGTAATCCTTCCTTGGTTGGTCGCCTAACGTATTGTGCTTCTGCTAGAGATACGTCCCATTCCCTGTCATGATTTGAGGAGGCTAATTGCTTCTTGTATCCATTTAAATACCCTTCGTAGAGTAGCTTTAAATGCATCCCACTTAAGAAGATCAGATCCAGTGCCCTGGTCTTCCTTCCAGAATAATTGGATAGCCTCTGTACATTTAATTTTAATATATTCTTCCTGCAACCAGTTAGCTTCCATCTGCCAGTGACGGATTCCTTGTCTCTGCCCTAATGTGATATCTAATAACATGGGTGAGTGATCCGAGTGTACTCTGGGTAGGTACCTCTCTTCCCCCACCATTTGCAGACCCTCAGTTTCACCCAACACAGTGTCTATTCTGGACAGAGTCGTATGCATCTCGGAGTAACAAGAGTATTCCCTATTCTCCGAACGCCAAACACGCCATGCATCGCAAAAGCCATTAGCAGACAGCCACCCCACCAGTGGTGCTGGAGCCCCCGGCGGCATGTCCAACGTATATAGTGTCGGATCCGCCACCGCGTTCAGGTCTCCTAATATGAAAATCCTCCCCTCCGCTATCTCATAGACCACGCGTAGCATGTCATTCAGATGAGACAAGGAGAAGGGAGGTGGTACATATAAATTTACAAAAGTCAGAAATCTATTAGGGACTTTTATCACTAAAACAACATATCTACACTTTGTATCAGTTTTAATCGCATGAATGCACATGGGTAAAGATTTTGTCACCAAAGTGGAGACTCCTCTAGCATATGAGGAGTAGCTGGCATGGTATGCCCCCGCAATATGTGTCCTTTTTAGTGAGAGAGTCCTGGAGCCCTGCAGGTGTGTCTCCTGCAACAAGATCAAATGCGGTTTATATTTTTTGAGGTAGTCAAACACCAATGATTGTTTAAATTTAGAATTAAGGCCTTGAACTTCCAAGAGGTTCACAGCCATAGTAATTATAAACAAGAGGTTCCCTCCCCCCCGAAAATGGGGTAAGGTACCTTCCAGGGCTCCACGACTCCCCACCCCCAGTTCTGCAGGGCGACAGTACAGAAGGCAAATGACTTATCTCTTAAACAGTGAGCGAAAGCACACAGAAAACATAATGACAGTTATTCCAGGTTCCCCCCTCCCGTTATCTCTCTCCCCCCACCCCACACCCAACCCCAACTTGCCAGGCACTTCATTCCCCAAACCTCGGCCCAAAAAAGTGGGTATAATGGATATGAGACTTAAATAAGTCGCACAGGCTCCAGCACTGTGAAGAGCAAGTTCAACCGTGTAGAAAAAAAGTTCAACCAAAAGAAAAAAAATCAACAAAGAGAGGAAAAAAGATCTTTGCTCCCCTCTCTCCGCCCTGTTCCTCTCCCCAAAAAAATAGTGAGGAGGATCATCTGCAGATTCCTTGAATGCTGTAGGAAAGTCTGAGCAAGTAAACAGAAAAAACTATCACAATCCATCCATATACCAGCCTAATGTAGCTCTCTGGACTGCCAGGTGGTTGGGGCCACACATCATGGCACTAGTTAGTTCAGCCTGGGATCAAGGAGTTAAATCAAGTAGAAAAAGGGCAGTAAAAATGTGGCCCAGCAATATACAGAGCTTCTCCTTTTACAACAGTCATCCCCCAGGACCCCTGCCATAGATGTATGATGAACTATAGGGGTCTCGGGGAGATCTCTCTTCTCAGTCGCCCCCTAGCATCCAGCCAGTCAGAAGCCTCTGTGGGGGTGGTAAAGATATGCACTTTGCCACTGTCCACAACGTGCAATTTTGCTGGGTACAGCATACTATAGATCAAGTTCAGTTCTCTAAGCCGTTTCTTTATCTGGTAAAAGGAAGCCCTCTGTTTCTGCATTGTAGCTGGAAATTCAGGAAAACGTGATATCCAGTAGTTATTACATTTCAGTTCAGGCCCAGTCCTGGCCCCTTTCAGGATATTCTCTCTGTCTCCGAAGTGCAAAGATCTTTGCTATCATGGATCTGGGGATTGCTCCCTTTGGTGGGGCTCTACCCGGGACTCGGTGTGCCCTTTCTATGGCAAACATATTAGTGAAAATACCAGGGTCCGTATGTACCTTCAGCCACTCCTCCAAGAACTCCTCAGGATGGTTGCCTTCCACCCCCTCAGGGAACCCCACCAGGCTTATGTTGTTCTTTCTCATGCAGTCTTCCATGTAAGCCATTTTGAGAGCGTGTTCAGAGAGGGTTTTTTTAATCACTTGGGTATCTGTGCTTATAGTCAGTAGCCTGTGCCTTTTCTCTAAGCTTCTGCATGTCATGCTTCATAAAGAAGAATTCAACCTTCAGTTCCCTAAAATTATCTATTAGCTTGTTTTGGCACCCCTGTATGGCTGCCATGATTTGTGTGAGGGATGGCTCCTCATCCTCTTCTAGGGCCCTGGCAGCTGTAAGCATGTGGTCATCCCCCCATCCAATGATCTTCCCCTGTGTGTAGTGCGGTCTCTCTGCACTCTGGGACTCACCCGGTCAGGGGTAGCAGGCACCGGTCTTACTGTGTCCTCATGCCTCTGGAGCGGTGGCCATTCCTCCTCTTCCTCCGGCGCTGCGGCGCCATCTTGAGAGCCACAGGCATAACTGGCTAGCCGCTTTCCCGGTGTTTTTGGCCAGGGTGGCCTTTATTTCACCATCCCTTGAGGCTCTCCTGAGGATCCCCCACTCCTGCCCCAGCAGTCCAGGCCAAAATTCGAGCTTTTAGATCACAGGATCTGTGCAGGATCTGGAATCTGCAGAGAGAGCTCCATCCCAGCTGTCCTCACATGCTGCGTGCTGCCTCCCCCCCTAGAACTTTTTGGTTTAGTTAAACATAATAAAATAATACACGGGTTTCTATGCTCCCTTGCTTTTACTGCAAATAACCTTAAAAGTGGGGGGCATACACAGAATAGGAAGAACCAAGAGTACTTGCAGAGGAACTGAGAAGAAGAGGATTGGGGCTGCTATTTGAAAAACCTTTGCATAGAGCAGGTAGGTATTACATGTTTGTTATTAATGATGGGGGCAGAGTGGTGTAGTGGTTAGCACTCTCACCTAGCAGTAAGAAGGGTCGCTGGTTCAAATCCCAACCACGACACTACCTGCCTGGAGTTTGCATGTTCTCCCTGTGCCTGCGTGGGTTTCCTTCGGGTACTCTGGTTTCCTCCCACACTCCAAAGGCATGCAGGTAGGTTAAATTGGCTTCTGTCCAAAAATTGGCCCTAGTATATGAATGGGGACCTTGAATTGTAGGCTCCTTGAGGGTAGGGACCAATGTGAGTGTGCAATGTACAGGGATAGGGACAATTGTAGACACTCACTCAGGTTGAACTGGATGGACTGGTGTCTTTATTCAACCTTACTAACTATGTAACTATGTATTAAAAAAAAAAACTTTACAATTACTTTAAAGTTATTTTTTCCCACATATTACACTATGCACTTCCACTCCATTGTCTATGGTACTCAGTATTTTGTAGCCCAGTCTGAAGCTCTGGCATGAAAAGGCCTCTTTGTCTGTTCAGCAGAGGTGAATTTTACACAGTCATAAGTCAAGGAGGGGACTCTTATTGTAGAGATGTGTACAGCCAGTGTTCAGCCTGTCCTCTACCTAATAGGATGTGGACTGCATGGATTGTGGGGGGTATAGTTTCAACATTTTTCTCTTTCAAAGGGGAATACGAATCTTAAAGCCAGAAAATACCTTATTATCCACTCCATTGATACGGGAGGGGGGGATTGTTCTTTTAAGTAAACAAGATTATATGGAGGAAATGTGTAATACCCTGGGTACTACTCACATGTATATTCAGTTAAACAATAATCCTACTATATGTTTAAAAAAGCACTGACAGAAATAGTACACTGAAGGTTTGAGGAAGGGATACTCAATAAAAAGGAGAAAGGATACTTAGTTACAAGATCTCCCGGAATTCTGATTATATATTACTTACTTAAGGTACACAAATGTTTAACAAAAAGGATAGGATAATTTGTGGACTACTTTTTGCAGCCCTTGGTGGTTGAAACAAGTTCCTATTTTAAAGATGCAAAATAAGTCATTACTGATCTCCAACATCTAGAGATACAAGATGGGGCTTACTTAACGACTGCAGTCATCACATCATTATACATTATTTCACATTCCTCCAAGCTGTGGACTTAAAAAAAAAAAATAATTAAATTTCACAACTACAGAAAATTTATTTTAGATCTCATTGATTTTGCTATGTCCCACAACTATTTTTGGTTAAACCAAAAATTCTATTTACAAATTAAAATGGTGTAGCAATGGGTGCAAAATTTGCACCCAGACTCGCCACCTTATAGCTAAATGGGAACAAAATGTAAGTTATGATTAAATATGGCCACCTTATAGCTAAATGGGAACAAAATGTAAGTTATGATGAAATATACCATAAAAGGTATATTGATGATGATTTTTTTGTCTGGAATGTTGATGTCCCTTCCTTGCAAGAGTTTATTACCTTTCTGAATAATAATGACCACAATATAGAACTAACTCAAAATTTCAGTCAGAAGGAAATTAACTTTCTGGACCTGACACTAATGGTTAGTGAAAATAAAATAGTTACCAAGTCATATTTCAAGAGCACAGACAGGAACAGCTATATTCCTCTCAATAGCTTTTATAACCCTGTTTGGCTACAAAACATCCCTAGAGGACAATTTGTATGAGAAGAAATTGTAGCTCTTTTTTAGATTTTCTTCCTCAGTGTCAGATCCTGACAAGGGAATTGTTGGTTGTCAGTTGTTGAAAGACAGATTCATTCAAAAGGGATAACAGAGTGACGGACGGTGAGACCACTTTCCTGTTTCTACATTGGCAATCAAGCGTATAATTAAACGACTTTGGGGTATTTTGAAACAAGATGAGATTTTAAATACTTTACTTCCTGAGATTCTCCTGAGTGGTGTTTAAAAAAGTTCCCAATTTAAGGGATAAAATTGCTCCCAATGTCATTAACACTCCCACACAACCTACATTTTTCTCTTATCTCATTGGCTTTTATATTTGCATTAGATGTTTAATTTGTTGAGTGAAGGCCAATATAAATAAAAAGATCAGAGAGTTTGCGTCCACAAGTACAGGAAAGAACTATAATCTGGAGACCTTTATATCATGTAATTTTACACATTTGTGCATGTGGAAAACAATATGTTGGGCGGACCACCAGGCATCTTAGAGATCGCTTGAGGGAGCACATCTACAACATTAAACAATGTTCAACAACTACAGTCTTTTTGCACATTTTAGACAATTCCATAATAGGAATCCAAAGGATCACCTTTGTGGTTATAGAAAAACTGCATTCATATTGGTGAGGATGTAATAAAACAAGAGAAGTATTAAAATTAGAGATGCAATAGATTTGTAAGCTCAGATCCTATGCACCTCACTGAGACATAAATAGTTTTATAGATACTAAATAATCTTTGTATTTCCCCAGCTAATTTGACCATACTTGTCTTTATCCCTTTATGTCCCTTCTCTTCTTGTATATAATTATATTAGTTGTGATTCAGAAAGAGTCCCTTACAAGACCTATGGTGTCACATGGGTTTGATACAATTTTTTTTTTAATAATTTTGTTTTTAAGACACTTTCATTCTTTGTGATTTTTTATATACTGTAATTTTTAGGATATGTTTATGAGAATTACATATTTATGCTGTGGGGAGCTGGTCTCTTCACTTTTTTATATATTATACATATGCTTAAGATACTTTTTTGGCATTTGTATATTGTTATCTTCACAATTACTTGGCGTTAGCTCAATTAGTTTTTTGTTTTGGATTCAGTGTATATGGATGTGGGGTGTTATTTCCTAGGTTGCCAATTTGTCTGCAGGTAGTTTTGCGGTGTCCCCATCCAATATAGATCCAAAATAGATCCTCTGTAAACCTACAACATGGCCGCTGGGCTATTTGCGGGGCTACGACAATATGACAGCCCCGCTATTTCGAGCAGAACTGTAGTATAGTAACTTCTGGGACTCCTTAAGCAGTTCCGGACCAGCCGCCGCAGTTTTACTGTGGCAGGTTGGTCCGGCTGTGGGAAATCACATCAGTATACGTGATGCACGCAGCCGACTGTGACGATCGGATTTCTGCAGGTGTAGGTATCATCTTGGTGTCATTCTTTTTAGCCAGTGGTCAGCTTTAATATAAAAGACATCCTAGGGGCTAATTAGACTTTAGACTGCTTTTCTAAGCAGTGGGAGTGAACGTCCCCCCTCCCACCATCTTCTATCGTTTTCTCAGGCTCTCCTGTCCCAACAGGGAACCCGAGAATGCAGCCGGAGGTTCAGCCAGCTGACCATAGAGCTGATCAGAGACCAGAATGGCTTCAATCAACTCTAAGGCCTAACAAACAGGCATCTATGAGCATTTCATGACTTAGGTTTCGCCGGATATAAACAGCACCATTGGGAAATTGGCAAAGCATTTTATCACACCAATCTTGGTGTTTTTCAGATGCTTTGGTGGCAGAGGAGAGTTCTAGGGTCTAATAGACCCAATTTTTTTCCAAAAAAGAGTATCTGTCACTACCTTAGCAGTTTATAAATATATTAAAAAAAAAGCAAAATAAATAATAATAAAAAATAAACCCTACAGAGAACCGCCGCACACACCACGACTGAGCCCAGCACTACCTCACCTCACACCCCAACTGAACACCTTGCCAACCACAGCAACTGACCTAGTGCACTGATCAGTGGCTGTGGTTGGCACGGTGTTTGGTTGTGGTCTGAGGTGAGGTAGTGCTGGGCTCAGTCGTGGTGTGTGCGGCGGTTCTCTGTAGTCTCCATACTATGTCCTCCAGTCAGAGCTCTCCATGTCCGGGCTGTGTGTGAGGAGGATGTCCTCTTCCCTCCGGTCCCTGTATCAGTCCAGCTCTGCTTTGTGTATATTTATAAACTCCTAACAGATTGCTGCTGTCTGAGGGTTCAGGCCCCTAAAGGTGTTTGTTCTGGATTTGAAAGACAGCAGTGAGGACCTCAATTGTAAACGCCAGCCAAAACTTGTTTTCTAAGATGGTGGATGAAGAGGGACTCCGGCGTGCTCACAGCCACTGAAGCAGAGTAAATGCTGTTTGTGGGATGTAGACGAGCACTGAGCGGGGGAAAGATCGCTGCATACCTGAGGAGAGGACAATCCTCACCATGGAATCGGAAGGAAATATCCTCCAGTGTGGAGGGTCTATCCTATACATGTCCATTTGATCTCTAGATCTGGTAAGCGGCCACCTGGTCACACTATTTACTGCTTTGGCTGTTATTCCCTGGATTATGTGTGGTGCTTTCATCTGAAGAGGGAAAGAGAACTTTTGCTACTTTGTTATTACTGGCTACCTTTTGCTATATCAGAAAGGGTTCTTTTAAGCTGGAAATCCTTCCGACTCTTTGTGTCAATTATATTGACCTTTAGTCACTGAGATTGATCTATCCGTATTATGGACACTTTGGTAGTGTATAATAGATTCATTTAGATTAATTTATATATTTATTCAATTCATACTTCGTTTATTTAGAGATATATTCATTTAATTTAATGTGTCTCACATTTGGCTATTTAGTCACAGATTTATTTGTTCACTCATGGAAATTTGTATTCTGATTGCTCACTTGTTTATTTAATTAATTAATTCATTAAGGTTGCACAATTGAAGTTTTCTCATGCAAATACAGTGTGAAAAAAAATTGCAACACCTGCCATTTGAATCTGTAGGGTCTTTGTTTTAAAATAAATATAATGTTTTGGGGTTCAAGGTAATTTTCTTGCAAAAAAAAGATTTTTTTTTTTCATGTAAACAAAAAGTGTGAGAACGGGTTTTGTCTTCAAGTGGTTAGAAGAGTGGGTGATGTGTGACATAAGCTTCTAAATGTGGTGCATAAATAGCCAGGACAGTTCAAACTTCCCCCTCCAATTTACCCCTTTTTGGAAAGTAGACACCCCAAGCTATTTGCTGATAAGCATGTTGAGTCCATGGAATATTTTATATTTTGTCACAAGTTTTTGGAAAATTACACTTTGTTTTGCACCGAGGTCACTAAATTATATATTGTTCAAACATGGCATGTAACGGAAACCTGCGTTACATCAGAGGGGGCAGGGTCACCCATACGTCATTGGGGAAGCCCGGCTTCCCCATTCGCGTCAGAGGGGGGGCGGGGTCAGGTCACGGGTGAAAGAAGAAGACGTCAGGCTGCCTTGATCCCGCAGTGTCTCCTCTGTGGAGACAGAAGATGGATGGATTCGCTGCTCTGGATCAGATCAGCCAATCGCTGGAGCGATGATCATCCGTCACTGGATAGCAAGAGTGGATTACCACCGCTGGAATCTTTTTTTATTTTTAATAAAGGACTTTTTCAAAAGTGTGTTTGTCTTATTTAACTATTTTTTACACTTTCTTTGTGAAATTGTAGGGGTACTTTTGTACCCCCTTACCATTTAAAACAGGGGGGGGATCTTGAGGTCCCCTTGTTAAAGGGGGCTTCCGGATTCTGATTAGCCCCCCGCCCGCAGACCCCCACAACCACCAGCCAGGGTTGTGGGGATGAGGCCCTTATCCCCATCAACATGGGGACATGGTGCTTTGGGGGGGACCCCAAAGCATCCTCCCAATGTTGAAGGCATGTGGCCTGGTATGGTTCAGGAGGGGGAGGGGGCCACTCTCTCGCCCCCCCCTTTTTTTCAGGTTGCATGCTCGGATAAAGGGTCTGGTATGGATATTTAGGGGGAATTTAAGGGATAAAATTGCTCCCAATGTCATTAACACTCCCACACAACCTACATTTTTCTCTTATCTCATTGGCTTTTATATTTGCATTAGATGTTTAATTTGTTGAGTGAAGGCCAATATAAATAAAAAGATCAGAGAGTTTGAGTCCACAAGTACAGGAAAGCACTATAATCTGGAGACCTTTATATCATGTAATTTTACACATTTGTGCATGTGGAAAACAATATGTTGGGCGGACCACCAGGCATCTTAGAGATCGCTTGAGGGAGCACATCTACAACATTAAACAATGTTCAACAACTACAGTCTTTTTGCACATTTTAGACAATTCCATAATAGGAATCCAAAGGATCACCTTTGTGGTTATAGAAAAACTGCATTCATATTGGTGAGGATGTAATAAAACAAGAGAAGTATTAAAATTAGAGATGCAATAGATTTGTAAGCTCAGATCCTATGCACCTCACTGAGACATAAATAGTTTTATAGATACTAAATAATCTTTGTATTTCCCCAGCTAATTTGACCATACTTGTCTTTATCCCTTTATGTCCCTTCTCTTCTTGTATATAATTATATTAGTTGTGATTCAGAAAGAGTCCCTTACAAGACCTATGGTGTCACATGGGTTTGATACAATTTTTTTTTTAATAATTTTGTTTTTAAGACACTTTCATTCTTTGTGATTTTTTATATACTGTAATTTTTAGGATATGTTTATGAGAATTACATATTTATGCTGTGGGGAGCTGGTCTCTTCACTTTTTTATATATTATACATATGCTTAAGATACTTTTTTGGCATTTGTATATTGTTATCTTCACAATTACTTGGCGTTAGCTCAATTAGTTTTTTGTTTTGGATTCAGTGTATATGGCTGTGGGGTGTTATTTCCTAGGTTGCCAATTTGTCTGCAGGTAGTTTTGCGGTGTCCCCATCCAATATAGATCCAAAATAGATCCTCTGTAAACCTACAACATGGCCGCTGGGCTATTTGCGGGGCTACGACAATATGACAGCCCCGCTATTTCGAGCAGAACTGTAGTATAGTAACTTCTGGGACTCCTTAAGCAGTTCCGGACCAGCCGCTGCAGTTTTACTGTGGCAGGTTGGTCCGGCTGTGGGAAATCACATCAGTATACGTGATGCACGCAGCCGACTGTGACGATCGGATTTCTGCAGGTGTAGGTATCATCTTGGTGTCATTCATTTTAGCCAGTGGTCAGCTTTCATATAAAAGACATCCTAAGGGCTAATTAGCCTTTAGACTGCTTTTCTAAGCAGTGGGAGTGAACGTCCCCCCTCCCACCGTCTTCTATGGTTTTCTCAGGCTCTCCTGTCCCAACAGGGAACCCGAGAATGCAGCCGGAGGTTCAGCCAGCTGACCATAGAGCTGATCAGAGATGTATTAGAAAGCCTGAAGCCAGTGATTGGTTTTCGGGGTCCTGTACGCAGTTAGACTGCCAAAAAGTTCCACACATGTGGTATCCCCGTACTCAGGAGAAGCAGCAGAATGTATTTTGCTATGTTTGAACAATATATCATTTAGTGACAACATTGCGTAAAAAAAAAAAAAAAATTGTAATATTCCCGAAACTTGTGGCAAAATATAAAATATTTAATGGACTCAACATGCCTCTTAGCAAATAGCTTGAAGTGTTTTCTTTCCAAAATTGGGTCATTTGGGGGGGAATTTGTGCTATCTTGTCATTTCATGGCCTCCAAAACTGTGATAGGTAGTGAGGAAGTGAAATCACCATGTTACGCCCTGAAGGCAGTGAATCGTTTTTGGGATCCTGTACACAGCTAGGCTCCAAAAAAGTCTCACACATGTGGTATCCCTATACTCAGGAGAAGCAGCATAATGTATTTCGGGGTGTAATTTCACATATTCCCATGGCATGTTTGATCAATAGATCATTTAGTGACAACTTTGAGCAAAAAAAACAAAAAAAAACTAATTTCCCCGCAAATTCTGGCAAAATATAAAATATTCTATGGACTCAACATGCCTCTCATAACATTGCTTGGGGTGTCTACTTTTCAAAATGGGGTCATTTGGGGGGGGTTTGTGGTAGTGAGGAGTGAAAAAAATTGATACCCTTAGAAATCCTGAAGACGGTGATCGGTTTTGGGGTCCTGTATGCGGCTAGGCTCCCAAAAACTTTCACCGTGCCACGTGTGAGCAATATATCACCTATTATAACTCTGTAATTTTTTATTTAATTTTTTTGTCATTTTTCAATCACTTGTGACAAAAAAATAAAATATTCAATGGGCTCAACATGCTTCTCAGCAATTTCCTTGGGGTATCTACTTTTCAAAATAGGGTCATTGGGGGGGGGGAGGGTTGTACTGCCCTGCCATTTTAGCACCTCAAGAAATGAGATAGGCAGTTATAAACTAAAAGCTGTGTCAATTTCAGAAAATGTACCCTAGTTTGTAGACACTATAACTTTTGCGCAAACCAATAAATATATGCTTATTGACATTTTTTTCCAAAGACGTGTGGTTAAATACGTTTTGCAAACATATATACAGTTCCTATTAGCGCTACAAACTATTAGTCATTTGCATTGGCATGTACAACCTGAAAAATATAAAGTAAACTAAGTTCCAGTGCGGCTACCAACAACTGGAAAAATGGATATCAGGATACAGAAAGCAAAAAGCAGCGCACAATGGAAATCACATGAAAACGTATTAGTCTTTAGATAAGTAACATGATGAATTTATTGCACTAAGAGTCAAATACAAAAAGTTGCAGCAACAGTCAATAGTAGTATAGATACTTGTAGATGGTTGCAGAACAGTCATATAGCTAAATAAGATACTGGTATAAATAATAAACGATACCACTGCTGAGTTCGGATGAGAGGGGGTTAACATCAACTAATCAGCTTCAGGCTGGACCGTGGAGAGGGCTGTCACAACTCTAAATAGATGGTATGAAAATCCCAGTATGACAGGGGGGGGGGGATGGTATCTCAAATCTTGTAGCTGCCAGATAAAAGCACTCAGCCTACAGATAAGGAGGATCCTCAGATGGGCAGAGCAAGCCCTACCGTGGGACGTGGAATGACGCTCCTATGAGGATGCTGTGTAGCTGAACTAAGCTGTGCGAAGGCTAGACAGAGACAACCGCAAGGGGGAAGGAAGCCAAAAGAGCGAGCAGGCAGACTAAGAGCCGGACGCACTGGGTGACATCAGCGTTACCACGGAAACAAAGGGAAGCCGCAACCAACGGGAACTCATCAGTAATCAACAGTGGAACATGGTAGGCTCAGGGGAAGCCGTGACTACATGTTTCACGCTTCAGTGCTTTATCAAAGTCACAGGATGGACGGCAACACCCTTCATTTAAGCACATTGACAGGGAAGAGGAGGGGCGGGCAGGATACAATCAAGACCTGATGTTAACCCCTCACTCAACCTATTGCATATATATAAGAAATCAATTGAAAAAGAATGTGCAGACTGCCTCAATACATAAATACATAAAAAATAGACAAAAATTGAAAAACACGCATATAGGCACATACACCTAAAACCAAGAACAATCAAAATAGTAATAGTGATGGCTACCGATAGGTTATAAAAATCTATAAAAAAGGAAAATTATATATAAAAATACACATTAGATGAATGGTGCAAAAGCATGAATTAAAAAATCGATTATACTACATTTATCTTGTTTAAAATAAAATTAAATTAATTAAGAAAAAAAAATAATAATAATAATCTTGTTTTAAATATAAATGACAAAATAGATGGATGGACCCAGGGTAAAGATCAAAAAATAACAGACCTAAAAAGCGTCATCATGTGACAACATCATGTGACGTCTACTCATAGTATGTACTATACTTATATATGGTAAGGATGGTATAAAGAAAACATTTTATTTTATATAAATGTGTAAATTTTGCGTGCACTTGGCACAGAACATGGCATAAATGCATTATATTCACATGTGAGGGTGCCCCAAAAATGTCAGTGAACAATTGTATACCCATTATGCTAACAATGAATTAAGAATAAACATAAATTCAAATTAAACATGTGCTTGACAAATGTCACCTGTACAATCAGATGATACTAGTTCTTCGTTCAAGCCCTCAGGCAAGAGTGAACCCAACTGAAAGATCCAAAACGTTTCTCTCCTGCAAAGGAGAGAAAACCTCTCGTTGTCAGTAAGTGTCCCCTTGGGGATAGCCTCAATTGCCAGGTCCTTCAAGCATCTAAAATCTTTATTGTGTGCTTGGAGGAAGTGGCACGGGACACTATGTTTAACACAGCCCTTTTTAATAAGTATGCGGTGCTCACCCACCCTAATGGTGGGTCTTGTAGCAAAGTGCATTATAAATAAAATCTATTATTATTATTATTATTATTAATAATGTGAAGGGTACATATCTTGCGACTGACATACAAAAGTTTACATGGGCACCGCAGAACATAACCGTCAAATTCGGTCGAATAGGTAATAAATTGTTTTATCTGGAAAGAAATTCCTTTCCTAGTAATGATTTCTGGACGTCCATGGGTAATTGATTGACAAGTTAAGCACCCTTTTTTACGGCACTGAAAAATGCCAATCCTATTATCGAAAAAAGATCTGATATCAAGGGGAGGTCTTTTATTTGGATTTTGCAGTTTACTTGGAGCAATAATATTCCTTATAGTACTTTAAGTATAGTAATTTGTGGTTAGAAGTGAGCAAAGGGGCCAAATATATGTCTAGTCTAAGAATATTAAAATGTTTATGAATAATTTTAGAAATGGCCCTGTATTTAGTGTTAAAAGTAGATACAAATCTGGCTGAATTTTCATTATCTTTAATTGTATTGTCTTTAGTCTTAGATTGTTTGTTCATATTAGAGAGAAAGGCATCCAAGATCAAATCTCGAGGATATCCCTTCTATGCAAACTTCTTCTGTATGTGGTTGCCCTGGGCCATATAGTCTTCCAGCTTCGTACAGTTTCTTCGTAATCTATGAAACTGACCTTTCGGGATATTATTCTTCCAAGACGGATGGTGGCAGCTTTCATAATGTACGTACGAATTACCACTTGTAGGTTTAGTATGATTGCTGGTAGTGGTGTTTTCTTAGTCATGAGAAAGAACTAAGTCTAGAAAAACTAATTCTACAGGGTCCAACACGTGCGTAAACGATAATCCTAACAAATTGTTATTGCAATATTCAACAAAAGAAGAGAACACATTTGGGCCACCACTCCGAATGAGCAAGGCATCATCATTGTAGCGCCCATAATAGACAATGTGCTCAAGGAAAGGATTGTTGGCCCAGATGTCCATCTCCCCTAAGTATCCCATAGTAAGGTTAGCGTATGCAAGGGCAAAATTAGCCCCCATCGCGGTACCCTTCTGTTGAAGGTAAAATTAATCCAAGAAAGTAAAATAATTATGTTTTTAAGCAAAAATCTATACTTTTAAGTAAAAATTCAGATTGCATAGAATTCATTGTGCCATTTTTATTAAGGAAATATTGCACACCCGAGATGTCCACCTCATGGGGTATGGACGTGTATAGTGAGGCAACATCCAGAGAGGCCCACAAATATCCATCCTGCCAAGAGTCATTTTGTAAAGTATCGATTACATGGCTAGAGTCTCTAATGTATAAAGACAATTGACAGACTATGGGTTGCAGTAAGTGATCTATATACACTGACAGTCCACAATATTGTTTATTATTTATTTATTATGTTGTGCAACCATCTACAAGTATCTATACTACTATTGACTGTTGCTGAAACTTTTTATATTTGACTCTAAGCCCTTGTACACACGGTCGGAAATTCTGACAACCAAATCCGTCAGATTTTGTCAGTCGGATTTTTTTGCGACGGATCTTGTCCGAAACTGTTGCATACACACGGTCGGACAAAGTTGGCGGAAAATCCGATCTTTCAGAACATGATGAAGTAATTTCGTTACGATGGGACTACGTTCAGGCTAGTAGCCAATAGCTTTGATGTAGGAATTTGATCTGAGCGTGCGTGGCACTTTGTCCGATCGGAATTCTCTACACATGATCAGAGTATGTCCGATCGGAGCAGTTTGTCGGAAAATATTTCCGGCAAGTTGGAAAATTTGGTCTGACGGAAATTCCGACGGAAACAGTCCGATGCATACCAGACACAGTCGGAATATCCGACAAAACGCTCCGATCGGACACATTCCAACGGAATCCCCGACCGTGTGTACAAGGGCTTAGTGCAATAAATTAATCATGTTACTTATATAAAGACTAATAAGTTTTCATGTGATTTCCATCATGCGCTGCTTTTTGTTTTCTGTATCGAATACATTTTGGCCTAAATGTATGACAAAAATTGAGTATATTACATTTTTTCACAACAAAAAGTAGAAAATATCATTCTTTTTCAAAATTTATATCGCAAAAAAAATAAATCACAGAGGCAATCAAATATCATCAAAAGAAAGCTCTATTTGTGGGAAAAAAGTATGCAAATTTTGTTTGGGTACAACATTGCATGACCGTGCAATTACCAGCTAAAGCAGCACAGTGTCAAATTGTAAAAAGTCCTCCGTTCATTGAGCTGCCAAATAGTCAGAGGCTGAAGTGCATAAGGATGGCACATCCGGTGACATAAATTAGTAGCTAACCACACAAATCTGTATGGAGACTACAGTATGTGCATGCCGTCAGTATCACATGACCTCTTGATAATGTCCCATTTAACGAAAAAGCATCAGGGCGGAGAATTTGGTGTTGATGTCACGCTGCTGTTCGATTCTGGTTCAACAGCAGCTTTCAGATGTGGGTGTTTCTATTTACTGTCTTACATCTGTTGTATATATGCTTTTAAACATTAAAAGTACTACACAATTGGAATCTGCTTTTAGCTCCTGGTGGCTTTATTTATTCAGAGTGGAAGACTTTAAAGGAGAAGTCCTGGGAATCCTTATGCTCTAATGATCTGTGTTTAAGCAACATGCTGATTTAGACGTTTATGCTGCTATAGTGGCAGCCACTCATTTTGGTGCATTTGCATTTAATACATGGGTGATGGCAGATCACTGAATCACTTTTGAGAAGAATTGTGATACCAACACTGGTGTTTTCATTTTGCACTTACCCTCACTTTGGACTTTTTTATTTGAATAACATTTTGTTACTTTTGACTTTAATGCAATATTTACATATGTGTGTTTTTGTTTGATGTTTTTTAAGATACTGTACTTTTACTTTGCACATTACTATAAGCTTACCTATAGATAAAAATCATACATGGGAGTTTACTCCCACTTTAATTAATAATGGCACCCCAAACGCAGAAGCAAACACACATTTTGCCACATGCAAAAATGCCCCAAACATGGCAAAATGCGCAATAACAAATGTGCAAACCACAATACATCAAAATATTCCAGGAGCTACTTTGCTGTGTTTGTTGCACGTAGAACAGCCTATTGAAAACGCACCAAAAAACAAGCACTTCCACTACACTAGGTGTGACTGATGCCTGAAAATAATATTGGTATGTTTACACAAGAACAACGACAGCTAATGCCGCGTACACACGACCAGACTTTGAGGGACTAGGTCCGACGGTTTTTCCGACGGACTTTTGGCGGAGTTCCGACAGACTTTCCGAATGAACGGACTTGGTCACACACAATCACACCAAAGTCTGACGGATTCGAACGTGATGACGTAGGACCGGACTAGATTAAGGAAGTTCATAGCCAGTAGCCAATAGCTGCCCTAGCATCGTTTTTTGTCCGTCGGGCTAGCATACACACGAACGGATTTCTTGGTCTGACGGAGTTCCGGTGGGAAGATTTAAAACATGTTCTATTTCTAAAGTCCGCCAGATTTTTGGCAAGCAAAGATGGAGCCCACACACGATCGAATTGTCCGACGGACTCGTTCTGTCGGACCTTTGCTGTCAAAAAGTCCGGTCGTGTGTATGTGGCATTAGTGTTTCTGCCCACTCCCTTCCCGGTACTTTTAAAAGGCTGGTCATACACTATGTAATCTGATTGTACAATCTCTGTACAATTTCCTTTAGATTTAACAACACAATGTAATAGGAGGACCCACTTAAACAATCCATTCAATCTGTATCAAATCAGACAGCCCTGTGCACTACATAGCTGATGGTAGATCTAAGTGAGATTGTACAATCAGATTATACAGTGTATGGCCACCTTAAAGGAAGAAGTACAAAAATGGGTGGAAATAAAAAAAAGAGGTGGAATAGTGATGACGGAGGTGTGGTCCAGAGAGGTAAACACAAACCTATTCTGTTATTAAGCTCAGTGCATGATGGAATATGAAGTTTCATGGATGGTCGCATGATGCTACAAAAAGTGATGAGCTCAGATGCATTTAATAAAATTTTTAAAGAAAGGTGCAGATTTAAAGCTGCCGTGGACTAGATAAGTGAGAGATATTGAGATGGTTTGGGCAGAAAAAGACAATAGAAAAGATGTTTCATTATTGTGAAAAGTGAAATTCTGCCTGAAAAGGTGAAGTCAGCCTTTAACGTAGCGAATGTGTGAATACTAGTTGACAGGCTAAACTGCCTAAAGCTGAACTCCAAGTTTACATTTGCTTTAAACAGTTCATTTTGGCAAAGCTGGTCCAAACAAACTATTTCTCTTGCTGCCCTGTGAGTGCTGTATAAACTGTATGTAGCATCAGCTTCATATAATATACAGTGTCTTGTATTTTTACCAAAGAATACAAGTCTTCCTCTGATTGGCCCAAGTGAAGACCATGAAAACATCTGCCCACTTCTGCACTTCGACCAATCAAAGGAAGCTATGTATTCATTGATAAAAATACAAGGCTTTCTGTGAATGGCTGAGAAGGTGCTAAGACACATAAACTCAGCGCTCTTCCTGCTATGGGCTCAGTCTCAGTCCAATGAGATCAGTATGTGTATGGGGCTCAATGTTGTCAACTGTCAGTATTTTTACTGGCAGCCAGCAAAAAACAGGTATGTTTCTTCTGCCAGTAAATGGCAGTGTCAGAAAAAGGTTGTCAGTAAAAAATAAGCCTGTATGTGACGCTCGGCTCAGAACTGCTCATGAGCAGTTCTGGTCCGCAAACCAGGCCAAAACCATCCAAGCGCTGGCTACAGTGTGTTAGGGTGGCACTGGCATGGGGTGGGTCGGGTGGAGGTAGTGCCTGAGTGTGTCGTGTGATGTCATGGTGCAAGGGAGCTGAGCGGAGGGGCCAGAGCCTCGTGTGTGGATCTGCGGGACAGAAGCATGGCAAGCTGTGAGCAGGACTGTCAGTGTTGTTTGGACTGGTTACATATCTCCACACATGCCGGAGTGAGAGCAATAATTCTAGCACAAGACTTCCTCTGTAACACTAAACTGATGACTTATCAGGGCCATTTGAAGTGTTGCCTATAGAAAATTTAGGGTACTGAAGTTTTACGCCATTTCACGGGCACACACAGATTTAGGCCTGACATGTTGGGTGTTTATTTACTTGGTGCAACCAAGTCTTTTCTATATTTGCCAAAATATTGGCTAGTTTATCTTATCTTTGTTTGTTAGCCGTCAAATTCACTTTAGTGTGTTTTTTACAAAAGTTTGGGTTTCTTAGACCTTTGCGGTAATATTGTGTAACATAAAAAATTGGAACTACCACTATTTTATTCTCTAGGGTCTCTGCTTTCAGAAAATAAATAACGTTTGGGGTTTTATGTAATCTTCAAGCTTAAAATAATTTTTTTAACATGTTGGCTCTGGCAGCAAAAGGGTTAGCTCAACAGAAGGCACAGAGATAATATGGAAATAAATATTGTACTAACAATCTCCATTTTCATCCACTTACCTCCACTTTCCTGTAACAGTTTTGCAGGGAGTCAGAATATGATAGTGCAGTCCAAAAGACATCAGAATTTCCTTACGAAATATGAGCTGTGGATACACCTGTGGGTACACCTGTTGGCATTACCAGGCTCAACAAAAAATTTAAATAAAACTCACACTGCATGCATTAAAAGAATATATTATGTATTATTAATTACATTGATGCAGTAATTTGGGCCATTTATATCTGCCTAGAGTTCAGCTTTAAAACACAAAACAAACCTGCATTTAGGCACAAGGAAAACAGTAGCACTCAACAGATTGCCAAGCTTAATCAGAGCACAGTCAAATCAATTTCTATGTACTTGAAAGACAAAGACCTGCCGGAGATGTGAACCAAAGCCAAGGCACACTGGATGGAGCTGGCATAAGAAGGGGAGTACTGTCATTAACTATGGAGCCACCCAAAGTGCAGACTGGAACACTAAAAGATGACCTGATCATTGCTGCTCTTCTCCAAACAGCTGGTTAATCAAAACGTGAACATTAAGGAAAGCATGCTGTTCTTTACACTGCTGGTTTCTGCATGATGACATAGCCAAGCTCTTTATTACATGGACATAAAACTGTCAGAAGAAATGCCCAAAGCATCAGGGATAAAGTGACCTTGATGATTACCTAAAGGGAAATATTTCATCTCTTCTTATTTTATCTGTTCTCCTAATCATTCATTTTTCACCCAGACTTTCTTTTACATATTTTTTAGTGAATGGTTTATTTTTAGCCACATCAGTCACTTTCATGTAGCCAGAGGGTCCAGAATAGCTATACTTTGAGTTAATATCCATAGAATTCCATGGAGAGGGGCACACAAAGCCAGATCATATTACAGATTTTGAATCACCCGTATAAGTTCCATTCATTCTGCTATCACTTGACCGGGAAGAGATGATGGACTTTAAACTGAAAGGCATAATAATGTGGTCCCAATATAAATACTGTAATCCTGTTACAAAACTATTGCAGCCTTTCTACTAAAACTTCAGCAGTTACGGTGCCTTGAAAAGGTATTCATACCCCTTGAAATTTTCCACATTTTGTCATGTTAATACTAAAAATGCAAATGTATTTTGATGTGATTTTATATGATAGACCAACACAAAGTGGCACATAATTGTGAAGTGGAGGAAATGATAAATGGTTTTCAATTTATTTTTATTTTTTTATTTTTTTAAATATCTGAAATTGTGACATGCGGGGTGCATGCGCTGACTCTGACAGAACGGTCATGCACTGTTAGAGCTCCGCTCTGTGTGAGGAGAAAAGCTGTCACACACTTCAAACCCGCCGGACCCAAGCACACCGATATACACCGGCTAACTCCCAGGACCCGGAGGCATCGTTTGAACTGAAAATGATGGTGCTGGGAGGCACCCGCACCAAAATAAAAGCACCTCCATTAAGGAACCACAAGCAGGTGGCGGTGGCTAAAATGGCACCATTATCTTAATTCCTCCAACGCCTCAGCATGCTCATACAAGCAAAAACGTATACCGCCAGACTCCCCAGGTGAGTCAGACTCGGAATTAAGCTTCACACAGAGTTCTTCACAAGACTCTCCTGCTCCCCCAGCTTTATTAAGGCAATTTGAAAAAATGCTTCATAAAGCTCTGAGGCAAACATCTGAGCATATTACAAACAGCCTCACAAAAGAAATAAGGGAGCTAGGGAACCATACAGAGGTTCTAGAGCTCAGAGTGGATGAGATAGAGAATTCTGCAAAAGATTACATGGCTGAATTGGAAAATTTAACCTTACAATCTACATTGAAAGATTATGAAAATACAGCCAGAAGCTCCAACCTTCACATTAGAGACATACCAGAGTCAATAGTTGATTTACAATCTAATAGAACAGCCTTATTTCAGGAACTCCAGTCTGCTTTACCAATTGAATGATTGAACGATTAGAAATGGATAGAATTCATCGCATCCTTATGCCAAAAAAGACAGAGGGCCCACCACATGATATAATTGCAAAATTACATTTTTACCATACAAAAGAACAATTACTTGCAGGAGCTAGGGAAAAAAAAATATTTATTTTTTCAGGGATACAAATACCAATTGTTTGCTGATCTTTCTCAACTCAGCATAACCAACTGTTGTGCAATGAAACCCCAGCTTTTGGCATTACAAAATCATCACATCATCTACCATTGGGGGGTTCCATTCTCCATTCGCTTGTAGATCATCAGAAGAATTACAGCAAACACTGCTAGATCTGCATCTAGTGGAAGCCACTCCCAACACCAGTACCTCAAGCAGAAGATCAGCATCATCCTCTCCAAGAAACCCTACAAAATCCTCAGAGAATAAAGGACAAAACCTTCACTTACATAAAAGAAGCCACTTTGACTCCCCCCTCACACCATGGACTGAAGATAAAGAAGAAGCCATGATCTAACAATACATAAATCATAGATACTCTCTTCCACACTTAGATGCTAAAAGACCTATATCTGTTTAAACTATACAAATTATATAATTACTTCAATCAATTATAATATGTTTTCTTCCCCTTCTCCCCCCCATAACCCACTCATTATTACTTTGTATAGCCAATACTCAGGCTTTGCCCTCGAATCCTAGACTAATAGCCTAATTTAAAACTATAATACTAGTCACATAGCTTTTCATTGTTCAAAATGTATATAAAAGTCTTACTCAGAATATTTGATCTCTATATAGTCACAAACTGAATACCTATGCTCAAATTCCAGATTTATATATTTGAAAAGTTATATTAGGATTATCATGGGATAAATAGCACAGTCTCATCTGGTTAATTGTAACTAGAAATCATATATGACATATTATTGCTCATTTATTAATATACCATCAAAGGGTTACTTATTCGAGAAGGTCATTGCTTTTCTAGACAAATAATACTTCCTTGCCCTTTCCCCTACCTTACCCCCTCCACTTACTCTTTTACTTCCCCCATATAGTTGGCTACAGTCCCTCCCCTCAGTCCTCTTTAGTCCAAATGGACCTGGGGGGGGGGGGGGTGGTTTCACATAAGCCTAAATTATTTTATTTTTCTCTTTTTTTTTTAAAGTGTTTTAGGAGTACCATTATTACATATAACAAAGAAGAACTGTTGCAGCTTTTCATCGCTCTACCCCATTCACCCTTCAGTCAGAAATTAAGGACCCCGAGGGATGTTATCTAATTCTCACTGGTCATATCATGGACACAGCGGTTACGGTAGTCTCATATTATGCTCCGAAACAAACAACCAATACCCTTCTTATCACAACTATTACAAGTAGTATATGCCCATAAGATGGGAACAGTTATCATAGGTGGTGACTCTAACCAGGACCTCCTCCCGTTTCTTGATAAGTCATCCTTTAGTTGATTTGAAATTACATTGACCATGCTATACCTCGCTGTGACTCTTGGATTAACCTGATGGACCCCTCTCTGCTCTTCACTTTCCTTCTTTCTATTCTTTCTTTCAATATCTTTCTAAAGAATAAATAAAGCTGTTCTTTGAAGCCCTCGGAGGTTTGTTAGAGGACATTAGTGAACAAACAGCATCATGAAGGCCAAGGAACACACCAGAAGGGTCAAGGATAAAGTTGTGGAGAAGTTTAAAGTAGTGTTAGGTTATAAAAAAAATTCCCAAGCTTTGAACATCTCACAGAGCACTGTTCAATCCATCATCTGAAAATAGAAAAAGTATGGCACAGCTGAAAACCTAGCCACCTAAACTGAAGGAGAGCATTAATCAGAGAAGCAGCCAAGAGGCCCATGGTAACTCTGGAGAAGCTGCAGAGATCCACATCTCAGGTGGGAAGCATGGTGGTGTGAACATCATGCTATGGGGATGCTTTTCTTCAGCAGGGACAGGGAAGCTGGTCAGTGTTGATGGGACAATGGATGGAGCCAAATACAGGGCAATCTTAGAAGAAAACCTGTCAAAGACTGCAAAAGACTTGGGACAGAGGTTCACCTTCCAGCAGGACAACAAACCTAAACATACAACCAGAGCTACAATGGAATGGTTTAGATCAAAGCATATTTATGTGTTAGAATGGCCCTGAGGGGATAAAATAATTATAATGGGAGTATGAATTGTTTACCCCTAATTAAAAAGAAATAAATTCATATATAAATAAAAAAGAAAATAAAAAAGGAAAAAAAGATAAGCTACAATGATGTGAAGACTAAAAATAAGAGACAGTGAAGAACGTAAAGTTGATTTAAAGCGGAGGTCCACCCTAAAAATGGACCTTCCGCTCATCGGAATCCTCCCCCCCTCCGGCGCCACAATTGGCACCTTTCAGGGGGGAGGGGGGTGCAGTTACCTGGATAATCCAGGTAACTGCACCCACTTCCGGGATAGCTCTCTGCGGAAAGGGGCGTAGATTACGCCCCTTTCCGCAAATGCCCGCCCCTTCCGCAAATGCCCCGCGGCCTGCTGGGAAACACACAGATCCCAGAGGCAGCGGGGACCGTCCTTATTGCGCAGCGCGACTCGCGCATGCGCAGTAGGGAACCGGTAAATGAAGCTGAAAGGCTCCATTTCCTGATTCCCATACCCAAGATGGCGGCGGCAGCACCCGAGTGACGATCTAGAGATCGGCTTCGGGTGCCGACATCGCGGGCGCGCTGGACAGGTAAGTGTCACTATTTTAAAAGTCAGCAGCGGCAGTATTTGTAGCTGCTGGCTTTTAAAAAAAAAAAAACGCGGAGTCACGGCGGACTCCCGCTTTAAGTCTCTCTAGAAGATTCGCTGATGTGGCATTAAAAAAAAAAAAAAAAAAAAAAAGAATGGCCCTGTCAAAGCCGAGACCTAAATCCAATTGAGAATCTGTGGCAAAACTTGAAACTAGACTGTTCACAGATGGTCTCCATCCAATCTGACAGAGCTTGAGCTATTTTGCACAGTAGAATGGGCAAAAATGTCACTTTCTAGATGTGCAAAGCTGTTAGAGACATCCCCAAAAAGACTTGCTTCTGTAATTGGAACAAAAGGTGGTTCTACAAAGTATTTACTCAAAGTGGCTGAATATAAATGCACACCACACTTTTCAGATATTTATTTGTAAAAAAATGTGAAAACCATTTATCATTTTCCTTTCAATTCACAATTATGTGCCACTTTGTGTTGATCACATAAAATCCCAATAAAATACATTTATGTTTTTGGTTTTAAGATGGGAAATTTCAAGAGGTGTGAATACTTTTTCAAGTCACTTTTTCCAATCATGTTTTAGAAAAAATATTGTTCCCTGAACATCCTTAATTTTCTGTGCACTCAGCGTCATCAGCTGTCAGCAGGCATTCCCGCATGTAAAAAACCCTTATCCGAGCATGCAGCCTGGCAGGCCAGGAAACGGGGGGAGAGCAAGCTCTCCCCATTCGAACCGTACCAGGAATCATGCCCTCAACTTGGGGAGGTGCTTTGGAGCAGAGGGAGCTCTGCTTCCCTCCCACCCCAATGCACCTTGTCCATATGTAAATGGGGACAAGGGCCTCATCCCCACAACCTTGGCTGGTGGCTGTGGGGGTCTGCGGGCAGGGGGCTTATCAGAATCTGGAAGTCACCTTTAACAAGGGAGCCCTCAGATCCCAACCCCCCATGTGAATGAGTTTGGGGTACATTGTATCCCTACTCATTCACCAAAAAAAGTGTAAAAAATAAAGACATGAGACAGTTTTTGACAATTTCTTTATTAAAAAAGATAAAAAAAAATATCCCCCGGTGTACAGTAGATCCATCATCAATCGTGATACTCACCACAGCGCCAGACCCGTAAAAAGAAAAAGAAACGCTGTGCCTACGAGAAAGTCTGACCGCCGAATGCCTGCTCCGTCAGTTGACTGTTCTTAAGTAGGTAATGCAGTGGTTGGTGACATCACAAGGGGGTGGGGCCACCAGGTAACGTCACTAGGTGGCCCCACTCCTTCCCTATTTAATAACTGTCAGATGGAGGAGCAGGTATTTGGTGGTCAGCCTTCCTCATGGGCGGAGCGGCGGATTTCAGTATTGATGATTGATCTACATCAAGGGACATTGTTTTTTTATTTATATATTTATTATTTTTTTAATTAAGAAATTGTCAAAAACTTGTTTAACCACTTGCTTACTGGGCACTTAAACCCCCCTCAGTCCCAGACCAATTTTCAGCTTTCAGCGCTGATGCACTTTGAATGACAATTGCGTGGGCATACAACACTGTACCCAAATGAAATTGTTATCATTTTTTTCCCACAAATAGAGCTTTTCTTTGGTGGTATTTAATTACACCTCGGAGTTTTATTTTTTGCTAAACAAACAAAAAAAGATGCAAAAAAAAAAAAAAATCATGTTTAATAGTTTGTTATAAAATTTTGCAAACAGGTCATTTTTCTCCTTCATTGAAGTGCGCTGATGAGGCGGCACTTATAGGCTGCACTGGTGGGCACTGATAGGCTGCATTGGTGGGCACTGATAGGCTGCACTGGCGGGCACTGATAGGCATAGTTAAGGCGGCACTAATAGGCACAGATAAGGTGGCACCGATAGGCACAGATAAGGCAGTACTGATGGGCACAGATAAGGCAGTACTGATGGGCAAAGATGGGCACGGATGGGTGGCACGGATGGGTGGCACGGATGGGTGGCACGGATGGGTGGCACGGATGGGTGGCACGGATGGGTGGCACGGATGGGTGGCACTGATAGGTACCACTGATACATGGGACTGGTGGGCACTGATAGGTGGCACTGATAGGTGGCTCTGATAGGTGGCATTGCTGGGCGGCACTGCTGGGCACTGATGGGCACTGGTAGATGACACTGATGGGCACGGATATGTGGCACTGGGGTGCAGCACTGTTGTTGAGGCAGATTGTGGGCACTGTGAGTGGCACTGTGGGCACTGCTGGGTGGCACTGACGGGGGCACTTATGTTTTATTAAGGTGGCACTGGCAGGGGGCAGGTGGGCACTGGCAGGGCTGGCCGTGATCGGGACTGATGTCCCGATCTCGGCCGCCGGTGATCGGCTCTTTTTTTTCTCCTCGCGCTGTCAGCGCGAGGAGGAATAATAGCCGATTACCAGCTCCGTTGCATCACATGATCAGCTGTCATTGGCTGACAGCTGATCACGTGATAAGGGGTCGGGATCGACCCCTTGCTCGGATCAGTGATCAGGCGAGTCTCATAGACTCGCCGATCACAGGGCGCGCAGGCCGCTCGTGCACGGGACAACGTCAATAGACGTAGTCCCGGCAAAGGAGGTCCACACTGTAGCCGTCATTCGGCTATAGCGCGGATCTCAAGTGGTTAATGTCATCATTTATTTTTGACACTTTTTTAGGCGAATGAGTAGAGGTACAATGTACCCCTAGTCATTCACATGGTGGGGGCTTGGACCCGGGGCCTCCTTGTTAAAGGAGGCTTCCAGATTCTGATAAGCCCTTTGCCCACAGACCCCCACAACCACTACACAGTGTTGACTGGAAGAGGCCCTTGTCCCCACCAATGTGGGGACAAGGTGCTTTGGCGTGGGGGCAGAGCCCCCCTACCCCAAAGCAACCTCCCATATTGAGCACATGTGGCCTGGTATGATTCCGGAGGCATGGGACCACTCGCTCATCCCCCCTTTCCTGGCCTGCCAGGCTACGTTCTCGGATAAGGGTCTGGTATCGATTTTTGGGGGGACTCCACACCATTTTTTTTTTAATTTTGGTGTAGAGTTCCCCTTAAAACCAACCCATACCAGTCCCAAAGAGCCTGGTATGCATGGGGAGGAACCCCCATGCCATTTTTTATTTACCTTTTCTTTGCAATTTCGAGTCAATTTAAATGCCATCTTTTGTTTCTTTAGAAATGTCAGTTTTGCTGCAGAAGGTTCTATACACAGTACAGATGCGCCACTTTACAGGTAGACTAAATAGGACCCTCAGGCACTATATTTAAAGGAATGTTTTTTTTGATTTTTATTGTTTCACTTTAAGCATTATTAACCACTTGCCACCCGCACTATTACAAATTGACGGCGGCAAAGTGGTTTCATAATCCTGATCGGCCGTCATATGACGTCCTCAGGATTATGAGCCGCTGCGCGCCCCCAGGGGCGCGCATCGCGGCGATCGTTGGTGCGGGGTGTCAGTCTGACACCCTGCAACTATGATCTCGGTAAAGAGTCTCCGACGGAGACTCTTTACCACGTGATCAGCCGTGTCCAATCACGGCTGATCACAGTGTAAATAGGAAGAGCCGGTGATCAGCTTTTCCTCACTCGTGTCTGTCAGACGCGAGTAGAGGAGAGCCGATCGGCTGCTCCTCTGACAGGGGGGGGCCTGTGCTGATCGATTATCAGCACAGCCCCCCCCGAGGATGCCCACACTGGACCACCAGGGACGTCACCAGACCACCAGGGATGCCAAGAATAAGGTATGCCACCCTAGACCACCAGGGATTCCAGTCAGTGCCACAATGGATGCCAATCAGTGCCCATAATGGATGCCAATCAGTGCCTACAATGGGCATCACTGATTGGCATGCATTATTGTTTGGCACTGATTGGCATCCATTAGTACAGTATATTATAATACAATGCCGCCTATCAGTTCCCATCCGTGCCGCCTATCAGTGCCCATCCATGCCACCTATCAGTGCCTACCCATGCCCACCTGTGCCACCTACCCCTGCCCACCTGTGCCGCCTATCCATGCCCATCCATGCCGCCCATCCATGCCCATCCATGCCAGCTATCAGTGCCAATTTGTGCCACCTATCAGTGCCCATCCGTGTCGCCCATCAGTGCCACCCATCAGTACCGCCTATCAGTGCCCATCAGTGCCGCCTATCAGTGCCACATATCAGTGTCCATCAATGCCACCTCATCAGTGCCACTTCATTGGTGCCACCTCATCGGTGCCCATCAGTGCCGCCTTATCATTGCCCATCAGTGTATCCCCATCAGTGAAGGAGAAAATTTACTTATTTACAAAGTTTTGAAACTGAAACAAAAAAAAACATTTTTTTTTTTCAAAATTTTCGGTATTTTTTTATTTGTTTAGCAAAAAATAAAAACCGCAGAGGTGATCAAATACCACCAAAAAAAAGCTCTATTTGTGGGAAAAAAATTATAAAAATTTCATTTGGGTACAGTGTAGCATGACCGCGCAATTGTCATTCAAAGTGCGACAGCGCTGAAAGCTTAAAATTGGTCTGGGCAGGAAGGTGTTTAAGTGCCCTGTATTGAAGTGGTTAAAATCACTGCTCCTGTAATTGATTGATATATGTCCCTCAGGGCAGTACTCGGCCCCCCTACCCTTTTTATGGCCAATGACTTGCATATAAGCCTTCAAAATGGGGACTTTTGATTTTCATGTTCAGGTCTTATAGGCCTTCATAGAGTTTGTGGCTCGGGAATAAACTTTTTCCCTGTTCAGAAGTTCTGGTGCAAACCAAACAAGGGGGTGTTCGGCCCACCATTATTCATTTGGTTAAGGGAAAGTTTAAAAGGTTAACAGTCTATTTGTCTTCAGTAAATTAACTCCAAAGGGTCTCTCTATTAAAATACCTTATGACATAAAAGTACAGTGTCCATATTCTCATCCACAAAGGCATTGTAGAAACAGAGTTTAATAGAGAAATACTCATCTTGTGTAGATCCAGCAGAGGGAGCCGAGGAAGGATATGTGGAAGGTGGCAGAAACACTGGTATACGTTAGTAGTTGGGAGCTGATAAGTACTACTTCACATCTATCTTTTTGTAGGTGCTAATTAGCAGGTTAAATGGGGACTCACTTTGCGCTGACAATCAAAATTAAAGGCATAGTACTACACTGCACCATGTTTTTTTTAATTTGAATGAATTGTGGTAACTCACATACTGCAATTTATATATGTAGACACAGCCTAAATGAGGAAAAAGGTCTCTAACTCGTCACCGCTTGACTTGTTTCGTCTCTCTCACTGGGCATCTTCAGAAGCTCAAGTGGGAGGTGCGCAACGCATCAAGCAGGGACGAGTTAAGGACCTTAACCTGACAGCTGGTATGCACGCTACAGCGGTGCTCATACTTTTTTAAATGCCCAAATTATTTTTATTGCTGTAAGTGCATTTATTTTTAAAAACTGTCAATAAACCATACATTATTAAGCTATATACATCTCTCTCTTCATTACATCATACTGGAAACCTTGTAATCTGAAGGAGAAGGAAGGCATTTGATTCATCCATTGGTGCAAGATATACATCGATATACATAGACCATGCGGTTTTGAATCATTTTGCTGGTGAGTGGGGACTCAGGAGGGGAACACAGGCTGGCACTTGAATCTTCACAAGCAGGAATCAAATTAGTTTGGCACTTAAGGCTTTATGGACATGGGACGTTTTTATACCCTCTCCTGAATGATTTAACTTGACAGATAGTAACCCACGTTTACAACATTCTTTTACATGCCGCTATTAGCTGCGTTTTTTTTTTTTTAAATAGCAAAAAATGAAAAATGCTGTTAAACAAAACACAACTAAATGTGAGTTAGCGTGTTTAGCCATGTTTAGAAGCGCTTGGAGCTTGAAATGCCAGTAAACTCAGCTTCTGAACGCATTTTTTTGCGTTCCAAAAATGCCTCTAAACGTAACTCCCTAGAAACGACTGTAAAGGACCCTGTGTACATTAACTGATAAGATAACACAGAGGAGAGTTCAGTGACAGCTGAAAAAAAAAACATCCAACTACTCCTAAACATCAGTTTACCAGCAGTAGTGTACTTGAAGCCTAATCTGCATGGATGAACTTTTTTCACTTATAATTAATTGCACTATAATGGACTAATGATTGCAAGGGCACTTTATATATTCGTTTGATTTTCATACGCTTATATAGAATCAGCACTAAGTTTAACACTGTTTATTGCCACTTTATGGGGTCTTTGATCTTACGCAACAGCAGCAGCGTCAATTTATATTGATACTAGGGATGAGCTTCGTGTTCGAGTCGAACGTACGTTCGACTCGAACATTGGCTGTTCGGCCGTTCGGCGAATTCCGAGCGTTTGGGCCGTTCGCGTCAAAATTCGAGTGACGCGCGCGCGGACCACAATGCACTGCGGTGGCGCAGTGCATTGCTGCCCCATGATTGGCCAAGCATGCACTGTGACCCCGCATGCTTGGCCAATCGCAGCGTCGGCAGCGAGGAGAGCCATGATTGGCCACAGGCATCCTGCCTGTGGCCAATCATAGCTCAGGCTGTGTAGTGCACGCCCCACACTATATAAGGCCGCCTTTGAGGCGGCTTCGTGTAGTGTGTTACTTAGCATCTGAAGCAGTGGGTGTTCTGTGTACCTTCAACACAGTACACACCAATCGTTTTTGGCTGATTTCCTATCTTGCTGCTGTGTAGTGGTTGTTGTCTGTGCCCTGACTGCAGTATACACCACTATATTCACCTCACCTATATAGCTAGTGATCTAGCTTTAACCACTTAACAACTGCCCATTGCCGATTAACGGCTTCAGGGCGGTTGTTTAACTCTGAGAGGCCGTCAACGGTCTCCCAGAATTCTGCTCTCGCGTGCCCCGAGGTGTGCGCACTCGAGAGCATCCGTGACCGCCGGGTCGCATCACGGATCACGGTAAACGGCCGCTCATAGCGGCCGTTTACCACGTGATTGCTCCGTCAAATGACGGAGTGATCACTTGGAAACAAACCGGCGTCATGTTATGACGCCTGTTCCTCCCTCCCCTCTCTGTACCGATTGGTACAGTGGAGGGGAAAGAGATCGGTGTCAGCAGCGATGTGGGCTGCATCTGCAGTGCCCACATCGCTGCTCACCGAATTTAACCCCTCAATTCCCTGCCAATACTCTGCAATACCAGTGCATACTCTGCAGTACCCTGCCATTACTCTGCAGTACCCCGCCATTACTCTGCAGTGCAGTACCCTGCCATTACTCTGCAGTACCCCCCATTACTCTGCAGTACCCCCCATTACTCTGCAGTAACCCCCATTACTCTGCAGTACCCGCCATTACTCTGCAGTACCCGCCATTACTCTGCAGTACCCGCCATTACTCTGCAGTACCCGCCATTACTCTGCAGTACCGCCATTACTCTGCAGTACCCTGCCATTACTCTGCAGTACCCTGCCATTACTCTGCCATTACTCTGCAGTACCCCCCATTACTCTGCAGTAATCGCCATTACTCTGCAGTACCCGCCATTACTCTGCAGTACCCCCAATACTCTGCAGTACCCCCAATACTCTGCAGTACCCCCAATACTCTGCAGTACCCTGCCATTACTCTGTAGTACCCCCCAATACTCTGCAGTACCCTGCTATTACTCTGTAGTACCCCGCCAATACTCTGTAATACCCTGCCATAAATTGCCATACCCAGCCATACTCAGAGATACCCAGCCATACTCGGTGATACCCTGAAATACCCAGCCATAGACGCCCCCCACCCCTCACCGCCCTCCGGTGCTTCTACCAACTCGCCAGTACGATCAAAGCCAGAATCTTTTTTTTATTTTTTATTTCAGGCTTCCCAGCCTAGAGGTGAGATGTGGGGTCATATTGACCCCCCAGATTTCACTGTAAAGAGGACCTGTCACCCCATATTCCTATTACAAGGGATGTTTACATTTCTTGTAATAGGAATAAAAGTGATCAAAAATATATTTTTGGGGAAAAAAATGTCAAACTAACATAAATAAAGTAAAATGAACAATAAAAAAATAAAATAAAAATTAAAGCGCCCATGTCCCCATGTGCTCGCATGTGCCACACATGTGAGGTATCGCCGAGAATGTTAGAGCGAGAGCAATAATTCTAGTCCTAGACCTCCTCTGCAACTCAAAACATGTAACCAGTAAAAAAAAAATTAAAGCGTCGCCTATGGGGATTTTTTAAGTAGCGACGTTTGGCGCCATTCCACGGGCATGTGCAATTTTGAAGAGTGACATGTTTGATATCTATTTACTCAGCATAACTTCATCTTTCACTTTATGCAAACATTGGGCTAACAAGTGGTTAATAATAGAGCTTGCAGTCAGTAGTGTTAGGAGATAGTGCGTGCTGTCTGCGTGCTCTGTACCCAGTACATACCGCTATAATATAGGGCAGGCCCCTACTTTCAAACATCCAACTTACAAACATCTCCTACTTGCAAACGCAAGGAGACAACAGCAAGTGAGATGAAAAAAGATGGACGACAAAACAAATTATACAGGGGTGATAACCCTTCCCTATGTTTTCCAAAAAGCTTAAAGATAGTTTTTTTGACTGGAGCTACACTTTAAAAATGTACTGGTTGAAAATGACAAACAGATTCAACTTAACACAACAAACCTACACAGTCCCTGTCTTGTTTGCACCGCCTGTATACTGCTGTTCTGAGTATATAGGGCCTGGGGGCCACACGCATTTCCTTTTTTTAATATGGGTACGGGGTTCCCCTTAATATGCGTACAAGACCCAAATAGGCTGGTAATGGGCAGGGAGGGCTACCCATGCCATGTTTCTCAATGATTTTCAACCATATTGCAGGAACCAGATATAACATTAAAACCGCAAGCAGTTTTAAATGGTGTTATTTCCGTTTAATATCATTTTGTGCAGGGACTGTTCTAAACACGGGAAACACGTGGCACTTCACAGGCATACTACAGACACTCCCCCAGGCACCATATTTAAAGGAATATTTCACTTTTTTTTTTTTCACTTTAATCGTCATTAACCACCTCAGTACAGTGCAGTTACACCCCCTTCCTGACCAGACCAATTTTCAGCTTTCAGCGCTCTCATACTTTGAATGACAATTACTCAGTCATCCAACACAGTATCCATATGAAACTTGCGTCCTTTTTTCCACACAAATAGAGCTTTCTTTTAGTGGTATTTAATCACTAGTGGGTTTTTTATTTTTTGTGCTATAAATAAAATAAAACGTAAATTTTGTGAAAAAAAATGCCTTTTTCTTCGTTTCTGTCATAAATTTTTGCTAATTAGTAATTTTTCTTCATAAATTTTGGCCAAAATTTATACTGCTACATATCTTTGGTAAAAATAACCCACATTAGTATATATTATTTGGTCTTTGTGAAAGTTATAGAGTCTACAATCTATGGTGCCAATCACTGAAAATTCATCACTTCTGATCAGGCCTTCAGTACATCAGGTGTATCTCATTTCTTGAGACTCTAACTAGTCAGGAAAGTACAAATACCCCCCAAATGACCCCTTTTTACAAAGTAGACATCCCAAGGTATTAAGTAAGTAGCATGGTGAGTTTTTTTAAGTTGTCATTTTTTCCCACAATTCTTTGCAAAATGAAGATTTTTAATTTTTTTTAATTTTCATATTATCAGGTTATTTCTCACACACAGCATATGTATACAACAAATTACCCCCCAAAATACATTCTGCTACTCTTCCCGAGTACGGCGATACCACATGTGTGAGACTTTTACACAGCCTGGCCACATACAGAGCACCAACATTGAAGTAGTACCTTCAGACGTTCTACGAGCAAAAATTACGCATCTCATTTCTCAACCACCTATTACACTTTTGAAGGCCCTGGAGTACCAGCACAATGGAATTTCCCATAAAATTACCCCATTTTGGAAAGCAAACACCCCAACGTATAATCTGTGAGGCATAATGAGTCTTTTGAACGGTTCATTTTTTTCCAGAAGTTTTTGGAATATGTGGAAAAAAATTAAAACGCATTTTTTTTTTACACAAAATTGTCAATTTATAAGATATTTCTAACACATAACATGTATATAGCAAAAATTACACCCCAAAATACATTCTGCTACTCCTCCCGAGTATTGCGATACCACATGTGTAGGACTTTTACACAGCCTGGCCACATAGATGGGCCAAACATTGAAGTAGTACGTTCAGGCGTTCTAGGAGCATAAATGACACATCTTATTTCATTCCTACCCATCACACTTTTGAAGGTCCTGGACCACCAGGACAGTGAAATTACCCACAAAATGACCCCATTTTGGAAAGTAAACACCCCAACGTATATTCTATGAGACATGGGCTGCAAATAGGTACTCGGGTACTCTGATGGGCTGGAGATAGGTACTCGGGTACTCAGGTGGACTGTGACAGGTACTCGGGTACTCAGATGGACTGGAACAGGTACTCGGGTACTCTGATTGCCTGGTGACAGGTACTCGGGTACTCTGATTGCCTGGTGACAGGTACTCGAGTACTCTGATTGCCTGGTGACAGGTACTCGAGTACTCTGATTGCCTGGTGACAGGTACTCGGGTACTCTGATGGCCTGGTGACAGGTACTTGGTACTCTAATGGACTGTGACAGGTACTCGGTACTCTAATGGACTGTGACAGGTACTCGGTACTCTAATGGACTGTGACAGGTACTCGGTACTCTAATGGACTGTGACAGGTACTCGGGTACCCTGATGGGCCGTGACAGGTACTCGGGTACCCTGATGGGCCGGGACAGGTACTCGGGTACTCTGATGGGCCGGGACAGGTACTCGGGTACTCTGATGGGCCGGGACAGGTACTCGGGTACTCTGATGGGCCGGGACAGGTACTCGGGTACTCTGATGGGCCGGGACAGGTACTCGGGTACTCAGATGAACTGTGACAGGTACTCGGGTACTCAGATGGGCTGGGACAGGTACTCGGGTACTCTGATGGGCTGGGACAGGTACTCGGGTACTCTGATGGGCTGGGACAGGTACTCGGGTACTCTGATGGGCTGGGACAGGTACTCGGGTACTCTGATGGGCTGGGACAGGTACTCGGGTACTCTGATGGGCTGGGACAGGTACTCTGATGGGCTGGGACAGGTACTCGGGTACTCTGATGGGCTGGGACAGGTACTGAAATACTCTGATGGCCTGTGACAGGTACTCTGATGGACTGTGATTGACAGGTACTATGAGGGGTGGTGACAGGTCCTCTTTATTGGGGGGGGGGGGGCAATCAGTATGTTTGGTGTACACTGTATGCGGTAACGAGATGTTACCGCAATCTCCTCCTCACACACTATCGGTGTGTGAGGAGGAGAACCCGGTAACATCCCGTTACCGCGGTTTGTTTACATTTTAGTGATCGGCTGTGAAAGGATCACAGCCGATCACGTGGGTAAACAGCCAGCCAATGGCTGTTTACCAGTGTCGGTGACGAGCAGTGTTCCCGGGGAACACGCCGCCACCGACGTGCACGCGCAGCGCGCTCGCGATCGCGCGCATGCGCCGTGCACGTAGGGGGTGTGACCATCTGTGATCGGCCGTGACTTCATCACGGCCGATCACGTGGTAAACAGCCATAACGAATGGCTGTTCACCCCCTTCGGTGGCGAGCGGTGTCTCCGTGACACGCCGCCACCGGAAAAACAGGGATGCGCGCGCACAATCGCGCGCATCCCTGTTTAAACGGGAGGCCGTCATATGACGGCCTCCCGTCACAATAGCTGCGCCGCCTGGCCATCATTTGACGGCCGGCGGTCAGCAACTAGTTAAAATCAGTGCTCCCGCCAAAACGGCAGTTTTTAAAACTTTTTTTTGCAGTGACCCATGTCCCCTGAGGCAGGAGGCAGGTCCCCAAACCCTTTTTAGGACACTATCTTGCATATTAGCCGTTAAAATTAGCACTTTCCAATTCGAACGTTCGAGTCCCATAGACTTCAATGGGGTTCTAACGTTCGTACCGAACGCGGGGGTCGTTCGCAAGTTCTGGTGCGAACCGAACCGGGGGGGTGTTCGGCTCATCCCTAATTGATACATATAAAAACATATCCATAAATTTATTTTGGGATTACAATTTCGCAGGCAGTGAAGAACTTATAACCATACCACGTGTATTTTCACTATCTTACAATATTCTGTTTTGGGTTTCCCTAGAAGATTGTGTTTGCCACCCTTAAAGCAGTATTAAACAAAAAATTTTATATATTGCATCTTACCAATCATTAGATGTGCTGGTTGTATTCGTTTTCTTTTTAAGGCTTTTCCTCCTCTGTTTCACCTTTTAATCTGGCCAGTAACATGCCTCTTGTATTAGAGTGCCCCCACTCTGGATGAATGAGCACAGGGGGTAACTTTGCACAGCAGCATTTTCAATCTTGGCTAGGAAAGTGTTAGATGGACTATCAGATTTAGAAATACTACAAAATGTAAGCCAAACTCCAGCAAATAATTTATAAGCAGGTACAGCAAACAGTTGTTTTCCTTCTGGAATAAAGGTTTTAGGGTCCTTTCACACGGGGCGGATCAGTGCTGATCCACCCCGTGGATATCCGTTTGCTCAGCGGGGATCACTACGTCGATCCCCGCTGAGCAGGGAGATGACAGGTCCGTCTCTGCACACTGCACAGGGACAGACCTGTCACAGCGCCGCTCTCCCCTATGGGAGATCGGATAACGACGGGCCGCAGTGTCCGTCGTCACCCGATCCGATCCGCAGACAGATGGAAAAATAGCTTTTTCCTCCGTCACACTTTTTCAGATCGGAGCGGGTCGGGTGTCAGCGGACATGTCACCGCTGACATCCGACGCTCCATAGAGGTCTATGGAGCATCCGTTCAGGTCCGCCTGAAAAACTGACAGGCGGGCCTAAACGGATCGTCAGTGTGAAAGGGGCCTTACATAAATGCTTGTAAATAAAAGCTGATCGTTCTAAGCACCCCTGCCAGTGTTAAATGTCACCTCTTTATAACTGATACATTCTGCTGGAGAGCTTATTCTTTTGAAAAAACTACAGACTTACTGGCCAGATCACCAGATGAAAATAGAATAAAGAAAGCCCAAGAAAATAAATGAATGCAGCCATCACATATAAGAAATGGTAAGCTGCATTATAATAAATGTTTGCTTTTGTGTTTAATACAACTTTACCTTGTTGTCAACGTACTCAAGCTAGCTGCCTCCCAAAGAGGAATGTATTTAACCAGCCTGTTGGATAAACTCATATTGAAAAATTGGTTGAAGATCAATACTCACTATTAGTTACCACAACACTGGGTGTTCAATATACCTGTGTGGTGTCCCAAAATGTGCAAGCTCATTAATAATAGGTGTGGTCTCTGTGCCTAAATACAATAGAGAGAGAAGATTTACAGGGGAAGGATTCCCACTGAAAAGAGACACAGGCAGCCCATGCTGCTTAATAAGGCACAAAAAGAACCCCTTTTTGTTAAAAGGGATTCTAATTAAACCTACAGTAGTGACAGGATAGTCTTTGTTACGCATTGTGCATGTCACTAAGATCAACAGTCTGATCCATAAATATTACCCACTCTAATGAACAATAGCCTTGTTATAGATGTGTGCATGCATGGTTGAAGCGTGATGCAGTTGCTTTTAAACAAACAACATTGTCTATTTTTAATATGGTCTTGGTGTTTGTGAGGGTACCTGGTCTTGACTCCTTTTTGTATTAAATATATTTTTCTAATAAAATGTATCCCTTATTAAGCAGCAAGGTCTGCCTGTGTCTCTTTTCAGTGATAAACTCATATTCCCTGCAAACCTCTTTTTGGATAACCCCTTAGGCTGGGATTCACACAAGTGCGATGTCAGACATCACTAGAGTTGCCACCTCACCCCTTTAAACCCAAACACTTAGGAATTACACTGGTTCTGTGGCTGATTAAGGTGGTAATTAAACTCACTTGTTGCCTTATCTGCATTTAATTAGCCTCAGAACCTGTGTAATTCATATGTGTTCAGGTTTAAAGGGATGAGGTGGCAACCCTAGACATCAAATGTAATTCGCACCACTGTGCAAATCACATGCGATGTCTGTGTGATGCAAATTCAGCCTTACAGATTGTATGACGCACTCAGACCAAAATCGTACAGGATCCTTTGTTTGTTCACACCCATGCGATCTGATTCCTGTCCGAATTGACAGTTTGCACTGCGATATGCGAACTGCCCTGGGGGTGTCATTAACTTTCTATTGACACCCGCAGTGGTTTGCATAGGGCAGTGTGAACTGCCAGTGGGTGGCATGAGATGCGGGAACCTGTACTGGATTTGCGCTGGTTCTTACATGACAGCAGTGTGAACTGACCCCCATTGTCTGCATTTCTGACTCAGTGGACTACACCTGATGGGGATTGCACATCTAACTACGATAACCCATCTGCTGTCTCAATGCATGATCCAGTCCTTTGTCAACCTGCAAGACTGTTTCCAGAAAAGATTTTAATACTTACACATTAAACATTTTCTTTCAACTACTCCTGATCACCAAGATTACCTTAGCCCTTTTTGAACAAAAATGTAGCACAGATTCGAAATGTCCTGGATGATCACTTATATATACTTGCAGTTTCTCTTCACATATCCCCTCTCCCATACATGACTAGATAGGAACACATCCAGCATGGCTCCATTCCTCTGAAGATTAGAGCTTTGTCTTGACAACAGTCATTACAAGTACATGCTTCTGGACTCAAATTTACAGACTGATACATTTGGTTCTTATACTCCTAGTAAGACATCCACATGAGGCACTCTTTAAAGTTGTAGCAAACCACTGGCTTTTTTTTTTCTTAAACCTGCAAGGCAATGTCATGTGCTAGTATTAGACATGTGCACACTGAAATACTTTTTGTCGGAATTTCGGGTTCGTCCAAAAAATGTATTTATTTAGTTACTCCCGGGATTCATTTTTATTTATTTTGCTTTGATAAAAAATGCATTTGTACAAAAATCCAAATTAATTAAGGTTGAATCTGTCAGTTAAAGGCTTATGATGTCTGTCGGTTGTTCTAAGAAGATTCGACCAAGCAGCTAACCTGTACGATGCCGCGATATTACATTTCCGGTTTAATGCTCCGCCCACAAGCTAAGGTAGAATTCTAATGTTTTATGACTAGTAATAATTATAATTATTATTACTAGTCAAACAAGATTAGAATTCTTCTATACCCTATGGGCAGAGCATTTGACCGTAAAATGTCCGCTCGCGGAGATCGTATGTTTTTAGCTGCTTCGTTGAATCTTCATGTAGAACAGTATTATACATATTTTTGATTGTATGGAATGATACGATACTTGTTTGTTTCTGTTCATGTCGAACAGTCTACCCCAACAGCCAATGGAATTGTGTTGTATCGAAATTCAAGCATATGACTTCCTTCCTGTTTGCTCTGCGCTCCTATCGATTCTGGTTCACACCTGGGATGACAGCATCCAATGGTGGCTCCAAGCAGTTTGAGGGGATCCTCTTTGGTTACAATCAGCCAATAACATTCATTATCATGATCATTTTACTTCCCCCACCCAGCGCATGCACTGGTGATGTCACTGGCTGTATCTACAGTAAATACCTCTTAAACTGTGCACGTTTGGGAGATATTTATAGTACCTATAGGTAACCTTAATTATAGGTTTACCTATAGGTAAAATTCATGCATGGGAGTTTACTCCCACTCTAACCAAAGACCTGTAAAAAAAATTTCACCATGTGTGTCCCATTGGGGAGATTTCCCTTCACTTCCTGTACCGCAGACAAACAGGAAGTGAGAGGAAATCCCTGCAAAATGAGGGAATAGAACTAGTATCCCCATTGGAAGATTTCCCCTCTATTACTTTTCTGGGGACAACCCAAAATTTCTGATTTTCTTTCACTTTCAGTGATAATGGTAAACAGGACAAATAGAGTGGGTGAATCCCCCCAACGGGGCACAGGCAACAATAACAGTTGACAGGTGTTCTAATACCCCTCCATTCTATCCAAAACAAAAATAAAAAGTGTTGCCTTTAGTTATAGTTTAACATTTACCTGACCCAATACAGGGAAATTACAACTTATATAAATAGTTTCATACAAATCCGGCACTAGGCGAACTGAGCCTGCTAAATACAGATGGCATCTTTTTGCTGTTAAAAGTGAAAAACTTTTTAATGAAAGTTTATTGAACAAAAAAGAGGGGGTTTCTGTTGCTCATTTTAACTTTTCTCTTTTAAGCTAGATCTGTGCAGTGACTCATTCTTTCGGGAACCCTTCTACTGTTTTCTCCACTAACAATTCACTTCAGCCTATTTCCCAGTTTCTTCCAATTTAAGGTGTACTCAAATCATCTGCAGCCTGGTTTAATCCAAATGTCTGCTTGTATCACAAATCTTTACCAAAAGCAATCAAGTAAAATTTCGAGCACAATGTGATTAGAAAACAGCACAAGGACATGCCACTGATGTTTGTCTTAACACACATATGCATTAAACTGTCTGAAAATGTTTAATCCTCTATGATAATAACAAGCTTGGATTGTAATGGCTTCATTTGGTATTAATGTCGGTGTCACAAGTACTTTGTCTCCAAGTCTTTTCACAGCCACTTCATTCAGCAATAACAGGAATTTGTCATTAGGGGAAGGTTGCCTTATAATTGTGATTGCATTGTTAATCTTCTCCAAATGCATAGGTTACAAGTCCCAATTCTGCCTCTTTGCCTTGTGTGCAGACATGGAAACTTAATCTACGAGTTCACTTCCAAGGTCCCGTATGGCTTGGCCTGCGGCACACTCAGACATGAAATCTTTTCATTTCGAAGCGTAATGTGACAGATGGATTGTGGCTGAAGCCTCTTTGTAACTAAATTTTAAATTAATCTGATTTGTTTCAAATACTCAGGACATACATTTTACTTTGCCAGTGATGCTCCATGACAAATAATCAACTAATAGCAAAACATTTTCCTAACAACAATAAACTAGATCTTACTAAAATTATTTTCCTATTTTCAGAAAACCACATGGTTGCTATTGCTTTGTGTATAAAGATTTATTTATATCAGATATACTAAAATATTGTAAATCAAAGTCACATTATCACAAAAGTTTTAAAACACAAATATGGGTTATAATCCCAATATGTAGAGGCTAATACTAACCAGAAATTATTTAAAAATAATTGTTGGACACTCATGCTCATTCAGTCAACAATGGTGTGATGGCCAGACTCTTACAATATTCCTAAATTTTCTTTAGCAGTATAAATAAAAAGCAGAGCTGTGATCTGATTTGCTTCACTAGTGGGTCTACTGTGTGGACCACATTCCTTGTTTTGCTAATTGGACTGGATTGATGCTGAAATTACCATACTAATTCTATAGCCAATCTTCTACTATAGAAAAAATTGGGGGAAAACACTGCGCTGAGGCCAAAGACTGAGGGTCAGCAGCTAACACCCAAACAAACAAAGTTCAGTGAAAATAAGAAAAAATTGGTGTAGCGCTAGTGAATCAATTAGTGAAAAACTCTAAAGATGTATATTAAAGGGGTGATAATGAAACCAATACTAAGAAACACACATGTGACAAAATGTGCAAAAGTAAAAAATATATAAAACAAAAATGAATGCAATTAATAATTCACTAAGTATGTGGATACAATATATAAGTGCACGTAGATCCTGATGGGTATCAGCAGCTGAAATATAAATCCCAGCAAAACAGTCCACGTATGTTAGGTAGTGAAAAGTGTCAGTGTTGGTCTTCCCAGCAATGGAATCAGGCAACCACACAATTCAATTCAACCTGGAACAACGACTTGTCTGGAGTGAGTTAAAGAGAATTAAATACTCTTGCCGGAGGAATTGGACACATCTGTCATATGACAGTGGGTCAAATGCGCTTGAAATCCTGGGTGGTATCAATCAGGTGTTATGCGTTGGTGGCAGGTCCCCGTTGGTCACCGCACTGTCTCCGGATTTCACGGACTCCTGATATGAGTGGCTGGATCATACGTCTCCAGGGTCAACAGGGTCCAACTATTCACATTGGGGTGCCATCCCAAATATGGTAGATCATAAAAAAGGGGTTCAAAAAGAAGAAGGGCTCCAAATGGGGCAGGTCAGACGGTAACCAATAGGTTTATTAAAAAAGTCATAAAAACCATGACATTAAAGCAATAAGTGATCACAAATTAAAATTGAACATAAGAAGAGCAATGTGGGGTGCAAAATGCGAGCCCGACGCGTTTCGACAACAAAAGGTCTTCAACAGGGGCATATGTTGAATCTTTTACTATAGACCATCATATTTCCTTGCAACCAAGTACCTTCCACATTTTGAAATAAGTATATTGGATTATTTTTGCATGTGGGTATTATTTTACTACAAATGTATTAGAAAGTTTACCTCAATCCAAATAAACCACATGTGTAGTCAAATTGAAAAACGTTTTATTACATAGGCCGAATAACCTAATGGCCTCCAATATATGTCAGGGCCTTCAGTGGTGATACATCCCCACTGGGGTTCCCAGCTCTTTACATTTCTTTCATTGTGGGATTGTCTCAAAGTAAAGGTCTTATATCTCATGTTACATTCTGTGAAATGTAAAATAAAGAATAATTAGATAAAGGAGAGAAATTTTAACTCTATAATTTCCTCTGCAGCAATCGCAAGGACAGATCCCCTAATGTTTGAATTCAGTTTTGTGTCTTTATTTTTCATCTTTTCAATAAAACACATTTTTCTCAACATAATATATTTGCTATGGTGGCTAGAAAGCTAGAACCCATTTTTATTTATTTTTTGCTTATTTGTTTGGATAGAGCAGAGAAGTGTTACAACATCTGTCAGATTTTTATTGACGCTTGTATCCCTGTTGGGGATATTTCCCCTCATTACTGTCAACATGGGAACAATGGGAAAGTGTTCCAACAGGCACACAGACAAAAACAAAAGCACATTTTTAGTACAGAGAGGAAGGGTTAGCAATTTGAAAAGCAAGATTTTTATCTTACTGTATAATCCTTTTCTTGGAATTCATTCAGGAAGCCGGTGTTAAGTAATTTTGATACACTGTTATGCTGCTGCCTTCAGAAGTTAAGCCACTGACAAATAAAGCTGTAAGACAACCTAGTATAACCCATCCCACTCCCAGAATGGTCCAGTTTTGTGGAAAAGTGATAGTAAGAGTAGATCATAAGAATAGAGGGTGGTCCCCTTAATGAACTCCAAGAAAACGATTTTATGGTAGGTCAAAAATTCAGCTTACAAAGGTATTAAAATAATCTCATAACTAATGCTGCCATGATATGAGGTCTGAACATCTACCTGGTAAAAATGAACATGTGAACAGAAGAACGTTGTCAGCCTTGCAAATCTGAGAACCAGATGTCTGATGCTGAAAAGTCTATATAGCACTAAACAATCGAGTTAAGTGCTCTTTAACAGGGATGGGTAGAAACTTGTCCTTAAGCGATAGGCTTATTATTATGGTCTTCCCTTATGGGAAACCTCAGGAATGACAAAGAGAGTCAGTCTGTCCAAAGATTGTTAGCTGTATAATAGACAGGAACAGCATGTATCACACCCAGCCAAGGAGCACATATTTTTTAGGATGTCTATGAGCAGGACAGTGAGACAAGAGAACAATGTCCTGGTTAAGGTAAAATGAAGAAACCACCTTGGGAAGAAAAGAGGCCTAAGGCCTCAAAAAACCTTTGTCTCTGTGAAACACCCATATGGGTATTTAAAAATGAATAAATATAATCAAAGGGGTGAACAGCGCTGTTCAGAAGACATAAATAGGACCCTCAGAGGCAAAGTAAAACTTTTTATTATTGTTAAAAAAAGATTAAAATGTTCATCAAGGCACACAGCAGTCAATTGATGGTCATGCAGAGACTTGAATTAAAAAGCTGACAGTACCTGAAGGCTGGAGCCACATGGATGACACAGGGGCTTAGGGAAACCCAGCACAAAGCTGTTGGACAAAGAACACAGGAGCACTGCTGATGGGGGGACCAAGGCCAGGGATTCAATGAAGGGGGGAACCAAACTTCAGGCACAGGAACTGTTGGGGCCAGTATACAGAGGCCACTCGCACTGTGTACGAAGCCCGGAAGTGATGTCACAGACTGGCGGAAGTCTGCCAAAGGGATCTGAAGAGTATGGACAAACCCTGCAGCAGGAGCCAATTAGCAACTACAATGTGAATCAATAGGGATTAGTCAGGCAGTGTAGTGTGGTGTGCAGTCAGTCAGTGTATTATACAGTTCAGAGTATATAGTGCAGTTAGTGTGGTATATATTATACAGTTCAGGGTATATAGTGCAGTTAGTGTAGTGTATATTATACAGTTCAGAGTATATAGTGCAGTTAGTGTAGTGTATATTATATATAGTATATAGTGCTGTCCCTATAGTATATATAATACAGTGCAGAGTATATAGTGCAGGCTGTATAGTATATATATATATATATATATATATATATATATACTGTGAGGGGTTAGCTCGGCAGCAGGTGTGTGTGACCCCCTGGATGGGTTCACAACACAAAATCAGGCACAGCAGACAGCGTTGTAGGTGCAAAAAAAAACAGAAGATGCGGTTTATTTATGCTACATGCAGTGAAACATATAACAGCCAAACAAAAATAAAACATGAAAATAAATCCTGGTCAGCTTGACCTCTAATTACACACTTAGATTCCCTGTCTAACAACTGAGTACAGCCTTGTGCTGCACCAGTCCTTGTCTCTGTTGTAGAGGTTTGCCACACAGGCGTTAACTCACCGCACAGAACAGGTGTCACACTCCCCAGTCTATACAAACACAAAACTGGTTCCAGGATGGAGCCTCTCCCTAAGCATGCTGGGGTTTTTTGTAGAGGTCTTAATGAGCCCATTTACTTCAGCTGGGCTCATTAACTCTTCCCCTCTAGTTGTACAAGTCTGCATAAAGCCTGAATCTAGGGCACACATATTTCCCATCCTGGATACAACCAGGTGATTTTACCTGCCTGCTGCCACAATATATATATATATATATATATATATATATATATATATATATATATATATATATATATATATTTACAATGCAGAGTATATAGTGCAGTTCATACAGTATATATAATACAGTTCAGTGTATACAGTGCAGGCCGTATAGTAAATGTAATACAGTTCAGAGTATATAGTGCAGTCTGTATAGTATATATAATACAGTGCAACGGATATAGTGCAGTCTGTTAAATCCGATTTAGGGGTCTCCAAACAAGACAGATGATGAGATAGTGAGTCCAGATCTTAAGATACGATAAGTAGGTGCTTTTTATTCACTGCAGTGGAGAAATACAACAAACACAGTTCTCAGCTACTATAAGCGAGCAAAAGTGAAAGTGTTTCTTATGCCGCGTACACATGATCAAACAATCGGGTGGAAAAGTCCGGCAAACTGAAGTCCGCCAGACAATCCCACCGTGTGTAGCCTCCGGCATACTTTTTTGACCCGAAAGTACGGCGGACTTATGCCGCGTACACACGATCAAACAAGCGGATGGAAAAGTCCGGCAAACTCAAGTCCGCCGGACAATCCCCCCGTGTGTAGCCTCCGGCATACTTTTTTGACCCGAAAGTACGGCGGACTTATGCCGCGTACACACGATCAAACAAGCGGGTGGAAAAGTCCAGCAAACTCAAGTCCGCCGGACAATCCCCCCGTGTGTAGCCTCCGGCATACTTTTTTGACCCGAAAGTACGGCGGACTTAGAAAGTAGTTTTACACTCCAATCTTCCCGCCGGACTCGCATTTCGGCGGACAATCCGGCCGCGTGTATGCCAGTCCGCCGTACTTTTGAAATGAGCGGACTTTTCCCGCCCGGAGAAAAGTCTGCTCATTTCGAGCGGGTCTCCAGGTAGGCGGGGCCCGCGAAGGATACGTCACTGGCCCCGCCGCCTGGTATGGACTTAAAGGGGAACCCCAACGCCGAAAAAAATCGGTGTGGGGTCCCCCAGGTCCACATCAGACCCTTGTCCGAGCACGCTACCTGGCCGGCCAGGAAAGGGGGGGCGAGCGAGCGCCCCCCTCCTGAGCCGTACCAGGCTGCGTGCCCTCAACATGGCGGGTGCCTTGGGGAAGGGGGGGCCGTGCGGCCCCCCCCACCCCAAAGCACCTTGTCCCCATGTTGATGAGGACAAGGGCCTCTTCCCGACAACCCTGGCCATTGGTTGTCGGGGTCTGCAGGCGAGGGACTTATTGGAATCCGGGAGCCGGGAGCCCCCTTTCACCCAGCATCCTCTGGGACTGTGACACCATAATGGGCGGGGACATCATCCGGCGATGTCCCTATATAAGTCGCCGCGTGCCCTGTCAGAGCCATTGTGAGTGGAGGACTCGACGAGGCAACATCTGAAGAAGAAGAAGAAGAAGAGAAGAACAAAACAGAAGGCGGCGGCGGCGGCGGTGACAGCAGGGACAGAAGACCGGAGAGGGGGGACAAGACCCCCGAAGTCGGAAAAAGAGGGCGGCGGCGAGGAAGAAAGCCGGACTCCTCCGCTAGTAAAAGAGCTACAAGAAGATAGCGGAGGAGTCCAGCGAGAAGACCCCCGAAGACGGAAGACCCCCGGAGCTGTGCAATAAACTATTTTATCTTGTGTGTTGTGTTTTTTTTGTACTTTATTTTACAGGTGAATGGGTAGGGGTACATTGTACCCCATACTCATTCACATAGGGTGGGGGGCCGGTATCCGGGGGCCCCCTTATTAAAGGGGGCTGCCGGATTCCGATAAGCCCCTCGCCCGCAGACCCTGACAACCAACGGCCAGGGTTGTCGGGAAGAGGCCCTTGTCCTCATCAACATGGGGACAAGGTGCTTTGGGGTGGGGGGGCCGCGTGGCCCCCCTTCCCCAAGGCACCCCCCATTTTGAGGGCACGCGGCCTGGTACGGCTCAGGAGGGGGGGGCGCTCGCTCGCCCCTCCTTTCCTAGCCGGCCGGGTAGCGTGCTCGGACAAGGGTCTGTTGTGGACTTGGGGGGACCCCCACGCCGATTTTTTTCGCCGTTGGGGTTCCCCTTTAAGTTCATACCAGGTGGTGGGGCCAGCGACGTCTCCTTCGCTGGCCCCGCCTACCTGGAGATGCGCTCGAAATGAGCGGACTATCCTCCGCGTGTGTGGGCGAGTCCGTTCATTTCAAAAGTAGGGCGGATAGTAAGGCGGACTTAGTACGCCGTATTAGTCCGCTGAAAAAGTGCAGTGTGTGGGCAAATAGCCCGTTCGGAAAGTCCGAAGGACAGTCTGGCGGGAAGTACGCGGCTTTAGTAGCAAGCGAACAGTTATATGGGTGATCAGATCATGTGACTCTCAAAAAAAGACATTTCAGCAATATTTGGTCGGTTCAGACTGGTTTTTATAAGGAAGTCACTTTTAGCAGCTTTGTGGGTTCTTATCATTCACATATCCTGTAGTTTAGTTATCCAAGGAATTGAGGAATTGAGAGTATATGGTGCCATCAGTGTAGTAAATATAATACATTGCAGAGCATATAGTGCAGTCAGTATAGTATATATAATACAGTGGAGAATATATAGTGCAGTCAGTGTAGTATATATAATAGAGTGCAGGGTATATAGTGCAGTGCAGCGTGTATAATACAGTGTATTGAAGTGATTAAGGCGAACCCTATGACAATATTTAAAAAAAAACAGTGTGGGGTCTCCCCCAAAATCCATATCAGGCCCTTTGGGTCAGGCATAGATTTTAAGGGGGACTCCACGCCGAAATTAAAAAAAAATTGGTGTGGGGCCCCCCATAATCCATACCAAACCCTTATCCAAGCAAGAAGCCTGGCAGGGCAGGAAAAAGGGGTGAGCAAGCGCCCCCCCTCCTGAACCATATTAGGCCCCTTGCCCTCAACATGGGGAGGGTGCTTTGGGGTGCCCCAAAGCACCTTGTCCCCATGTTGATGGGAAAAAGAGCCTCTTCCTGGCAACCCTTGCTGGTGGTTGTCATGGGTCTGGGGGTGGGGGGTTCATCGGAATCTGGAAGCCCCCTTAACAAGGGAGCCCCCAGATCCCGGCCCTCCATGTGAATGTGTAGGGATACATTGTTTTTTTTCTTTCTTTTTAAATAAAGGAATTGTTAAAAACTATCTGTGGTTTATCGTTTTTACTTTTCAACAATATTTTTGGTGACTGGGTAGGGGTACAATGTAACCGATACCCATTCATATGGGGGGCGGGATCTGAGGGCCCCTTGTTAAAGAGGGCTTCCAGATTCCGATAAGCCCCCCTCAGACCCCGACAACCAATGGCCAGAGTTGTTGGAAAGAGGCTCTTGTCCTTATCGACAAGGGGCTTTGGGGGGGACCCCAAAGCACCCTCCCCATGTTGAGGGCATATGACCTGGTATGGTTCAGGAAGGAGGGGGGGCGCTCGCTCATCCCCAGTCTATCCTGACCTCCAGGCTGCATGCTCAGATAAGGTTCTTGTATGGATTTTTTTACCATTTTTTTTTTAATTTTGGTGTGGAGTTCACTTACACCCCTTTTTCCCTTGATTTTTCATCTATATTGCTGGAAGCCGGCAATACATTACAGCCGCAAGCAAGTTTAAATTACATTTTTTCCTTTAGAAATGTCATTATTGCTGGGGCACTGTTCTATACATCGCACAGATTTACAGGTAGACTAATGGGACCCCCAGGCATGATATCTAAAGGAATATTTATTTTTTATTGTTTCACTTTAAGCATTAATAAAATCACTGCTCCTGAAAAAATTATTGTTTTAAAAAAAAAATCTTGCATTGATACATGTCCCTTAGGACAGTACCCGGGCCCCCATATACTTTCTGTGGTAATAACTTGCATATAAGCCTTTAAAGTTAGCACTTTTGATTTTTCATGTTTGTGTCCCATAGACTTTAATAGGGTTCACGTGTTTACCTGTTCACGGTGTTCTGCCCATTCCTATTTGTCAAACATTGACTGATAGTCTGTGTTGACTGTCCCTCAGAAAAAGGTTGTCTAGGTATCCTACAATATCCTGATAAGTGGGAACTTGTTTTTGGGCTTGGAAGTCTAAGACCTTGTACACACGGTCGGACATTCTGACAACAAAATCCGTTGGATAAATTCTGTCAGATTTAGTGGTCCGGAAGTGGTGTTGCATACACACGGTCGGACTAAGTTGTCAGAATTTCCGGTTGCCAAGAACGCGGTGACATAAGCCGTGTATGACGGGACTAGAAAAAAGAAGTTCAGTACCACGTCCGCCACCTTTTGGGCTCCTTCTGCTGATCTTGTGTTTATCTCATGTTAGTAGAAGTTTGGTTAGAGACGATTCGCGCTTTTCAGATTTGTGCTTCAGATCGTTACTGCTCTTCAGTTTGTGCTTGTCGGTGCATATCTGCTTATCAGTACATGTAGTCAGTTAGCATTTGTTGGTCATTGTGGACTATATCTTGGTATATAGTACGCTTTGATTTTCAGTGCTTATTGTCCGCTCGTTTCTGGTTTTCAGTTCGTTCTTTCAGGCCTTGCTGTTTATCAGTGCCTTCTGTTATCCGTTCTGACCAGCCAACCGTTTTAAGCCGTTTCGTGTACGTACACGACGTAGAGTTCGTGCTGTGCAGGGGCTTGGTGTTTGGCTTTTAGCTTTGACACAAGCCCGGTCCATGAACAGGATGAGGAGGAGTTTGTGGACCAAGAATTGGTTGCTCCAGCGTGACCAGTTCTCGCACATGCCTTCGTGAAATCTGGGAGAATAATCCTGATGATTTCAGGAATTATCTCCGGATGACGGACCCCGTTTTTCACCATCTGCTGGCTTTTCTGTCCCCTTATATCAGCAGGTAGGATCTGCCATCACTCCGGAGCAGAGGCTCATTGCCACGTTGCGCTACTTGGCAACAGGGAGAAGTCTTCAGGACCTCAAGTTCTCGACAGGCATCTCCCCCCAGGCTCTGGGAATCATTATTCCAGAGACCTGTTCTGCCATCATACAGGTCCTGCAGAAGGACTATATTAAGGTAAGTTTTCTCCTTTAACATCACATTCTATGTATTTAATGTTTTCTAATGTATTGGATTTCTTTCCTCATTCCCTAATTACCATGACTGCAATGTGCTGTAATTGATATGATGTGCCCCTTTGTCCTCATGCATGCTGGAAGCTTTTCAAGTTCCTTTTTTGTCCTTCATGCATATTTGCCTTCACTAACTTCCCCAGCATGCTCTTCTGGGGCCATAAACCTATAGCCTAGTCATTAGAAAAATGAGATGAAGCAGCCAAATCAATGATACCACATCCCAAAATTAAATGAAAAAATTGCATAGGGGAAAGAGGTAACAGACCTCTGGACTTTTAACGGTATCAAATATGGTAATAGATTGCAAACATTAGTGATAAGATACGTAGACCATAACGTTAAAAACAGTTATTTATTAACAAAGATAAATTAATAACAAGGGGCACCAACACCAAACAACCTCCTCTAGATTAAAAAAGAAAACAATAAAATAAAAAGATAATAATGGTGTTGTGGTAAGTTGACACACAAAACACACCAAAAAAATTGCGAAGATGAGCAAACTTTCAAAAAAGGACATCTTGATTAAAAAAAACAACCACAAAATTTAAAACCACAAAAAAAAAATGATTGGGGAGATGTGACAAATTAAAATGTTGTATTCATGAAATGAGGAAAAAGAATAAAGAAATAAGTTTTGGAGAAGAGTGTGTGAATATGAGCAGCAAAACAACTTCATTCTTGTAGCATTGTAAAGAAAAAGAGAATGCGCTGCATTAAAGAATTTTTAACATTGCAGCGTGACGAATGTGCTATATCGATTACGAGCTGTAGACCGGACGCTTCCATCTCAGAATTTATTCTGAGCATGCGTGGCACCTTGTCCGTTGGACTAGGCTACACACGATTGGAACTGACACGCATCGGATCATGTTGTCGGAAAATTTTATAGCCAGCGCTCAAGCTTTGTCCATCGGATATTCCGACGGAAACAGTCCGATGGAGCCCACACACTGTCTGATTATCCGACAACACAGTCCGATCAGACATTTTCCATCGGATTTTCTGACCGTGTGTACAAGGGCTAAGACTTTTGATGGAATGGAATGCAGGGATTGGCCTTGCAATGCTTAGGAATAGGGGACACCCCTCAGAACGCATTAGCTCCTTTTGGACTTTTCATCCCAGGCTTGGTGCTTGTTACCAGACCACGCTGGGTGGAGCACTTGGTGGACTGCATTTTGCTTGAGATATACATTTGTTTGTGAGTATAATTTTATATACATTTTTAACAATAAATCGTTGCTAAGGTAATGCCCTAGGCTGTTGTGCCCTCTGTTCCTTTCTGATAGAGTTCCATACTACAGGGTTTCCCTGACCTGTTGTGAGTGGCAGCACAGCCAGGTGGAGTTTGAACCAGTGGAGACACACGATTACTTCCAGCCACACATCTCTCTCAAATGCAGGAGAATTGGTTTTCAAAGGGACAGCAGCGTGTGTGTGCACGTGCGCTAGCCTTTACTTGGCACCAATGGGCCTTTAAAAGAACAGCATCTGCACTTGTGCAGTGCTGTTTGATCTGCAGCTATACCTGAGTTTTGAACCTGTACCTGTCTTGATACCTGCATTGACCCTGCTCTGCTGACCATTCCTGCTATCTCCAACCCCGACCTTCACTTGCCTTGACTTTGCTAAACCACGTACCCCTTCCTCGCCAATACTTCCATTTGGGTTGCCTCGGAGGGGATGGGGAGGGGGCAGGACGAGTGCCATCAGATTACATACAGCGAGAAACTCCTGTTTACTCAGTGGCATGTCAGAGAAATAGTAGAATCAGAGCCTGACAGTATCGGCACGCCCCTGTGCGCCTGCATGGTGGAGTAGCGCACCAGCGCATACAGGTGCGTGATCCGACAGATCGGCGAATACGGGTGAGCAATCCAAATGGGTGAGCACACGCAGGTGTGCGATGCAGTGCATCTGCATGGGCACGTGCACGCACAGCATGAGATCCCCCTAGCGTGCCTATAAAAGGCAGCTCTGCCCCTTGCTAATTGCTGGTTTGTCTCTTCAGCTTTCAGTGTTCCTGTTCCTAGCTTTGTGTACCTGCGCCTGCCTGTTGTGACCCAGATCGTTTGGCCACACCTGAATCTCTCCAGTACTTGACCCTCGGCTTGTTTAAAGGACTTCTCTGCTTGAATACTCTCTGTGTTTGACCCTCGCCTTCTCTCTAAGGACTTTTATTCTGCCTGACTTCCGTGCTTGACCCCTTGCTTGCTCAATGGGCTTGCTATTGTTGATACCCCGTGTTTGACCCTCAGCCTGCCCTAAGGACTTGCTTTTGCCTGACCTGTGTTTGACCCTCAGCCTGCTCCAGGATCCCTCCCATTTGCCTGACGCTCATGCATGACCTCGGTCTGCCTAAAGACTCTTCTACGCCCGGACCTCTCTGCTTGACCCTTGGCCTCATCAGCTAACCCAGCTCCAGTTCCTGTCTCCGGATCAAGGTGTTTCAGTCCCAGCCCGGCGTCTCATTGGTCTAGCAACAAGTCCGCTCTGCACGGGTCTACTCTTTGCTTGAAGATATCCTTGCAAGCCTTGTCCACCTGCTGGTGACCCATGCCTCTCCGTGCCCGATACCCTTTGTGCCACTATCAGGGGTATAGCGCACTCATTTCCAAGAGAAGTCGCTCTCAGCGTAAAGGTAAAAGTTTTTTCACCTTAATGCATTCTATGCATTAAGGTGAAAAAACATCTGACAGTGCCGACGCCCCCAGCCCCCCCATTTTACTTATCTGACCCCTCGAAAGTCCCGTGCTCACCCCCGACATCCTCTTTGCTGCTCAGCCTGGCCGTGGATTGGCTGGAGTGGATGGATTGAAAGCAGTGCAGCCATTGTGTTACGTACCTGCTGGATGAGCCTAACGTGCAGTGGGAAGGCTGTCTCATACAACCCCGGCTCATGGGCCACCGATGTTGCAACAGTGGCTGCAAGAGCCTGGCGGTGTATGGGTGCCTGGTTCGTCTTTGGTCTTGTCAGTTCAGCTGGTGCAGCAGGAAACAGGAAGCAGGTTGGTAAGCTGGGAAGACACTGAATACATAGTCAGACAAGCCGGGTTTGGTAACAGATGATCAGATGTAGATATAGATGACAGGCAGAGAATGGTCAGGATACAGGCAATGTGCGGCAACAGGATATCAAGCAGTGTAGAGTAGAGCGTGGTTACAAGGCAGGCCAGGGTCAGGATAGCAGAGATCAATCGTAGTCAAACAAGCCGGGTCAAACATAGGAAACAGATTGGATCACAGGAACAGGAAGTCACGGGAACAGGTATGAGCTGCAGACCAGACAGCAAAGACACTGCTGCTGAGGTGTTTAAATAAGGCAGCCTTTTACCAATCACTGAAATTAGTCTGCACTATTTTAACCCCTAGGTGGCATATCCATGACATTGCCCCCCTCCTACGGGCAACCTCCGGGTGCCCAACAGGTCTCTCTTCTGTGGAAGACTGCGAAAAAAGGCATTAACCAAGTCTCTGGTGTGCACATCCTGTTCAGCCTCCCAAGAGTTATCCTCTGGGCCATAACCTTTCCACTTAACTAGGTACTGTACTTAACTAGGTACTGTACCCGATTCCTTCTTTTCCTACAGTCTATGATGGCCTCTACATCGTACTCCTCTTTGCCATTGATGATCACAGGTTCTGGTGGCCTGGATACTCTATCTGGGAAAGAGTCAGGGACTGCGGGTTTCAAGAGAGAAACATGGAAAGTCGGGCAAGAAGGATGGGTGAAAACCATAATTTGTCTGAGTGAGTGGCATTATTGTAGGCGAACTCTGCTAGTGGTAGCAGCGATACCCAGTCATCCTGGACAAAAGTGGTGAAGCATCGGATATACTGCTCCAACGTCTGATTGGTCCTCTCTGTCTGTCCATTGGTCTGGGGATGGTAGGCGGAGGACAAGGATCTTTCAATTTTGAGGGCTTCACACAGAGTTTTCCAGAATCGGGAAGCGAACTGAACCCCCCGATCAGAGACAATGTTCATAGGGACTCCATGAAGCCTAACAATCTCCCTGATAAACACTTTAGCTGTCTCCATGGCAGAGGGAGTACTCTTCAGAGGCAAGAAATGGGCCATTTTGGACAATCGGTCCACTACCATGAAGATGGCTGTGCATCCTTCTGATGGGGGAATTTCCACAATGAAATTCATGGCTATCATTCTCCATGGTCTGTCAAGGACTGGCAGTGGCCGAAGTAGACCCCAGGCTTGGCTCTTTGTACCCTTGCTCTGGTTGCAGATCGCACAGGAATTTACATATCTCTTACAGGTTTCTTCCAGGTCTGGCCACCAGAACGTGCGTTTCAGGAAATCAAGTGTCTTGTGCACACCGAAATGACCTGCTAGGGGATGATCATGACACAGACCCAAAATAGTTATACGTAGACATTCAGGCACAAATACCTTGCTTGCGTTAAACAGCAATCCTTCCTGGAGTGTTAGCGTGACCCCTGGAAGGCTAGGAACATCTGTCGAAACCTGCTTTATTTGGTTGAGAAGGATGCCCTGTAAAAGTAAGAAGTTATTTTCATACAAGATGGTATCTGCCACTGGTGGTTCCTCTGGGTCATCAAACATACGAGACAGTGCATCTGGTTTGACATTCTTCGAACCCGGCCAGTAGGTAATGTGGAAAACAGAGCGGGAAAAGAACAGGGCCCAACGTGCTTGACGTGGCTTAAGGCGTTTAGCAGTCCTCAGGTACTCAAGATTTTGTTATCAGTATAGATCAATATGGGGTGCGCTGCTCCCTCCAGGAGGTACCTCCATTCTTCTAAAGCTGCCTTTATGGCCAGCAATTCTCCGTCCCCAACGTCATAGTTTCTCTCTGCTGGAGACAGCCTGTGGGAGAAAAAGGCTACTGGATGCATCAGATCCTTAGGGCCTTGGCGTTGGGAGATGACTGCTCCAATAGTGACTTCAGATGCATCTACTTCTAGTTTATATGGCAGAGACGGGTCTGGGTGACCAAGAACAGGTGCTGAAGTAAACAGTCCATTCAAGGTATCAAATGCGGCTTGTGCCTCAGGTGTCCAATGGAAGCGGAGGTTCTGTTTAGTCAGCTGTGTGATAGGGGTTATGATAGCGGAAAAGCCCCTAATGAACCTCCTGTAAAAGTTGGAAAGTCCTACGAAGCGCTGCACCCCCTTCTTGTCGGTAGGTGCAGGCTAGTCTAAGATAGCAGAGACTTTTTCAGAGTCCATCTTAATGCCTTCAGGTGAGATTATCAGTCCCAGGAATTGGATGCTGTTTCGTTCAAACTCGCATTTTTCACCTTTAGCGTAGAGTCCGTGTTGGCGGAGCCGACTCAGCACCCTTCTGACATGATCTCGGTGAGAGTCTAGGGAAATGGAAAAAATCAAAATGTCATCTAGGTAAACAATCAAAAATATATCCAGGAAGTCTCGGAAAATGTCATTGACAAAGTGTTGGAAGGTAGCCAGGGCATTGCATAGTCCAAAGGGCATCACCAGGTATTCATAGTGGCCGAATCGGGTGCGAAAAGGTGTCTTCCACTCATCCCCTTGAAGGATGCGGACTAAATTGTAGGCCCCCTGTAGATCTAGTTTGGTGAAAATTGTTGCCGACCTTAATCTCTGAAATAGTTTGGCTACTAGAGGGAGAAGATACCGGTTTTTAACTGTAATTTTGTTGAGCTCCCGATAGTCCACACAAGGTTGTAGGGAGTGGTCCTTTTTCTCAATGAAAAATATCCCTGCTCCTGTTGGGGAGGTAGAGGGTCGGATGAACCCGTTTTTCAAGTTTTCTTGGATATATTCTTTTAGTGCCTCCCGTTCTCGTTCAGTGAGGGGGAAGATTCTACCAAAAGGGATTTCAGACCCTGGAAGCAGTTCAATTGGGCAGTCGTATGGCTGATGCGGAGGAAGAGTGTCAGCCCCTCGTTTACTAAAGACATCCAGGAACTCATGGTATGGTTCAGGTACGACTTGCCGCACCTCAGACTCAGAGTCCACACAAAGTAGTGTTGTAGAAAAAGCTGGGGCTCTTTGAAGTCAGTGTTCCTGGCAATAGGCTGAATGAAAGTCAATTCTCCCTGTGGCCCAGTTAACTCATGGATTATGCGCCTGCAGCCAGGGTAGGCCCAGAATAACAGGGAATAGTGGGGAAGAGATGACATCGAGGCTTAGGATTTCCTTATGTTGGGAGGAGGCCAACACGGGTAAGGGAAATGTCTCTTGGGTCACAGGTCCGGACTTGATACATGACCTATCAGCTAGAAAAACAGAAAGTCCTTGTGCTTTAGGTCTTAAGGGGTCTTACGTTGTTGTGTTGCAAAGGTTAGATAGATGAAGCAACTGCAGGCCCCGGAATCAATGATCGCGGTAACTGGCACTTCCCTTTCTAGCAGCTGGAAAGAGATGGAAAGGGTTAGGTTGGTGGCGTTGGTAGATGAAGAAAAGTTATTAACGGAAGAAAACATCTGGCACTTACGTGTCTTGGTTGGACAGGAACGTACATAGTGGGCCGCTTCCCCACAGTATAGGCAGAGGTTGTTCTGTTGTTGGTGCAGGCATTTCTCCGGAGACAGAGAGGGGCGTATTAGGCCAACTTGCATAGGCTCTGGTGCTTCGGTGGCAATAGTAACAGGAGCTGGTTGAACTGGAGTGAAGCTAACAGGTGCAGAGTGAGTAGGAGCTGGGATCCGGGGCATCATCCAGACCGGGCGGGGCTGCTGGGCTGATCTTTTGGATCGTCGCTCACGGAGCCGACGGTCAATTTGAATGGTCAGTGTTATAAGGGCCTCCAGGATATTTGGGACTCCGACACGGGCCAATTCGTCTTTCAGACCTTCTGGTGTCGCAGGGCTGCGTCAATCCACTGTGTGTGGACATGATCTTCGGCCATTCTGCGGCCTTGCTGGAGTGCATGAAGGGCAGCCTCTGCTGTGGTGCTTCATTGCGGGTCGTTGTATAATTTGGCCATCGCGCCGAAGAAGGCGGACATGGACTGTAACAAGACATCGTTCTTCTCCAACATCCGATGAGCCCAGGACTGGGGCTCACCCTGAAGCAGTGATATGATGAATCCTACTTTGGTGGCTTCAAGGGAGAAGATTCGAGGTTGCAAGGCGAAGTATAGTTCCCATGCGTTGCGGAAGGATCGAAATTTTCCCCAGTCACCTGAAAATCTCTCTGGTGCTGGAACACTGGGTTCAGGGGGCAACATCACTACTAAGGTTGCTGTAGTGGCAGTCCCTGAAGCAGAAGGTGCAGCAGCGCTTGCTGGTGTAGCTATAGTCGGTACACGTTGTTCCAGTTGTGTATAACCCTCCTGTAGAGATTTCACTGCTTGGGTAAGGGCTGCAAGATGCTGACAGATGTCATCCATGGCCGACTTCCCACTTGCAGGCTCAGACATGGCTGTCTGGTACTGTTACATACCTGCTGTATGAGCCTGACGTGCAGTGGGAAGGCTGTCTCGTACAACCCCGGCTCAAGGGCCACCGATGTTGCAACAGTGGCTGCAAGAGCCTGGCGGTGTATGGGTGCCTAGTTCGTCTTTGGTCTTGTCAGTTCAGCTGGTGCAGCAGGAAACAGGAAGCAGGTTGGTAAGCTGGGAAGACACTGAATACATAGTCAGACAAGCCGGGTTTGGTAACAGATGATCAGATGTAGATATAGACGACAGGCAGAGAATGGTCAGGATACAGGCAAGGTTCGGCAACAGGATATCAAGCAGTGTAGAGTAGAGCGTGGTTACAAGGCAGGCCAGGGTCAGGATAGCAGAGATCAAGCGTAGTCAAACAAGCCGGGTCAAACACAGGAAACAGATCGGATCACAGGAACAAGAAGTCACGGGAACAGGTATGAGCTGCAGACCAGACAGCAAAGACACAGTGCTGCTGAGGTGTTTAAATAAGGCAGCCTGTTACCAATCACTGAAATTAGTCTGCACTATTTTAACCCCTAGGTGGCAGATCCATGACACATTGGCTCACACTGCTGGGAATCACATCCAATGACGCGGGGCCGAGTGATACAGTGAGCGGCTATAGCCACCAGCTGTATCATGGGAGCGCACCCGCAAGCGCTTCTCACCACGCGAGGGAGCTCGCATGAACGTGAGAAGTACTCGCAGGGGGAAGCCGAGACAGCCGCTGAGGGAGCCCAGAAGACAAGGTTCAGGGCCACTCTGTGCAAAATGAGCTACACAGTGGAGGTAAGTATAACATGTTTGTTATTTAAAAAAAAAAATTCCCTTTACAACCCCTTTAAAGCAGATTAAACAGGGCAGTGCTTGTGCTGTGTAATCTGCTTCCTTCTAAACTGTAAAAAAAACCTCCCTGAACCTGTCACTTCCTGTATCCCCTCTCTATACTGACCTTGAAAATCAGGGCTACTGAGCCCTGACCACTGTGGTCAGAGTGCAACCCTCCGGCATCTGCAGCTGTCCTCTCTGCTCTCCTCTCTCCCCTTCACCCCCTCCTTCTTGCATGTCAGCTCATGTCTATGTGTCTCTGTCTCCGCCCCCACCGCTATTAGCAAAACTAAAAATATTATATGCCAGCCCCTCTATGCTTTCCTGGCATAGCACAGTGTATAAGGCTTTTATAAAAATTAGCTTTGTAAATATTGATTTAGGGCTGTCTTCAGCTGGTCACGTGACTCTCGGGCGGTTTCCAGGGCTACTGCAGTAGGGGCTGAGTGGCCATGTGATCTCCCCGGCTGACATCAGAGGGAGATCAGGGTCCCTCCTGCAAAAGCCATCCATCGGAGCTATACAGCGACTGCGAGTCATGTGCCTGGCCTGAAGACAGCTCTAAATAGGTATTTGCCATGCTCATTTTCTAAAAGAAGAATGCAGTGAGATATGTCAGGCTCTAATAGAGTCTGGCAGTGTTTGAGTTATATAGGTTAACAAACCCTTTAACCTATAGTTCTATACATTACTGCAAGTTTAACGCTGTATATTTCATTGAGTTGCTGCAAGATCAAAGTCATATATTTGATTGCATTACTGCAAGTTTAACTCCATACGCCATATATTTGATTGCATTACTGCAAGTTTAACGCCATATAGTTGTGTGCGTTACTGCACGTTTAACACCATATAATTATTTCATTGCGTTTCTGCAAGTTTAAAACGGCATTTCATTGTCTTACTGCAAGTTTAAAGCCATATATTTCAATGTGTTACTACAAGTTTAAAACTGTATAATTCTGTGTGTTACTGCAAGTTTAATGCCATATAGTTCTGTGCGTTACTGCAAGTTTAACACCATAGAGTTCAGTGCGTTACTGCAAGATAACGCCATATATTTCATTGCATTATTGCAAGTTTAATGCTGTGTGTTACAGAAAGTTTAACACCATATAGTTCTGTACATTACTGCAAGTTTAACGCCATATAGTTCTGTGTGTTACTGCAAGTTTAATGCCATATAGTTCTGTGTGTTATTGCAAGTTTAACGCTGTATATTTCTGTGCATTACTACATGTTTAACGCCATATAGTTATGTGCGTTATTGCAAGTTTAATGCTGTCTATTTAATTGCATTACTGCAAGTTTAACACTGTATATTTCATTGGGTTACTGCAAGTTTAATGCCATAGATTTCCTTGTGTTACTACAAGTTTAACACCATATAGTTCTGTGCGTTACTGTAAGTTTAACGTCATATGGTTCTGTGTGTTATTGCAAGTTTAGCGCCTTATAGTTCTGTGAGTTACTACAAGTTTAACACCATATAGTTATGTGTATTACTGCAAGGTTAACGCCATATATTTCAATGCATTACTGCAAGTTTAACGCTATATAATTCTGTGCGTTGCTGCAAGTTTAACGCCATATAGTTCTGAACGTTACTGCAAGTTTAACGCCATATAGTTCTGTGTGTTACTGCAAGTTTAATGCCATATAATTCTGTGTGTTACTGCAAGTTTAACACTGTCTATTTCATTGCATTACTGCAAGTTTAACACTGTAAATTTAATTGTGTTACTGCAAGTTTAATGCCATATAATTCATTATGTTACTACAAGTTTAACGTTGTATAGCTCTGTGCGTCCGCCATATAGTTCTGTGTGTTATTGCAAGTTTAACGCGGTTTAGTTCTGTGTGTTACTGCAAGTTTAACGCTATATAGTTCTGTGCTTTACTGCACATTTAATGCCATATAGTTCTGTGCATTACTGCATTTAACGCTGTTTAGTTCTGTGTGTTACTGTAAGTTTAACGCTGTATATATTATTTCGTTACTGCAAGTTTAACGCTGTATATTTCATTGCATTACTGCAAGTTTAACGCCATATAGTTCTGTGCATTACTGCAAGTTTAATGCCATATATCTCCTTGCGTTGCTGCAAGTTTTACGCCATATATTTCTGCGCATTACTGCACGTTTCACACAGTATATTGCAATATATTATAGTGTATCTGTGGAGTGTGAACACTTAAAGTGCGCCAAACACCACTTTCCATTGATTAAAGTGCATCCATGTACACATTTACACATCTTTTTTACATTTTGTTAAAAAGCATTTTGTTAAAAGGCATGTCAGCTCCCTCGGCGGGGATCGGGCCAGATGTTGGGGCCCCGTTCTAAGGTAAGTATTTCATAATGAGCTCATTATGCCTTTTGCTTTGCAGGTGGTAAAAAAAAAAACATTAGCGGGTTTACTACCGCTTTAATAGGCGACATCAGCATCAGGGGCTTCAAAGCTGCTGGTAATCCAGGACTGATTCATTTTTAAAAAATTCAGATGGTCCAGGGAGTCTGTGGACAGACGTGTTCTATAATCAGTAACCAAACCTCCAGCAGCACTGAATGCCCATTCGGAAAGCACACTGGATGCAACCCAGCATCACTTTCCATTGATTAAAGTGCATCCATGTACACATTTACACATCTTTCTTACATTTTGTTAAAAAGCACCCCCCTCTCCCCCCCATCATGTCTTAGAGGACAGCAAGGAGAGGCAGACATTCCCATGGCACTGTACTGTGCGTTACTACAAGTTTAACGCCATATAGTTCTGTGTGTTATTGCAAGTTTAACGCAGTATAGTTCTGTGTGTTACTGCAAGTTTAACGCTATATAGTTCTGTGCTTTACTGCACGTTTAATGCCATATAGTTCTGTGCGTTACTGCATTTAACGCTGTTTAGTTCTGTGTGTTACTGTAAGTTTAAGGCTGTATATATTATTTCGTTACTGCAAGTTTAACGCTGTATATTTCATTGCATTACTGCAAGTTTAACGCCATATAGTTCTGTGCATTACTGCAAGTTTAATGCCATATATTTCCTTGCATTGCTGCAAGTTTTACGCCATATAGTTCTGTGCATTACTACACGTTTCACACAGTATATTGCAGTATATTATAGTGTATCTGTGGAGTGTGAAAACTCAAACACTTAAAGTGCGCCAAACACCACTTTCCATTGATTAAAGTGCATCTATGTACACATTTACACATCTTTTTTACATTTTGTTAAAAAGCACCCCCCTCCCCCCCCCCATCATGTCTGGGAGGACAGCAAGGAGAGGCAGACATTCCCATGGCACTGTAAGGGGGCCAGCAGCATATGTGTCCACAGGCAAAGGTGGATGTGGTCTGTCCTCATGCAGTGCATCATTTCCACTGTTTAGTGATATTACCCATACTATACAGCCACAGCATGCAGAGGAGGTGGTGGACTGGCTTACTAAACTGTCCTCATCCTTCTCATCCTCTGTCACCCAAGCAGAGACTAGTGCACAGTCCCCTTCATCTGACAGAGTGGCAAAACCTGCCTCCTTGTCCACAGCTATTCCTGCCATAGCCCCAGTATCAGCGGAGGAGTCAGCGGAGTTATTCAAACACAGCGTAAGCCACTTGTTCCTTGACGATGCACAGCTATTACTTGATTCAGATGTTGGTTCTGACTCTGAGGTTGAGGAAGGCAGGAACATGAGCCTACAGAGAGGGGAGAACACTGGTACACAGATTGGAAGTCATGTTCCCTCACTTGCAGTGTTTTGCCAAGTTGTCACCAGTGGTAATGAGGATGGAGAAGATGATGATGAGGTCACTGACTCGACTTGGGTGCCAGATAGAGCAGAGGAGCAAAGTGAGGGTAAGGCACAATTTCAACGAGGCAGCCATTATGAAAGGTCCTTGCAGCACATCTGCCAGCAGCACACCACCAGCTGTGGACTATAACCGGCATTTTTTTCTGCCCTATCTGCTGCAGCGGAAAAAAATACAGTCCCTGTCAAACAGGTGTGAAAAAATTGTTCTTTGGGTGTTAATTTTGCCCATGAAACCTAAACCAAAAACATTCTTCCAGATGAAAAACTAGGCAGCCTAGAAGTCCTGCAGAGATTCCACATTCTAAAAACACTTAATAGGCGACATCAGCATCAGGAGCTTCAAAGCTGCTGGTAATCCAGGACTGATTAATTTTAATAAAAGTCAGATGCTCCAGGGAGTCTGTGGACAGACGTGTTCTATGATCAGTAACCAAACCTCCAGCAGCACTGAATGTCCATTCGGAAAGCATGCTGGATGCAACCCAGCAGCTTAAAGAAGAAGTAAACCCTGATGGGTTTACTTCCTCTTTGATTCCCTGCAAAGGTAAAGCATAATGGACTACTATGCATCTCATAGTAGTCCATTATGTGTCACTTACCTGATACAGGAGCCAGCAAAGTCACCGCTGTCCCCTGTAGTTCCGAGCATCCATCTTCTTGGTGGGTCTCACGGTGATTCGCCAGAGCAGCGATGACGTCACTCCTGCTTATGCGCACGGGAGCCGACACTCGCAGCATATCGCCGCGATCTGCGGCTTACCCAGTGAGCCTGTGCACCGCTGTCTACGGCGCATGTGCCGTAGACAGTGGTGGCTGTCTTCAGGTAAATATCTCCTAAACCATATAGGTTTAGGAGATATTTCTTGGACCTACAGGTAAGCCTTAATCTAGGCTTACCTGTAGGTCAAAGTGGTTTGTAAGGGTTTACAACCACTTTAATAGCATTCTGGGCAAGTTCTGGCCACTGGTCTATTCTCATGACCCATTAAGCCAGTGGATCATCGACTGGAAAGCTTTCCATCTCTGTTTTCACCCCTAGATAATCGTCCATGTGATGCAGATGCTGCCGATGGAATGTGTAAGCTAACAGCCCTGGGTGGCGAGGACTAAATAAATTAAAACAGGCATTACATAGGCGGCCACCTTCTCCACCACTCCTTTCATTTTCCATGACACTGAATTTGGAAAAGCTTTCAATGAACTCCTCTTTAAGGTTTCCTCAAGAGATTTCATCTTCTGCACTCTCTGAGGGGATGGGATGAGTTCTGAGATATTCCCCTTATAATGGTGGTCAAGGAGGGTTGTCAATCAATAGTGGTCCTATCCCTTTATGCCACGTATTCTTGGGTCCCTTTGTAGGCTTTAAAACATGAGGGAGCACATGCACAGCAAATTTGCGGAGGCATGAGAAGCAGATTCCTCAGGGTCACTGAGAATGACAGTATCTGAAACTAACAACTCCCAGCCACTTGCTACTCCCAAGGGTTCTGGGGATGTAAAACCATCTCTTACTGTTTGATGTATGTCTTTCTCTGCTTCAATGCCTCAGAAACGGCTAGAATCCTCCTCCTCTCTCTCCTCTTGTGTGTTCTGTGGCATAAGAACAATGGTGTCTGCTCCAGCTCCTCCTCTCTCTCCTCTTGTGTGTTCTGTGGCATAAGAACAATGGTGTCTGCATAAAGTGGGCCTTGAGTGGAAAGGAAGTCCTCCTCTTCATCCCTCTGCTCTGTCTCGAGTACCCTGTCCATAATGCCACGCAGAGTCTGCTCCAGCTGGAACTTAACAGGAATTGTGTCACTGATCCATGCATTGTCATGGATCACAATCTTTGTGTCCTCCTCAAATGGTGACAGTACAGTGTATGCATCCTTTTTGAGCAGCCATTGGTGTGAGGAAAAAAAGTTGAGCCGGCCTGAGCCTGTCGTTGTGCCATACTCACACAGGTACTCATTGACGACCCTCTGCTGCATGTGCAGCCACTGCAGCATTGCCAAAGTCGAGTTCCACCTGGTGGGCATTTCACAAATCAGGTGGTTTATGAGCAATTGCCGCTGAATTTCAGCCAACCGAGCACTGGCTTTGTATGATCTCCTAAAATGGCTACAGACTCTTCTGGCATGCTTTAGTAGATCTTCCAACCCTGGGTACCTATTTAAAAAATGCTGTACCACCAAATTGAGGACATGTGCCAGTCATGGCACATGTGTCAACTTTCCCTGTCTAAGGGCGGATAGGAGGGTTGTACCATTATCCACACACCACCATTCCTGGCTACAGCTGGCATGGCATGAACCTGCAGAGCTGCAAGAATCTCTGCTCCGGTGTGGTTCCTGCCCCCTAGACACACCAACCAAAGCCCTGCATGGACCCCTTTTATCCTGACTCATTGAATAGCCCTTTGAACGGTTAGGGGTTTCTTGAGGTTTATAGGACAATTCAGCAGACGAGGGCATGGAAGAGGAGGAGGAGGGGTAGAGCTGCATCATCACCAGCTGTATGGAGATGTGGGGGCACAACAAACTGCAACACTGAGCCCTGTCCTGCATCTTTCCGAGTTGCAAGCAGAGTTACCCAGTGTGCTGTGAACTAAATATATCGTCCCTGCCCATGCTTGCTGGACCACATATCAGTAGTAACATGAACTTTGTGGCTGACTGCCTTGCCCAATGATGCCACAACATTGCCTTCCACATGATGGTAGAGAGCTGGAATGGCCTTACAAAAAAAGAAATAGCAACTGGGAGCCTGCCATTGTGGTACAGCACATTCTGCAAATTCACAGAAGGGAACAGAATCCACCAGGCAGAAAGGCAGAACTTGTAGAGTCAGCAGCTTTGACAAGCTTGCATTTAGTTGCTGGGCATGAACTGTCAAACAATTTTTTTGCACCTGTTTGACAGGTGCATATCATTGGAATTTTTGACAGCAAAAAGTTCAGCAAAGTTCCTTTCATAAAGTGTACCTCTATAGGGTTATGGTGTGAAGGTGCCAACAACACCCAAAGAACAATCTTTCCACACCTGTTTGACAGGTGCATATCATTGCAATTTTTTACAGCAAGGCCAATTCTTGCTTTCATAGGGTTAAAATGTAAAGGCGCCAGTGACACCCTAAGAACAATTTTGCTGCACCTGTTACACAAGTAGAAATCCAAAGTCTGCGGTAGAGACACCAGATATCATCCAATAAAAAAATCTCTAATCTTGTTCCCAGCGCTCTACATTGCGGCCTCATTATTCAGACTGTCTCCCCAATTCGTTGCTTACAAAATAAAGAAAGCTTGCAGGGAAAATGTCATTTTTTGGCCTTTATAAATGCAATTATTGCTGCAGCAACTTTTATACACAGCACAGATGTACCATTTTACAGGCAGACTAAGGGCCCGTTCACACTACCGCGACACGACTTGCGCGCGACTTATCAACGCGACTTTGACGCGACTTCGACGCGACTTTCGACGCGACTTCGACGCGACTTAGACGCGACTTAGCGCGACTTACAAGTCGCCTCAAGCACAGGCGACTTTGCCTATGGCCAATCAGCGCTACTCAGCTCTTGTGACATCATTGTTGTTCCTGTCGCTTCCTGCGTCCTGTCGTGTGTGTTGTCCTGTCACCACAATGTTGTCATTGCCTTATTTGATGAGAGCTGTAGTAACTGCTGGTGTGGCAGTGTTAATGGAAGAGGAGGAAGAGAGGAAGCGAAGGATGAGGATGAGAAGACGACGCCGCTACTGGATCCATCCAATTATTGCAAGTAGAGACAGTAGAGGCCAATTTTGGGCCATCTATGAAAATTTGCGTGTTTTTGAGGACAAGTTTCACAACTATACCCGGATGTCAATTGCAAGGCAAGTACATATGCTAATAGACTATTTTGTCCCATTTATTTTTTATTTTTTGAAAGATATATTTTGTAGCATTTAACGTAGAGAATAAAATGGCGAAGATTGATATTCAGCAGAATTGTTTGTCATCTACCTATGCTAAACATCAACTGGGGTGATCGGCAAGCTTGCATGTATCACATTAAAGCGGTGCGCTGGCTGGCTGGCTGGAAGGTGAAAAAAGTCCTGCTAGCCGCATCTTTGGAGCAGTGAAGGAGCGGTGTATTCACCACTCCTAACCACTCCTACCCATCAAAATCAATGGGACAGGGCCGCACAACCGCTGGCAAAGCGCCTCTGCATCGGCACTACCCTTTTTCGGGCGCTAGTGGGTGTTAAAACCACCCCGCAAGTGCCCCCAGACCACCGCTAAAACGACGGTAAAACGCAGCTAAAAATAGCAGCCTTTTACCGCCGACGGCCGCACCAGCCCAGTGTGAAAGGGGTCCTAGAGTGATCAGATTTGCATATGTTATTACATCGGTAATAGTGTAGCTACAAATGTCAGATATTTCTCATGTAGAATATATCAAATTACATTTTTTATCCATTTTACAGTTTTGATGAATTGCTTCGTCTAGTTTACAACCATCTGGAGCGACAGAACACCTCATATAGGAGGAGCATCTCACCTACTGAAAGATTGATTATTACGCTCAGGTAAACTATCTATTTTTTTGATGCACATTACCATTATCACATTGTTATTATATGTGCAACAATCTAGCCTGAGCTCATTTGTCTTGGCTTCTCCTACGGGTCATATGAGTGCAATTATTTTGCAATCCTGTGCCCCTTTTCAGTGCAGAGTGAACAGAAGTCCACTTTGTGCAGATATCACGAAGATTAGTTGAGACAGCGCATCATCCTTCATTTGCCAGCAGCTGGCTGGACTGATGACAGTGGCAGCCTCTCAGCAAGCTGCTATCCACCCCTCCACATTGAGCATGGGGGAGCAGAGCAGCTGAGAGACAGCACCTCCCATCTTGGGGAGAGGACAGAACAGAGACATAGACGATGTATGTTGACTCAGTTCTGTGTGAAGAAACAGCAGTGGACAGTTGCATCATTGCTGTGATGTTGCATCCACCTAGGTACGTAATTCTTCCAAATAAAAATATTGTTGAAGAAATATTGCAAAATTTATCACACCAACATCCTTTTTTTTTTGAAAAAAACTTTAATTATTAGAACAATATATAACCATATATCAACAAAACAGAACATATGTTTATTTTTAAAATCTTACAGGTTATGGTACACTGGCTCATATGGTGAGGAGCTGGTGGAAGGCCTTGGGGATGGTGTTGGTGTAACATTAGCTGAAGTTGCTGATGTCAGTGGGGATGGAGAGGGATAGGGTATAGGTGGATGGGCAGGATTAAGGGCATGTCCATACTCATTGGAGTAGGGACGGAAGTGAGGGGGATAGTAGGGATGGGTTCTGGGTGGTGGTGGGGTTGAGTATGTGTAGTAGGGTCCGGATGGTGGTGGTGGTCCAAACATGGAAGCGGATGGAACAGGATCATTTGTAATGCTCGCTTCTATGAGATCCATCACTGACTTCTTTACGTCATTTTTCCTCTCCGGCGGTACTCTTTTTAGCATTTCGGCGACCATGAGTCCAAAACCATGGTCTTCCGAATGCAGCTCGTCCAATTTCTGGTTCATACGATCAACCAGTTCGGAAAATCGTTCTATGTTTTGTGAGTTACTGCCCCTTGCTGGTCTACTTCGTTGTTGACGGAGTCGGATAGGCTCAGCCGGCTGCTGACTAGTGGAAGCCTCTCCCTGGTTGCGGTCCGCTTCTTCACCTTGCTGTTGTTCCAGCAGCAAAGGATGATCCAGGGAAAGCGACAACGAGCCTTCCACTTCTTGAGATGCTGCCTCCTCCTGTGCTGCATCCTGCCGTTCACCAGCAACTGCCCAACTTGATTGTGTTCTGCAATAAACATATAAAAGAACAGTTACCCCCTTCTTAGTAGAATTGTATAGTATCACTTTACAACTATGTAAGATTTTATCTTACTCTCTCAGCTCCAGGAAAGGCCGCAGAAACTCTAGTTCGTCTGCGTGGACATAGGGGACGATTCGCTTTCCTCCAGACCCACTCCTGGCCTCATTCAATTTGCGAACGTAGCGAGAAAAACAGTCGCGCAAACCCTTCCAACGGATTTGTAATATTGATACTGCAAAACATAAATAGGAACATAAAATGGTTTATGTCTTTTGTCTTTCAGATACCTGGCAACCGGTCATTCCCTAGTTAGTCTACATTATGAGTTCATGTTGGGCAGATCAACGATCAGCTACATTATCCAAGACACCTGCCAAGTCATATGGGATGTGCTTAACAGCATGGTTATGAAACGGCCTACACAAGATAATTGGCGTGATATAGCAGAAATATTTTGGCGTCGGTGCAATTTCCCAAATTGCCTTGGAGCTATAGATGGGAAGCATGTGCGTGTCGTTAAGCCTGTTGGTAGTGGAAGTATGTTCTACAATTACAAAAAATATTGTTCTTTTGTACTTCTTGCTGTTGTCGATGCAAACTACTGCTTCACCTATATCGATATAGGATCCTACGGAAGTAGCTGCGATTCGCGTATTTTTGCAAATTCCTCATTTGGTGAAAGGCTACGATCTAATCAGCTAGATATTCCTGAGAACTGTCCTCTTCCGGGCACAACTGAACCCCCAATACCCTATGTGTTTGTCGCAGATGAGGCTTTTGCATTGTCGCAACACCTAATGAGGCCTTACTCCAATAGAAATCTGACAACCCCCAAGAAAGTCTTTAATTACCGGCTGACAAGGGCAAGAAGGATGGTTGAGTGCACGTTTGCAATTCTTGCCAATAAATGGCGTTTGTTACATACGCCTATCGCATTAAACATTGAAAATGCAATTACTGCTGTCAAAGCAGCTTGCGTGCTGCACAATTTTGTACGGGTACGTGACGGGTACCGTTTTGAGGATTCCCTTATGCATGACTTGGAAAGTGCACATATCACTGCTGCAAGGGGATCCTGCGATGGTGCCACTGTTCGTGAAAAGTTTGCATCATACTTTATTTCACCGGCCGGTGACTTAGAATGGCAATTGGATGCCATTTCCTAACTGTATTGCTCACTGCTTTGCATCTAGAATTTGCTAATGTGTTATTACGGTTATAATGTTTTCCTGCTATGTAATCTTTATTTCATGTAATAAAAATGATATGTTGGTTATTTTTTTTTCTATAATGTAATAATAAAAGAATCATTCATTCACGATCATTCATTATTAACATTTATTAACACTAGCAGTTAGCATCAGTGAAAGAATACACAAAAGTGACGTGGCAGGTGACGTGGCAGGTGACGTGGCAGGTGACGTGGCAAGTGACGTGGCAGGTGACGTGGCAGGTGACGTGGCAAGTGACGTGGCAGGTGACGTGGCAGGTGACGTGGCAGGTGACGTGGCAGGTGACGTGGCAAGTGACGTGGCAGGTGACGTGGCAAGTGACGTGGCAGGTGACGTGGCAGGTGACGTGGCAGGTGACGTGGCAGGTGACGTGGCAGGTGACGTGGCAAGTGACGTGGCAGGTGACGTGGCAGGTGACGTGGCAGGTGACGCGGCAGGTGACGTGGCAGGTGACGTGGCAAGTGACGTGGCAGGTGACGTGGCAGGTGACGTGGCAGGTGACGTGGCAGGTGACGTGGCAAGTGACGTGGCAGGTGACGTGGCAGGTGACGTGGCAGGTGACGTGGCAGGTGACGTGGCAAGTGACGTGGCAGGTGACGTGGCAGGTGACGTGGCAGGTGACGTGGCAAGTGACGTGGCAGGTGACGTGGCAGGTGACGTGGCAGGTGACGTGGCAGGTGACGTGGCAGGTGACGTGGCAGGTGACGTGGCAAGTGACGTGGCAGGTGACGTGGCAGGTGACGTGGCAAGTGACGTGGCAGGTGACGTGGCAAGTGACGTGGCAAGTAATAACACCATGAATTTAATAAAAAGGTTAAACTTACATTTGTCACTACGATCGGTCGGCAGCATTGTTTCCCAATCTTCGAAAGTCACTCTACATATTTCTAACCAAGCACTATCCCTCTTGGATTGATCCTTGTAGTCAGGATCTTGCTTGTTATATATGCAGGGTCGCTGCCTCACATGTCTGATGAGGGATTCATTATCTACTGGCTCCCTGTGCTGCACTTCTCTGCGGCCTCGGGATGACATGTTATCTTCTTTCAATCTTCTTTAAATCACTTCTTTTCTTCTTCACTTCACCTACCCACACTTCACACAGGAAGTGATCAGTGTATGGGAAGGGGGAGGGATGCCATTGTGTTCTTCTTCCTGTTAAGTCGCTTGGTTACAGACAGCGATCCGACTTGTAGGCGACTTGTATTGAAATCTATGGGTACAAGTCGCCTATAAGTCGCCTTGAAGTAGTACAGGAACCTTTTTGGAAGTCGCTCCGACTTGAGTAGCGGTCATTAAGACGGCTCTCATTCACTTTAATGGAATTACTAATGTCAAGCGACTTGGGGCGACTTGCGGTCTGACAAGTCGCGTCCCAAGTCGCGGTAGTGTGAACGGGCACTAAGGGAACCCACCAGACACTATATTGAGAATAATTGTTGATTTTTATACTTTGACTTTAAGCATCAATAAATCACTGCTCATTAAATGGTTTGCCGACCAACAGCCATTGTTATATGATGGCAAGTCGGCTCTCCTGCACAATTCGCTGTAGCTGCACAGATGAGATCTAGGGCGGCCGCGTGCCAGCAGCGGTGTGAGCTTACGTCCGATGCGGAAACATGCCTGTGGGTCGGACAGGCTCAGTGTCCACCGGCAACCTGCAATCGCAGTATACAGAGGCAGAATGGGGAGCTGCCTTTGTAAACAAGATGGATCCCCATTCTGACAGGTGACATGCAGAGATCTACTGTTCCCAGTAATCTGGAACAGTGATCTCTGTTGTGTCCCTGCCAGCCCATCCTCCCTACAGTTAGAATATGCTGAGGGAACACATTTAACCCCTTGACCACCCCCTACTGTTAACCTCTTCCCTGCCAGTTTCATTTTAAAATTAATCAGTGCATTTTTAATTTTATCATTACCAGTTAAAACAATTAAAAAAAAAGTCCCTAAATCTATCCCGTAGGTTGTAGACGCGATATATTTTGCGCAAACCAATCAATATAAGCCTATTGTGATTTTTTTTTTTTTTTTACCAAAAATATGTAGAAGAATATATATTGGCCTAAACTGATGAATAAATTTGTTTTTTTATATTTTTGATATGTATTATAACGAAAAGAAAAAAAAAACTTTTTTCAAAATTGTTGCTTTTTGTTTGTTTATAGCGCAAAAAATAAAAACCACAGAGTTGATCAAATACCACCAAAAGAAAGCTCTGTTTGTGTAACAAACAGGACATCAATTTTGTTTGGGTACAGTGTCGCACTACCACGCAATTGTCAGTTAAAATGGGGTTAAAGTGGTTAAAAATTACGTTATTTTTACAAACGTTTTTTTTATTGATACATGTCCCCCGGGGCAGTACTATCACGCAATTGTCAGTTAAAATGATGCAGTGCTGTATCGCAAAAAAATGGTGTGATCATTAAGCTGCAAATCCTTCTGGGGTTAAAGTGGTTAAAAATTACGTTATTTTTACAAACTTTTTTTTTATTGATACATGTCCCCCGGGGCAGTAAAAGTGCCCCTTTTGATTTTTCACATTCGGGTCCCATAGACTTCAATGGGGTTCATTGTTTGGTTCCGAACTTTCCTGATGTTCCAAAGTTCTGGTACAAACTGAACAGGGGGACTTCGGCCCATCCCTACCTAGCCCAAGCCATCTTGGATCAGCATGGTGTAAAAAATACACTTGTTTATATTACTAGTATGCCAGGCTAATAATGTTTTTTATTTCAAATATGGGGAAAAAGTAAATAAATAGGAAGGCAACGCTCTTGTAGCATTAGAGAAGCAGTGCCATACTTGAGCTGCAATTAAATGTATTGAATTAGACCTGATTAATAGAGAGATCATAAACAGTGAAATTATAGAAATAAGTGAAGAGTTAATTGTATTTGTTTATTATGCAGCAGTCATCATGTCTTTGAGCAAAGAGACAGAAGGGGTGAAAGAGAAAGGTTTTAAACTGTTGATTTAGCCCTTGATATACAGGCACCATACTAAATCAAACAATGAAATACAGGATGAAAGAGACCTGCCTACAAGGACTTGCATCATCATCATCATCATAGAAATGATGGAAGTGTGATATAAAAAACGATTTCCTGTTATTAAGAGTAAACAATGTATAAAAATGTATCTGTGTTTTGAGTTTTAATAAACCAAGCCACCCAGTTACTGTGCAGTGATAGACATTACTACCAAAACCAGTCCTTCACTTTTTATGCAGGAACAGACGTGAAGTTCAGGTAAGGGCAAATGTTAGTGGAAGGAGAGGATATAAGGACACCATTACATTACTTAGGCTGACTTTCCCACAGTTCATTATAGGTTCCAATTATTTGCTAAAAAAGTATTCATATTTATTTCCTTTATAACTATGAACCTGCTAATTGTGGGAATATGAAAGGACTTTTAAATGCACGATGCTGACTTTGTCTTCATTTAAAATGGCTAAGTCCAGTGCCCTCAATGACTTATGACTCACTCCATAAGCAGGCTTTTAGCACTTATTTGTGTGAGAAGCACTTAGAGGAATATTCTACTTGTTTGTGTGGCAGATTAGAGGTTACCTGAAACATTTTAGAACCTCAAGAGTCTTAATATAGTGATCTCCAATTGTATTTTTTTCTTGGCATAAAAAATGGGGGCTTTCTTCCCTCCTCCACGTGATTTATGACCACTGACTTCAGCAAATAAAGTGTGACACAACAAAGACATTTGGTATTACAAAGTAAATGGAAAGTTACAGTGCATTAAAAGTTATTACTTCAGTAAAAGGAACATTTTAGCAAATTATAGCCTTTGAAGACATGTGAGGGCTTTGTCAGAAGATGTCTAATTATATGCTAATCTTCCTTACTCTAGTTTAGTCTTTGGAGGAGTTAAAATCACTTTTCAGAAGATGACCAAAGAGCTTCTCTAAGAGCAATCATTTAATTTTCAGGTTTTCCAAAAATAAAAAAAACAAAAATAATACATGGCTAACAGCATCTTCAGTTGATTACATTTTAGGAGCCCATGAAACAATCAGAACTAATCTTTTACTTCTCTGGCTTCGGTTAACCAATTACATTTGATTGCTGTATGCTCCATGAAGCTGTCCAGTCTGAAAGGGCAGGTCTTCTGACTTCTTGATATGGAAATAAAAAGCTGTATTTGACACATGTGGGAAATCAATTAAGATGGGAAATGTAAAGCAAGGGTTTATATAGGCAGAAAATTGTCATAAACAGGAGAATACGTCCCAAAATTAGTCATACATAATGGTATATGTACAGTATGTAATAGTCACAAATCAGGAACATCATGGGAATGAAACAGTGAACAATATCAATTGTCACCCCTTTGTGGTTTTAACCACAGGCTTAAAAGAGGTAGTAGGTACAGAGGCAAGAAATGTATGTGATCCCCTTAGAATTAACTGGTTTTCTGCAGTAGTTCGCCATAAAATGTGATCTGATCCTCATCTAAATCACAGCAATAGACAAACACAATATGCTTAAGTTTATAATACACAAACAATTTTAATGTATCATATCTTTACTAAACACACCCACTGAACATTCATAGTGCTTTAGGAAAAAGTAAGTGACCTCACATACTAATTACTTTAATGAAAGCTAATTGGAGTCAGTAGTTTACACCCCTGGCGTCCAATTAATGAAATTACTTTGGAGGTGTGGTTATAGATACTTTGATTGATAAAAGACATTCAAACATTTTAAGATTGCTTTTCATGAGAAGCATTAGCTGATGTGAAACATACCATGCAAAAAGGAGCTCTCTGAAGACATACGATCAAAGTAGTTGATCTGCATAAGATTAGAAAGGCACACAAAGCCTTCTCAAAGTGTTTAGGCATCCATCAGTTGACAGTTAGACAAATTGTCTAAAAATGGAGACAGTTTAGTACAGTGGCTACTCCTTCTAGAAGTGAGCACTCAGCCAAGAAAACTCCCAAGGCACAACGCAGGTAAAGGAAAAACCATGAGTAACAGCTAAAGGCTTGAGTACGTGGAACTGGCAAACATCCATGTTCACGAGTCTACCATATGCAAGTCTTTGAACAGGCAAGGTGTCCATGGCAGAACACCAGGGAGGGAGCTTCTGCTCTCCAAAAAAACATTGCTACTCGCTTGAAGTTTACCAAAGTGCACCTTGGCAAACCACAATGCTACTGAGATTTTTTTTTCTTTGAAATGATGATACAAAAGTTGAATTGTTCGGGAAGAATACTCAGCACTATGTATGGTGCAAAAAGGGCACAGCTTACCATCATTAACCACTTAACAACCGCCCATTGCCGATTAACGGCTTCAGGGCGGTTGTTTAACTCTGAGGGGCCGTTAATTAACGGCCTCCCAGAATTCTGCTCTCGCGCGCCCCCTGGGGCGCGCACACGAGATCATCCGTGACCGCCGGGTCCAGTGGACCCGGCGCATCACGGATCATGGTAAACTGCCGCTCGTCACGGCCGTTTACCACGTGATCGCTCCGTCAAATGACGGAGTGATCACTTGTAAACAAACCGGCATCGTGTTATGACACCGGTTCCTCCCTCCCCCTCTCTGTACCGATCGGTACAGCGGAGGGGAAAGAGATCGGTGTCAGCAGCGATGTGGGCTGCATCTGCAGTGCCCACATCGCTGCTCACGGAATTTAACCCCTTAATTCCCTGCCAATACTCTGCAATACCCTGCAATACTCTGCAGTACCCTGCCATTACTCTGCAGTACCCCCCATTACTCTGCAGTACCCTGCCATTACTCTGCAGTACTCCCCATTACTCTGCAGTACCTCCCATTACTCTGCAGTACCCCCCAATACTCTGCAGTACCCGCCATTACTCTGCAGTACCCGCCATTACTCTGCAGTACCCCGTCATTACTCTGCAGTACCCCCCAATACTCTGCAGTACCCTGCCATTACTCTGCAGTACCCCCCAATACTCTGCAGTACCCTGCCATTACTCTGCAGTACCCCCCAATACTCTGAAGTATCCCCCAATACTCTGCAGTACCCTGCCATTACTCTGCAGTACCCCCCAATACTCTGCAGTACCCCCCAATACTCTGCAATACCCCCAATACTCTGCAATACCCCCCAATACTCTGCAATACCCCGCCAATACCCCGCCAATACCCCGCCAATACTCTGAAATACCCTGCCATAAATTGCCATACCCAGCCATACTCGGACATACCCAGCCATACTCGGTGATACCCTGCAATACCCAGCCATAGACGCCCCCCACCCCTCACCGCCCTCCGGTGCTTCTACCAACTCGCCAGTACGATCAAAGCCAGAATCTTTTTTTTTTTTTTTTATTTCAGGCTTCCCAGCCTAGAGGTGAGATGTGGGGTCATATTGACCCCCAGATTTCACTGTAAAGAGGACCTGTCACCCCATATTCCTATTACAAGGGATGTTTACATTCCTTGTAATAGGAATAAAAGTGATCAAAAATTTATTTTTGGGGAAAAAAATGTCAAACTAAAATAAATAAAGTAAAATGAACAATAAAAAAAAAAAATTTAAAGCGCCCCTGTCCCCATGTGCTCGCATGCAGAAGCGAACGCATACGTAAGCCCCACCCACATATGAAAACGGTGTTCAAACCACACATGTGAGGTATCGCCGCGAACGTTAGAGCGAGAGCAATAATTCTAGCCCTAGACCTCCTCTGCAACTCAAAACATGTAACCAGTAAAAAAAATGTAAAGCGTCGCCTATGGGGATTTTTTAAGTAGCGACGTTTGGCGCCATTCCACGGGCATGTGCAATTTTGAAGAGTGACATGTTCGATATCTATTTACTCAGCATAACTTCATCTTTCACTTTATGCAAAAATTGGGCTAACTTTACTGTTTTTTTGTTTTTTTTAAGCACAAAACAGTTTTTTCCCCAAAAAAACGCGTTCGAAAAATTGCTGCGCAAATACCGTGTGAGATAAAAATTTGCAATGACCACCATTGTATTCTCCAGGGTCTTTGCTAAAAAAAAAATATAATGTTTTGGGGTTCTCTGTAATTTTCTAGCAAATAAATGATGATTTTTACATGTAGGAGAGAAATGTCAGAATTGTCCTGGGTGCTCCAGAACGCCTGATGGCGCTCCCTGCATGTTGGACCTCTGTATGTGGCCACACTGTGTAAAAGTCTCACACATGTGGTATCGCTGTACTCAGGAGTAATAGCAGAATGTGTTTTGGGGTGTAATTTGTGGTATGCATATGCTGTGTGTGAGAAATAAACTGATAATATGACAATTTTGTGGAAAAAAAAAAAGGAAAAAAAATCTTGATTTTGCAAAGAATTGTGGGAAAAAATGACAACTTCAAAAAACTCATCATGCCTCTGACTAAATACCTTGGAATGTCTTCTTTCCAAAAAGGGGTCATTTGGGGGGTATTTGTACTTTTCTGGCATGTTATGGTCTAAAGAATTGAAATAGGCCGTCAGTACTTCAGGTGTGATCAATTTTCAGATATTGGCACCATAGCTTGTGGACTCTATAACTTTCACAAAGACCAAATAATATCCACCAATGTGTACTTATTTTTACCAAAGATATGTAGTAGTATAAATTTTGGCCAAAATTTATGAAGAAAAAATTACTAATCTGCTAAATTTTATAACAGAAACGAAGAAAAATTCATTTTTTCGCAGAATTTTCGGTCTTTTTTCTTTTATAGCACAAAAAATAAAAAACTGAGAGGTGATTAAATACCACCAAAAGAAAGCTCTATTTGTGTGAAAAAAAGGACAAAAATTTCATATAGGTCCAGTGTTGCACGACTGAGTAATTGTCATTCAAAATGTGAGAGCACCAAAAGCTGAAAATTGGTCTGGTTATTAAGGGTGTTTAAGTGCCCAGTGGTCAAGTGGTTAAAACATCAACCCACAATGGTTAAGTATGGTGGAGGAAACATCATCATTTGGGCTTGTTTTGCTGCTTTAGTGTCTGGACCACTTTCCATCATAAGGGAACAATGAATTCACAGGTTTGCCAAAATATCTTCCAGGATAAAGTTGGGTGATGCAGCAGGACAATAAACCTAAACATTAAATTAAATTCATCACAGGATGGCTTCAGAAAAAGAAAATGTGCCTTCTGGAGTGGCCCAGTCAGAGCCCAGACCTTAACCCCATAAATAATGACTGTAAGAGGGCCGTTTACACCAGACATCCAACAAATTTGTCTGAGCTGAAGCGGTCTTGTTAAGAGGAATAATCAAAAACTCCCCCTGGATATTGTGCAGGTATCCAAAGCTATCAAAAGTGCTTGCTTGAAGTCATTGCTACCAGAGGAGGTTTGATCGGCTATTAAATCTAAAGAGGTCACTTACATTTTCCACCAGCGCTGTAAATATTTAATGGATGTGCTCAATAAAGACATGAGAAATTAGAACTGTTTGTGTGTTATAAGCTTAAGCAAATTGTGTTTGACTATTATTGTCACTTAGATGAGGACCAGATCACATTTTATGGTGAATTGCTTGAGCAAACAAGTAAAGTGTTACTAAACCCACATCTTGAAAAAAAATAAAACTATCAATAAATGCTGTATTACTTGCTGTTCATACTCACTCAGTCACTATGATATTAGTTTTCTGTATTCTGCCAAAAAAACTGTTGATCCTGCTGCTCTTTATCTCCACCTTCTGTTCATGTTTTCAATTCATCTAGGGATTTTGCAGCTGTTCAGCCAATGCTACACATGCTCAGTTTTCAGTTTCTATGCTGAACATTTCCTCCCTATCACTTATGAGTAGCCCATGTGACTATAGAGTCACATGTGTGGGTTTATACACAGTGGTAAATTAATGGTGTTTTCTCCTCCTACTTATTCTAAGACACGGGCAGAAATCCGCCCACATTATGTTATTTCCACAAAATAATAACAATTTGATTTCAAGTATATACAGTATCTGTATGACAATTTAAAACAGTTTATTGATATTATTTATTTTATTTCTTTACTCTGTATCCAAAAGTCTGTTTTTTTTATTTTGAACATGTGACCAGCAGCAAAGGACTAGAGGCTCCTCCTGCTTATGTTTCCGTGCAGACAGGCTGGGAAAGATCTGGGTCATGTGACAGCTGTATATCAATTACAACTGAACCTTTATTTTGCTGAAAAAATTACCTTCATTTCCTGTCTCGGAAATGCAACAGGAAGTGAGAAGACATTTCTTTAAAATAAGAGGAAATATTACAAGGACAGATGTCTCCTAAGATCTACCCTTACCTCTAGTTCTGATGACAATTCCAAAATGTTAAACCTTTCCTCCTTTTCTATCTCAGTGATTGTGGTAACCAAATCAAATAAAATAATTTTGGTCTCATCACCTGTGGGGACGCAAGCAAAAGAGTAAGGGTGCCCGAGTTAGTAAAACCATATGCACAAGTTTTTTTAAATAGCACACTTGCAGAACATGTTCAAAACTTGCTCTTCAGTAAGTAGAAACAAACATGATGGAGTATAAAAGCCACAGGAAGCTAGCCAAGCAGGACATGCAGCAAGTATAGACACAGTGAACACCATGCACTGCTCTGGGACCTGGCAGACAAAGGTTCGGTGTCCTTCACCACATGGGATTAGTAGCAGCTGTCAAGATCCAACAGTTATGTCGGGAGTTGACAGGCAGCAACCATCTGTCTATTGGGGCCAGTGATGTTGACAATGAAAGGGGCCACTATTGGTTTCTGGGACTCCACCACCTTTATCAAGCAGCCTGATTGTATGCCAAGAGCCTTAATTTATAGGGACACAGATTGGCTCTGGTGGGAGGAGACTAGATGCCTGTATGAAAACCAGAGGAGACCACTGGAGAGGAGACACAGAGGAGCCAGCAAACAAAAGAGGGACACATAAAGAGGCACTACTGCATGTATGCTTTTACAGAGAATGGAAGCAACTGAAATTACAATACCTGAAGCACACATTGCATGACAATGACAATAATGACTATATCTATTGTATATATGCCAGTATGTATAAATCTATTAAAAAATAAGTATAAAATCATAATGAACATTAATCACTAAAATAAAAAAATAATGAATTAAAAAAAACATTTTTTTCACATGTTATGCAAAGGTACGCTAGGTCTAGTTAACAAAAAATGCCTATGGTATCGAAACATATAAAATAATAAAATTGATTACAAGAATGAAAGAAAAAAAGGTTAAGGTAAATTGTACCCTGCCTGTAATATGCTATGAGAATATATAATATAAAGAAGGAGGAAACCATTTCTTGAGAAATTCTTGGAAGCATTAATAAAAGACTAGAGGATAAATAGTAGACAAATATAAGATAACTGGGCATTAAAGTGGTTGTAAACCCTCCACCACAACTTTGTCCTATGTAAATCAGCATAAAAACCCTGATGAACACTGCTTGTAGATATCTCCTTACTTGCTTAGTATTGTTGTAATCCTTGTTGTTCTGTAGAATGAAGTCACTGAGCATGCCCAGATCTCCCCTGATTTACGGCACACTCTCTATGTGCTTATCTATCTGTTATCAGGACTTCCTGTGGCACACCACTGAACTCTGCTAATCACTCAGAGCTTCCTCCTACACACCATGTGACCATGTGACCTCACATACAGTCTAAACGTGGCCATTACTGCAGTCTTATCAACTAAAGCTGATAAGTCTGACTAAGGCAAACATTAGACATTGGCACAAGTGAATACTATGAAATAAACAAGTAAGCTATGAACAGGGAAGCAGGGTTGCCATAGAAACGTTGGATTGAGAAGGAGGCTTAGTTAACAGTACAGGAAGTGCTCAATGTAAGGGAGGAAATACACTCCACTGTGGACTCAAAAAACTACTAAATACTTAAGATGGCACTGCCTAACCCCTGGAAACAAGCTTTTTAAAGTTTCTTTAAACAGTAAGTAATATGTGATTTGGGCTGGATTACAGTGGCTATAGTCTGATAATTACTTATTTTAATGGACTAAATGAAAAGAAGCATCAGAGTGGGAGAGTTTACTTCCTCTGGAATACAATCTATAGTGCCATGATGAAAAAAATAACAATTACACACACACACATATGCATTTATCAAAAATATGCAGTGGGTAGTACACAGGTGATATGCATGACTCAGCCATGTGTTAGTATACAAGCTGTCTAAATGAAACTGCAGGTGAGTGCTGGACCAGAAATGTGAATTCTATATAAGAACATATTACATATTAAGATAACCTTTATATAATGGTGTGAAAATTAATGAAATGTCTCTCTGTGGCATAGTTTTTGGAATCTTTTTGTCACAGAGTCACAAGAGGGGACTTGTTCTAGAACCCAAACCCAGTTGTGGGACAACCATGCTTGAGCTTGAAATGCCCCTAGCATGCTATGGCTGACTTTCCCTTCTTCATTAAATCTTGATGATCTCTGAAACACATTAGAACCATGTGGATTGTGAGGCCTATGAAAGGCAGGTCAGGGAATAAATAAAATAATTGGAGCCACAAGTGAAAAAAAAAATTATGGGGTATCTCTTATCAGTACTATCAAAGAACTATTTCTGTCTGTGATTGACAAATAGGCACCTTTTACACTTGGGTTTTTTACACTGATACACCCCAATAACACTGAAAAACATGGCTAATGGATGAGAAGTGATTTTTTTTGTGAGTAAACAAGTTACTGGGAGCTATTTTGTTTTTTAATATTAGGAGCTCTCTTGTAGACAAATTATTGTTTTTTTGGAAGAACAGGTCCTAGTTTATAGTCTTTATGTGAAAGTGACGTAGAATGATATTTTCCATTTGTTTATAACGGACTGCTTAGATGCTTGGTGAAAAGTTATCCACCACAGGTCACTTTCAGGGACTAGGCTAGTGTGAACCTAGCCTACAGCCTACCATGAGTTTAGGAAATATATAAATTCAGCTGTTAACAGTAAACAAGATGGATATTTCATAAAAATGGCAGATTCCAGCATGGATTTATTAAAGCAGGGGAAATTTCACTTAGTAATGTTAAAGAGTCTGCTCACATAACTTGTAACAAAAACATAATTGAAATTCTGAAGCTTCCTTCCAACCACTTTGCATATTATTTTATATATACTGTGATTCCGTACTTGCTAAATATGCTGCAGAAATCTCCCTCCACTGAGTCTGGCTGCAACCATTTTAACTGTGGGCAGCTGAATCTGCTGCCTGTTCACTTCTTGGATTTACACAGACACATAGAGGCATACCTCTAGCCCTGCAGCTCTCATTGGCCCTCTTATGACTCACCTTCCTCCGTTCCTGGCAAACTCACACAAGAGTGAGAGAGAGAGAGCTGTGGAAGAGGTCATAAGCCTAGGCTAATGATCAGCCAAGAAACAGGAAGTGGGCCGTATAAGGTATTTACTGGCAGAAAAAAAAATGTTTTACTACCCAAAGTTAAACCAGCAAGGGGCAGAAGGTTTAATAGATGGAAAGTTGAAAAAATTACTAAAGGTTCGCTTTGAGTGTATTCACTTCATTCATCCAATTATTTGAAAAGCAAATTTGTGTATTTTTCATTTATTTTATCACCACAATATTAGGTAAATAAAAAATGTCTATGGAGATGGGTAAATAAGCCCAGGTTTGGTTCACAAACAGTTTCGTAAATCTTGTAAAGCTCAAATTTTACACTAAACCTCATTGAAGTCTTTAGGGGGCTATCTTGTATTCAGTTTTGGTCATTTGTAGCGCTAATATGCAATATACTATCATCAAAAGGCATGGGAAAACATCATGAGTGACATGTACTGATGCCAATATTAAAGAGAAAAAAATATCACACAGGAGGGTCATTTTGCTCCAGGTGTGATTTTGAAAATATTAAAACCCTTTAAATTACAGACTTGGGGCATACCTTACAGCTGTACATGATATAATAAAACAGTAGAATTTTTATAGAGAGCCTCAAGAGCAGTACAGCGCATATTAAGCTGTGGAATATATATTTTTTTTCTTTGTACAATGAGTTTTGCTTGCATGCAGTCAGATTCATGCTAATCAAAGCTGAACTCCAGGTGTAGATTTTTTTTGCGTAGTTACACTGGTCCACATTAAACCAATATAATTGTGTATATTCCATACCTGTAGTATGACTAGAACTGAATGCAGAGAATCACTGTAGTAGTTTCTGCTAGCTAAAACAGATCTAAAAGCCACAGGAATTAAAAAAAAATAAAAAAATAAAAACGAAAGTATAACTTTGTACCCTTTGGTCAGTGGCAAAACTTTTTCATAGTAGGGTTTGCAAGCTTTTCACGCAGTACCACACTGCACTGTCTTCAACATGTAGCCCTGGTTCACACTGGTGCGATTTGACATGCGATTTGATATGTCAAATTGCATGTCAAATCGGTGGCAATTGCCAGTAATGGCACTGTCCTAATCGGGCACCGCACTGATTTCAAAAAGTCGTTTTTGTATTACTTTTTGTGATTTTAGGTTGTGATTTCCATTGACATCTGGTTTGTCAGATGTCTGTGAAATCGCCGCTCAAATCGAGACTGACATGCGGGAGTGAAATCGTGCAAGTTCAGCTGAACTCACACGGCTTTGTTCCCACAGATCAATGTGAACCTGGGCTTAACGTCAACTGGTGCCATCCCGATATCCTCAAAATGTTCCAAAGATAAACCCTCCTCTCCTCCCTCTCCCTGCTTGTTCCCTGAAACATGTGCATTAAAGCGGGAGTCCACCGGGACTCCGCGTTTTTTTTTTTTTTTTAAAAGACAGCAGCTACAAATACTGCAGCTGCTGACTTTTAAATAGTGACACTTACCTGTCCAGCGCGCCCGCGATGTCGGCACCCGAAGCCGATCGCTCGCTCGTGCCCCCGCCATCTTGGGTATGGGAATCGGGAAATGGAGCCTTTCGGCTTCATTTCCCGGTTCCCTACTGCGCATGCGCGAGCCGCGCGGCGCAATCTGGACGGTCCCCGCTGCCTCTGGGAGCAGTGTGTTTCCCAGCAGGCAGCGGGGCACTTGCTGAAGGGGGCGGGCGCTTGCGGAAAGGGGTGTAACGTACGCCACTTTCCGCAGAGAGCTAGCCCGGAAGTGGGTGCAGTTACCTGGATTATCCAGGTAACTGCACCCCCCTCCCCCCTGAAAGGTGCCGATTGTGGCGCCGGAGGGGGGGGGGATTCCGATGAGCGGAGGTCCATTTTAGGGATGACCTCCGCTTTAAATGATCTGATTTGGCCTCTGAATCTGATCCTTGCCATGGTGAACCAAGGTCATTACCTGTAGGTATATCTTTTAAACTAAGATTTTTACACTGTTGGTTCACGCGGAAAGGATATGGGTCTGTTACAGAAATTGATTGAGAGGGATCTGACTCATGTAGCCTGTAAGTCTGTGGTGAGTTGTATGCAGGATAATCTTACTGTAGATGATAAAACAGCATTAAAAGATCTTAAGGGTGATGACAATATAGTCATTAGAAATGCTGATAAAGGAGGGCTAATGGTCAGTGAGGCTTATAAGATCAAGTCTATGCATCAGCTATCTGACTCTGGAACATATATACGCCTCAGAGGTGATCCCACACAATAATTTATGAAGGAACTGTAATCATTAATAGATAGGGGAGTCGCAGTTGGCATTTTCACAAGTGAGGAAAGAGATATGTTCATTCCAGATTTCCCCATTAGGCCCATTTTCCATTTCTTACCCAAAATTCATAAAGGACGTAACCCCTAAGAGTCCTTTCTCACAAAGGCAACATGACTTCCAGCGAAACTTTGGGAGGAAACTTGGACACGACTTGAGTATGAATCACAGCATGACTTGAGGCAACTTACAAGGCAACTTGAAGTTGCCTCCAGGACAGGGGACTTTGCCAGTGGCCAATCACATAATAATCAGTTCTGTGGGAGGGAGGGGTTTGCCTAGAAAACTATTTTTACTTCCTGGAAAGTTGCTTCCGTTAAGACAGGGGATCTGACTTGGAGGCAACTCCCGTTGAAATCAATGGGTACAAGTTGCCTAGAAGTCGATTTGTCAGGGCTGGCTTAGCCCTTCCTTCTCTGGGCTGGCTGCTCAGCTTTCGGCTAATTGCCAGCTCTCACGATTCGCACTAGTCTTACTTCTCCTTTGGGTGACAAAATTCTTGCTGCTCAGGTCCATGCTCCTCCTGAGAAACCTTGTGACCGCTGCTTTGTCCCAGAGAGTCTCCATACTGCTGTGCTCCAGACTTACCATTCTCCCAAGGCAGCAGGCCATCCTGGGAAGAATCAACTCATTTGGGCCATTTCCCAACAATTCTTGTGGCCTAGTCTACAGGCTGATGTTACTGCCTTCGTAGCTGCCTGTCCTGTATGTGCTCAGAGTAAGACTCCACGACACCTTCCAGTGGGCCTCCTACAACCCATACCCAATGGAAAGAGGCCCTGGACTCACCTGTCAATGGATTTCATTGTGGAGTTGCCCAACTCCCAAGACAACACTGTTATCCTTATGGTGGTTGACCGGTTCTCAAAGATGTGTCATTGTATTCCACTTAAGAAGTTGCCTACCTCTAAGGAACAGGCTTCCATTTTTGCTTGGGAGATCTTTCGCTTACATGGGCTACCCAAGGTGATTGTCTCGGACAGGGGCAGTCAGTCTGTCTCCCGGTTCTGGCAAGCCTTTTGTGCACAGTTGGGAATCCAGCTTGCGCTCTCTTCTGCATATCACCCGCAGTCTAATGGGGCCACAGAGCGAGCCAATCAGTCCTTGGAGTAATTCCTACGTTGCTATTTTTCTGACCAACATAACAACTGGTCAGACCTATTACCATGACCAGAGTTTGCTCACAACAGTGCCTTGAATTCTGCCTCCTGATTGTCTCCATTTATGGCGAATTATGGTTTCCAACCTTCCATGTTGCCTGACCTATTTTTTCCGCAGAGTATTCCTGCATTAGAGGAGCATCTCCATGGTCTTCGTTCCACTTGGGTACAAGTCCAGGAGGCTTTGCGTCATGCTAATGATAGGTACAGATTCCATTTTGACCGCAGATGCCTGCCAATGCCTTCCTACCAGGTTGGGGACAGGGTCTGGCTGTCATCTTGCAACCTCCGGCTTCGTGTTCCCTCACTAAAGTTTGCACCGGTTTATTGGGCCTTTCCGTATCCTTCGCAGGATTAACCCAGTGTCTTACGCGTTGGACTTTCCTCCTAGTATGCGCATCTCAAATGTGTTTCATGTCTGCTTATTGAAACCGTTTTTTTTACAACCTACGCCCTCACCCTATTCAAGTTGAGAACCATGAGGAGTATGAGGTACAATCCATTGTTGACTCCCATAGGTTCCGTGGGTGCATACAGTACCTGGTGCATTGGAAGGGGCACGGTCCAGAGGAACGCTCCTGGTTTTCATCCTCGGACGTACATGCCCCTGTCCTCCTCCGCGAGTTCCATAGACGGTTTCCCCTCAAGCCCGGTGGCCCTCCCAGGGAGAGGGGTTATTGAGGAGGGGGTCCGGTCAGGGCTGGCTTAGCCCTTCCTTCTCTGGGCTGGCTGCTCAGCTGTCGGCTACTTGGCAGCTCTCATCTCTCTCCACAGTTACCAGCTGTTCCTGATCATGCTTGTCTGACCGGCCTACTTTAAGCTGTCCAGCTCACTTCACCTCTGCCTTCGCCTTGGTCACATCACAAGAAACCATCTCCTGCGGTTCTGTTTAAAGTCTCTTGCTCTACTTGGATCCCTGACTTCTGGCCTGGCTGATTACCCAATCTGGTTATTGAACTCTGGCTTGGCTGACTACACTATCCAGTTACTGGACTCTGGCTATGCTTTGACTACGCTTTTTCTATTTACCTTTTTATTTTTATTTAATAAACAAGTGTGATTTAATTGTACTTCTGTCTCGGTCTAATTCATGGTTTTTGACAGGATTGAAGTAGTACAGGAACCTTTTCTGAAGTTGGAGTGACTTCAGTAGTGTACATTAAGACGGCTCTCATGCACTTACATTGATTTTATCATGTTGTGCAACTTGAGGCAACTTGGGATGAATTCAAGTCGGATCCAAATTGACTATACTATAATGATTTAAATTTAAGGTTCACAGGTTGCAGCAGCTTTATTTCTATTGTTTTTCTAGATGTGAGTTTAAAAGGAGAAAGTGGTAGAATGTCAAAAAGTCTTTTTAGGAAATCCATGGCAGGTAATGCGCTCTTACAAGCAGATTCCAGCCACCCTAAACACACCCCAAGAGGAAATCCTATTGGATAATTCCTGAGATTGAAACGGGTTTGCAGTGATAGTACTGATTACAAACGGGAGACAGAGATTATGTTTAAATGTTTTGAGGATAGAGGCTATCCTAGAATAACATTATACAGAGCCATGAATATTGCTTATAATACTCCACGGGAGCATTTATTACGAGACAGCAAAGGCAACAAAACAAGAGATAGAACCAAAGATAAGAACAGAAATAAATATAGCATCATAAATTATGACAAATTTGATGTAGGTTCTTCCTCTCAAATTCCTGTCTTTTCCATCCCATTCAGCACAGAGTTCAATAAAATCAAAAACATTGTTTTAAGATTTTTACCAGTTTTATCTAATGATCCAATCTATGCTTTCCAAAGGGGTTAAAACCATATCACGTAGAGCCCCCACCTTAGCCATTCTTTATACGAGCAAGCAATTATGTCCACACTGGCTGCAGTTTAAGGGCACTTTCTATGTGGGTCTAATGGGTGCTCATGTTGTCCACATGTTTTGAAGGGAGGCACTATCCAAGCCATTAATAAATCATCTAGAATAACATCTTTTATCAATTGTAGCACAAGATACCTGCTGTATATCATTACATGCTAGCTATGTCATATGCACTATGTTGGTCGAATGATATGCAGGCTGTGTGATCGGCTTCAGGACCACTTGTATGACATACAAAAAGATCACAATACCAATGTGGCCAGACATTGGAATGACATGCACCAGAAAGATGTCTCTGGTTTAGTTATTCAGGCAGTCGAGAAAATTGTTTCACCAGTTAGAGGTTCAGGGTTTTATGCAAAAGAGAAGTTTATTGGATCTTTCTCTATAACACCAGGATTCCGACAGGTATTTTGAGTGGGATGTCACTCCTTTCATGTTGACCCACTTGGGTATTAACATGAATGGGTTTCTGTGGTAATCCTATTAAGGTGCATAATTAGTTGTTCTTCAGGTAAAAGTAATTGCCATTCTACACTCTACTTTGGATTTATGACAGTGGAAGTGGCAGCTTGAACCACCACACTGGTTAGAATATCTTTAAACATTTTGTGTACCGTATGTGTGTGTATATAAATTTACATGTTACACACCATTCTTCATATTAGCATTTTCTGTCATGTCATTACAATGATGTCCCTTCTCCTTGTCCCTTAATCCATATACATATTCTCTTGAATCAAATTAATTTGTATTCAGCAGATTCGTTTCTAGAAGGAAGATAAAAATGTTAACATTGGGGGGCGCATGCACGAGGCTCTGCATGGAGGATGTGTTCCACTAGAGCTCCGCACTCCCCGCCACAACATCGGGTATTTACTACGGGTTTGAGCCACCCTGCAACCCCGCTGTTTCAGCATATCACCTCCGGAACGCACACAGATCTCTCCGGTATGGTCCTGACGAACCACCGAAGCAAGAACAAGCCTAAACCGATAAAGAAGGCCCTAGCCCGCGCCTCGTCCAAAATGGCGGCAAAAGCTCTTGCTATACAGCGCGCCACCTCTCCAGACAGAGCAAGACATACTGACAGTGAAGAGGACGACCGCTCGGACGACCACGCTGATGGTCCCTCTGCCATACCACCCTCAGGTATGTCTCAGGCAGATTTTCTATCCCTGATGGAGACCATGCTACATAAAGCCCTCAAATCCACCTCTGATCAGATAAGGAATAAGCTAACCAGGGAGATAAGGGAACTAGGCCAACGCACATCAGATCTGGAGACTAGAGTGGATGATATTGAGCTCACGCTCCAGGAGCAGGTCCAGGAACAGGCGGCCTTGCGTGATGAGAATACCACCCTTCTCTCTCGCTTAGAGGATGCGGAAAATCGCTCCCGCAGATCCAATCTGCGCTTGCGAGGCATACCAGAAAGGATTGATGATATAAAATCCTTCACTACGGCCCTCTTCCAGGAACTGTCCCCCTCTATACCGATCGAACGCTTGGAATTCCATCGGATCCATAGGGCCCTTACCCATCGGCAACCTGATGGCCCTCCGCTGGATATTATCATTAAGCTCCACTTTTTCCGTACAAAGGAGCAATTGCTGGCTGCTGCATGCAACAAAGACACTCTCCTGTTACAAGGGCACACGTACCAGCTCTTCTCCGACTTAGCCCCCTTAACGATTGCAAAACGCAGTGCGATGAAACCACAGTTGCAGATTCTTCAACAACACCAAGTGAAGTACACATGGCGCTTCCCTTTCACCCTGCAGTTTTCTTACCAAGGGCAACAACATTCCTGCACTTCACCTGAAGCTCTCCAACGTCTTCTGGAATCCCTACATCTGTCGGCCCCAGCCCAACCCTCAGAGACGGCGTTACCTCGCACCCCAGCCCGGACCTCGGCTCATCCCTATACCATCACCCAGAGAATACCTCCACCGGCCCCTTCCTCCATTCGTAAAGGGACCCCAGCACGTCCACCCCGAGACATCGCAGCAGATCGTTCACTATACTCTCCTCGCTGAATTCTGCTACTTACTCCTCTACCCTCTATTGAGTGCTACTGGAGGAACCTTGGTATGAGATCGTGATCCCATCATTCACTATTTTTGCCTGACCTCTCATCCAAAGCCCAAGGGGACTGTCCTGTGATGGGTTTCCCCCCCCCCCTTTTTTTTAGGGGGAGCCTACACAGCCCCCTATTACCCTCTGGGGTTGCACAGGCTCAGATCCTATTACTTCCTATTTGCTTTTTCCTTTTTTTTTTTTGTATGTAAATGGTTACGTGGACTAACCACTCTGTTCCCCTAATCAGTACCTGGTTATTTTGACTAAACACTGAGATTGTTTTATAAGAATGTTTAGCTAGTCCTACAATTGCTAATAGTCCATTACCAATAGCTTTACTATTATAGAGCTTTATTATTATCTTTTGACTTCAAAGTTTTATATTTGTATATCCCATTTGTGGCGGGAAGCTGTCATTACTTTCCCCTAGTATGGTGTACACACCCTTCAGCTTGCTGGCCGGCTGGGGAGTCTGTGCACTATTTGGTCGGGCAGCAGATTCCTGTTCTCCCCTCCATTACGTGTCTATGTCCTTGCCTTACAAACCCTACTCTTCCTCCCCTCCATCTCTGTTCTTCTCTTCTTTCTCCTCTCTCTCTCCTTCTGTCTTGTGCCGGTGGGACGGCGGGGTCCTGGGGACAACCCTGAACATCTCCCCAATACCCTCCCGATGGCCCCCATAAATATACTTTCACTTAATGTTAAAGGCCTGAATTCACCTAACAAACGGGTCAAGGCTTTCCAGTCATTTGTATCGCTGAAGGCTGGCATTGTGGCTCTTCAGGAAACTCACTTTTCCACTAGCGCAACCCCAAAATATTTTAGCTCCCGATACCCCCAGGTTTTCACCGCCTCCGCCCCCACGAAACAACGTGGTGTGCTGATTGCTATTCACCATACCCTTCCCTTTTCGGTGACCTCAGAAATTAGACCCAGAAGAGCGCTACGTTATCCTAGTGGGTCTACTCCAAGATGTAGAAACTACTTTGGTCTCCTATTATGCCCCTAATAACAACCCCACCCCCTTCTTTTCACATCTACTCCAGGTCCTACGGACCCATTGTAAGGGCATTGTAAGGGCACCCTGATTTTATGTGGTGATTCAAATTTAGTGTTGCAACCTCATTTGGACAAATCTCCCTATGCCCCTGAACAGTACGCCCCCTCTCTACGGTTTCGGAAGCTGCTCCAGCAAGCCTCACTGATTGACACCTGGCAGGAGTGCAACCCGTCTAGGAAGAATTATACTTTTTACTCATACCCCCATAAATCCTTCTCCAGAATTGATCATATCTTTCTTTCAGTTGCATCCTCCCCGATCTTGATGGACTCTTCTATACAACCCATACCATGGTCGGACCACTGCGCAGTAATAACCTCGATAGCTTCCCTGATCCCACAATCTAGAGATCGTTCATGGTGTATTAATGAAGCCCACCTTACTAACCAATCTTATTTGCTAGATATCCAAGCGGCCCTTAAAGACTATGTGAAGAATAACTCCACCCCTGATATCTCTCCTACCCTACTCTGGGAAGCACATAAGCCGGTGATTAGGGGCACATGTATCTCAGTGTCCACGCACCTCAAAAGAGATAAAAAACTCCAACTGGCTAGGCTAGAACAGACGTTTCACCAGGCTTTCCTACAGTTTCAGTCTTCCCCGACAGAACCCAATAGGCTGGTGATGGAGAACTCTAGAGTTGAATTGGACCTACTGCTGGCTGAGTCAGCTGACAAGGCTATCCGTGGTAGGAACCAGGTCCCCATTAGACTCAAGATAGATAAACACACTCACACCAGTAACCCCGTCAAGGTACTTTGTGAATTCCGTAACCGTCTGGAAGTCTTATATAAGGCTAAACTTTCCTTCTCTCAGCAAGCGTCTGACCGGCTGTTTCGAGACCTTTCCCTGCCCACGGTGACTGACTCCAATAGGGAATCCCTTGAGACACGAAAAAATACTTGCAGCTATTAAGATTTTCAAACCACACAAACGACCTGGCCCCGATGGACTTTCTGCCACCTACTATAAAAAATTTGCCCCCATTCTGACTCCTCTTCTCTGTAAATCCTTTAACGCCCTGCTGCAAAATCAGACATTTGGCCGTGACACTCTGACAGCTATAATAGCCATGATACCCAAACCCAACACCGATAATTTCATGTGGTTTAACTTCAGACCCATCTCCTTACTAAACTTGGACATTAAGCTCCTAGCCAAAGTTTTAGCCCTTCGTCTTAACCCTCTGATTGGCAGGTTGATTAATAAGGATCAGGTAGGCTTCATGCCCCGGCGTCGAGCCAGTGACAACATTAGACGGGTTGTCTTGCTTCAACACAGCCAGAACCCGCAAAATCCCAATGCACCTGCTTTCTCTTGATATAAAAAAAGCTTTCGACACGGTGTCCTGGCCCTACCTGGATTATATCCTTAAACGTTGGGGTTTTGGCCCACACTTTCTGCAATGGGTGAATTCCCTTTACAACCAACCACAAGCCTATATAAAATACTCAGGTTTCTGCTCGGATGCTTTTCCTATAGAAAGAGAAACTAGGCAGGGCTGCCCCCTCTCTCCCCTAATTTTTGCTCTGACTATTGAGCCCCTCGCCTCTTTAATTAGAGCCTCCCAGGACATAAAGGGACTAGAAATAGCCTCTACTTCCTATAAGATCTGCCTGTTTGCTGATGATGCGCTCCTTTTTGTGACCTCTCCTCGAACAATTCCTATTTTAGATGAATTTGCAACTATTTCGGGCCTGAAAGTTAATCAACAGAAATCTAGAGCCCTGAATGTATCTCTCTCGCCCCAAGAATTGGCCCACATACAAAGTAGCTTCCCCTTTCTCTGGTCCACTTCCACACTTCCATACTTAGGTATAAAATTGACCCAACCACTCCCTTTCGGGCTAATTTCCTCCCTATGCTTTCACACCTAACCTCACTGTTAGAGTCCTGGAAATCTCTTTGTGTATCCTGGTTAGGTGGAATAACGGCCGTTAAAATGACTCTTCTGCCTAAACTCCTCTACCTGTACAGAGATCTCCCAATCCCAGTTCCATCCTACTTCCACTGAATTGTACAGTCTCGGGTATTCAAGTATATATGGGGTACAATCAAGCCCAGGGTTCCGAGATCTGTTCTTCTCCGGGACAGATGCAGGGGTGGTCTTGGTATACCAAACTTTACTCGATACTATCAAGCTGCCCAGTTGGCTCAGGTCACCCTATTCCAGGACAACCAGCGAAATCCCCATATGGGTCAGTCTAGAGGCGATCGAGCTATATCCCCTACTAATAACTAATATATTATGGATTCCACCTTCAGCTCGTGGCCCCATAACTAACCCAATCACTAGTCACTCGTTAAAGCTATGGGACAGGTTGCGTGGCCCCTATAGGCTGGTCTCTCCACATTCCCCTTTACTTTCTTTTTTTTGGCCACCCCTTGTTCTACCCGGCCTTCACGGAAACCTGGGTCTTTTCGCCATTGGTCCCAAGCTGGCCTTCACAGGATACTCGATCTCGTCTCTAGTACCTCTCTTAAACCCTTCTCGGTTCTTCAAGCCCAGACCGGATTACCCTCAACTGAAACCTTCCGGTATCTTCAAACAGCCCACTTTGTAAGGGCAACGATTGGTTTTTGCTCCTCTCTTGTAAATATGTCTTTCTTTGAAAAGATATGCTCCTCGGACCCCCACGCACCGGGTATCATCTCAGCCATCTATACCCACCTAACCACCCTCCCGACCACCCTTCCTCTCTATGCTGCGCAGTGGTCCAAGGACTTGCAACTGACTCTTGATGAGGAGGACTGGTCCCAAATATGGGCCAATACCAAATCATCCACCCAGAATATAGTGGCTCTGGAGGCTAATTATAAAGTGCTTATGCGGTGGTATCTGGTCCCTGCTAGGATCTCCAAATTTTTACCAAATTACTCACCGGCGTGCTTCCGAGGCTGTGGAGAGAGGGGTACACATGCCCACATATGGTGGACATGCCCGATAGTGAAACAATTCTGGCTAGCAGTATTTAAAATATCTTCCACGTTACTCCATGATACCCTAGCTCCTGACCCAGCCCTTGCACTTTTAAACCATGTACAAGGAGACTATACCAAGGCCCAAACTCGCCTTCTTCTTCAGTTGACTACGGCTGCGAAGCAGACCATCGCTAAAGCCTGGAAAACCCCAAACCTACATATAACTGAAACTAAAAATAGGGTAACCCAAGCCATGATCCATAGCAAGATTGAGGCAACATTAATGGATCGTGCCCCTCACCATTCTCGAATTTGGACCCCTTGGGTAGACAACTTTCTCCCCCCAGATTTTGACACAAGTCTCCTTGTGCCATAAACTCAGTCCACCCTGAACCTAAATAATTTGATGGCCCTCTGGGGCCCCGTGTGGTCCTGCCGACACTGACTCTGTCTCTCCCTCTCTGTCCCCCTCTCTCTAGCTCAGTCCTTTCTTGCTGCTGTGTCTTCCCCTTCTCTCTCTCTTCCTAGCCTATGGCTACAAATTGTCTAAATGTGTTCTTTGTGCCATGAACAAGGTCCTTCGGGTGACTATCCCCCTTGCCCTGCATTTTCTTCTGTCCCTACAACTTTGGTTTCATGTTTTAGGTTGATGATGGGTGGGGGGTTCTCTCCCTCTTAACTGGATGTCCTCTTAACGAATGCACCAGTATGTTCCCTTGTTCTAACTTAGAGTGCGCTAGTAATGTGTTTAGCGTTATATAAGCACAGTGATATATGCACTATGTTTTTTCTTTTTGTAACTAACGTTATGTGCCGCGCTCGCAGTCTTGAATACTTCTGTTTGTAATCCTTATTTTTGTGTTATTCACAATAAAAAATTTGAAACCAAAAATGTTACCATTATGGGAGATGAAGCCTGACAACAGGGTTAGGTTTTCTACTTTTTTCTGGAGGAATTCTTGTGCTGAAAATCTTGCAGGCTAATTTTCTTAATGGGATATTGGTCCAATGTCATAAAAATGTAGCATTTAATACTTTGATACTTATGTCATTTTATGTAAAGGGTTTTCATAAGTGTTGCACGTCCTCCAGCTTCAATGAACATATGTACATATGTCAATACATGTGCTTTGTTTCTTTTGATGGTTTTACTGTTAATTTTTAGTTTTTAGGGTTTTTTAGGTGAGATATCCTTTCACCAGCAAATCTTTACACTATGAAATGTATTTACTAAAGTAAAGATTTGGAGTTTATTGCCTAATTGCTTCACCAAGAAAGAGATCGTTATAGCACCTATGAAGATCATGGTTTCAGCTGATTTATCTCAGTGTCAATCAAAGTTAGATTGCCACTTGCATTGGGTGTGTGCTAATCCTTCAATTAAGCCCATGGTGTATGTATTGGTATGTAATAAACAAATAAGTCATTGTCATTTGCCTAATGCCCTGTACACACGGCTGGACATTCCAACAACAAAATCTGTCGGGTTTTTTCTGACTGATTTTGGCCCAAACTAGTCTTCCATACACACAGTCGCACAAAGTTGTCCAAAAATCCGATCGTTCAGAATGCGGTGGCGTAGAATTGTCTACACACGATCGGAATTTAAATGATCGGATTTTGTTGTCGGAAAATTTTAGATCCTGCTCTCAAACTTTGTGTGTCAGAAATACTGACTGAAAAAGTCAGATGGAGCCCACACATGATCATATTTTTCGACAACAAGATCTGATGGTAATGGTAGTAATGGTGGCAATCCAGCAGAAGAGGATGAGGTTTTAATGGTGACAGGTCAATAGAGGTGGTAGGAGCGGGTAATTATGGCAGGCCAGAGGAGATGGCAAGTGCTCGTAATCGTGGCAAATCAACAGAGTGTCAGGGCTGGCTTAGCCCTTCCTCCTCTGGGCTGACCGCTCAGTTGTCGGCTAATTGCAAGCTCTCTTCTCTTTCCACAGATACCAGCTGTTCCCCATGATGCTCGTCTGACCTGCCTATTTAAAGCCTTCCTGCTTACTTTTTCATTTGCCTTCGCATTGGTCACATCACAGGGAACCATCTCCTGCTGTTTGTTTCAAGACTGGCTTGCTGACATCCCACCTGGCTTCTTATCCTGCTTGCGCTTGCTCTCCTTGGATCCCTGACTTCTGGCCTGGCTGATTACCCGATCTGGTTAATGAACTTTGGACTGGCTGACTACCCAATCTGGCTACAGGACTCTGGCTATGCTTGACTACGCTTTTCTATTTACCTTTTTATTTTTATTAATAAACAAGTGTGATTTGATTGTACTTCTGTCTCTGTCTGTTTCATGGTTTCTGACACAGAGGTGGAAGGAGCTGGCAATGGTGGCAGGGAATGGTAATATTTGCAGGCCACCCGAGGTATCAGGAACAGGTAAAGGCCAGCAGAGGAGTCAGGAGTCAAGAGCTGGTAATCGTGAATGTCAGCCCAGCAGAGGTAGCAGGAGCTGGTAATGGTGGCATTACAACAGAAGGGGCAAGAAGTAATAATGGTGGAAAGCCAGCAGAGGTGGCAGGGTTGACAATGGTGAAAGGTACCATATTTTTGGGGGTGGGTGACAAAGAAAAATGTACTCAGTAGCATAATCTACAGGTGTTTTGTAATGATTGCTGACAATGAGCCAGTCCACAGTATCAAGGCACAGGCAGATTTGTCTTTCTGTAGCAAAACTGCCTGCTGCATTGAGGGCCTTTTCAGACAGCATACTTGCTTTAAAGCAAGCAAGAAGCTCCAGCGTGTACTGTACAAATTCCCATTAGTGTTCCAGCCTGGACACCTAATAGTCCATGGAAACCTCACTATCTGCATCAGCAGTGGATCCCAAATGGTCCACAATCATATGGTTCAAGCCCTGCCTATTACTGCAACCTGTATCCAGGTTTGTCCAATGTGGATGGAAAAACTACTTAAAAATACATTAAAGAGACAGCCACCGCCACTGTGTATCCTCCTTTCAGGGACCCTACCACAATCTGGAAATGCAGCCAAGAGGTTCTTCCTCAGCACCTCTTCTAAGCAGCACATTTTTTTTGTTCCCTCTGGTATAGTAGCATTTTACATTTGTGCCAGGAATCCAAAAGGATGACCACCCAGTAATGGTGATTTTCCTTCATGGACCACAATCATAGGGTCATTGCAAAGGTATTTCAGTATGAAAGAACCATGTCATCACTAATTTTCTCCAGCAGTCATTAGTGTAGCAGAAAGCAATATTGTTCTCAATTATCTCACAACTCCTGCAACGTGGAAGCAGTAAAATGTCCCTCTTGAAGCTTGTCCCATTTCCTCCTCCTCACCATGAGTATCCCACCCTCCATGGGAAAAGGATCCTGCTGGACCTGAGACAGCAAGAAGTCTCCCTCTTTCTCCTGATGCTGTGCCTCCAATGGTCAGTTAATTACATCATGCAGTCTATGCTCCATCAGGAACACCAGAAGTATCATGTCACTAATCCCTACCCAATCATGGATCACCATCCTGGCCACCTCAATGAATGATTACAGGATGCTGCACATGTCCTGAAGCATGAGCTACTGATGTAGTGCAAAGAACCCCAGCTCTCCATAGTCTGTCTTTCTCCCACACCGGCACAGATACACATTGCTGTGATGTGAAGGGCTAGGGTTACAGTGGAACTTATTTAAAGGGGGAACTGTGATCTAAAGAGGGACTGTGAACACTGATATAAATGGGGGGGGGGGGGGGGTGGCTGAAGAATGACTCTGTAACACACTCTAAATGGGCAGCCATTTCCCTGCTTCACTCCTCCATGATGTAGCCTACACCAAGACAGTTCATGACCTTGCTGGTCCCTAAGTACAGACCCATGCTTAGCTTCACCCACCCCAGAAGCAGGCCTGAAAGGCAGAGACCTCCAACACTGCCCGTTTTCCAGGCAGAAGCCTAGGAGGCAAAAACAAAGACCCATCTCCAAGGTCACCCCACATTTTAAAACTTTCCTCAGAATGCACCACAGGCAATACACCTCTTAGTGATTAACCAGAGAGAAATAAATATTTATATAGCTGTAACATTGTCTATTCTTGCTGTGCCTGCTAGAGAAACTTCCCAGCAACATGTAGAAGCAGACAATTTCCTGATTTTAGCGGAAACCCAATGCATATAGAAACAATAACAATTCATACTCAGGCTGACTATAACCAGGTTGTAATGCTAAATTTGCATGTCCAGCATAGCAATGATAAATTATTTACATTGAGTCATTTACATTGGCTCCATTTCAAAATCTGTTCTCACCACCATCAAAGCAAAAGCAAAAGAAATAAGCAACAGAGCTTTAAACAGCTGAAAATCTATTGGTTTATCAACCGTTAAACTAACACAACAAGTCAATAATATCGTCACATTTAACTCAAACAACACAACATACATTTTTTATAGATTCAACCCACCTTCACACATGACATATATTTGCAGATAGCCAGCCTAAAGTCCAACTCTAAACAACATCAAAATCTCATCATCTCATCATCTTTTAACTCACATATGTCCTACACATGCCCTATGCAACTTATTAATTGTAAGAATCCACCCAAGTAGACCCAGAGGTTGCCAACATCCCGATATCAGAAATCATGTAAAAAGAGTACCTCCCAATGAAAGTACTATGGGACTTTAAGGGCAACTAACCAATAACAGAATATGAAAAAATAGAAATGTATTTATTGATATAAAAAGTGTGATGCATACATCACCATAAATCAAATACATAAAAACAAAGAGCAGAATTGGATCATGTAAATGCAGTTCTTTCAGTATTGGGCCAGATGCGTTTCAGGACCAGTATAGAGTCAGTTCCCATGGAATTCCCCTGAAAAATATTACTGCTATAAACACTCTTCAGTGAAACACAATTACAAATCAAAATCGGGATCAGGGACAAGGAAATAATACAGGAGCGTCGATGAAGCAAAGTCTGGAAAAACATATTGATCCAAACAGGCGTCTGCACTATGAGTACCACCTGATACAGAGCATATAGAGATACAGAGAAAAGGGCTCAAACGTTACAGGGAAACCTTGAGGGATATGAGACCTGGAACAGTCATCATCTCAGTTGAAATGTTTACAGACATCAGGTGAGTTTGAATAAGTAGAAGGCCATTTTTCCCATTTTTCTTTTTTTTTTGGGGGGGGGGGGGGGGGGGGTAAAACATAAAATAAAATAAAGACATAAAATCCTAAAAAAAATAATGCTAAACCTCATCTGAGGAATGGAAGGCTGCAATATATCATAATGTTTATTTTTCAGTTTAGATGAAAAAATGTAAGCGTTTTATAATATTTGGATAAATATTGAGATATACATATACAGCTGGCCTTATCACTCTAAAACAGTACATACCTTTCACATTATTTTCCATAGTTAATTCTTTTTCTAAAATGTATTATTAACAATGTATGTATATGTATTGTACAATGAATCTGTACAGATTATGATTGTGCTATTCTTCCTAATGGACTGAAAAGGCTAAAATGTCTTGTTTTTGTTGGAGATCCTACCTGTGTGCTCAGCATTATGCCCTGTACACACGGTCGGACTTTCTGATGGAAAATGTGCGATCGGATTGTGTTGTCTGAAATTCCGATCCTGTGTGGGCTCCATCTGGCTTTTTCTGTCTAAATTCCCGACACACAAAGTTTGAGATCTGGATCTAAAATTTTTCGACAACAAAATCCGATTGTTTAAATTCCTATTGTGTGTAGACAATTCTGATGCACAAAGTGCCATGCATACTCAGAATAAATTTACAAGACAAAAGCTATTGGCTAATGGCCTCTTTATAGTCCCATCGTACTTGTTGTACGTCACCTCGTTCAGAACGATCAGATTTTCCGGCAGCTTTGTGCGACCATATGTATGCAAGACAAGTTTGGGCCAAAATCCGACCGATTTTGTCGTCGAAATGTCCGACCGTGTGTACCGGGTATTTAAAGGATTTTTTCCTACTTTGGCAAAGTTGCATTTTGGACTTTCTTTCATTTTGTAATATCTGGACACCTAATAAATTTTTTGGTAAAATATAAAAGATGAAGTTGTGCCAAGTAAATAGATACCCATGTGAAACCGTAAATTTGCGTGAGCCCCATTGTTTTAATAGCCTCTACAGGTTATTAATTTAGAGTTACGCAAGAGTACTGGTGTTAAAACTATTGTTCTCACTGTAGTGTGCGTGCTCATATATAACATGTGTAAGACAATCAATGTTTTCATATGTAGGTGCCCCAATGCACGCATTTTTGTAGGTGTGGGTGTGTGTGGGGTAGAGGCTTTTAAAAAAATAGTTTTCATTTTTGTCTCCTTATATACTTAAAACATTTTTGGTTTCATTTTTATTTATGTTTACATAACTTTTATTGCTATTACATAGGGGACCAATAGCCCCTAGGTGATAGTATATACTGTAGGTGACAGGTTCTCTTTATGAAGATACCCAGGGTCTATTAGACCCTGCAGATCTCCTCTCTGAGCCACTGCAGCTGATGGAATAGCTGCTTCCCCAGCTGCTTCCCCCAGCATTGATGCCGAAGAATGATGGTTCCATTTTAGGAAGTGACATCATACATGTCACTTCCTGGTCTGTGTACAGAAGGGAGGCTGAGCGGATGGAAGTCCACTGAGCTCCTGCCGCCCTTCCCAGCAACACCCCTCATGATAACACCAGGCCCGCAGATGGGGCAGCAGAGCGGGGGGGAAGCACATTGCGGCAGTGGTGGAAGTGATAGGTCGCATCTCAGCCACTTGTATCACTTCCACATGGAAGCCGACAGTCGGCTTTACCAAAGTACACACACTCCCGGTCAATATAGCAGCCGGGAGTGTGTAAAAAAAAAATGTCTGCAGCACAGTAAAAATCGGAATCCCCAGCTGCTTCAGCCACCTTATTGTAACACTGTCCTTGCTCAGCGTTAAGAGCAGAGCCCAGACATAAGTAATTAACCTAGGTGCTCACAGCAAATGAAAGTTTAAATCCTTCCCCTTGTGGGATTTAAAAGGAAATTCCCATAACTGGTCAAGCATTCTACCACCAGGCATTACTGTAGCATAAAAGCACATGCACCTCAGATCTGAACACTTCCAAAGTACTGACATATGGGAGGATGATTTACTAAAGGCAAATAGACTGTTCACTTTGCAGGGCAAATTTAGTGAATGCTTTGTTAAGCTTTGTTTAATTCCAATTTCCAATTAATTATGTACACATTCTTTTTTTTAATTTCACCACATTTACTAAGTTTTGGGAACAATTCACTTGCACTGAGCAACTTCCTGTGCAAAAAAAACGGTCTATTTGCTTTTAGTAAATCAACCTTAGTACTGCCTATATTTACATTCTTAAATCATGAGTGTTTATGTCCCCACCACACTTTTTTCATTTCTAACCAATGCACTTAGCCCTAAGTTTTTGAATGCCAGGTTAGTTAATGCCTTAAAGTGATACTAAAGTATTTCTTGTTTTTAGTTAGAAATAACAAACATGTTATACTTACCTGTTCTGTGCAGTGGTTTTGCAAAGAGCAGCACAGATCCACCTCTTTTTAGGACCCTGTTTGGTGCTCCTGGCTCCCCCTCTTTTGAGTACCCCCACAGCAAGTAGCTTGCTATGGGACACCTGAGCCAATGGCCACAGCTCCCTGTGTCCATTCAGACATGGAGCCATGGCCCCGCATTGCCCCATTTCTCTCCTCATTGGCTGACTGACTTTGATTGACAGCAGCGGGAACCAATGGCGCCACTGAGCAGGGGAGTCCCATGCAGCCAAGACACATCGCTGAAACTAGATGAGGCTCAGCTAAGTATTAGGTGGGCTGAGGGGGGCTGCTGCACACAGAATGTTTGTTATCTTAATGCATAGAATGCATTAAGATAAAAAAAAAAAAACTTCTGCCTTTACAATCACTTTAACTGCTCAAGAATCCAGAACTTGTTATGTCTTGTGGTCTAAAGTGCAAATGGGGGCAGGAAATACTGTTTCGGGTCTGTGCTTAGCCTTGTACTTACCCAAAAATCACATGTGCAAAGTATGTCTACATGACCATGTCACAAGTTGCCATGCTTTCAGTGCTGTATCAGAACTAAAATATCAGTTTTAACTGCACTTATAGAAAAAAATGTTTGTGTTTAATTTCCATAAAGAATTAAATGCAGAAAATACAAAGTAATGGCTTGCGGTTTATGCAACCATCTAAAATATGTTGAATTATAATTTCTAGGGCTATTAACTTACTCTGCTGGAATTACCATTAAATCACTTTCACCTCCAGCACAGTGATTAAGTCCCTATTTATTGTTATGCATGCCAAAGCCTTCATTTTATGAACAATGTAGATTTATGAGAGAAAGATCAAGTTTATGGAATGGAAGGGGGCAGATACTTCCTCTCAGCTTGTCAAGTTTATGACGTTAGGCTAATCTGCTATAAATCTTTTAGCATCTATGTAGGAAGAAAATGAATGCAATACTGAGTTTCCTCATGTATATGCTAAAACTATAGCAAAATCAATTTTTTGTTTGTAAAATATACATGTGTTTAGAGTCTAATGGGATATTACTACATACCATCCGTCTTTTTATTTATTTACAGTACAAACAAAAAGCTATACAAATGTGTCAAAGATTTGGGGCTACAGCAACATGGAGAAGGAGATGAGTCCCTCTGTTGCTCTACTTTCTACCGTAGTGCTAATATTATGCTGCAATCAACCCTCCAATCAGCAAGGGGAGAGCAGAGCCCACCTGGTCCATAGTCTTCTGTGCAGAAAGCTGTGAATCATGGGAGTTGTAGTTCAAGACAGCAGCCATGCAATGTGACTGGTGAACTTTTTACACTACAGTTCCCAAAATTAACTGGGGAGCAGGGGGAGAGAGAGATGGCTTTTACTGGTCTGCCCAGGAAATCTTTACTCTCTTGGTGCCAAGGGCTTAGAGAGCACACATCTGTAACCATATATGGTGGCTGAGTTTCCTCATGTATATGCTAAAACTATAGCAAAATCAATTTTTTGTTTGTAAAATATACATGTGTTTAGAGTCTAATGGGATATTACTACATACCATCTGTCTTTTTATTTATTTACAGTACAAACAAAAAGCTATACAAATGTGTCAAAGATTTGGGGCTACAGCAACATGGAGAAGGAGATGAGTCCCTCTGTTGCTCTACTTTCTACCGTAGTGCTAATATTATGCTGCAATCAACCCTCCAATCAGCAAGGGGAGAGCAGAGCCCACCTGGTCCATAGTCTTCTGTGCAGAAAGCTGTGAATCATGGGAGTTGTAGTTCAAGACAGCAGCCATGCAATGTGACTGGTGAACTTTTTACACTACAGTTCCCAAAATTAACTGGGGAGCAGGGGGAGGAGAGAGATGGCTTTTACTGGTCTGCCCAGGAAATCTTTACTCTCTTGGTGCCAAGGGCTTAGAGAGCACACATCTGTAACCATATATGGTGGCTGCCAAGCCAGGAGAGATTGGTTGGTAGGCCCAGGAGGAATGAGAAAGAGATGCCCCTGCTACACAATACAGACAGCTGTGTTAGAGCCCCACCATTGGCTCAGAGGGACTGAAGAGACCTCTTATCTGCAGCTTCCCACAGCAAGTCTTAGAAGGCACCTCAGAGGGAAAGAGAGAGAGAGATCAGGGTGCCCCATTTCTACTGCAATCATTCACCTGAATCACGGGGAGGGGCGAGAGGGCTTATTGCCCAATATTCACCTTGTTAGCAAGTGCATTATCTATTTTTCAGGTATATCCCCCTCTCCTTTTTTTGGATACTGCTTCTGTGCCTTATCTGTTGCATCTTTACCATCCTACACTGCATGTTGCTTCATTTGGATTACCGACAAATGCACCATTGCTTTCTAAAGGGTCCCAACAATAGCTAGAAAAAGAACCACTTAAAGAACTGCCCTTCCTTCCTCCCTACCCTTTTCATTACTACTATAGTCCCATGAACAGTGTGTACCAGTCAGTCTAGGCCTAGCATAATCACCATTAATGCACACTGGCAGTATGGTCTCGCATTTGGTGGTTAGAAGTTACATTACTGTCTACTGCTGCACCTATGGTGGCTTTGCTACTGTGTATGCTAATCTGGAAACCAAGAGTTATTTTTATATTTAGTCCCTACTACTTAACATTCTGTATGACAAAAGTGTGATCACTATTGTTTATCCACCCTTATCTTTGCCCGTCGTCCCCTTTGCTTAGTGATAATAAATGAAGGTGCTTTAATGACTTGCTTAATGTCCGATGCTTTGACAAAGTGTTATTGTTGATTGGAAGCAAAGAAAAAAAAACAAAGGGCACAACCATCTAAGTGTAGATTTATTAAAAACAAATCTTTAAAACAATAACTGTACTCACATGTGGTAAAATAAACACAGGTATGTCCTTCTGTTAATATGTGTCACTGCTGGGCAATTCTAAGAACTTGTGCAGCGTTTGTCAGGAAAGTGAGCAAACATAGCAGAGTTGCACCAGGAAGAAGTTGTGTAGCATACGCAGAAGTTACCAGGGAAGCGATCGGGTACTGCAGAGTAACACCTGAAAGCGGCTGTGGATGGATGAACACCCAACATGTTCCCCATAGAGAAATCTTCTCTCCTGGCTCCTCCACATCTTTATGGCCACCTGTGCAGTTTGAAAAATAGTTATGCAATGCATGCTTTGAATGTGAATAGCCTGAAATGCGTAGCCATGCCCATACACCTGACTTCATCCTTTACCTGGAATCAGCACCAGATTTCTCATTTTACTGTGCACTCCACATTTCTGGGTGTTCATCCATCCACACTGGCATCCAGATGGTACTTTGCATTACCTGGTCATGTCCCTGGTGAGCTTTGCATATGCTACAAAGCTGCTTTCGAGTGCAACTCTGCTATACTTGGCCAATTCCCTGGCAACTCTGTGTAAGCTCTTGGGATTGTCCAGCAGTGACCCCTATTAACAGGATGATGTACCAATCTTTATTTTACCATATATGGGTGCAATTATTGTTTTAACCATTTTTTTATGAATAAATCTACACTTAGATGGCTGTCCTTTTTGGTTTTTTTCTTTGCTTCCAGTATTTGAGTGTAGAAGTTTCTTCCATACCTGCATCAAAAGAAGTTGAAGCCATCATTTAAGTGACTCTTACATTGAACTTTGATTAGGGGCTACTTTTTTTTAGTCAGCTGTTGCACCACCAGATTATGTTATTATTATTGATTGCCAAGCACTGCTTCTAGTGAGCTTGTGTGCCATTGCATGTCCATACACTCACTGAAATGATTGAGGCAAAAAACAAGGGGTGCATTCTTCTAGTGGCTCCTACGGGGTTAGCATTACAGAAATCACTGGTAGAAAAAAAAATGTCTAATGAAAAGTTTTCAGTAAAATTCATAGAAGATGTTCAAAAACAATATATTTATAAATAGGGAAAAATAACAGAAAATAAAAAATGGGGGGAATAGAAGAGGGGAGAGATAAGGAGAGAAATCAATTTATGACGTTGTCTTTCTATTTGATGTTTGCCCCATATTGTTTGTTTTCCCAAAAATGTGTTTGTCATTTTGTCAAGGTACAAACCACTGACAAAACCTCCCTGCATGAATAGAGCTGTAATTTATTGCCTCTGTCCCTGATTATGTACAGGAAAATTTGCTCTACTGCTGTAATAGATGTACTCTTAAGATCACAAAGCAATGAAGTGCTTGTCCTCTTTTTGTTTAACCACTTGCTTACTGGGCACTTAAACCCCCCTCAGTCCCAGACCAATTTTCAGCTTTCAGCGCTGATGCACTTTGAATGAGAATTGCGCGGGCATACAACACTGTACCCAAATGAAATTTTTATAATTTTTTTCCCACAAATAGAGCTTTCTTTTGGTGGTATTTAGTTACAGCTCGGAGTTTTATTTTTTGCTAAACAAACAAAAAAAGATGCAAAAAAAAATAATAAATAAATCATGTTTTAATAGTTTGTTATAAAATTGTGCAAACGGGTCATTTTTCTCCTTCATTGAAGTGCGCTGATTAGGCGGCACTGATAGGCTGCATTGGTGGGCACTGATGGGCTGCATTGGTGGGCACAGATAGGCTGCATTGGTGGGCACTGATAGGCTGCACTGGTGGGCACTGATAGGCATAGTTAAGGCGGCACTAATAGGCACAGATAAGGCGGCACCGATGGGCACAGATAAGGCGGCACTGATGGGCAAAGATGGGCACAGATAAGATGGCACGGATGGGTGGCACGGATAAGTGGCACGGATGGGTGGCACGGATGGGCACTGATAGGTACCACAGATAGATGGGACTGATGGGCACTGATAGGTGGCACTGATAGGTGGCTCTGATAGGTGGCACTGCTGGGCACTGATGGGCGGCACTGCTGGGCACTGATGGGCGGCACTGGGGTGCAGCACCTTTGAGGCAGATTGTGGGCACTGTGGGTGGCACTGTGGGTGGCACTGTGGGTGGCACTGTGGGGTGGCAATGTGGGTGGCACTGTGGGCACTATGGGCACTGACGGGGGCACTTACTTTTACTTTTACTTCAGGATGGCACTGCGGGAGGCAGGTGGGCACTGGCAGGTGGCAGGTGGTCCCTTGTATTGATGGCCGTGATCGGGACTGATGTCCCGATCACGGCCGCCGGTGATCGGCTTTTTTTTTTTCTCCTCGCGCTGTCAGCGCGAGGAGGAATAATAGCCGATTACCGGCTCCGTTCTATCACATGATCAGCTGTCATTGGCTGACAGCTGATCACGTGATAAGGGGTCGGGATCGACCCCTTGCACGGATCGGTGATCAGGCGAGTCTCATGGACTCGCCGATCACAGAGCGCGCCCCTCAGGGGGCGCGCAGGCCGCTCGTACACGGGACGACGTCAATAGAAGTAGTCCCGGAAATGTAGGTCCGCGCTAATGCCGTCATTTGGCAATAGCGCAGATCCCAAGTGGTTAACCACTTGACAACTGGGCACTTAAACCCCCCTCATGACCAGACCAAATTTCAGCTTTCGGTGCTCTCACACTTTGAATGACAATTACTCAGTCATGTAACAATGTACCCAAATGAATTTTTGTTCCTTTTTTCCCCACAAATAGAGGTTTATTTTGGTGGTATTTGATCACCTCTGGGTTTTTTATTTTTTGCGCTTTAAATGAAAAAAGACCGAAAATTTTGAAAAAAAAACACATTTTTCTTTGTTTCTGTGATAACATTTTGCAAATTATTTATTTTATGTTTTTCATGAATTTTGGCCACATTTTATACTGCTACATATCTTTGGTAAAAAATTAACCCAAATTAGTGGATATTATTTGGTGTTTGTGAAAGTTAGAGAGTCTACAAGCTATGGTGCAAATCATACAAAATTGATCACATCTGATGTACTGGTGGCCTATCTCATTTCTTGCGACATGAACAAGCCAGGACAGTACAAATACCCCCCAAATTTTTGAAAGTAGACATTCCAAGGTATTTAGTAAGAGGCATGGTGAGCTTTTTGGTGTTGTCATTTTTTTCCCACAATTCTTTGCAAAATGAAGATTTTTTTTATTTTTGTTTTTTTTCACAAAATTGTCATTGTAATAGGTAATTTCTCTCACATGGCATATGTATACCAGAGATGCTGCCCCAAAATAAATTCTGCTACTACTCCTGAGTATTATGATACCACATGTGTGGGACTTTTCCACAGCCTGGCCACTAAGAGAGGCCCAACATGCAGGGAGTGCCATCACGTGTTCTAGGAGCATAAATTACACATCTAAATTGTTGACTAACTATTACACTTTTGAAGGCCCTGGAGCACCAGGACGGTGACACTGACGTGGTACTGATGACAGATGCACTGATACGTGTCACTGATGACACGTGACACTGATGTGGCACTGATGACAGATGGCACTAATACGTGGCACTGATGACACGTGACACTGATGACAGATGGCACTAATATATGGCACTGATGACACGTGGCACTAATACATGGCACTGACAGATGGCACTAATACGTGGCACTGATGACAGATGGCACTAATACGTGGCACTGATGACAGATGGCACTAATACATGGCACTGACATGTGACACTGATGACAGATGGCACTGATATGTGGCATTGATGACACATGACACTGATAACAGATGGCACATGACACTGACAGGTGGCACTGATGACAGATGGCACTGATATGTGGCACTGATGACAGATGGCACTAATATGTGGCACTGGTGACACATGACAGTGATATGGCACTGATGACAGATGGCACTATGTGGCACTGATGACACTGATGACATGTGGCACTGATCACAGATGGCATTATACGTGGCACTGATGACAGATGGCACTTATACATGGCACTGGTGACAGATGGCACTGGCAGGTGGCATTGGGGCAAATGGCACTGACAGGTGGCATTGGGGAAAATGGCACTGACAGGTGGCACTGGGGCAAATGGAACTGGGGACAGATGGCACTGACAGGTGGCACACTAGGGACAGATTACCTACGGCCGCTGCAGACACTAATCTCTCCCTCCTCACACGCTGTCTGTGTGAGGAGGGAGAGTCGGCGATGAGAGATGATCTCATATGTTTAAATATGAGATCATCTCTCATTGGGCAAGCCGATCGTGCTGTAAACGGCCGCTGTGATGATACAGCGATCTATGACTGGCTGTGTCCAGGGGACACGGCCAGCACAGAACTTCCCGGATGCGCGCTCGTGGGAGCGCGCATTGCGGAAGTAAACAGGAGGACATCCAGGGACGGCCTCCCGGCAATTGGCGTCCGCTCTGCAGCTGTCTTTCGGCTATAGAGCGAACGCCTAGTGGTTAACAAAAGTCTTGCTTTCCCTTTAGCTGTAGAAGGGATACAAATATGTTCTCTAACCTGAAGGTGTCTGAAAGGGTCATGCTACTGGGAATTACTCTATTGCCGCATACACACGATCGGAATTCTCATCGGAAGAAGCTCTGATGGTTTTCCCAATGGAATTCCGCTCAAGCTGTCTTGCCTGCACACGGTCACGGTCACCAAATGCCGATTGTTTAGAACGCGGTGATGTACAACACGTACAACGGGACTTGAAAAAGGAGGTTCAATAGCCAGTAGCCAATAGCTTCTGTCTCGTAGTTGAATCTGAGCATGCGTGATTTTTGGCGTGTCAGAATTGCATACACACACGATCGGAATTTCCGATAGAAAGTTGTTCCTTCGGGAAAATTGAGAACATACTATCAATTTTTGGCTGGAGGAAATTCGGACAGCTAAATTCTGATGGAGCATACACATGGTCACATTTTCCAATGAAAAGCTCTCATCTGCCTTTTTCTGGCCGGAATTCCGATCTTATTTTTTTCAGGTTTTGCAATGCAAGTAAAAAAATAAATATATATATATATATATATATATATATTTTTTTTTTTTTTTTTTTTTAGGAAAAAGTAAAATGTGTCTATCTTTTTAAAAAAACAAGTATTATACTGTATATATACAATATGCTACTATGTGATTGTATCAATATGACTCCACTGTGTAGTCTCTTTTAAAGTGCCTCTGTGTTTTCTCTAAACATTTGTCAAAAATAGTTCCCCCATGTCTCCTACCAAAACTCCCCCTCCCTTCCTGTTCCTGCACTGTGCCTCCATAAGGCTCTTCACCTTTTGACATTTTGACATTTCTGGGAGCATTTGATACCCCTGTGTCCTGCTGAAAGCTGTGGTTAATTCCTCCAACCCTTACATCACTTCTGTGTCTGGTCCATAGGGGAGGGAGGGTGGAATCACAGTGTGTAGTAGGGGTCATAGGCATTTGACACTTTTCAGTTTTATGGACACTGCAGCACTGGGCTGGAAAAAAAGTAGAAGACATAGAGAGGTAAGTACACAGTCTCTTCTTTTTCAGAGAACTGGTTTACCAGATGTTCAGTGCAATAGAAACGGTGATGAAAAAAATGGCCAATGGTTTAAGCAAGATAAAATCATAAATGTAGCTATATTTATAGGAAAAACCAATGCATTTTTTAAGCATATCTAATGCAGTGTAATACCTTTGCACAAAAAGCAGTCATGTCAACATCTATTGTGTATTTGTAGGTTTACTCTCGATTGATCAACTTGGGTACATCCAGCCTGCCCATATATGGTTCAAATTTCATCTGATTCCTGCTGAACTGGCCGAGATTTGAACCGCCTATGGCCGGTGATCTGTCAAAATATCCAACTCATCAAATTCCTACTACTTAACTTCTGGTTTCTTTAAACCATTAGTAATTGCAGATTTTGACGAATTTCTGTTCGGACACAACACCGGCAACCAAATACAGTCCGGTGCATGATATGAGTGGAGATTGTTACTCCGCACCGATACTAGCCAACAAAATGGCAGTCTCTGAGGTGGCGACAACTTTGTTCTTGTTAGCCACTGTGCTGTCAAAACAGCTATATCTTCCTGTACCGGGCTGTATTTGGTTGCCGGTGTTGTGTCCAAACAGCAATTCTCGAAATCTCCCATTTCTGATGGTTTAAATAAACCGGAAGTGGCATGGTTGGATTTTTTGACAGGTTGGAGAATTTGACGGAACACTGGCTTTAGGGCTGATTGACACTAAGTGGTGGGACTGCCTTGAGTGGCTCTTCTAGTGCAGTCTCACCTTGACAAGGCAAAATGCCTTGTCTCTTATATGCCCGGGTTTACAGGACCATGTCATGGGAGTTGTATGAGCGGTGTGCACTGAAATGCATGCAGTACTTTTTTACAGTGCAGTTCACTGTGAGGCAACCCACAACCCCACACAACGCGGCTGGCAATTGAACTTAACCACTTCCCGATCGGCGCACGACGATGTACATAGGCAGAATGGCATGGGCAGGCAAATTGATGTACAGGTACGTCCATTTAAAATTGCTGCCCCGCCATCGTGTGTGCAGCGGTGGCGGCACGCACGTGTGCTGGTCAGGACCCCCGTGAGTCCGGTCGGGGGTCCCGCGGACTCCATCGCCGCTGGGATACCCGCGATCGTCTCACGGGGAGGCTGAACGGGGAGATGCGGAAGTAAACAGCATCTCCCCGTTCTGCCTAGCAACAAGTGACACTGATCTCTGCTCCCTGTGATTGGAGCAGAAATCAGTGTTCACTAACACACAGGCATGCCCCCCACAGTTAGTAACACACCCCTAGGACACACTTAACCCCTACACTGCCACCCCCTGGTTAACACCTTCACTGCCAGTGTCATTTACACAGGAATCAGTGCATTTGTATAGCACTGATTGCTGTATAAATGACAATGGTCCTAAAAATGTGTCAAAAATGTCCGATGTGTCTTCCATAATGTCACAGTCACAATAAAAATCGATGATTGCCGCCATTACTAAGTAAAAATTTTGCGCCAACCAATCAATAATCGATTATTGCATTTTTTTAAACAAAAATGTGTAGAAGAATACGTATCAGCCTAAACTGAGGGAAAAAAATGTTTTTTATATATTTTTGGGGGATATTTATAATAGCAAAAAGTAAAAAATAATGTGTTTTTTTTAAATTGTCGCTCTTTTTTTGTTTATAACGCAAAAAATAAAAAACGCAAATACCACCAAAAGAAATATATATTTGTGGGAAAAAGGATTTCAATTTTGTTTGGGAGCCACGTCGCAGGACCGTGCAATTGTCAGTTAAAGCGACGCAGTGCCGAATTGCAAAATATGGTCTGGTCTTAAGCAAGCGAAATGGTCTGGTATGAAAGTGGTTAATGAAACGTTTCAGTGACATTTCAATAAAGTTCACTTATAAAAAAAAGTAAATATTGTTAGGCATTGATCTCGCTGGACCACACTTAGCCCTTGTACACACGGTCGGAGATTCCGACAACCAAATCCGTCGGATTTTGTAAGACGGATTTTGTCCAAAACTTTTGCATACACACGGTCGGACAAAGTTGTCGGAAAATCAGACATGATGACGTTATTTTGTTACAATGGGACTACGTTCACGCTAGTAGCCAATAGCTTTGGTGTAGGAATTTGATCTGAGCATGCGTGGCACTTTGTCTGATTGGAATTCTCTACACATGATCGGAGTATGTCCGATCGGAGCATTTTGTCAGAAAATTTTACCAACAAGTTGGAAAACTTGGTCCATCGGATACTCCGACGGAAACCGTCCAATGTAGACCACACACAGTCGGAATATCTGACAAAACGGTCCGATCGGACACATTCCATCGGAATCTCCGACCGTGTGTACAAGGGCTAAAACTTAAGTGGACTTACAGTTTTCCTAGTAACATTGAAATCAAGAAAAAAAGTACTGTCACCTTACCTATATCGTGATGAGAAAAAATTAATTGCGCTAACCTATAAATAAAACATATAAATATATGTGCAGACCCAAAAGTGAAAAATTAACAATTAAGTGCTAAATGCAACTGAATATCTCTGGTCATCACATAAAAAAAAAAAAAACAGAATTGGTGCTAAAACAAATACACAAATCAGTGATAGTGTAAATAAATAATTAAATATGAGAAATGCAGTAATGAATTAATATGAATAAATTAATAAATAGTGTCCATATTTTTAACCGACCACCCGTGATGAAATTGCAATAAATAACTGGATTCCAATCTAGTTCTTCAAGTGCAAACGTGCTCTCGCCACCACTACACATATAAGTTGGCTCCTTACCGACTCAGTATGACCCCCCTTACAGAGGGTCACAGCAGGTGAGGAATTGAATGGACTTTCACGTTATCGGGCTGTCTATCCGATCCTATGTCTTCCACAAGATGGAGCCAGTTCACTCTCTCACCGATCCTCCCCTCCCGTGCACCACTCTCCGCTCAATGCAGTAACACCTGGTGCTATATGCCAGTGGAGAGAGAGGGCTTCCCTTGCCCCAAACCGCCAAGGGTGAAAACAGGAGAGGTCAGGCCCAAAGTAGTACGGGTCACCTGCTGGATGGTATGCAGGAGGTTTCAGAGTACAGCTGGTGTGCTGGCATAGAAGCAGCAGACAGATGATGGGTTGCAGGATTCGGATAATGCTCAGACTGGAGTGTGGTCAGAAGGAAGCATAGGTCATGGGCCAGGGGGGTAGCAGAGCAGACATTGTCAGGTGGATAGCCAAGGTCAAAAGCCAGGTGGGTATCAAAGCAGACGTGGTCAGGTGGATAGCTGAGGTCAAACACCGGAAGCAAACAGGAGACACAGGAATATAACAGAGACCAAACTGGAGGAGCCAAAGATCAAACAGCCTTACCTATATCACTTGATTATACAATACCAAAAATACCAACACAAAATGGCGTGGATGTCCCCTCCAAAATCCATACCAGGCCCTTCAGGTCTGGTATGGATATTAAGGGGAACCCCGCACCAAAATTATAACAAAAATGGTGTGGGGGGTACCCCAGGCACTATATACTCTAGACAGCAGTATGTATACTATATGGCCTGCACTATACACTCTGCAGAAAAATTGGGCATTAGGTGTTGTCAGAACATTGTAACCCCTCACAGTTAGTCTTGTTGAGCGCATGAATGGGCCCTGCGTTGAAATATTATATCAAAATTGTAATTACATGCCCCTGTTAAACAGGGTTACAAAAATTGGGCCTTTGATTTTGGTTGTGCCAGAACACTTTAAGCCCTCACAGTTACTCTTGTTGGGTGCAGAAACGGGCCCTGCACTGAAATATTATATCAAAAATTTTAATTACATGCCCCTGTTAAACAGGGCCAGAAAAATTAGGCCTTGGGTGGTGGTGATGCCACAATACTGTAACCCCACACAGATATTCTTGTTGGGCACAGGAACAGGCCCTGCTTTGAAATATCAGTTCAAAAATTGTAATTACATGCCGCTGTTAAACAGGGGCAGAAAAATTGGGCCTTGGGTGGTGGTGGTGGTGCCCTAAACCCAAAATATTGTTGGAAGTTAGCAGCATCAAGATTGAGGAGGAATAGGATAGTCAGCATAGGCAGTCTTCAAGGGATCCCATATCAATAGCAAACTCAATCAGTTACATCAGGTCAGCTGCTGCTGAAGACTGATTAATTTGTATGAATGTGAGCCTATCAATGGAGTCTATGGACAGGCACACTCTTTGATTCGTTACAAACCTTCCAGCAGCACTGAGTGTGGTCCATCCTTAAGACCCAGTAAACCAGTGGATTCTCTGTTGGAAAGGTCTCCAAGTCTGCTCTTGCCCCTAGACCTTCCTGCACCATATAATGTAGACGCTGGCGATGGTTGCTTGAAACGATCAGACCTTGGAGCGGAGGACTGAAAAATAGTTTTAAGGCATCAGTCAGTCGGCCACCTTCTCCACCGCTTTTCATCTGACTGAACGAAGCCTCAGCAACATGTTGTCCAGCACCAGGAAATGGTAACCTCCAAGGGTCTGGAAATGTCTTAAGCCACGTACACACGGGGCGGACTATCTGGCCAACTTAGTCCGTCAGACAATCCGACGGACAGTCCGTCATACTTTAGAATGAACGGACTTGACCACACACACCACTTTTTGAGCGGACTAATACGGCGTACTAAGTCCGCCATACTATCCGCCCTACTTTTGAAATGAACGGACTCGCCCACACACGCGGAGGAAAGTCCTCTCATTTCGAGCGCGTCTCCAGGTAGGCGGGGCCCGCGAAGGAGACGTCCCTGGCCCCGCCGCCTGGTATGGACTTAAAGGGGAACCCCAACACCGAAAAAAATCGGCGTGGGGTCCCCCCCAAATCCACAACAGAGCCTTGTCCGAGCACGCTACCCGGCCAGCCAGGAAAGGGGGGCGAGCGAGCGCCCCCCTCCTGAGCCGTACCAGGCCACGTGCCCTCAACATGGGGGGGTGCCTTGGGGAAGGGAGGGCCGCGCGGCCCCCCCACCCCAAAGCACCTTGTCCCCATGTTGATGAGGACAAGGGCCTCTTCCCGACAACCCTGGCCGTTGGTTGTCGGGGTCTGCGGGCGGGGGGCTTATCGGAATCCGGGAGCCCCCTTTAATAAGGGGGCCCCCGGATACCGACCCCCCACCCTATGTGAATGAGTATGGGGTACAATGTACCCCTACCCATTCACCTGTAAAATAAAAGTACAAAAAAAAACACAACACACGAGATAAAATACTTTATTGCACAGCTCCGGGGGTCTTCCGTCTTCGGGGGTCTTCTCGCCGGACTCCTCCGCTATCTTCTTGTAGCTCTTTTGCTAGCGGAGGAGTCCGGCTTTCTTCCTCGCCGCCGGCCTCTTCTCCCTACTTCAGGGGTCTTGTCCCCCTCTTCGGTTCTTCTGCCGGGCCACCGCGCCTTCTTATAGCTCTTTTACAGGCGGTGGCCCGGTCTTCTGTCGCCGCCGTCGCCGCCGCCTTACGTTCTTCTTCTTCTTCTTCTTCTCCAGGAGATGTTGCCTCGGCGATCTCTCCGGCCGGAATGCCAGGGACGCACTGCGCGGCCACTTATATAGGGACAAGGGGCGGTGTCACATGGCTTTATGTCACATGGGTTGGTGTCACATTGTGACCCCGCCCCCTTACGATGTCATAGTCCCCATGTGATGTTAACCCATGTGACCAACCCATGTGACATAAAGCCATGTGACACCGCCCCTTGTCCCTATATAAGTGGCCGCGCAGTGCGTCCCTGGCATTCCGGCCGGAGAGATCGTCGAGGCAACATCTCCTGGAGAAGAAGAAGAAGAAGAAGAAGAAGAAGAAGAAGAAGAAGAAGAACGGAAGGCGGCGGCGACGGCGGCGACAGAAGACCGGGCCACCGCCTGTAAAAGAGCTATAAGAAGGCGCGGTGGCCCGGCAGAAGAACCGAAGAGGGGGACAAGACCCTCGAAGTCGGGAGAAGAGGCCGGTGGCGAGGAAGAAAGCCAGACTCCTCCGCTAGCAAAAGAGCTACAAGAAGATAGCGGAGGAGTCCGGCGAGAAGACCCCCGAAGACGGAAGACCCCCGGAGCTGTGCAATAAAGTATTTTATCTCGTGTGTTGTGTTTTTTTTTGTACTTTTATTTTACAGGTGAATGGGTAGGGGTACATTGTACCCCATACTCATTCACATAGGGTGGGGGGCCGGTATCCGAGGGCCCCCTTATTAAAGGGGGCTCCCGGATTCCGATAAGCCCCCCGCCCGCAGACCCCGACAACCAACGGCCAGGGTTGTTGGGAAGAGGCCCTTGTCCTCATCAACATGGGGACAAGGTGCTTTGGGGTGGGGGGGCCGCGCGGCCCCCCCTTCCCCAAGGCACCCCCCATGTTGAGGGCACGCGGCCTGGTACGGCTCAGGAGGGGGGGGCGCTCGCTCGCCCCCCTTTCCTGGCCGGCCGGGTAGTGTGCTTGGACAAGGGTCTGTTGTGGACTTGGGGGGACCCCCACGCCGATTTTTTTCGGCGTTGGGGTTCCCCTTTAAGTCCATACCAGGCGGCGGAGCCAGCGACGTCTCCTTCGCGGGCCCCGCCTACCTGCATACCCGCTCAAAATGAGCGGACTTTTCTCCGGGCGGGAAAAGTCCGCTCATTTCAAAAGTACGGCAGACTGGCACACACACGGGCGGATTGTCCGCCGAAATGCGGGTCCGACGGATTGTTTTACGAAAATTCCGAAATACTTAGTCCACCAGACTGCACGCTGAAAAAGTCAGCTGAAGCCCACACACGAGCGGACTGTCCGCTGAAATGTGTTTCGACGGACTAAGTAGGCCAGACAGTCCGCCCGTGTGTACGCGGCTTAACACAAACATTTCTTCAAGGCCTCCTGAAGATGTTTCATCCTCTGCTCCCTCTGCAAAGGCAGGATGAGTTCTGAAACTTAAACCTTGTAACGTGGATCAAGAAGGGTTGCCAGCCAGTAATGATGCCTCTCCTTGATACCACAAATCCTAGGGTCCTTTCGCAGGCTTTGCAGAATCAGGGAGGCCATGCAGTGTAAGTTTGCAGAGGCATTCATCACATTATCTGTAACTACCTCCTCCCAGCCATGTACAACTCCTTGGGTTTCTGGGGACTGAAAACCATCCCTTGAAGACTGCTGATGAGTGTTATCCTCTACATCCATGCTGACACAGTCCTCCTCCTCTTCTTCCTGTATGTTTGGCAGGCCTGCAGGAATGCTATCTGGATAAAGCGGACCTTCAGAGGAAAGGAAGTCCTCCTCTTCCTCCTGCTGTTCTGCTTCAAGTGCCAAGTGCCCTGTCCAGGACTCTACGAAGTGTGTGCTCCAGCACGAAGACTAGAGGGACAGTGTCACTGATGCATGCATTGTCACTGCTCACCATCCTTGTGGTCTCCTCAAAAGGACAGGACAGTGCATGCATCCTTGATCAGTAGCCACTAGCATGGCAAAAAGAAGCCAAGCTATCCTGACCCTGTCCTGGTGCCATACTCGCACAGGTACCTCTGGGCATGTCAAAAATGAGGCGGTTGGTGGGCAGGTTGCATTGCCTTTGAATGTCAGCCAGCCGAACACTGGCATTGTATGATCGGCAGAAATGACCACAGACTTTTCTGGCCTGCCTCAGGAGATCTTGTAAGCCTGGGTACCTGTTCAATAACCGCTGCAAAACTAAATTCAGGTCGTGTGCCAAACATTGAGCATGGGTCAAGTGTCCCTGTCAGAGGGCGGAGAGAAGGTTGGTGCGGAGTGGGGCTTCAGCAGCATCCTGCACCTACGTAGCTCTGCGGTGTTATGCAATAGGTTGGCTGCCCGTAAGCTGTCCCCTAGAGGACACCCTGCCTCGTTGGAGTTGTGGCTCCTTCTCCTCCTCTCTTTTCTCAGGCACCCAAGTACAGTCAGTGACCTCATCATCCCCTTCCTCCTCATCACTGGAGCAAACTTGGCAGTATGCTGCAGCTGGGGCAACATGGCTGACAGTTTATTGTCCTTCTGTGGCACCCCCTCTCTCTAGGCTCATGTTATTCCCTTCCTCAACCTGTGAACCAACATCGGAGCCTTCAAATCACTGCGCATTCTCCAGCAGCATATAACCGACGCTGTGGTCGAATAATTCTGGGGACTCCTCCTTGCATGATGATAGAGCTACAGAAGGAATGACTGTGGATAAGGAGCTGGTGCAATAGGCCGCTTTGGCAGCTGCGTTGGAAGGCAAACTACTCTGAGCCTTGGTCGACAGAGGATGAGGAGGATGAGGAGGATCATAAATTCACTGATCTAGATATAGGCTTCACTGAATGCAGAGTATATATATATATATATATATATATATATATATATATATATATTAATACATCGCCTGAAGTGACTTAGAAACAGTACACCACCGAATGCACTGTAGATATAGGCATATAGGCTACACAGAATGCAGAATATATATATATATATATATATATATATATATATATATATATATATATATTTATAGTATATATATCAAATACACTGCCACTAACTCAATAACCTGCCTGCTTAATCTAACTCAAGCTATCTCACTGTCCACGCCAACAACACTACATATGGCTACTATTTAAGCAGCCTTATATAGTGTGGGGCGTGGACTTAGTCCCTCTGAGCCATGATTGGCCAAAGGCATCTTGCCTTTGGCCAATTATGGCTGTCTCAGCAGAGCACGACATGATTGGCCAAAGCATGCAGGTCAGGTGCATGCTTTGGCTAATCATTAGGGATGAGCCGAACACCCCCCTGTTCGGTTCGCACCAGAACCTGCGAACAGACCTAAACTTCGTGTGAACTTTAGAACCCTATTAAAGTCTATGGGACTCGAACGTTCACAATCTAAAGTGCTCATTTTAAAGGGTAATATGAAAGTTACTGTCCTAAAAAGTGTTTGGGGACCTGGGTCCTGCCCCAGGGGACATGGATCAATGCAAAAAAAAGTTTTAAAAACGGCCGTTTTTTCAGGAGCAGTGATTTTAATAATGATTAAAGTGAAACAATAAAAGTGTAATATTCCTTTAAATTTCGTAGCTGGGGGGTATCTATAGTATGCCTGTGAAGGGGCGCATGTTTCTGGTGCTTAGAACTGTCGCTGCACAAAGTGTCATTTGTGCAGGAAAAAAAGTATTTTAAAATCACTTGTGGCTAAATTGTCGGGTCTCCGTAATACAGAGAACACTCAATGAGTGTTCTCTGTATTAGCCGACAATTCATTCATTCATTGATTAAAAAAAAAAAAAAGCGTGGGGGTTCCCCTAAATTCAATCAAAAGGCCCTTCAGGTCTGACATGGATATTAAGGGGAACCCCGTGTCAAATTTAAAAAAAAAATTGACGTGGGGGTCCCCCCAAATATCCATACCAGACCCTTCAGGTCTGATATGGATATTAAGGGGAACCCCGCATCAAATTTAAAAAAAAAATTGACGTGGGGGTCCCCCTAAATATCCATACCAGACCCTTTATCCGAGCACGCAACCTGGCAGGCCGCAGGAAAAGAGGGGGGGACGAGAGAGCGGCCCCCCCTCCCTCCTGAACCGTACCAGGCCACATACCCTCAACATTGGGAGGATGCTTTGGGGGTCTGTGACCCCTCAAAGCACCTTGTCCCCATGTTGATAAGGACAAGGGCCTCATCCTCACAACCCTGGCCGTTGGTTGTGAGGGTCTGCGGGCGGGGGGCTTATCAGAATCTGGAAGCCCCCTTTAACAAGGGGACCCCCAGATCCCGCCCCCCCCCCTGTTTGAAATGGTAAGGGGGTACAAAAGTACCCCTACCATTTCACAAAGAAAGTGTCAAAATGGTTAAATAAGACAAACACACTTTTGAAAAATTCCTTTATTAAAAAAAAAAAAAAAAATTCCAGCGGTGCTAATCCACTCTTGCTATCCAGCGACGGGTCTCCGGGGTCCAGCGATGGATGATCATATCCAGCGACGGGGGATCTCTCAGTCCAGCGCTGTCCATACCTCCTTCTTCTGTCTCCACTGCGGAGACACTGCAGAGAGCCGAGCGCTGACATTTCTTATATTGGGAGGGCGGGGCCACCCGTCACCTGACCCCGCCCCTCTGACGCAGGAGAGGGAAGCCAGGGGTTCCCCAGTGACGTGTGGGTGACCCCGCCCCCTCTGATGTAACGGAAACCTGCGTTACATCAGAGGGGGCGGGGTCACCCACACGTCACTGGGGAACCCCTGGCTTCCCTCTCCTGCGTCAGAGGGGCGGGGTCAGGTGACGGGTGGCCCCGCCCTCCCAATATAAGAAATGTCAGCGCTCGGCTCTCTGCAGTGTCTCCGCAGTGGAGACAGAAGAAGGAGGTATGGACAGCGCTGGACTGAGAGATCCCCCGTCGCTGGATATGATCATCCATCGCTGGACCCCGGAGACCCGTCGCTGGATAGCAAGAGTGGATTAGCACCGCTGGAATTTTTTTTTTTTTTTTTTTTAATAAAGGAATTTTTCAAAAGTGTGTTTGTCTTATTTAACCATTTTGACACTTTCTTTGTGAAATGGTAGGGGTACTTTTGTACCCCCTTACCATTTCAAACAGGGGGGGGGCCGGGATCTGGGGGTCCCCTTGTTAAAGGGGGCTTCCAGATTCTGATAAGCCCCCGCCCGCAGACCCTCACAACCAACGGCCAGGGTTGTGAGGATGAGGCCCTTGTCCTTATCAACATGGGGACAAGGTGCTTTGAGGGGTCACAGACCCCCAAAGCATCCTCCCAATGTTGAGGGTATGTGGCCTGGTACGGTTCAGGAGGGAGGGGGGGCCGCTCTCTCGTCCCCCCCTCTTTTCCTGCGGCCTGCCAGGTTGCGTGCTCGGATAAAGGGTCTGGTATGGATATTTAGGGGGACCCCCACGTCAATTTTTTTTTTAAATTTGATGCGGGGTTCCCCTTAATATCCATATCAGACCTGAAGGGTCTGGTATGGATATTTGGGGGGACCCCCACGTCAATTTTTTTTTTTTATTTGACACGGGGTTCCCCTTAATATCCATGTCAGACCTGAAGGGCCTTTTGATTGAATTTAGGGGAACCCCCACGCTTTTTTTTTTTTTTTTTTTTTTTTTTAATCAATGAATGAATGAATTGTCGGCTAATACAGAGAACACTCATTGAGTGTTCTCTGTATTACGGAGACCCGACAATTTAGCCACAAGTGATTTTAAAATACTTTTTTTCCTGCACAAATGACACTTTGTGCAGCGACAGTTCTAAGCACCAGAAACATGCGCCCCTTCACAGGCATACTATAGATACCCCCCAGCTACGAAATTTAAAGGAATATTACACTTTTATTGTTTCACTTTAATCATTATTAAAATCACTGCTCCTGAAAAAACGGCCGTTTTTAAAACTTTTTTTTGCATTGATCCATGTCCCCTGGGGCAGGACCCGGGTCCCCAAACACTTTTTAGGACAGTAACCTGCATATTACCCTTTAAAATGAGCACTTTAGATTTCTCCCATAGACTTGTATAGGGTGTTCCGGCTTTTCGAATTTGCTGCGAACAGCCCAAATTGTTCACTGTTCGCTGAACAGGCGAACAGGCAATGTTCGAGTAGAACATGAGTTCGACTCGAACTCGAAGCTCATCCCTACTAATCATCATACACCAATGCACTGCGATCTCAACTCAAATTTTCCACAAACACCCCATATGTTTGGTTTGTTTTAGAACAAATGAACACACGATGTTCGAGTCAATGTTTGATGTCCGAGCTCATTCCTAATAAGTAGTATACACACTTTATTTCAATGTGCAGTCAGTTGTCTGCTAAATGTATCCATAGTTTGCAGTTTTTCTTCTATGACATTGAGAACATACTGTACATATTATTTGAAAAACAAGTCTACAGTATGTATAAGGAGTCTTTAGTGGACACTAATGGACACAGAAAATTAATTATGATATACTTTACACATTCAACAAATAAAGGACAGCTGTGCAAGGTCTATTTTGCACAGAAGCTCTGTAATTATTAGTTGGCCCTCACCTGCTGGTTCTGCCAATCATAGTATTGCCTGCAAATTTGGAATGCAGAGTATCATGCAGAGAACTAGGGCACAAATGTTTCATACAAATCAAACACCTGCTGCCATGAGGACCCATTGTTCTGCCTGTCTGTATTTGACTAACATTTGGTTACTTACTTAATCTGTTTTCTTGAATATACATAATAATTAGTCAAGAATATTGCTATTAATTATTACACACATTACGTGGCACAGAGGCTAACTGGCTTTATAAATAATGAGAATAGACCATTCTAGGAATTTCGGATTACTACATTTTGCAGAATGTCATTATGACATTGGGACCCGGTCACTACTGGCAGAATGTCTCAAACATTTTATGCTCCCATGTATTTGAACTATACTTTAAACTAACTGTGAACCTGTAAGTTCTGTGAAGCTCTTTGTATATAGATTGTTGGTTTATTATTCAGAATCATGAGTGCTGTTTGAGACAGTTGGGTTCATGCAGGCTGGTCACATAGCATGGGGAATCTTGACGTTTGAAAGTGTATGTTCACTTTGCAAAGTTAATGATAGCAAATAAAGTGCATGACGAATATGCATTCAGTCTCAACTGTTGCAAAGACTTTCAGGCTCACACTACAAAATTCTAAAAACTAGTGATTATCACTGAGGCAGGTTAACTGAGCAGTTATACCTTTACATATCCAGACAAGAATGAATCAGAATTTACACTATTCTATTTTTTTCAAAAGAAGCAACATTTTTCATTTCTAGTTAGAGGGCATAAAGATTCAGCTTATTGTTTTAATGAAAAATATACTGAGTAGATATTACAAAACAGACATAAGCAACAGTAAAAAAACAAAACAGACACAAGCAACAGTAAAATAAAAGGGTTCTCAATGTAAAAAATACTTAAAGTGGTTGTAAACCTCAGACATGAAATAAGCATTTGCCTATATCGAGTGTACTTGTCTCAATTAAGAACGCGTAATTTCTGTCTGCTACTTAGTTCCTCTGCTATCAGCATCAGAGTCACTTCTGACATGTTTTCCTTTTTCTAAGAGAATAATGGTGACGGGGAGGGACCTCCAGCAGATGGACAGCCTCAGTTCTGTTCCTATGAGCTCCGTGAAGGTGGGGGGGTGTATCCCTTTCCTCCAATCAGCTCTCAGAGCTTTCCTCACTGAGCTTTGCAAAGTGTAATTTCAGATCCCTGCCCCCTTTTTTCTGAACTTTCGGACAACTTTGTAAATTCAGCACTTTGAACATATTTAGAGAAGAGAAGGTTGCAGATAGGTGGACACAACTTATGTAGGAGGATTTGTTTAATCTCTGTGTATCACCTGAGGCCAGTCTATTCACTGGGTATATGTAATGCCGCGTAAACACGATCAAACAATCGGGTGGAAAAGTCCGGCAAACTCAAGTCCGCCGGACAATCCCCCCGTGTGTAGCCTCCGGCATACTTTTTTAACCCGAAAGTACAGCGGACTTAGAAAGTAGTTTTGCACTCCAATCTTCCCGCCGGACTCGCATTTCGGCGGACAATCCGGCTGTGTGTGTGCCAGTCCGCCGTACTTTTGAAATGAACCGACTTTTCCCGCCCGGAGAAAATTCCGCTCATTCGAGCGGGTCTCCAGGTAGGCGGGGCCTGCGAAGGAGATGTCGCTGGCCCCACCTGGTATGGACTTAAGGGGAACCCCAACGCTGAAAAAAATCGGCGTGGGGGTTTCCCCGGTCCACATCAGACCCTTGTCCGACACGCTACCCGGCCGGCCAGGAAAGGGGGGGGCGAGCCATGCCAGGCTGCGTGCCCTCAACATGGGGGGGTGCCTTGGGGAAGGGGGAGCCGCGCGGCCCCCCCACCCAACAGCACCTTGTCCCCATGTTGATGAGGACAAGGGCCTCTTCCCGACAACCCTGGCCGTTGGTTGTCGGGGTCTGCGGGCGGGGAGCTTATCAGAATCCGGGAGCCCCCTTAAATAAGGGGGCCCCCGGATCCCGGCCCCCCACCCTATGTGAATGAGTATGGGGTACAATGTACAATGTACCCCTACCCATTCACCTGTAAAATAAAGTACAAAAAAAAACACAACACACAAGATAAAATAGTTTATTGCACAGCTCCGGGGGTCTTCCGTCTTCGGGGGTCTTCTCGCCGGACTCCTCCGCTAGCAAAAGAGCTAGAAGAAGATAGCGGAGGTACCCGGCTTTCTTCCTCGCCGCCGCCCTTCTTCCGACTTTGGGGGTCTTGTCCCCCTCTTCGGTTCTTCTGCCGGGCCACCGCGCCTTCTTATAGCTCTTTTACAGGCGGTGGCTCGGTCTTCTGTCGCCGCCGCCACCGCCTTCCGTTCTTCTTCTCCCGAAGACGGAAGACCCCGGAGCTGTGCAATAAACTATTTTATCTTGTGTGTTGTATTTTTTTGTACTTTATTTTACAGGTGAATGGGTAGGGGTACATACCCCATACTCATTCACATAGGGTGGGGGGCCAGGGGCCCCCTTATTAAAGGGGGCTCCCGGATTTCGATAAGCCCCCTGCCCACAGACCCCGACAACCAACGGCCAGAGTTGTCGGGAAGAGGCCCTTGTCCTCATCAACATGGGGACAAGGTGCTTTGGGGTGGGGGGGCCGCGCGGCCCCCCTTCCCCAAGGCACCCCCCACGTTGAGGGCACGCGGCCTGGTACGGCTCAGGAGGGGGGGGGGCGCTCGCTCGTCCCCCCCTTTCCTGGCCGGCTGGGTAGCGTGCTCGGACAAGGGTCTGATGTGGACCTGGGGGGACCCGCCTACCTGGAGACCCGCTCGAAATGAGCGGACTTTCCTGTACGGTAGACTTAGTACGCCGTATTAGTCCGCTGAAAAAGTGCCATGTGTAGGCAAGTAGCCCGTTCGGAAGTCCGCCAGACTAAGTCCGTCGGATAGTCCGCTACGTGTGTACGCGGCATAAGAGTTTACAACCACTTTAAGCGAAGTCTGCCTGTCTTTGGTTCAGTGCAGAGTTTTGATCATTTGCAGAGTTCTTAGTGGTTTCAATCATAAAACAATGCCCCAGCTGACAAATTTAGCAGCTTTCTTGTCCCCTGGAAGGTTGTTGGAGAAGTAGCTCCACCCTATTAAAGAGTCTGAGGGGCATGTTGTAGGTTTGCTGAAGTATTTTTTAATGCCAAGCAGACATACCTTTAATGGCAACTGTCCTGGGTACAACTGTATTTCCGTGCGACAAGGTTTTACAACCCAAAAACCAGTATATTATTTAGAAATAAATTATAATTTGTTAGATGTCAAATACTGTAAGATATATTAAGTAAAGATAGGATTTATATTTCGCTTAAAAGGTGTAATGTGTCTTATTAGCTTTCCACCCTTGTACTATATGTGTGTCTAAGTAGTATTTTCTTCTACATTGGTGTAATTAGAGGAACTGAATGTATTCACTAGTGATGGACGAACTTCCGACGGGACGTTTCGCGAACGCGAAACGCGAACGGGCACAAACGTTCGCGAAAACGACCGTTCGCCGCGGGCTCCATTGACTTCAATGGGAGGCGAATTTCGCAAACCTTTAGGTCGAATTTGCGGCCACGGGGTAATTATTAGGGGGTAGCACGTAGTCCCACCACCTGGACAATAGCATAATACATGTATGAGGTGAATTTGGGATCGATAACTACAAGCATTTTTTTTTTATTTGGGAAATTGTTCTGACAATTCAGGACTATGGAGCTAATGAAGGCAATGGAGGAGAGGGAAGGTCAGGGACCAGGGTAGGCAAACAAGAGGGTGCAGGAGATACAGAGCACTGACAGCAGCACCGTAATACAGAGCACTGACATCAGCACCGTGACATACAGCGCTGACAGCAGCTCCGTGACATACAGCGCTGACAGCAGCTCCGTGACATACAGCGCTGACAGCAGCTCCGTGACATACAGCGCTGACAGCAGCTCCGTGACATACAGCGCTGACAGCAGCTCCGTGACATACAGCGCTGACAGCAGCACCGTGACATACAGCGCTGACAGCAGCTCCGTGACATACAGCGCTGACAGCAGCTCCGTGACATACAGCGCTGACAGCAGCTCCGTGACATACAGCACTGACAGCAGCTCCGTGACATACAGCGCTGACAGCAGCTCCGTGACATACAGCGCTGACAGCAGCACCGTGACATACAGCGCTGACAGCAGCTCCGTGACATACAGCGCTGACAGCAGCTCCGTGACATACAGCGCTGACAGCAGCTCCGTGACATACAGCACTGACAGCAGCTCCGTGACATACAGCGCTGACAGCAGCTCCGTGACATACAGCGCTGACAGCAGCACCGTGACATACAGCGCTGACAGCAGCTCCGTGACATACAGCGCTGACAGCAGCTCCGTGACATACAGCGCTGACAGCAGCTCCGTGACATACAGCGCTGACAGCAGCTCCGTGACATACAGCGCTGACAGCAGCTCCGTGACATACAGCGCTGACAGCAGCACCGTGACATACAGCGCTGACAGCAGCTCCGTGACATACAGCGCTGACAGCAGCTCCGTGACATACAGCGCTGACAGCAGCTCCGTGACATACAGCACTGACAGCAGCTCCGTGACATACAGCGCTGACAGCAGCTCCGTGACATACAGCGCTGACAGCAGCACCGTGACATACAGCGCTGACAGCAGCTCCGTGACATACAGCGCTGACAGCAGCTCCGTGACATACAGCACTGACAGCAGCTCCGTGACATACAGCGCTGACAGCAGCTCCGTGACATACAGCGCTGACAGCAGCACCGTGACATACAGCGCTGACAGCAGCTCCGTGACATACAGCGCTGACAGCAGCTCCGTGACATACAGCGCTGACAGCAGCTCCGTGACATACAGCGCTGACAGCAGCACCGTAAGCAGCCCCAGGAGGAAGTCAGCACAGCACAGGGATGGTGTGATCCCCTCATAATAAGAACCCCCAGGAGGAAGTCAGCACAGCACAGGGATGGTGGGAGCCCCTCATAATAAGAACCCCCAGGAGGAAGTCAGCACAGCACAGGGATGGTGGGAGCCCCTCATAATAAGAACACCCAGGAGGAAGTCAGCACAGCACAGGGATGGTGGGAACCCCTCATAATAAGCAGCCCCAGTAGAAATATGACACCGCTCAACCTCTTCAAAGAGGAGGGTAGGGGCATATAGTACGGTGTGCTTTTTTGGGTCAGGGAAGTGAGCCAAATGAATTAAGAAGGTCTGTGTGCTTGATTCCAAAAATTGTTTATAGACATATACATGGTCTACTGATCACATGTGTTGAATTCCTCCGAGATCCATGCCTCATTCATTTTTAGAAATGTGAGGTAGTTAACACTGTCGTGAGCTAGGCGAGTACGCTTATCGGTCACAATCCCCCCTGCTGCGCTGAACGTCCTTTCGGACAGGACACTGGATGAGGGGCAAGCCAACAGTTCGATTGCAAATTGGGCAAGCTCTGGCCAGAGGTCAAGCCTGCCCACCCAGTAGTCTAGGGGTTCATCACTCCTCAGAGCGTCCACATCGGCCGTTAACCCAATGTAGTCGGACACCTGACGGTCTAGGCGTTCCCTGATGCTGGATCCGGATGACACCTGTCGATGGGTCGGCTGAAAGAATGACCTCATATCCGAAGTCACCAACACATCTTCAAACCGGCCTCTTCTTGCAGGCGCTGTTGGATTGGTACCCGCAAATCCTTCTCTGGGAGTGGGAATTGCTCCTCTGCCAGCGCACGCAAAAGCAGAATGCAGCATTTCTCGAAGCAAGGCCTGGAAGTGCTGCATTCTGACAGCCCTCTGCGACGGCGGTAACATTTCCGCCATTTTGTGTTTGTACCGGGGATCTAAGTACGTTGCCACCCAGTACTGGTCCTTGACCCTCATGCTTTTTATACGGGGGTCCCTATTAAAACACTGGAGCATGAAGGCCCCCATTTGCACTCAAGCGGAAGGTATGTGGTGGTGGTGGTGTTGTTGGTGGTAGTGTCTTTGGGGGTGCACATAGCAGAGAGTGAAGAAGAGGGTGCAGATCGAGAGGATGAGGAGGGTGCAGAAGAATAAGGCTGAGTGAGCCACTCAACCAAGTCTGGTGCGTCCTTTAAAGTAATTGAACGCACCTTCTGCAACTTCCCACTTTGGCTCAAGGCTGTTGCTCCTGCCCTACCCCTACCACCCCTGCGGAAGGGCCTGCCTCTTCCTCTGCCTGTCATTTTTTAAATCACCCTGTGACAAAACTCTTAGTCCCTATACCAATGAAGGACTGCTGCAGTATAGGGCAGCGGTCAGCAGTAGTGCACGGCAACCCTATGTATTGTGGACCGATAGCGGTCCTTACAGAACAGCAGACTGTAACGCACTCAGGCCTATGTACCGTAGCACCCTATACCAAGTTACCAGTCCTTATAAGAACTTTTGTGGACCAAGCAGGTTGTGTGTTAGTGATTAGCAGACTGTACGTCAGTCCCTATACCAATGAAGGACTGCTGCAGTATAGGGCAGCGGTCAGCAGTAGTGCACGGCAACCCTATGTATTGTGGACCGATAGCGGTCCTTACAGAACAGCAGACTGTAACGCACTCAGGCCTATGTACCGTAGCACCCTATACCAAGTTACCAGTCCTTATAAGAACTTTTGTGGACCAAGCAGGTTGTGTGTTAGTGATTAGCAGACTGTACGTCAGTCCCTATACCAATGAAGGACTGCTGCAGTATAGGGCAGCGGTCAGCAGTAGTGCACGGCAACCCTATGTATTGTGGACCGATAGCGGTCCTTACAGAACAGCAGACTGTACTGCACTCAGGCCTATGTACCGTAGCACCCTATACCAAGTTACCAGTCCTTATAAGAACTTTTGTGGACCAAGCAGGTTGTGTGTTAGTGTTTAGCAGACTGTGCGTCAGTCCCTATACCGCTGAAGGACTGCTGCAGTATAGGGCAGCGGTCAGCAGTAGTGCACGGCAACCCTATGTATTGTGGACCGATAGCGGTCCTTACAGAACAGCAGACTGTACTGCACTCAGGCCTATGTACCGTAGCACCCTATACCAAGTTACCAGTCCTTATAAGAACTTTTGTGGACCAAGCAGGTTGTGTGTTAGTGATTAGCAGACTGTACGTCAGTCCCTATACCAATGAAGGACTGCTGCAGTATAGGGCAGCGGTCAGCAGTAGTGCACGGCAACCCTATGTATTGTGGACCGATAGCGGTCCTTACAGAACAGCAGACTGTAACGCACTCAGGCCTATGTACCGTAGCACCCTATACCAAGTTACCAGTCCTTATAAGAACTTTTGTGGACCAAGCAGGTTGTGTGTTAGTGTTTAGCAGACTGTGCGTCAGTCCCTATACCGCTGAAGGACTGCTGCAGTATAGGGCAGCGGTCAGCAGTAGTGCACGGCAACCCTATGTATTGTGGACCGATAGCGGTCCTTACAGAACAGCAGACTGTAACGCACTCAGGCCTATGTACCGTAGCACCCTATACCAAGTTACCAGTCCTTATAAGAACTTTTGTGGACCAAGCAGGTTGTGTGTTAGTGATTAGCAGACTGTACGTCAGTCCCTATACCAATGAAGGACTGCTGCAGTATAGGGCAGCGGTCAGCAGTAGTGCACGGCAACCCTATGTATTGTGGACCGATAGCGGTCCTTACAGAACAGCAGACTGTAACGCACTCAGGCCTATGTACCGTAGCACCCTATACCAAGTTACCAGTCCTTATAAGAACTTTTGTGGACCAAGCAGGTTGTGTGTTAGTGTTTAGCAGACTGTGCGTCAGTCCCTATACCGCTGAAGGACTGCTGCAGTATAGGGCAGCGGTCAGCAGTAGTGCACGGCAACCCTATGTATTGTGGACCGATAGCGGTCCTTACAGAACAGCAGACTGTAACGCACTCAGGCCTATGTACCGTAGCACCCTATACCAAGTTACCAGTCCTTATAAGAACTTTTGTGGACCAAGCAGGTTGTGTGTTAGTGATTAGCAGACTGTACGTCAGTCCCTATACCAATGAAGGACTGCTGCAGTATAGGGCAGCGGTCAGCAGTAGTGCACGGCAACCCTATGTATTGTGGACCGATAGCGGTCCTTACAGAACAGCAGACTGTAACGCACTCAGGCCTATGTACCGTAGCACCCTATACCAAGTTACCAGTCCTTATAAGAACTTTTGTGGACCAAGCAGGTTGTGTGTTAGTGATTAGCAGACTGTACGTCAGTCCCTATACCAATGAAGGACTGCTGCAGTATAGGGCAGCGGTCAGCAGTAGTGCACGGCAACCCTATGTATTGTGGACCGATAGCGGTCCTTACAGAACAGCAGACTGTAACGCACTCAGGCCTATGTACCGTAGCACCCTATACCAAGTTACCAGTCCTTATAAGAACTTTTGTGGACCAAGCAGGTTGTGTGTTAGTGATTAGCAGACTGTACGTCAGTCCCTATACCAATGAAGGACTGCTGCAGTATAGGGCAGCGGTCAGCAGTAGTGCACGGCAACCCTATGTATTGTGGACCGATAGCGGTCCTTACAGAACAGCAGACTGTAACGCACTCAGGCCTATGTACCGTAGCACCCTATACCAAGTTACCAGTCCTTATAAGAACTTTTGTGGACCAAGCAGGTTGTGTGTTAGTGATTAGCAGACTGTACGTCAGTCCCTATACCAATGAAGGACTGCTGCAGTATAGGGCAGCGGTCAGCAGTAGTGCACGGCAACCCTATGTATTGTGGACCGATAGCGGTCCTTACAGAACAGCAGACTGTACTGCACTCAGGCCTATGTACCGTAGCACCCTATACCAAGTTACCAGTCCTTATAAGAACTTTTGTGGACCAAGCAGGTTGTGTGTTAGTGATTAGCAGACTGTACGTCAGTCCCTATACCAATGAAGGACTGCTGCAGTATAGGGCAGCGGTCAGCAGTAGTGCACGGCAACCCTATGTATTGTGGACCGATAGCGGTCCTTACAGAACAGCAGACTGTAACGCACTCAGGCCTATGTACCGTAGCACCCTATACCAAGTTACCAGTCCTTATAAGAACTTTTGTGGACCAAGCAGGTTGTGTGTTAGTGTTTAGCAGACTGTGCGTCAGTCCCTATACCGCTGAAGGACTGCTGCAGTATAGGGCAGCGGTCAGCAGTAGTGCACGGCAACCCTATGTATTGTGGACCGATAGCGGTCCTTACAGAACAGCAGACTGTAACGCACTCAGGCCTATGTACCGTAGCACCCTATACCAAGTTACCAGTCCTTATAAGAACTTTTGTGGACCAAGCAGGTTGTGTGTTAGTGATTAGCAGACTGTACGTCAGTCCCTATACCAATGAAGGACTGCTGCAGTATAGGGCAGCGGTCAGCAGTAGTGCACGGCAACCCTATGTATTGTGGACCGATAGCGGTCCTTACAGAACAGCAGACTGTACTGCACTCAGGCCTATGTACCGTAGCACCCTATACCAAGTTACCAGTCCTTATAAGAACTTTTGTGGACCAAGCAGGTTGTGTGTTAGTGATTAGCAGACTGTACGTCAGTCCCTATACCAATGAAGGACTGCTGCAGTATAGGGCAGCGGTCAGCAGTAGTGCACGGCAACCCTATGTATTGTGGACCGATAGCGGTCCTTACAGAACAGCAGACTGTAACGCACTCAGGCCTATGTACCGTAGCACCCTATACCAAGTTACCAGTCCTTATAAGAACTTTTGTGGACCAAGCAGGTTGTGTGTTAGTGTTTAGCAGACTGTGCGTCAGTCCCTATACCGCTGAAGGACTGCTGCAGTATAGGGCAGCGGTCAGCAGTAGTGCACGGCAACCCTATGTATTGTGGACCGATAGCGGTCCTTACAGAACAGCAGACTGTAACGCACTCAGGCCTATGTACCGTAGCACCCTATACCAAGTTACCAGTCCTTATAAGAACTTTTGTGGACCAAGCAGGTTGTGTGTTAGTGATTAGCAGACTGTACGTCAGTCCCTATACCAATGAAGGACTGCTGCAGTATAGGGCAGCGGTCAGCAGTAGTGCACGGCAACCCTATGTATTGTGGACCGATAGCGGTCCTTACAGAACAGCAGACTGTACTGCACTCAGGCCTATGTACCGTAGCACCCTATACCAAGTTACCAGTCCTTATAAGAACTTTTGTGGACCAAGCAGGTTGTGTGTTAGTGATTAGCAGACTGTACGTCAGTCCCTATACCAATGAAGGACTGCTGCAGTATAGGGCAGCGGTCAGCAGTAGTGCACGGCAACCCTATGTATTGTGGACCGATAGCGGTCCTTACAGAACAGCAGACTGTAACGCACTCAGGCCTATGTACCGTAGCACCCTATACCAAGTTACCAGTCCTTATAAGAACTTTTGTGGACCAAGCAGGTTGTGTGTTAGTGTTTAGCAGACTGTGCGTCAGTCCCTATACCGCTGAAGGACTGCTGCAGTATAGGGCAGCGGTCAGCAGTAGTGCACGGCAACCCTATGTATTGTGGACCGATAGCGGTCCTTACAGAACAGCAGACTGTAACGCACTCAGGCCTATGTACCGTAGCACCCTATACCAAGTTACCAGTCCTTATAAGAACTTTTGTGGACCAAGCAGGTTGTGTGTTAGTGATTAGCAGACTGTACGTCAGTCCCTATACCAATGAAGGACTGCTGCAGTATAGGGCAGCGGTCAGCAGTAGTGCACGGCAACCCTATGTATTGTGGACCGATAGCGGTCCTTACAGAACAGCAGACTGTAACGCACTCAGGCCTATGTACCGTAGCACCCTATACCAAGTTACCAGTCCTTATAAGAACTTTTGTGGACCAAGCAGGTTGTGTGTTAGTGATTAGCAGACTGTACGTCAGTCCCTATACCAATGAAGGACTGCTGCAGTATAGGGCAGCGGTCAGCAGTAGTGCACGGCAACCCTATGTATTGTGGACCGATAGCGGTCCTTACAGAACAGCAGACTGTAACGCACTCAGGCCTATGTACCGTAGCACCCTATACCAAGTTACCAGTCCTTATAAGAACTTTTGTGGACCAAGCAGGTTGTGTATTAGTGTTTAGCAGACTGTGCGTCAGTCCCTATACCGCTGAAGGACTGCTGCAGTATAGGGCAGCGGTCAGCAGTAGTGCACGGCAACCCTATGTATTGTGGACCGATAGCAGTCCTTACAGAACAGCAGACTGTACTGCACTCAGGCCTATGTACCGTAGCACCCTATACCAAGTTACCAGTCCTTATAAGAACTTTTGTGGACCAAGCAGGTTGTGTGTTAGTGTTTAGCAGACTGTGCGTCAGTCCCTATACCGCTGAAGGACTGCTGCAGTATAGGGCAGCGGTCAGCAGTAGTGCACGTCAACCCTATGTATTGTGGACCGATAGCGGTCCTTACAGAACAGCAGACTGTAACGCACTCAGGCCTATGTACCGTAGCACCCTATACCAAGTTACCAGTCCTTATAAGAACTTTTGTGGACCAAGCAGGTTGTGTATTAGTGTTTAGCAGACTGTGCGTCAGTCCCTATACCGCTGAAGGACTGCTGCAGTATAGGGCAGCGGTCAGCAGTAGTGCACGGCAACCCTATCTATTGTGGACCGATAGCGGTCCTTACAGAACAGCAGACTGTACCGCACCCAAGCCTATGTACCGTAGCACCCTAGACAGACCAAGTTACCAGTCCTTATAAGAACTTTTGTGGAACAAGTGAGTTGTGAATGATTAGCAGACTGCAGCAGAAGGGCAGCAGTCAAGTATAATATTCTTTCTATATTTGGAAGAAAGAATATTATACGTGTACAAGCCTATTACCGTACCACTGATACCAGTCCTGAAAAGAACCTTTGTGGAACTAATAGTAACAGCAAGTCTTTAAAATTATCCTCACTGCCTGACACACTGCTTCCTGCCTGTCCCTATACAAATTGGCAAAAAAGAGTAGGCTGGAACGATTAGCTGGAACAGCTCTTTTGTGGACCTGATAGTAACAGCTAATGATGATGATGATGATGATGATGAAGAAAGACTAATCTGGCTGAGCTGTCCCTAAAATAGCAGCATACAGCGCTCTGTCCCTTTATCTAAACTGACAAAAGAAACTCAGGCTGCTGACCTAACACCTATACCAGTCCTGAAAAGAACTTTTGTGTACCAAATAGCTAGCGTTTTCTCTGTCCCTACTCCACACAGGATCCTTTCCCTACAGTGACAGAAGAAAGAATGTAAAATGGCCACCGGATCGGGTGTATTTATAGGTTAGGGGGAATGTCCAAGTGTCCATGAGCTGTCATGTCTCAATTGGTTGTCCTGTAACACATGATAAACGTGTCACGAAAGGTTAAAGTTCTTGTATACATTAAACACGTAAGTCCGCCGGGGCGAACGACGGAAAAAGGCGTTCGAACCCGCGGACGGCGAAAGTCGGAAATTCGCCGCGAAACGACCGCCGGGCGAACCGTTCGGCCATCACTAGTATTCACTCTTGAGAAGAGGAGATTAAGGGAGGATATGATCACCATGTATAAATATATAAGGGGTCCATATAGTGAACTTGATATTGAGTTATTCACTTTACGGTCAATACTGAGGACAAGGGGCACTCTTTACATCTAGAGGAAAATAAACTTAATCTCCAAATATGGAAAGGTTTCTTCACAGTAAAAGCTGTGAAAATGGGGAATAGACTCCCTCCAGAGGTGGTTCTGGCCAGTTCAGTAGATTGCTTTAAGAAACTTAATTAAGGCCTGGATTCTTTCCTAAATGTACATAATATCACTGGGTGCTAACATTTATAGGTAAAGTTGATCCAGGCAAAATCCGATTGCCTCTCTGGGATCAGGAAGGAATTTTTTCCCCTGCTGTAGCAAATTGGATCCTGCTTTTCTGGGAGGGTTTTTTCCTTCCTCTGGATCAACTGTGGGTATAGGATTGGGTATATGGGATTGTATGATATTTAAAATTTTTTTTTTTTTTATGGTTGAACTAGATGGACTTTTTTCAAACTGACTAACTATGTAACTATGTAGCCACTTTTTAGGAAGGCAATTCTCTTACCATATACATTATGGAATATGGAATACGGATTGAAGTGCGAAATTGGGATATATGAACGTTCAGTTCTAAATAGATATAGGTCACTACTAGGGATGAGCTTCGTGTTTGAGTCGAGCCCATGTTCGACTCGAACATCGTCTGTTTGCCCATTCAGTGAATTCTGAATGTTATGGGCTGTTCACGCCAAATTCGAGTGGCATGTCACGGCCCATAATTCACTGCGACATCGCAGTGCATTGCTGGCTGCTGATTGGCCAAGCATGCAATATGACCCGAATGCTTTGGCCAATCACAGCGCTGAAAAAAACGGAGAGCCATGATTGGTCAAAACCAGGGTGGCTTTGGCCAATTATGTCTCAGGAGGTTTAGTACATGCCCCACACTATATAAGGCCACCTGCATGGTGGCCTTGTGTAGTGTGTTGCGGTGGCGGAGAGAGATAGACAGAGAGACAGTGTTATTTGATTTAAGTTAGATAGAATAGGCAGGCGAGTCATTTCGCTTCAGTTGCAGTGTGTAGAGGATATATATGCATCCCAGGTGTGTTGTATATATATATTTATACACTGTATTCAATTTAGCTAGATCCGTTCCTGTTATTCTCTTCATAATATACTGACAGGCAGGGAGCTGCACTATTTTCACTTAGTGTACTGTGTCCTTTGCACGGTGTGCACCTAAAGCTATACCTGAATACAATTGCCAGCGTTTTCATACAAATACAGGCAGGGAGCTGCAGTAGTTTGTTTTAGTGTCCTTTGCGCAGTGTGCACCTACAGCTTTACCTGAATACAACTGCCGGCGTTCTCATACAAATACAGGCAGGGAGCTGCAGTATTTTGTTTTAGTATCCTTTGCACAGTGTGCACCTAAAGCTTTACCTGAATACAAATCCTGCTGTTCTCATACAAATACAGGGAGGGAGATGCAGTATTTTGTTTTAGTGTCCTTTGCACATTACACACCTAAAGCTTTACCTGAATACAATTGCCGGTGTTCTCATACTAATAATACTACAGGCAGGCAGTTGATTCTGCTAGCTGCAGTATAATCAGTATATATATATATATATATATATATATATATATATATATATATATATATATATATATATATATATAAGGCTATTAGTATGTCTGGAAGGCCAACAAGGAGAGGCAGACAGTCACGGGCCAATAAAAGAGGACAAGCAGGCTCTGTGTCTAGAGGCAACAGTGCTGGTCGTGGGCATGGTTCGTCCTCATCAGACATGGGACACGCTCATCCTTTTTTCCGGCAGCTGGCCGTGTTGAGCTGCAACATGCCAAAGACTTGGTAGAGTGGATGACCAAGCCGTACTCATCCTCCTCATCCTCTCTCACCCAGGCTAAGGGTACTTTGGCAAAGCAGCTGCCAACGCGGCCTCTTCCCTCAGCTCAATGGCATCAGTCACTCCTTCCCTAGCCCCACCATGTCCTCCTGAGGAGTCCCCCGAACTGTTTGACCATAGTGTTGGGTACATGCTCCAGGAGGATGCCCAGTGTTTTGAAGGCTGTGATGATGGCACCCAGCTAGAGGAAGGTTGTAACGTGAGCCCAGAGAGAGGGGGTGCCCAAGAAGGACAGAAATCTGGCAGTCATGTTCCCGCAGCTGCAGCATACTGCCAGGTTTGCTTCAGTGATGAGGAGAGAGGGGAAGATGAGGTCACTGACTCCACGTGAGTCCCCAATAGGAGAGAGGAGGAGCACATCTCCAACGAGGCAGGATGCCCTCCAGGGGCCAGCTTAAGGGAAGCACGCCGACTGCATCACAACACAGAGCTTCCGAAAGTGCAGGGCGCTGCTGTTTCTGCACGTTATTCCAAAAGTTCTTTGGTGTGGGCCTTTTTTGATCACACCGCTGCTATTTGCAACATATGTCTCAAGTGTATCTCGTGTGGTCAAAACCTCAGCCACTTGGGCACCACATGCTTGACCAGACATAAGTCGACCTGCCATGTAGTTCATTGGCAAGCGTACCTAAAAGTCCCACACCAAAGAACAAAGCGGACCTCTCCTTGCTCCTCATCAGCTGGAATCTCCAACCCTACTATGCCTTCAGTCGTCTCTGAAACCTGCACTGAGAGGAATGAAGGTGTAGAATTAGGTGTGTCAGAGCCAAGTACTTGCGGGCAATCTGCTATCGGTACACCAACGTCAGATTGTGCCAGGCAAATTCCCCTGCCCCAGCTGCTGCACCGCCGAAAGAAGTTCACTCCCAGCTATCCACATGCCCAGTGGTTGAATGCTAGCTTGGCTAAATTGCTAGCACTTCAACTGCTGCCTTTTCAGTTGGTAGACTCTGCCCCCTTCCGTGAGTTTTTGGAATGTGCCGTTCCTCAGTGGCAGTTTCCCAAATGCCACTTTTTCATACGGAAGGTGATTCTGGCTCTCTACCGGCATGTGGAAGGCAATGTCTTGGCCTCGCTGTACAGGGTGGTCAGCAGTAAGGTGCATATTACCGCTGACTCATGGTCCAGCAGGCATGGACAGGGACGTTACCTATCTTTCACGGCGCATTGGGTGACTCTGCTGGCAGCTGGTAGGGATGCAGGACAAGGCACAGTAGTGTTGGAGGTTGTTCCGCCACCACGCCTTCAAAATGCTACTATTGGGGATTCTGACACACCTCTCTCTTCCATCCCCTCCTCTTCTTATTCCTCCATGGCCTATTCCTGTGCTTTGTTCTCAGAACCAGCGGTGGTCCGTAGGTGTTCAAGGGGCTACGCAAGTACGCAGGCAAAAACATGCCATGCCGTGCTTGCATTGGTGTGCTTGGGGGACAAGAGCCACACTGGGGCAGAGATTCTGTCAGCTCTGCAGGGGCAGGCAAAGAGATGGTTGATGCCACACCAGCTTAAGCCAGGAATTGTGGTTTGCGACAATGGCACCAACCTTCTCTTCTCCCTTCGACAGGGACAACTGACCCATGTCCCCTGTTTGGCTCACGTCCTTGACTTGGTGATGCATCGGTTCTTGGGCAGGTACCCGGGCTTACAGGATGTCCTGAGGCAGGCCAGGAAAGTCTGTGTGCATTTCTGCCGGTCATATAATGCCAGTGCCCGGTTGGCTGACCTCCAAAAGGAATTTAACCTGCCCAAGAACCTCCTAATCTGTGACATGCCCACCAGGTGGAACTCAATGTTGGCCATGCTGCAGCAGCTGCACACACAGCAGAGGGCCATCAATGAGTACCTGTGTGACTATGGCACCAGGACAGGGTCAGAGGAGCTTGTTTCTTTTCCCCACGCCAGTGGGCCATGATCAGGGATGCATGCACTGTCCTGCCACAAGGATGGTGAGCAGTGACAGTGTATGCATCAGTGACTCCCTCTTGTGCACCTGTTGGAGCACTGAGTGGAATAAGGGACAGGGCATTTGAGGCAGAACAGAGGCAGGAAGAGGAGGACTTCCTTACCTCTCAAGGCCCCCTTTATCCATACAGTGTTCCTGCTGGCCTGCCGATCACACAGGAAGAGGACGAGGAGGACGAGGAGGAGGAGAATTGTGTCAGGATGGAGGTGGAGCCTAGCACTCAGCATCAGCAGCAGTCTTATAGGGATAATTTACACTCCCAAGAAACCCATGGATTTGTACGTGGCTAGGAGGAGGTGGCTGCAGATCATGTCGTCCTTAGTGACCCAGAGGACTCGGGACCAAATGCCTCAGCTAACGGTACGCTGCATGGCCTCCCTGATCCTGCAAAGCCTGTGGAAGGATCCTTATATTCATCGGATCAAGGAGAGGGATCATTACTGGCTGGCAACCCTCCTTGATCCACATTTCAAGGGTAAGGTTGTGGACCTTATCTTGCCATCGCAGAGGGAGCAGAGGATGAAACATCTTTGGGAGGCCTTGCAGAAAGGTCTGTGCAACACGTTCCCAGAGCCTGGGAGGTTACAAATTCCTGGTCCTGGACAACGTGTTGCTGAGGCTTCGGTCAGTCACAGAAGGAGCGTTGGAGAAGGTGGCCGTCTGACCGATGCATTCAGATAATTTTTTAATCCGCAGCCCCAAGGTATGATTGGTTCCAGCAACCATCGCCAATGTCTGATTTACATGGTGTAGGAATACCTAGGGGCAAGATCAGACTTGGACACCTTTTCCACCGAAAATCCTCTGGGTTACTGGGTCTTGAGGATGGATCACTGGCCAGAGCTAGCACAGTATGCAATTGAGCTACTGGCCTGTCCTGCATCCAGCGTTCTTTCTGAACGCACATTCAGTGCTGCTGGTGGCTTTGTTACCGATCACAGGGTGCGCCTGTCAACCGAATCAGTTGATCGACTGACCTTCATCAAGATGAATCAGTCTTGGATCACCCACAGCTACCAAGCACCTGAAGCTGATGTAACCGAATAATTTTTTTTGAAATATCACATCCCTTCAAGACTGCCTATGCTGATGCTGAGTGACTGTCCTGTTATGTTGATTGTCTATCCTCTTCCTCCTCCGCATCCCGTGAACACGTCCGTTCGTGACGACACGCGTGTAGGGAGGTAGGCGTGCTGACGTCACCGCGTTCTACGCCCAACTAGGAAGTGCGGGCGGCATACGAGACCCGGCCGGCTCATTTTTGTATTATACGATCGTATTCTTCTGTGTACATGTGAGTGCAATATTGTTTATTTTTTAATTTCCATTAAAATAAGAGGTTTTACGCTATGCGAGTGCCTTTCTGATTTTTTATATGATCCACGATATCCTCGTTCCTTGTCTGGAGGCTTTGCATCAAGGATAAAGGCTGTGTGGCTCATGTGACGGTTCATCCAGAACTCCTGTGCTTTTGCCCTGTTGATCTCAATGACACTGAGATCTATATATAATTCTGGTAAGCGGCCTCCCTTCTTACTGGTGGAGGTGATTGCTTGGATTCTTTTTAACACAGAACATTGTGGGTGTCAATTCCATATTTTCACTTTGGAAGAATCAACACTATCCTTTGGATATTATTTCCGGGACTCTTCCTTGTTTTTTTCTTTAACAAAATAATATTTTTTTTGTTGGGTTTTCTTTGTTCATTTATTTCAACTAATTGGTGGTGTGTCGGTTTATTTTCTTTAATACTGACAATCTATGTGATTTATATATAAGGGGTATGCAATTTATGCTAACTATATTATGGGCACTGATTACATTTTTTGTCACTTATATGTTTAAAAGATATTATTCACTGATATAATTTATTTTCTTAAATTTTCAAGCTAATTGTTTGTATCCCTTTTGTCACTAATTTTCCTTGTGATTATTGATGAATTTTTGTGATTGGGAAAAAAAAAAATTTTTGATTAGAGTTTTTTTAAGCGCAGCTCACTTTTTTCACCTATTTAGCACATTTAGTGTAACCGATCACAGCCTGTCCACTGACTCGGTTGATCAACTGACCTTCATAAAAATGAATCAGTCTTGGATCACCACCAGCTACCAAGCACCTGATGCTGATGTAATCAAATAATTTTTTTGAAATGTCAGATCCCTTCAAGACTGTCTATGCTGATGCTGAGTGACTATCCCGTTATCCTGAGTGACTATCCTTTTCCTCCTCAACGATCATGCTCATAGCTTGTAAGAACATTTTTGGTTCTGGGCGCCGCCACCAGTGACTAAGGCCCAATTTTTCAGCCCCTATTTAACAGGGGTGTGTAATTACAATTTTTGATGCAATATTTTGCAGGAGGGTTCGTTGCTGCACTCAACTACAATATCTGTGAGGTGTTGCAGTGTTGTGGCAACAGCACCAGTGGATATCGCCAAGCTGGCTGAAAGATCCAGGTATCCCACGAGTGTTCTTCAAGTTTAGTTTCCCTACGTGTTCTACAACAACGTCTGTGGCAGAGACTTGTTCCTGAGTAAGCACCTTGTTGGCTGCTAGGCCTTGTGAGAGAAGGACTGTCCAACTTGAGTGAACATCCAGTTGCGAATGGCTATTCTCTGGATGCAGCCAAATTAAGCAAGTTCCTCAACATTTGACTTTGGCACTAAGAGTACCTGAACTTCCTTTTCAACCCTCTGATCCCAATTTAAGAGACTGTTCATTGTCTATGTTCTTGCAAATAAAATCCATTCAAGTGGATCTGTTGTCAGTCTCTCGAGTTACTGGGCCATCTACCACGGGACACCCCTAGACGTGAAGCGAGTAGAACGGAAGGTAACAGTGAGCCCAAATCTAACCAGCAGCTCATTCGGGGGTAGTGCTACATAATTACAATTTTTGATGCAATATTTTGCAGGCGGGGTCGTTGCTGCGCTCAACTACAACATCTGTGAGTGGTTGCAGTGTTGTGGCAACAGCACCAGTGCTTAAGGCCCAATTTTTCAGCTCCTGTTTAACAGGGGTGCGTAATTACAATTTTTGATGCAATATTTTGCAGGAGAGTTCGTTGCTACGCTCAGCTACAATATCTGTGAGTGGTTGCAGTGTTGTGGCAACAGCACCAGTGCCTAAGGCCCAATTTTTCATCCCCTTTTCAACAGGAGCGTGTAATTAAAATTTTTGATGCAATACTTCACAGCAGGGCTCATTCCTGTACTCCAACTAGAGTATCCGTGAGGGGTTGCAGTGTTGTGGTACCAGCACCATTGCCTAAGGCCCAATTTTTCAGCCCCTGTTTAACAGGGGCATGTAATTTAAATTTTTGATACAATACTTTGCAGCAGGGCTCATTCCTGAGTTTCTGTGAGGTGTTGCAGTGTCGTGGCACCAGTGCCTATGGCCCAATTTTTCTGCCCCTGTTCAACAGGGACTTGTAATTACAATTCTTGATCTAATATTTCACAGCAGGGCCCATTCCTGCGCCCACCAAGAGTAACTGTGAGGGCTTACAGTGTTGTGGCAACACCACCACCAAAAGCCCAATTTTTCTACCACTGTTCAACAATGGCATGTAATTACAATTCTTGATATAATAGTTCACAGCAGTGCATTCCAGCACCCACCAAGAGTAACTGTGAGGGCTTACAGTGTTGTGGCAGAGCATATAGGGCAGGCCCCTACTTTCAAACATCCAACTTACTTGCATCTGAAAGGAGACAACAGGAAGTGAAATTAAATCTACCCCTAGGAAGGGAAATTCTCCCCTTTAAGAATTGATATGGGAAAAACATGTCTCCTCTCCACTGATGCTTTATCACCAATCCTTGTTTCACTAAAAACCCCAAATTTTCAAAAAACATTTGTCATTGAGACAGAAAGTGAGGTGAAATCTTCTGAAGAGGTGCACAGACAGCAAAAAAAAAAATGTTACAGGGATGATAACCCTTCTCTATGTTTTCCAAAAAGCTTAAAAATAGATTTTTTGACTGGAGTTACACTTAAAAATATACCAATTTAAAATTACAAACAGATTCTACTTAACAAAAAACCTACAGTCCCTGTCTTGTTTGCAACGCCTGTCATGTTTGCACCGCCTGTGGGCCCCAAGCCTTTCCTTTTTTTAATTTGGGTGCGGGTTCCTCTTAATATCCATACAAGGGCCTGGTAATGGACTGGGGGGGAGGGTACCCATGCCATTTGTCTCACTGATTTTCATCCATATTGCCGGGACCAGACATTACATTAAAGCTGCAAGCAGTTTTAAATGACTTTTATTCCTTTAAAAATTTAATTTTGTGCAGTGACTGTTCTAAGCACGGGAAAAACGCGCCACTTTACAGGCATACTATAGACACCCCCCCAGGTACGATATTTAAAGGAATATTTCACTTTTTTTCCCCTTTAAGCATTATTAAAATCACTGCTCCCGAAAAAACTGCAGTTTTTAAAATGTCCCCTGGGGCAGGACCTGGGTCTCCAAACCCTTTTTAGGACAATAACTTGCATATTAGCCTTTAAAATTAGCACTTTTGAACATTCGAGTCCCATAGACTGTAATGGGGTTCTAAAGTTCGTGCAAATTTACGGCCCCTCCGCAGGTTCTGGTGCGAACCGAACCGGGGGGGGGGGGTGGGGGGGTGTTTGGCTCATCCCTAGTCACTACACTCAGTCTAAGGCCGCGTACACACGCGCGGACTGTTCGCCCAACCTTGTCCGCTGAACAGTGTTTGGGCGGACAGTCCGCTCGTGTGTGGGGCTTCAGCGGACAGTTTCAGCGGACAGTTGGCCGAACAAGGTCTTACGGAAATTCCGAAAAACTGTCCGCTGAAACCTTGTTTCAGCGGACTGTTCGCTCGTGTGTAGGCTTGTTCGGCCAACTAAGTCTCGCGCATGCTCAGAAAGGATTTCCACGTCGGAAGGTTGCATTGCAGTGTATAGGACGTCGTATTTTTCGTCCCGTCGTACGTGCCGTTCACGTCATCGCGCACGGTTTCAGCAAACTGTTCGTCCGTCGTGTGTGGCCATGTCCGTCCATGCTAAGTTTGAGCGGACTGTTCGCTCAAACTGTTGGACGGACAAAGTTGGGCCAACAGTCCGCGCGTGTGTACGCGGCCTCACAGATTTTCCAAATTTTGTCATGTTACAACCAAAAACGTAAATGTATTTTATTGGGATTTGACCAACACAAAGTGGCACATAACACAAAGTGGCACATAATTGTGAAGTGGAAGCAAAATGATAAATGATTTTCCAAATTGTTTAATAATAAATATCTGAAAAGTGTGGCGTGCATTTGTATTCAGCCTCCCTGAGTAATTACTTTGTAGAAAAACCTCTTACTGCAATTACAGCTGCAAGTCTTTTTGGCTATGTCTCTACCAGCTTTGCACATCTAGAGAGTGACATTTTTGCCCATTCTTCTTTGCAAAATTGCTTAAATTGAATGGAGGGTGTCTGTGAACAGCAAATTTCAAGTCTTGCCAATGTGGTCCATGCCAACTGACCTTATTTTGTACAGTAAACATGTATAGGGAATTGTGTCAAATGTAATACAAATGCAAAATCCAGATACACCACGTCTACGGCCTTCCTTTATCTAGATGGCAACTCACCTCCTCATAGAACGTTAATAGATTGGTTTGGCACGAACGATTCTTCATGAATCCATGCTTATTACTGCTAATTAGGGATGAGCCGAACACCCCCCGGTTCGGTTCGCACCAGAACTTTCGAACGGACCCCAAATTCGTACGAACGTTAGAACCCCATTGAAGTTTATGGGACTCGAACGTTCGAAATTAAAAGTGCTAATTTTAACGGCTAATATGCAAGATACTGTCCTAAAAAGAGTTTGGGGACCTGGCTCCTGCCCCAGGGGTCAATGCAAAAAAAAGTTTTAAAAACTGCCGTTTTGGCGGGAGCACTGATTTTAATGACGAATAAAGTGAGAAAAAAAAAAGTGAAATATTCCTTTAAATATCGTGCCTGGGGGGTGTCTGTAGTATGCCTGTGAAGTGCCACGTGTTTCTCGTGTTTAGAAGACTCCCTGCACAAAATGACATTTAACGGAAATAACGTCATTTAAAACTGCTTGCGGTTTTAATGTTATATCTGGTTCCTGCAATATGGTTGAAAATCATTGAGAAAAATGGCATGGGTAGCCCTCCCTGCCCATTACCAGCCCCTTTGGGTCTTGTACGGATATTAAGGGGAACCCCGTACCCATATTGAAAAAAGGAAATACGTGTGGCCCCCAGACCCTATATACTCAGAACAGCAGTACACAGGCGGTGCAAACAAGACAGGGACTGTGTAGGTTTGTTGTGTTAAGTAGAATCTGTTTGTAATTCAGAGCATGCAGACAGCGCGCACAATCTCCTACCGCTGACTGCAAGCTCTATTTAAAACGAGCAAGAGAGTTAGCTATATAGGTGGAATAGCAGTGTATACTGGGTTCAGAGCACGCAGACAGCACGCATAATCTCCTAACACTGACTGAAAGCTCTATTTAAAACGAACAAGATAGTTAGCTATATAGGTGGATATAGCGGTGTATACTGCGTTCAGAGCACGCAGACAGCAAGCACAATCTCCAAACACTGACTGAAAGCTCTATTTAAAACGAGCAAGATAGTTAGCTATATAGGTGGAAATTTTTATTAAAATAAAACTGCTACTGATTTACATAATCAAGAACTTAAGAAAGACTCATACTTGAGCAAAAAAAGAACAAAAGAACAACTTGTACAAATGCTTTTAGATAGACAGGGTCTATTCAAACTGCCCATAACGCCCATATCGGATGACCCCTAGTCCCATGATCATCTGGACTACAAAAAAAAAAAAAAAAAAAAATTATCTAAACAATTTCCAATCATTATTCTAATTATGTACATTTATATTACATACCCCCTATAGGCAGGAACGTAATGAAACTGACGGTGCATACCATGTTTTAAAAATTAAGTTGCCCAAAAGCTAAAGAAAAAGGGGGGTGAAAGGATAGACAGACCTCCACCTAAGGAAAAGAAGGGGGAGATCATCAAGGTGGCCGGAAAGAGAACCCTCTCCACAACCTAGCACACCTTTCCCTACCCATTCTTTCCCCCTCAAGAAACCTCACCTTACCCAATTCCCGAACGATATCACCCGCCACCTCATGCATGGGCAGGAACTTGCCCCTAGTGGACACTAAACACTGAGTGTGCCAAGTGTAGTAGAGGCATATGACACTAACTAAATACAGTGATGATAACACAAAACCCCTCCGGGCTCTGAAGTCACCGTACACCCTCTCAGGATAGGCAAGGGCCTGGAGACGGGGATAGCCAATGGCATCTCCAACCTCCCCCAGAACCACCAAGTTGAAGGGGCACTCGACCAAAAAGTGGTCCACGGTCTCTAGCACCCCACCACACTCAGGGCGAGGACAGCCTCTGTCCTCTGGACTCCGGTACTTCAAGTTCGATCTCACATAGAGTCGTCCGTGGAACGCCCTCCATGCGAGATCCCAGAACTTGGCAGGAATTCTCTTGGAATTCAGGAGGGCTAATCCCTCCCTGAGAACCCTGTCTGGACAGTCCCTTAAGGCCAGTGGTCTCAAAACGTCCGAGGCCATGACCCTCTGGTACAGCTCACGCCGGCCCAGGGAGCCTACCTCTAAGGCCGTTATCCTCCACCGCCTTAGTACCTTCAGGGCGGTTGGGACATAGGCGGGGAGGTACCCGTGGGACCTCCGAAGGTCACCCGGGCGACCGCCCCCTTCCCACCTGCTCAGGAACACCAGGAACCAATTCTTGCACGGACGTTCCCACAGAGAGGGTTCGTCCACAAAAATGGATTGCAGATTGAACTTTAGGAACACCACAGTAAAGAAAACCATGGGGTTTATCATGTCCAAACCGCCCTCCCCTCTCCATCGATACGTGACCTCCCTTTTTATCAGGTTCAGTCTGTTTCCCCACAGAAGCAGAAAAAACAGACCGCAGACCCGCGCATAGAGTGACTCTGGCAACAGACATGCGTAGCTGACATAGAGGAACTCGGGAAGCAAGTAGGTTTTAACCAGGCTCACCTTTTCCCTCAACGACAGCTTCCAGCCTTTCCAGGCGTTAACTTTCTGGGTGGCACTTACCAGCCTGCGCTCCCAATTTAGCTTGGGATAGTCACCCTGGTCGAAAAAAATGCCTAAGATCTTGACTTCTGGTCGGGGCGGGGGAAAAACGTCCAGGAGGGCGAACTGCTCACCCTCCCTTCCCAACCAGAGAGCTTCACTCTTGTCCCAGTTGACCAACGAACCAGACGCCTCGGAGTAGCCTCTAATCTGTGTTTCCACAAACTGGGCCTCCTCTCGGCTAGCCACTACCACCGAGATGTCGTCCGCATAGGCCACCACCCTTAACGCCTTATCTGGCCCACTGCCGGGCTCCGTCAGGACCCCCCTCAACTGCCCACAGTCTAGCCTTCTTATGAAGGGGTCGACTGCGAAGACATAGAGCAGGGGACTCAGCGGACAGCCCTGCCTAACACCAGAGTCCACCAGAAAGGTAGGACCCACCCAACCATTAACCAGTGGGAAGCTCTCAGCCCCTCTGTACAAAGTCCCGAGCCAATCAATAAATTGATCAGGCAGGCCGTATCTACCCAGGAGAAGCCAGAGGTACTTGTGGTCTACCCGATCAAAAGCTTTCGCCTGATCTAACGCCAGCAGATACCGCCCGTCACCCGTTGCCCTGCACCTCTCCACAGCCTCCCGGACGTTAAGGACTGCACTAAAGGTGCTACAGGCGGGAACTGTGCAGTGCTGGGAGGCAGACAGTAGCTCGCCTGCAACAGCAGACATACGCGTAAACAAAATCTTTGCCAGAATCTTTCTATCCGTGGAGAGGAGGGCGATAGGGCGCCAATTCTCTACCACGGACGGATCCCTCCCCTTGGACAGAAGAATCAAAGCCGACCTTCTCATTGAGGGAGGGAGCAGGCCGGACGCCAAACACTCACTGAACACCTCCCTCAGACGAGGAGCCAAAAGGCTCTTAAAGGCTTTATAAAATTCTGCCGTGAGCCCATCAGGCCCCGGCGACTTTTTTAGAGACAATGAGTCAATAGCCTGCTCAATTTCGGCCACTGAGATCTCTTCCACCAAGGAGTCCGGGGGGTCAGACCTCACTTCAAGCGGAGTCCCGTCAAGAAATTCCTTGGCTCTCCTCAGATCCAACGGCTTCTTCCGAAGGATGTCTGAAAAATGGGCTCTGATGATCCCCAAGATGCCCGGCTTGGACCTTACCAGGGAACCCGAGGGATCTCTCAGTCCATGTATGACCTTCCTACTCACCGCGTCCCCACAGCTTTTGTAGGGATCCGGGTTGGTGAACTTCCCGTAATCCCTCTCCAGCACCAGGGAGGCGAGACGGTCATACTGACATTCCTTCATCTGGAGCTTCAGATCCGAGATCTGGTCCTGAGGGCCACCATCAGAAACCAAGCGATCTAGCTGCCTGCGTAACTTCTGGTAGGCCTGATACCGGGATGCTGCCCGATGGCCCGAGACTTCCCGGAAGAAGCCCTCCGATCTCTTCTTCACCACTTCCCACCATTCCTGGCGGGAGCAGCCGCTCTCAAGGAGCGAGGCTTGTTCTAAAAAGAAGTCCTCATAGGCCGATCTGATTTCAGGGTTTTCAAGTAGCGACCCGTTTAGTCGCCACAGACCCCTTCCTTTCTGAGGGGTGTCCGCCACATTCAGAGTAACCGACACCATACGGTGATCAGAGAATTCAACCAGGGGTGGGTGCGGCTTACCCGCAGATTTAATTACTGAAGGGAGGGGGGGGGAAGGGGGCAAAGGAGAAGAAGGGGAAACTGGGAGGGGGGAGGGGAGAGGGGAAGGGGGGGGCGGGGGAAAGGGAGGAGGACGGGGGGGGAAACGGGGGGAGGAGGGTGATTTTTGGGCGAAGGCTTTTTCGCCTTGGCCGGCTTCCCAGGTGTTTTTGTTGCCGTTGCCCCATCTGACACAGGGTCAGACGGGGCCGGAGAACTCGCCGGCTCCCTCACCACGCCAGTTCCTGTCCTTGATCCGCGCCTGGGGGGTCTGACCCTTTGAGGGAGGGGGGAACCCTCCCTCTGTGACCCTGAGGGGTTGGGATCCCCACTTCGTCTAGGGACCCCCTCACCCTCCGGGCCTGGGGCACCCCCCTCAGCCTGGCACCCCCTGAACGCCTTGGGGCACCGGCTAAAGGGGTGTCCCATTTCCCCACAGAGGTTGCAGACAATAAGCCTGCAACCCTCAGGTGAGTGGCCGAAGCCATTACACCTCACACAGCCGGGCATTGTGCAGTCCGCGCTGAGGTGCGCGGGACTGCCGCATTTGAAACAGCGATGGGGCTGTCCAGGGTAGAAGACCAGGATCCGGTCTCTACCTATGAAGGCGCTGCCAGGTACATGCGCCACGGTATTGTAGTGGCGCTTGAGCCGGATCCTGACCAACCACGCACCTGTCCAGACCCCGCGCTCATCCAAACTTTTCCTCAGCCCTGTCTGGAGCTGCCCGTACCGCGCCAGCCAGGTCGCGATGTCCTCAGGTGGGAGGGACTCGTTCCTGACCAGTAAAGTCACATTCTTTACCTCCTCCTGCCTTGAAAGAGGTATCACCCGGAAACTTTTCAATGGATCTGACTTCCTGACGAGCTCGTACAGTTTCAGGAAAAGCTCCATGGAGACCAAGAAGACGAAACTTACATCAAACTCCTTTGAGTTTGTGGGATGTATGACTGCAAATAAGTCCGAAACTTTAAAGCGCAGCCCCAGCAGATAGTCGATGACCTGACCCCTGCAGGGACATGCAGACGTCCCTTCCCACCTGAGCTGCACCACATTCCGTCTGCGCCTCTCAGGGCCCCCGTACCCCTCTTCCAGGCCTGCGCACCCTGGGGCTGATCCCCAGGGGGGGCCCGGAAATTCTGGGCGCCAAACTTGCCGTACAGGGAACCCAGGGGGACAGAGGAACTGCCACCTATGCAAACGAGCGCCCAGCCTTCAGGGCACCTAAGAGGTTTGCCTCCTCCTGTGTGCCCAAGATGGAAACTGGGTCTGTGGGGGAAGGGCCAGACCCCTGACGGACCGGACTCCCTGGCTCAGTACCTCTACCCACCGCATCCCCACCAACCGGCATCTTATTCCTTACCGCGGGGGAAGGAGTAGTATCCCCTACAGCTACATGATCCTGGGGGGGGAGTTACCTCCATTTCCTCAGGACCCCGCTCCTGTGACCCCTCCAAACCCCGTATGAATTCCAGGGCCGAGCACTCGTTCCTCAAATCCCCCATCAGGGATTCACCCCAGCATACCTGTCCCGCTGGAAGAGATCCCCCGGAGGACGCCAAAGCTGTTACCTCCAGGGAAGCCTCCGACACCACCGCCTCCCCTCCCCCAACGAGCGACACCAAAGGCCCCTCTAACTGAACCTCAGGTGTCCCCACTTCCGTTTTGGGCCCTCCCGGGACTTCTGGGGTCACCGCTGACGTCAATTCCGGTTCCCGGAAGTCGATGAGGTCATCCAGATCACCTCCGGTCACGGCTCCCGGTACCGGAAGTGACGCACCCGCTCCCATCCCACCACTCCTCCCAGTGTCAGCAGAGGACGCTTGTCCGCATTGTCTATCCGAGACTGCACCTGTGTCCGTTCCCATCAGCACCTCCTCCTCTCTCCATGCGGCCGCGGCGGGGGCCGCCATTATGGCCGGTTTTCCCCGCACCGCTATGGGTCTGGCGGGAGTCATCAAGGTCACTGGGGGGGCCCCGGAGGGGGGTCGGACTGCACTGTCCGCTGGGGACCTCTGACCATTGGCCTTCACTGGCCCCTCCGACCGTTCTCTGGTGAGGACCACCATCAGTTTCTTGTTCCGCTGACTGTGACTTGCATCTCCACCGGAGCCTTGACGTGCTTCATCGGGTACCCTACCCGGATCCTCCTGGACTGCGGCCATAGGCATAGCAGGTGTTAACACAGGAATCCGGGGACCCTCCGCACTGATGGCTCCGGGGGGCATACTTTCCTGACAGGTCATGGATTGGTCGTCTCCGGAAATCGCTACTTCCACTGGGGTCTGTTGCACCGTTGCATCAGGTGAGGGTTTCAGGCGGGACTTCAGGGGGGTATTTCCTTGTCTCACCGCCTGGGTTCCTTCTTGGCTGGCTCTTAGTAGTTCCCTCTTCACCTCCGCCAAAAAGCTTCTCTCACCCTTTCCACGTTCACAGAGACCACCCAGCAGCTGCCAGAGGTCCCTGCACTCTCGCTTTAGGCCATCTATGGTCTCTCTATATTCGCCACATTTGCTGCTGGCTGAGCGGTCCCTGCGATTTCGTAGGTCGGCCAGTCGCTCTGAGCGTTGCACATAAGCCGCCACGGCCTTCTGTATTAGGGCTTTTACCCTCTCTCTTCTTTTCTGGAGCTTGCTTGGGCCCTCTCCCGGCTGGGCCCAGGTCCAGTCCATCAACTCGGACTGCGTGACCAGGAATAACTTCTCCTCCCTGGAGAGGTCTCTCACCCCAGGGGGGGTTGTCTGAGACCCAGACCGGGAAAGAGGCCCCGAGCCTGGGCTAGCCGACGCCATAAGGCCGGATGTCCAAACCAGCCGTGGTTCTCCGCAGAGCTCCTCCACGCACGTCTGCTCTCCTGGAAAGCCTCTTCTGGTGTGTACTGCGTTCAGAGCACGCAGACAGCACGCACAATCTCCTAACACTGACTGAAAGCTCTATTTAAAACGAGCAAGATAGTTTGCTATATAGGTGGAGATTTTTATTAAAATAAAACTGCTACTGATTTACATAATCAGAAACTTAAGAGAGACTCATACTTGAGCAAAAAAGGAACAAGAGAACTCATACAAATGTTTTTTAGACAAACAAAAACTATTCAAAACTGCCCCCTCATAACGATGGTAGAGTCCATAAAAAAAAAAAAAAAAATCGTCTGGACTACTTATATGAAACCAGTAGAACAGAAGCCTATCCAAACAAACCCCAATCATTACTCTAACTATGTACATTTATATTACATACCCCCTATAGACAGGAAAGTAACGAAACTGATGGTGCATACCATGTTTTTAAAATTAAGTTGCCCAAAAGCTAAAAAAAAGGGGGGTGAAAGGACAGACAGACCCCCACCTAAGGAAAAGAAGGGGGAGATCATCAAGGCAGCCGGAAAGAGAACCCTCTCCACAACCTAGCACACCTTTCCCTACCCATTCTTTCCCCCTCAAGAAACCTCACCTTACCCAATTCCCGAACTATGTCACCCGCCACCTCATGCATAGGCAGGAACTTGCCCCTAGTGGATACTAAACACCGAGCGTGCCAAGTGTAATAAAAGCATATGACACTAACTAAATACAGTGATGATAACACAAAACCCCTCCGGGCTCTGAAGTCACCGTACACCCTCTCAGGATAGGCAAGGGCCTGGAGACGGGGATAGCCGATGGCATCTCCAACCTCCCCCAGAACCCCTAAGTTGAAGGGGCACTCAACCAAAAAGTGGTCCATGGTCTCTAGCGCCCCACCACACTCAGGGCGAGGACAGCCTCTGTCCTCTAGGCTCCGGTACTTCAAGTTCGATCTCACATAGAGTCGTCCATGGAATGCCCTCCATGCGAGATCCCAGAACTTGGCAGGAATTCTCTTGGAATTCAGGAGGGCTAGTCCCTCCCTGAGAACCCTGTCTGGACAGTCCCTTAAGGCCAGTGGTCTCAAAACGTCCGAGGCCATGACCCTCTGGTACAGCTCACGCCGGCCCAGGGAGCCTACCTCTAAGGCCGTTATCCTCCACCGCCTTAGTACCTTCAGGGCGGTTGGGACATAGGCAGGGGGGTACCCATGGGACCTCCAAAGGTCACCCGGGCGACCGCCCCCCTCCCACCTGCTCAGGAACACCAGGAACCAATTCTTACACAAACGTTCCCACAGAGAGGGTTCGTCCACAAAAATGGATTGCAGATTGAACTTTAGGAACACCACGGTATAGAAAACCGTGGGGTTGATCATGTCCAACCCGCCCTCCCCTCTCTGTCGATACGTGACCTCCCTTTTTATCAGGTTCAGTCTGTTTCCCCACAGAAGCAGAAAAAACAGACCGCAGACCCGCGCATAGAGAGACTCTGGCAACAGATATGCGTAGCTGACATAGAGGAACTCGGAAAGCAGATAGGTTTTAACCAGGCTCACCCTTTCCCTCAACGACAGCTTCCAGCCTTTCCAGGCGTTAACTTTCTGGGTGGCACTTACCAGCCTGCGCTCCCAGTTTAGCTTGGGATAATCACCCTGGCCGAAATAAATGCCTAAGATTTTGACCTCTGGTCGGGGCGGGGGAAAAACGTCTGGGAGGGCGAACTGCTCACCCTCCCTTCCCAACCAGAGAGCTTCACTCTTATCCCAGTTGACCAACGAACCAGACGCCTCGGAGTAGCCTCCAATCTGTGTTTCCACAAACTGGGCCTCCTCTCGGCTAGCCACTACCACCGAGACGTCGTCCGCATAGGCCACCACCTTCACTGCTTTATCTGGGCCACTGCTGGGCTCCGTCAGGACCCCCCTCAGATGACCACAGTCTAGCCTTCTTACGAAGGGGTCGACTGCGAAGACATAGAGCAGGGGACTCAGCGGACAGCCCTGCCTAACACCAGAGTCCACCGGAAAGGTAGGACCCACCCAACCATTGACCAGAGGGAAGCTCTCGGCCCCTCTGTACAAAGTCCTGAGCCAATCAATGAATTGATCAGGCAGGCCGTATCTACCCAGGAGAAGCCAGAGGTACTCGTGGTCTACCCGATCAAAAGCTTTCGCCTGATCTAATGTCAGCAGATACCGCCCGTCACCCGTTGCTCTACACCTCTCCACAGCCTCCCGGACGTTAATGACTGCACTAAAGGTGCTACGGCCGAGAACTGTGCAGTGCTGGGAGGCAGACAGTAGCTCGCCTGCAACAGCAGACATATGCGTAAACAAAATCTTTTCCAGAATCTTTCTATCCGTGGAGAGAAGGGCGATAGGGCACCAATTCTCTACCACGGACGGATCCTTCCCCTTGGACAGAAGGATCAAAGCCGACCTTCTCATCGAGGGAGGGAGCAGGCCAGATGCCAAACACTCACTGAACACCTCCCTCAGACGAGGAGCCACAGCCGCAGAAGGCACACTTGCGACATTAATGGCCGCAAGGCGTATTGGAGCGGGTACCGCCATCCTTAGTGATTGAAGTTTACGTTCCTCTCTATATTACATATCTAAAAAGAATCAATCCTCCTCGGAGTCCGAGGAGGAAAGGATCCAGAATCTGTTCCATAGGGCCAGTGAGGAGCCCCCCCTGCCCCTGAACTAGTACCGGGCTGGGGGTCCTCACCACCCTCCTTCCCCAAACTCTTCCTCTTCTTTTTGGTTTTCTTCTCCCATTCCACCTTGGGAGGCTCCCTCCCACTTTCTTCATCGGACCTCCCACTGGAGATCTCCTTAATTCTCTTATTAACCCCCTTACCGGCCCCTGAGATGTCCATCGGGGCCACCCCTCCTGCACCAGCCTGCCAACCACTCACCGCCACCGAAGAGGCCGGAGGGGGCATTAGTATAGCGACCTGATCCAGTGGCGGGTGCGACTTACCTGCAGTTTTAATTACTGAGGGGAGGGAGGGGGAAGGGGGCAAAGGAGAAGAAGGGGAAACTGGGAGGGGGGAGACCAGGGGGGGAGAGGAGAAGGGGAGGGGGTGGGGGAAAGAGAGGAGGACGGGGGGAAACAGGGGGAGGGTGATTTTTGGCGAGGGCTTTTTCGCCTTGGCCGGCTTCCCAGGTGTTTTTTTTGCCGTTGCCCCATCTGACACAGGGTCAGACAGGGCCGGAGAACTCGCCGGCTCCTTCACTACACCAGTTCCTGTCCTTGATCCGCGCCTGGGGGGTCTGACCCTTTGAGGGAGGGGGGAACCCTCCCTCTGTGACCCTGAGGGATTGGGATCCCCACTTCGTCTAGGGACCCCCTCACCCTCCGGGCCTGGGGCACCCTCCTCAGCCCGGCACCCCCTGAACGCCTTGGGGCACTGACTAAAGGGGTGTCCCATTTCCCCACAGAGGTTGCAGAAAATAAGCCTGCAACCCTCAGGTGAATGGCCGAAACCATTACACCTCACACAGCAGGGCATTGTGCAGTCCGCGCTGAGGTGCGCGGGACTGCCGCATTTGAAACAGCGACGGGGCTGTCCAGGGTAGAAGACCAGGATCCGGTCTCTAACTATAAAGGCGCTGCCAGGTACATGCGCCACGGTATTATTGTGGCGCTTGAGCCGGATTCTGACCAACCACGCACCTGTCCAGACCCCGCACTCATCCAAACTTTTCCTCAGCCCTGTCTGGAGCTGCCCGTACCGCGCCAGCCAGGTCGCGATGTCCTCAGGTGGGAGGGACTCGTTCCTGACCAGTACAGTCACATTCTTTACCTCCTCCTGCCTTGAAAGAGGTATCGCCCGGAAACTTTTCCACGGATCTGACTTCCTGACGAGCTCGTACAGTGTCAGGAAAAGTTCCATGGAGACGAAACTTACATCAAACTCCTTCGAGTTTGTGGCATGTATGACTGCAAATAAGTCCGAAACTTTAAAGCGCAGCCCCAGCAGATAGTCGATGACCTGACCCCTGCTGGGACATGCAGACGTCCCTTCCCACCTGAGCTGCACCACATTCCGTCTGCGCCTCTCAGGGCCCCCCGTACCCCTCGTCCAGGCCTGCACACCCTGGGGCTGATCCCCAGGGGGGGCCTGGAAATTCTGGGCGCCAAACTGGCCGTACAGGGGACCCAAGGGGACAGAGGAACCTGCCACCTGTGCAAACGAGCGCCCAGCCTTCAGGGCACCTAAGAGGTTTGCCTCCTCCTGTGTGCCCAAGATGAAAACTGGGTCTGTGGGGGAAGGGCCAGACCCCTGACGGACCGGACTCCCTGGCTCAGTACCTCTACCCACCGCATCCCCACCAACCGGCATCTCACTCCTTACCGCGGGGGAAGGAGCAGTACCCCCTACAGCTATATGATCCTGGGGGGGAGCCACCTCCATTTCTTCAGGCCCCCGCTCCTGTGAGCCCTCCAAACCCCCATATGAATTCCAGGGCCGAGCACTCGTTCCTCAAATCCCCCATCGGGGACTCACCCCAGCATACTTGTCCTGCCGGAAGAAATTCCCCAGAGGACGCTAAAGCTGATATCTCCAGGGAGGTCTCCGACACCACCGCCTCCCCTCCCCCAACGAGCGACACCAACGGCCCCTCTAGTTGAACCCCAGGTGTCCCCATTTCTGTTTTGGGCCCACCCGGGACTTCCGGGGTCACCACTGATGGTCGATGAGGTCACTTCCGGCCGCGTCTCCCGGTACCGGAAGTGACGCACCCGCTCCCATCCCACCACTCCTCCCAGTGTCAGCAGAAGATGCTTGTCCACAATGTCTATCCAAGACTGCACCTGTGTCCGTTCCCATCAGCACCTCCCCCTCTCACCATGCGGCCGCGGCGGGGGCCGCCATTATGGCCGGTTTTCCTCGCACCGCTATGGGTCTGGCGGGAGTCGTCGAGGTCACCGGGGGGGGCCCGCAGGGGGGTCGGACTGCATTCTCCGCTGGGGACCTCTGACTATTGGCCTTCACTGGCCCCTCAGACGGCTCTCTGGTGAGGACCACCATCAGTTTCCTGTTCCGCTGACTGTGACTTGCATCTCCACCGGAGCTTTTACGTGCTTCATCGGGTACCCTACCCGGATCCTCCTGGACTGCGGCCATAGGCATAGCAGGTGTTAACACAGGAATCCGGGGACTCTCCGCACTGACAGCTCCGGGGGCCATATTTCCTGACAGGCCATGGATTGGTTGTCTCCGGAAAACGCTACTTCCACTGGGGTCTGTGGCACTGTTGCATCAGGTGAGAGTTTCAGGGGGGACCTCAGGGGGGTATTTCCTCGTCTTACCGCCTGGGTTCCTTCCTGGCTGGCTTTTAGAAGTTCTTTCTTCACCTCTGCCAAAAACCTTCTCTCACCCTTTCCACGTTCGCAGAGACCGCCCAGCAGCCGCCAGAGGTCCCTGCATTCATGCTTCAGGCCATCTATGGTCTCCCTATATTTGCCACGTTTGCTGCTGGCTGAGTGGTCCCTGCGATTTCGTAGGTCGGCCAGTCGCTCTGAGCGTTGAACATAAGCTGCCGCGGCCTTCTGTATTAGGGTTTTTACCCTCTCTCTCCTTTTCTGGAGCTTGCTTGGGCCCTCTCCCGGCTGGGCCCAGGTCCAGTCCATTAACTCAGACTGTGTGACCAGGAATAACTTCTCCTCCCTGGAGAGGTCTCTCACCCCAGGGGGGGTTGTCTGAGACCCAGGCCGGGAAAGAGGCCCCGAGCCTGGGCTGGCCGACGCCATAAGGCCGGATGTCCAAGACAGCCGTGGTTCTCCACAGAGCTCCTCCACGCACGTCTGCTCTCTTGGAAAGCCTCTCCTGGTGTGTACTGTGTTCAGAGCACGCAGACAGCAAGCACAATCTCCTAACACTGACTGAAAGCTCTATTTAAAACGAGCAAGATAGTTAGCTATATAGGTGGATATAGCGGTGTATACTGCGTTCAGAGCACGCAGACAGCACGCACAATCTCCTAACACTGACTGAAAGCTCTATTTAAAACGAGCAAGATAGTTAGCTATATAAGTGGATATAGCGGTGTATACTGCGGTCAGGGCACGCAGACAACAACCACTACAGAAGAGCAAGAACGAAAAATCGGCCGATAACGATCGGTGTATACTGTGTTGAAGGTACACAGAACACCCACTAACTGCTACAGACACCAACACACTACACAAGGCCGCCGCGCTGGCGGCCTTATATAGTGTGGGGTGTGTACTACACAGCCTGAGCTATGATTGGCTCTCCTCGCTGCCAGCACTGTGATTGGATCCTCAATCATGAGCCAGCAATGCACTGTGGGCCATCGCAGTGCATTGTGGGCCGTGAGCGCCACACAAATTTGGCGCGAACGGTCCATAACGTTCGGAATTCGCCGAACGGGCGAACAGCCGATGTTCGAGTCGAACGTATGTTCGACTCGAACACGAAGCTCATCCCTACTGCTAATGATACCGTTCTCATTACTAAAATCTTGTATAAAGTCCCTTATCATCCCCTCCAAGAGTTTACATACTGTACTATTGATGTTAGTCTAACTGGTCTGTAATTCCCAGGGATATATTTGGGGCCCTTTTTAAATATTGGTGTTACATTGGCTTTTCTCCAATCAGCTGGTACCATTCCAGTGAGTAGACTGTCAGTAAAAATTAGGAACAATGGTCTGGCAATTACTTGACTGAGTTCCCCAAGTACCCTCAGGTGCAAGCCATCTGGTCCCGGTGATTTATTAATATTAAGTTTCCCAAGTCTAATTTTAATTCTGTCCCACATCAACCATGGAGGTGCTTCCTGTGATGTGTCATGAGGATAAACACTGCAGTTTTGGTTACTGAAGCCCCCCGATTCCCTCGTGAAGACTGAGGAGAAGAATAAATTCAATACCTTCCTCATTCTTTATGAGGCCAATATGGTCTGTCCTCCCTTTTTTACTGTTTACATACTTAAAGAATTTCTTGGGATTTTTTTTGCTCTCCTCTGCTATGTGTCTTTCATGTTCTATCGTAGCCATCCTTATTGCACCATTTCTTGTTGCATTCTTTATAAAGTCGGAATGCTTATGATGATCCCTCAACCTTGTATTTTTTGAAGGCCTTCTCCTTTGCTATTATATGCATTTTTACATTGGATTTAAGCCATCCAGGACTTTTGTTTGCTTTTTTAACTTTATTACCCAATGGGATGCATTGGCTAATGACCTTATTTAATTTGCTCTTAAAGCAAACCCATCTGTCCCCCGTGTTCTTTGTTCCTAAGTTTGATTATTAAAGGAGAGTACACTCCCAGCATAGCTAGAGAACTGACCACTGTGTGCCCTCCTTGCTTAGTGTAGTCAGTTTTTAATAGGAAAGCAAAAGGACCAGGGATTTCACATAAAGAAAGCAACAAAAAGAGAACAGGAGACTTTCTCATACAAGTACATGGAACAGCAGCCACATACCACAAAAAAGTTAGGGTAGCAAATGTTTTAACATATCCCACAGAAGAGATTCAAGTAGGGACAAGCTTAATCTCCTCTCTTATTCATACGATGTGAAGATGTCCAAAACATTTTAGGTATTGAGAGGCAATATTCCAAAGTTATAAATCTACTTTTCTACATTTGTCATTGAATCAGATGACCCTGTATCCCAGCATTTAAATAAGTGATACAATGCTCTTTATTTCTCTAACTTGGAGGAAAGCTCACGTTAATATCATTTTGAGTGATAAGGGGGCACTGTTTACATCTGAAGGAAAGAAGGTATAACCTCTGCATGCAGAAATAATTCTTTACAACAGTTTTTTACTGTGAAAATGTGGAGTAAACTTCCTTAGGTCTAGTTCTAGCCAGCTTAAAGTGATTGTAAAGTCTTGTTTTTTTTATTTATTTTTTAAATAACAAACATTTTATACTTACCTCCTGTGCAGTTGGTTTTGCACAGATCAGCCTGGATCCTCCTCTTCTCTGGTCCCTCTTTTCTTCTCTTAGCCACTCCCTCCTTTGAGTGCCCCTCAGCCAGCAGCTTGCTACAGGGGGCACCCAAGCTGAGTCAGAGCTCCATGTATCCATTCAGACATGGAGCTCTGACCTGGCCCCGCCCCCTCTCCCCTGATTGGCTGACTGACTTTAATTGATAGCTGCATGAGCCAATGGCTCCGCTGCTCTGTCTCAGCTAATCAGGAGGAGTGTCCTGGATGGCTAAGGGGATCGTGGACATCGCTGGAGAGAGCTGAGGCTCAAGTAGGTTAATGGCGGGGAGGTGCTTGGAGGGCTGCTACACACAGAAGGTTTTTTATCATAATGAATAGAATGCATTACGATAAAAAACCTTCTGCCTTTACAATGCCGTTAATGTTTTATAAAAAAGCTGTCTGTGCTTCTGAATGCACAAACTATACCCGGTTATTATTATTATTTATTTATTTATTTTTTAAGTAATAATTCTATAGACTGCTTATACATGGAATATCAAATTTCCTCAGGGATCAGGAGGGATTTGTTAAACTGTTGGAGCAAATTACACCATGTTTTATATGATTCCCTTCTTTTGGCCAACTGTGGATTAAGGTTCTGTGCATGTAGGTTTTCGATTTATCTGATTATTAATTTTTCTGTTGGTTAAACTTAAACTTTTTCAGTTTGACAGTCTATACTACCTTAGCAAATAAACCCCAGTGTCTCTGTTCATTGTGGTCTGCCATACAGACAGAGCCGAAGCAATGGCTTTTTAAGTGAATTTCTGAAAAAACAATTTTACAGTATAACTTGAACCGGATAAACTAAAGTCATCATTTGGTTGCTATGGGAACTAAATACTTTAAATAAAGAATTCTTACTGTGTTTTGGTAACACTAAGTGCAGTCGCCTTCATCTGAGATGGGCAATATTTACCCACAAAAGACAAAAAAATCTATAAGATCAGGAATGGAAACATAAGACTATTTCCTTTGGAATTTAGAAAAACCTCTTGACAAAAACTCGATCTTCAATATGAGAGCATTTGAACCAACCAAGCAATGTTTCGGCAAATTGACCTATTGATTTACGAAATCAATTTCATATAATTTCTGAAGATCAAATAAAATGTATGGGAACAAAGTCAAGCTCTCGGCTCATCGGGACTTCAAATAACTGAACTGCTGACTTTTAACAGCAAGCACAACTTCCAGAAAAAGAAATGCAAATAGGCCAGTAAAGTGCCATTCTTTGTTTCTTTCAGCCAAACATTTTTGGCAGATGCATAATATGTGATACAGGAATCATTATAAACAAAGTATGCAGAGAAAACTCTATGATTAGCCTATTGATAATACAGATTTTCACATTTCTGAGGAATAAGTGGACTCAGAGTTGTCCAATGTGGACTACTTTGTTGGTCAGCAGTGGGATGCACAAGCCAGTGATAAACTTTGTGCTTAAAGCGACACTTCACCCAAAAGGGGAAGTTCTGCTTGTTTGCATCCTTCCCCCCTGGTTTTTAACATTCACAATTTCGGTCAGATTCGCTGTGGCAAACTGAGCCGCAAGTTCAGCCCCCCCTCCTTCCCCTGCAGCCTTCTGGGACACATTACAAGACTACCAGAGCATTCAAGAAGTGGAGCGTGACGCATGCATGCACAGTAGGAAACACAAGGCTTCACTGCTAGTTTCTCTTACTTAGGATGATGGCGACTACACCCTAAGCTGATTGAAGAATCGGCTCGGGTAAGGACGTTGCTGGATCCCTGGACAGGTAAGTGTCCTTACATTAAAAGTCAGCAACTACAGTATTTCTAGCTGCCACCTTTACATTTTTTAGGGGGGGGGGGGCTGGAGCTCCTCTTTAAGTGAGGAGTATAAAGGACATTTGATACTTCATTGCTGAAATATAATGACCAGATAATAGGCCAACAAGCTAAGTAAATATATGTAGTAAAAGAGAAAGTTTTTTTTTTAGTTTGTTGCTTTATTATTGAATAAAGCCACTAAAAACAAAAAATTACATTTCCCAATGATCAAAAGCCAACCAGCTAATATACAAATTCAATTTAAAAGAGATTTATTTTCCTTTTAAATTAAATGGTAACACTAATATTAGCAAGATGATATTATTGATAACAGACCAACATCTTATTTGCGTAACAAACTTACAAACACAATTTTTTTGGGGAAAAAAATACAGTTTTTTTAAATTAAAAAAAGCAAAATAGTAAAGTTAACCCATTTTTTTATATAATGTGAAAGATGATGTTATGTTGAGTGAATAGACACCTACCATGTTATGATTTAAAATTGCGCGCGCTTGTGGAATGGCGACAAACTATGGTACTTAAAAATCTCCATAGGCGATGCTTTAAAAAACTATACAGGCTACTTGATTAAAGTTACAGAGAAGGTCTAGTGCTATAATTATTTCTCTTGCTCTAATGATTGCAGCGATACCTCACATGTGTGGTTTTAACACAGTTTACATATGTGGGCTCAATTTGTATATACCTTCTCTTCTGCATGCTAGCTCGGAGGGATTTTTACACTGTCGCTTTATTTTATTTTTATCACTTTTATTCCTTTTACAAGGATTGTAAACATCCCTTGTAATAAAAATAAGCACGACAGAGCCTTTTTATTGCAAGATCTCAGATCTCACATTTACAGTTAAAAGCAAAAAAAAAGTAATTTTGCCTTTAAGAGATGAAAACCCTTTAAGGCCGGAAGTTGGAAGTGATGTCGGATTTCACTCTGGTCCTCCAAGGGCATAGAGCCGAGTGGGGGCTATCTTGCCCTCGCTTGGCTTTTTGCCCAGCCACTAAACAAATTGCATCGGCTCCAGGCTAACCGTCAGGTCCGTTAAGTCCAGAGGCAACCGGGAAGTGGCAGGGGGGTGTACCTCTCCCGCCGCCTCTAATAGTGATCCTGTAGCAAATCTGCCATAGGAATCACTTTTAAGAGAATCGCCCACAGTATAAAAAAATATGGGGTTATGACAGCTAGCTGCTGCCGTAACAGCGGTATTTAACTTCAAAGTAATGAGGCATATATACTGTGGGCGGTGGGCTTTGCCCCTCACTCCAAAGCACCTTGTCCCCATGTTGATGGGAACAAGGGTCTCTTTCCCATAAACAAGAGAAAGTACATTTGCTCATGTGCTTTTGATCAGCTGAATAAAGAGAAAGTGGGTAATTAGAACTCTCTTTCACATCGAGTTCATGTGGAGGGGTACATTTGTGACACATGGACAGTTGATGTGTTCTTAGATAAGCTGACTGTGGATGGCTACCAGCTTGTGACAGACTAGAAGTAACTCTGTGGAAGACAAAGACAGAAGGAATGCAGCATTATTAATTGGTAGCTCACAAGATGTATGAGATGTCAGCGCATTTGGGATTAATAATGTGGTTAATCCGCTCGTAGGAAAGACCATCTTCTCACTGGTGAAGAGGCAGCTGATAGGTCCAGGGACGCCAGTGGTTCCTAGCCCTTCCAGACGCTCAGGACAGCTCACAGACAGTGTTGTACGTTACTTCCAGTTAGAAAGAGAGCGGGGAGGAGCACATGTTCGAAGCATACATGCTCCTTTATCAGGCTCTCTATAGTAATCTATATATCCCTAGCCTGATGAAGGAGCATGCATGCTCCGAACACACACTCCACCTCGCTCTCTCTCCAACCAGAAGTGATGTACACCGCAGTCTGTGAGCCATCCTGAGTGTCTGGGAACCAACGGCGTCACTGGACCCATGAGCTGCCTCTTCACCAGAGAAGAGAAAATCGTCTTTCCCACGAGCGGATGAACCACATTATTAATACCACATGCACTAACATCTTGTGAGTTACCAATTGTCTTTTATGGAATAAAATGTCTTAATGATGCTGCACTTAGATGGTGCTGCTCTCCTTCTGTCTTCGTCTCTTCCTCATAACCCTGGGCTATGGTTTAAGGGTCTGTGGGGGGGCTTAATGGAATCTGGAAGCTCCCTTTAACAAGGGTGCCCCCAGATCCTAGCGCCCCCAAGTGAATGAGTAGTTGTACATAGCTCCCCTACTCATTCACCAAAAACGTGTCAAAAAGTAATACAAACACAGAGACAGTTTTTGACAATTCATTCATTAAAAAATAAAAACAGTGTCCTCTGATGTAAATCCATCACGACACCACCACACCGCTGACCAGAAAAAGAAAACGAAAAACAAAAAATCGCTCTGCCGGCCATGAAGGAAAACCGCTGAATGGCTGGCTTGCCGTTTGACAATTCTTATATAGGTAAGAGCGGGGCCACCCAGCGATGTCACCTGGTGGCACCACCCTTTCTGACATCACAGATTGGTGCATGTTGGGCTAGTGATGTCACAACAGGGCAGTGCCACTAGGTGACATCTCCAGGGGGCCCCACCCTTACCCTATATAAGAACTGTCAAATGGCGGAGAAGCGATTCATCAGTCGGCCGCCAAGTGCGGGTTGATTTTTTTTTCTTTTTCGTATTCCGGTGGTGAGGCGGCATCATGATTGATGATGAATTTACATCAGAGGACACTTTTTTGGTATTTTTAATAAAGCAATTAGCAAAAACTGTCAAAAAGTTTTTTTATTACTTTTTGACACTTTTTGGGTGAATGGGTATTCGTGTTATGTACCCCCCACTCATTCACATAGGGATGGGCCAGGATCTGGGGATCTGTTAAAGGGGGCTTCCAGATTCCGATAAGCCCCCCTACTCGCACACCCTCACAACCACCAGCTATGGTTGTGTGGGTGAGGCCTCCCCTGCACCAAAGCACCCACCCCCCATGTTAAGAACATGTGACCTGGTATGGTTCAGGCTCATTCATCCCCCCTTCTTTCCTAACCTGCCAGGCTGCATGCCTGGATAAGAGTCTGTTATGGATTTTGGAGGGACCTCACATCGTTTTTTTGGCCATTTTTTTCCAGCAATTTTTTTTCCAGCTGATTCCTCAACGGTTGTTAAGAACATTGTTGTCGGCTTCCCAGCCCGCTCCTTAACAACCAGTTTACACTGCACCCCGATTGGGCAAAGCTTTGCCCAATCAGGGTACAAAATGCATTGCGCAGAGGCCAAACTGCCCAGTGCTGCTATGCTTTATCTGTTTTATATATGTTTATCTGCCAAGCATAGTAGTGCAAAGTTTACCCATCTCTTTTATCTGTTGTTGTTCAAACATCATTGTTTACAAAGAGTACACATGCAGGACCCCACCACCTCCTTCTCTGGCCAGCACTCGCTCATCCGTCAATCCCCCCCCCCCCCCCATTTCCTGACCTGCTAGGCTGCGTGATCAGATAAGGGTCTAGTATGGATTTTGGGAGGGACCCCAAAACATTTTTTTTTTTACATTTTGGTGTAGGGTTCCTCTTAAAATCCCAGACCTGACATATTTTTATTTCTTTTTTTTTTTTTAGTTTTTATTGGGTTATAAGAGTAAATCAAGTACAGCAAAAAGAAAGAAGGTAAAGCACCATGCACAATATACCAGTAATACAAGCATAATGGTTACAGATGGTGAATACAGAACTGATGAGAACAGGTAAACAATGTCCATAGTGCAGAGCACAGGGGTGCTCTGCACAGCTTATTAATAGTAATGTAGCATAAACAACTCACTTATGAATGGTAAGATTTAAAATCCAAGAGCATATACAATAATGAAGCAGTTAGGAGTTTTGTAGAGGGTATATGTAGACTAACAAAGTAATCAGATAGGCACCAATTAGCGAACAAAAGAAAAAGAAAAAAGGGGAGGGGAGGGGAGTGGAGAAACAATCTTAATTTTAAGTTAAAACATTTTCCATTTTGTCCCCTAGTTTATGAGTCCCATATTCCGATTGATCCCATGGAACCCATACTTTATCAAATTGGGGGATAGCATTGTGTACAGAGGCCATTAGATATTCCATCCTCCAGATCTCGGCTACCAAATGTAAGAATCTGAGCCATGAGGGGGGTGTGTTGGACAACCAGCATAATGGAGTAATTCTTTTGGCTGCAAGTAAGATATAAGAGATCAGCGGGTTCGTTTTTTTAGGTAGGCCCTTAACAGGAAGCCCCAGTAGACAAATCAAGGGATCTAGTGGTAGTGATACATCCACCACCCTCTGGATTAGTTGCCCCAACTCTTGCCAGAAGGGCCATAACAGAGAGCACTCCCAGAAGATATGGAGCAAAGAACCCGTTTAGACTCCTCATCGCCAACAGCGAGATGAAACCGAGGGTTCATATTTGTGTAGAACAACGGGGATTTTGTACCAAAACATAAGAATTTTTATAGAAGTTTCCTTTTGGGTCACACATTTGGAGGATTTAAAAATAGAGGACCAAATATTATCCCATGTTTGGACCGTTATGGATTTACCTAATAGGTGGGTCCATTTCCTCATGTAATGGTGTGTGGCCTCAGTGAGAGGGGTCGACTCATGGAGAATGTGGTGAATGTAAGATATTAAATGTAACTGGTGGGGCCCCTGAGCGCATAGATATTCGTTAGCGGTAGGTTTATCAAGGGTCAGGGATGAGGACTTGGAGTAAAAGAGGTGTCTAACCTGTAGGTAAAAATGAAAAAGGTGTGAGGGAATGGCATATTTTTCACATAAGATATCAAAAGAGTACAGCTTCCGTGTAGTGGGATGGACCAAGTTTCGAAGTTGAAATAGTGGGGCATTAAGCCAAGGGAATACCCTACCCAGAGACATGCTGTCCGGTATGGCTGGGTTAAACAACACATTCATAAGGGGAGGGCATGGAGAAGCAAGGGTGTAGCTTTTAAGACATTTATACCAAACACTTAGAGTAAAGTTAATTGGAGCGGTACATTGACACCTAAAAACGGGGTCCAGGGGTGGAGGGGCCCCCGAAACTAAGGAGCAAGGGTGGACCGGGTATAATACACCCTTTTCAATAGCTGTCCACTGGTTGGGCACGTGTAGAGAGGACCATGAAACCAAAGCCCTCAAGTGTGTGGCATAATAATATTTGGTAATATCCGGAGCTCCTAAACCACCCCTGGACCTCAAGGACAACACCACAAGCTTGCTATACGATGAGCCCCACCACCCCAAACAAACTTCAGAAAGGTCCTCTGGAGAGCTTTTAGTTGAGAGATTGGCATGGCTACTGGTAGTGTTTCGAAATGGTAGAGCAATCTAGGAAGAATAGACATTTTAATGACATTAATCCCACCTAACAGAGATAAGGGGTATTTTGTCCAGGTTAACAGGAATTTGTTTATGTCTAAAATTATAGGAGTTAGCGGGATATAGGGAGGAGTAGGAAGAGGTGAGGAGGAACCCCAAGTATTTAAGAGGAGTGTTACACCATTTGTAAGGGCATGTCTCCCTAAGTTGCAATAGTATGGATTCTGGGATGTGTATGGGGAGAGCCTCGGTTTTAGAGGTGTTAACCTTATAGTCGGAAATGGCACCAAAGGAGGATAATAATTTGTGCAGTGAGGGAAGGGATATCAGTGGGTTAGTGATAGTAAGTAAGACGTCGTACGCAAAAAGCAAAAGTTTATACTCCCCCTGTTGCATCACCACCCCCCGGCTGGACTCAGCCAGGGGTTCTAAACATAAAATAAAAAGTAGTGGCGACAAGGAACAACCCTGCCGAGTTCCGTTTGTCATGGGAAAGCTAGGGGACAGGAGGGAGGACATCTGTACCTGGGCTGAGACCGTAGAATAAAGAGCCTCTAGGGCTTTTAAAAATGGGCCATGGAAACCATAAACTTTTAAAGTGGCAAACATATAAGGCCAACTCAGCCTATCGAAGGCCTTTTGTGCATCCAAACTCAGGATCAGCGCTGAGCGGGAAGACCTATCGAGAAGATCAAATCTATTGTGCGTCGGGTGTTGTCTTCAGTGTGCCTGCCGAGAACAAAGCCCACCTGGTCTCCATGGATTAGCTTAGGAATGAGTCCAGAAAGTCTAGAGGCAAGGATCTTGGTAAAAATTTTATAATCTGAATTTAAGAGGGCAATGGGTCTGTAGTTATCTGGAATAGAGGGGTCCTTACCCGGCTTCGGTATAACAGAGATATAAAAATGGGAAAAATGTGGATGTGGGGAGGAACCATCTAATAGGGAGCCATACAAGGTCACCATATATGGGGATAAAATATCAAAGAAAGTTTTGTAATAAAAATATGACAGATCATCAGGACCAGGTGATTTGTGTGAAGGCAGCCCCTTGATTGTGGCCTGAAGTTCCTCAGCCTTTACAGCTTTGTTTAGGTGAGCCAAATCTGTTGGGGTTAGTTTAGGAAGTTTTACATTAGAGAAAAAGTTTTCAAATTTTTCCTGAGTAAAATTAAAGTGATTCTCCGAAATTAGGCAGTTATACAATTTATTATAAAATTTGCCAAGAATTCCTGACATGTCACAGGGGCAGTATGTTCTGGTTCCATCTGGCCGTAGAAGGAAGTCAGAAAAGGAGTTGAATGGCCGAGGTCATAACTTATTGACTAACATTCTATGGTGTTTGTTCGTATATTCATAGAATTTTTTTTTTTGTCCAGAGCAAGGATCTGGCCACTCTGCCAAGCTGTATTGATTTAATTTGTTCTCTGAGGGACAAGACCTTCCGCAATTTCTACACCATAAGGAAGCACAGCAATCTCCGCTGTGCAGTCACCAGGGCAGACTTCAAGGACTGTACAAGCTCATTTTTATCCTTCTTCAACCGAGAGCTCTCAGCTATGCAGGCAATACCGCCTTGTATACTGCCCCCATGTTAAGCTGAGACAAATTCTGTCAAACTCCAAGTCAAAATAGTACGTGAAACTTCAGACTGTAGGAGGTGGTAATGAAGACGCCAGTGGCAGGATCTAGTGTGGTCCTGATCAAGTAAATGACCTAACATTATGGGAGCATGGTCTGACCATGAATTAGGTGATATATCAGTTTCAACCACAAGGAATGAGTGGGGCTGAGATGAGAAAGTGGTCAAGACGTGAGTACATCTTGTGAACTGCGGAATAAAAAGTATACTGTTTAGCAGAAGGGTGTTTGATCCTCCATGAGTCAAAGAGTTGATGAGACCTAACACATTTGCGAAAAGCAGTAGCTTGAGACATGATCTTTCTAGAGGGGGGAAGTAGTGAAAAGTGTCTGTCTATCTCTAGTACCTGACATGATCAGATTAAAGTCTCCTCCAACAATCATAAAGGGTTGTGTATGGTATTGAGAGGAGTCAAAAAGTTTTTTAAGAAAATAAATCTGACCCGTGTTGGGGGCATAGAGGTTGACAAGGGAGAAGGAAGTGTTCAGGCATTGACAATCTAAGAAGAGGAATCTCCCATGAGGGTCAGCATTAGGGATGAGCCGAACACCCCCCGGTTCGGTTCGCACCAGAACTTTCGAACGGACCCCACGTTCGTTACGAACGTTAGAACCCCATTGAAGTCTATGGGACTCGAACGTTCGAAATGGAAAGTGCTAATTTTAACAGCTAATATGCAAGATACTGTCCTAAAAAGGGTTTGGGGACCTGACTCCTGCCTCAGGGGACATGGGTCAATGCAAAAAAAAGTTTTAAAAACGGCCGTTTTGGCGGGAGCACTGATTTTAATGATGATTAAAGTGAAAAAAAAAGTGAAATATTCCTTTAAATATGGTGCCTGGGGGGTGTCTGTAGTATGCCTGTGAAGTGCCACGTGTTTCCCATGTTTAGAACAGTCCCTGCACAAAATGACATTAAACGGAAATAACACCATTTAAAACTGCTTGCGGTTTTAATGTTATATCTGGTTCCTGCAATATGGTTGAAAATCATTGAGAAAAATGGCATGGGTAGCCCTCCCTGCCCATTACCAGCCTATTTGGGTCTTGTACGCATATTAATGGGAACCCTGTACCCATATTAAAAAAAAGAAAATGCGTGTGGCCCCCAGGCCCTATATACTCAGAACAGCAGTATACAGGCGGTGCAAACAAGACAGGGACTGTGTAGGTTTGTTGTGTTAAGTTGAATCTGTTTGTAATTTTCAACTGGTACATTTTTAAAGTGTAGCTCCAGTCAAAAAAACTATTTTTAAGCTTTTTGGAAAACATAGGGAAGGGTTATCACCCCTGTATAATTTGTTTTGTCGTCCATCTTTTTTCATCTCACTTGCTGCTGTCTGAGGTTTGTAAGTTGGATGTTTGAAAGTAGGGGCCTGCCCTATATGCTCTGCAGAAATGGCGGAACAAGGTGTTGGTTTTGCCACAACATTGTAAGCCCTCAAAGTGACTCTTGGTGGGCGCTGGAGCGCCCTGCTGTGAACGATTATATCAAGAATTGTAATTACATGCCATTGTTGAACAGTGGTAGAAAAATTGACCTTTGGTGGTTGTGGTGCTGGTGCCACAACACTATAAGTCCTCACCGTTACTCTGGGTGGGCACAGGAAGGGGCCCTCCTGTGAAATATTATATCAAGAATTGTAATTACATGTCCCTGTTAAACAGGGGCAGAAAAATTTGGCCTTAGGCACTGCTGCTGGTGCCACCACACTGCAACCTCTTCCATATACTCTAGTTTTTTTGCTGGAATTAGCCCTGCTGCAAAGCATTGCATCAAAAATTGTACTTAAACGCCCCTGTTAAACAGGGGCAGAAAAATTGGGCCTTAGGCTGAGGTGAATATCGCGGTGTATACTGCGGTCAGGGCACGCAGACAATAACCAGAAAACAGCAGAGATAAAGGGGTATATACAGATGTATACTGTGCTGTGCTGGAGGCACACACAACTTCCAATAACTCCTGCAGATGGCAATTGGGCTCAAATAGAGAACAGCTATGTAGGTGGATTATAGCGGTATGTACTGGGTACAGAGCACGCAGACAGCACGCACTATCTCCTAACACTACTGATTGCAAGCTCTATTATTAAAGATAGATCACTAGCTATATAGGTGAGGTGAATATAGTGGTGTATACTGCGGTCAGGGCACGCAGACAATAACCACTACACAAGAGCAAGATAGGAAATCAGCCAAAAACGATCGGTGTGTAACTGTGTTGAAGGTACACAGAACACCCACTGCTTCAGATGCCAACACACTACACGAGGCCGCCTCAAAGGCAGCCTTATATAGTGTGGGGCGTGCACTACACAGCCTGAGCTATGATTGGCCACAGGCATCCTGCCTGTGACCAATCATGGCTCTCCTCGCTGCTGGCGCTGCGATTGGCCAAGCATGCGGGGTCACAGTGCATGCTTGGCCAATCATGAGCCAGCAATGCACTGCACCATCGCAGTGCATTGTGGGCCGTGCGCGTCACACGAATTTTGACGCGAACGGACCAAGAGTTCGGATTTCGCCGAACGGACGAACAGCCAATGTTCGAGTCGAACGTAAGTTCGACTCGAACACGAAGCTCATCCCTAGTCAGCATATGACTTTTTAACCTTAATAGGGCAAGGCTTCTTTTTTTTTTTTAATCAGAAAAAGTTTTTATTAGAGAAACATAATGGTACAAGACATCCATACAATGGCCTCACATAATGAGAACAAACACAATATGAAATCAGAGTAACAAACATAATCTTCCCAGAACCAGCATATCAAGGAGGTGCAGTAAATAAGAATAAGGGAGACCGGATAATAGACAGGATGTCAGCAAATCCGTCCTCAACATAAGAAGCAAGAGGGAAAAAGGAGAAAACTATTGTGCAGTTACAGTATTCAAATTTTACATTTTCTTAGTCAATAGGAACAAAAAAATATATATATATAAAAAAAATAAAAAAAGAAGTAACAGAAAAAGAAAGCAGAATAAACTAGGGGGAGGGGAAGATAGTCAGAGATCCCTGAGCCACGGAACATATAGAGCCAGTACCGTACGCAATACCCACAGTTATTGGCATTCAAAAGCATTCTTCAACAATTGTATACATCCAAACCAAACAGGTAAAACAGGACCCATGGGAAATATCAAGGACAGATCAGCCCTGCAGTAACCTATTCTGGATCAACTGATGCGGTGCCAGACCTGGGACGTCCAGCCAGTCCTGCCACATATTATAAAACTTTTGGGGGGTATTTCTATGTTGGTATGCCAGCTTTTCACGTATCAACATCCCGTTAACCCGATCAATCCACTGTTGCCTGCTGGGTACCCTGGGCGTGATCCACATCTGGGCTATCAGTTTACGAGCCATATAAAGCAGCCTAAGAATCGCCGTGCAAACGGCCGGGGTAAGGGACTCCTCGTCCAGGGCCCCCAGCAGGCATATCACCGGGCTTGTGGGAATCATAATTCGAAATACCTGATGAATAGTTTCCAGAATCGTAGTCCAGTAACGAGTCAGTTTAGGGCACTTCCAGAACATATGGAGAAGGTCACCGTGGTCTCTTTTACATTTAGTGCACAGGGGGGAGTCCCGGAGGCCCCAAGCATACAATTTAGCTGGTGTCTTATAGGCTCTATGTAACAAATAAAGATGGGAAAGTCTCTGGGAGGCCGACACTGATACCCTGTGGGCAGACATAAGACAGAGATTCCAGGTCTCACCATCTAGAGGTCCTAGGTCCCCTTCCCATCCACGCCTGCACGGCAACATAGCCGAGTCTTGAAGCGCCCCGGTAATAATGGCATACCCCTTAGAAATCATACCCTTCCTACTGTCCGTCATCATTATAGAGTGTATAATTGCATGATCAACCAAGGCAAGTGGGGTAGCTCTGGACTGAGATTGTAAAGCGTGTCTCAATTGGAGGTATCTAAAAAAATCAGTGCGTGGTAGTGCGAACTCCCTCTGTAGCTCCAAAAAAGACTTAAGGGTGGGGCCATTGTATAATTGGGTCAAGTATTCCAGACCTTTCACCTGCCAGCTGCGGAAACCTTTGAGTCTCAGCAGCTGATAATAAAAACCATTGTCCCAAATAGGGGTCAGAGAAAAGAAGCCCTGGATTTTCAACAGTCGCTTAATATATTTCCAGAGTGTGTTTAATAAGACCACAGTCGGAGCACCCTTAGGAAGATGAGGGAAGCCCGCCTCTAAGTTTGAGAACGCTACACGGTGGTGAGCCGTATTGCTCAGCAACTTGCGAACAGGGTCCAGTGAATCTTCCAGTCCCCAGCCACCAAGCTGCTGTAGTTGAGACACCAAAAAATAGGCCCTGGCATGTGGGACAGCCAGGCCCCCGTCCTCTTTACCATATTGTAACGTTCGCAAACTAATCCTGGCAGCTTTTTTACGCCAAATTAGTTCTCTGAATTGGGAGTCTATTTTGTCAAACCAGTACTTGGGTATCCACACCGGGGAGTTGTGGCAAACGTATAGTAATTGGGGAGCCCAGACCATTTTTATAAGATTAGCCCGCCCCACCACTGATAACGGTAATTTCCACCAAGCCTTGCATTTTTCCCTAAATTTAGTCAGCAGGGGGACCAGGTTTAATTGAATATAGTGTGTGACCTCTCGGGAAACCTGCACCCCCAAATATCTGAAAGTGGACACCACTTGAATCATAGCTGCACAGTCAGGGAGGGCGGTCGGTATGGGGTCTAGGGGTAGGAGTACTGACTTATTCCAGTTAATAGAAAAGCCAGAAAGAGCACCAAAGTCCGTAATTAGGGTCATAACGGCCGACAGGGAGTCCTGCGTGTCACCTAGGTATAGCAAAGTATCGTCTGCATAGAGCGATACTACATCCACACCCGTGCTACGGATAAAACCTTTAATACCAGCATCTCCCCTGATCCTAGCAGCAAGAGGCTCGAGAGCCAGAGCAAAGAGCAAGGGAGATAAAGGGCAACCCTGCCTGGTACCACGAAACAAGGGAAAGGGTTCCGACGTTGCAGAGTTAACCCTAATCCTAGCTACAGGGCTGGCATAAAGTAGTCTGACCCATCCAATAAACCGTCTGCCTAGGCCCATCTTTTCCAAAACCTTCCACAGGTAGGGCCACTCGACACTGTCGAAGGCCTTAACTGCATCCAGCGAAAGGATGGCTCGGTTACCAGGGTTTAATACAGGGACTTGAATATTTAGATCAAGACGTCGTATGTTTTGTGCCGTGGATCTCGTGGGTATAAAACCCGCCTGGTCATAGTGCACTAGCTTCTGAATAACATGAGACAATCTGGTCGCCATGACTCTAGCCAGCAACTTAACATCCGTTGTAAGTAGGGAGATAGGCCGGTAGGAGTCAGGGGACGTTGGCTCTTTACCTGGCTTCAATAGCACAATTATAATGGCCTCATTCATGGAGTCCGGAAGCGTGCCAGAGTCCAATGCATTATTAAAAACATTCAAAAGTGCCGGCAATAAGGTGGCCGCATATCGTTTATACACCTCAGAAGGAAGCCCGTCTGCCCCCGGAGATTTATTGTTGTGGGTGTGTTCCAATGCTAGAGCAAGTTCGTCTGTGGTCAATGGGGCATCCAGCTTACAAGCATCAGAAGTAGTCAAGCAAGGTAGGTCGCTCCCAGCTAGAAAAGCATCAATCTCTTCCGCGCTGGGATGGACCTTGGATGCATACAAATCAGCATAAAATGAGCGGAAGACTTGCAATATAGAGGGAGTATCCGTGTGGAGTTCCCCCCGTGTATCACACAGGGAGGAAACCATCGGAGTGGATCCCTGCGCTCTCGCCAACACAGCCAGCATGTGACCAGTAGCTTCGTCCTCCTCAAAGTGTGTTTGTTGCAGAAAAAATCGCTTATTTTCCGCCAACTGTAAAGTCAGCTGAGTAGCCATAGCCTGTGCACTCAGCCAAAGCTTTTTAGTATCATCTGAGGGATGGTTGATATAACGGTCCTCTGTATCCTTAAGGGTTTTACAAACCTCCCGCTCCCAGGCCTTAGTATTTGTTTTAATAGAAGTAATAGCGGCAATAAATTGACCTCTCAGAAAGGCTTTCGCCGTATCCCAAACCGTACCCAAAGGGGCGGAACCAATATTGTCCCGAAAAAAAAACTGGAGGTTGTCACTGATGGGGTCGGGTGAGGGAAAGAGCGTCAGCCAGAAAGGGTTCAGCTTCCATAGTCTCGGGGTAGCTGCGGTAAATAGATTAAGTTCGACCCAAAAGGATGAATGATCAGAAACGTGTCTGTCTCCATAACCAGAGTCAGCAACAAAAGGGAGTAAGGCCGCGTTGCCCAACCCCAGGTCAATGCGCGACAAGCTTCCATGAGCGGTAGAGCAGCACGAGTAGCACCTGACCTGGGGGTGGGAAGTCCGCCACACATCCTTCAAACCAAGTTCAGACAACAAGTCCACGAACGGGGTATCACCCGCAGGGCGGGAAGGCATGGGCGGGGGGGCGGGAATCTTATCCCATCTATGGTTAAGATAGTTATTGAAGTCACCCAGTGCCAGCAGGGGGACCGTATGGTGAGGGGCCATAAACTTGGCCAAACATCGGAGAACTTCAGCTGGGGGTGGCACATAAATATTAGCTATAATACATGCCCAATCACCAATCTTGCCATGCAGAAAAATATATCTTCCCCCAGGATCAATGACCGCCCGAGAACAGGTAAAGCGGGTATCATGACGTATCAAGACACTCACCCCCCTAGCAAATGCGGAGAACGTAGAGTGAAACTGAGTAGGGTATGTCCTCGGGCTAAGACTAGGTATGTGATCCGGGGGGAAATGAGTCTCCTGCAGGCAGACAATACCCGAACCCATGGCCTTCAAATGCCGGAGGACAGCCAGGCGCTTCACAGGGCTGCTTAGTCCCCTGACATTCCAGGAAAGGCACTTAACGGTGGTCGACATTGCTCAGTAACATAAAAATGTGTACACTCAACATATGTGATAACAGTATCAAAATAAACAGGAAGGTAATAGCAGACCAAAGCACCCCGGCATAGTCACACCAAGAGCCAGAGTATCTGAGCAGGACAAGCACAAAGCCCCCCGTCATAGTTCGGGATCCAGATATGTAGGCATTGACTGCGTAGCAAGGAGAAGGTTGTGGAATCGGAGGGACTCTGTAGAAAAAGGAAAGGGGGGGAAAAAAGGAAAACAAAACAGAAAAGAGACAAAAAATAAAATTCAAAAAACAGGGGGAGAAAAAAAAGAGGTCAGGTGCAGAACCAAACAGGCCCTGAGTCTGCATAACAAGGGTGGGACGTGCCCCCACTATTCTTATGGGGGGATGGGGGGGAAGGCCACGGAAACACCCAGAGAAAACATTCCCAGGTAACAAATGGGGTTTCACCCAAACAAGCAGCATAGTCTGTCAGTAGGTAATAAGAAACACTGAGTCCTGCGTGCTCCGCCGAATCTGGAAAAAAGATAGTCCCCATCAGAAGAAGTCATTCGGATCCGGGATCAAACAGGAGGGCGTTGTTGTCTGGCTTCTCTAAGCGCCTTATCTTCGCGGTTCAGCCACTGCCTGGCCGCAGCAGGGCTATCAAAGAAATGGGTAGAGCCCAGGGCGGTGACCCGAAGACGGGCCGGGTACAGCATGCCGTATTGAACATTAAGATCCCTGAGCTTCTTTTTGACTTCAATAAACGTTGCCCGTTTCTTCTGTAGTTCTGCTGAGAAGTCAGGAAACAGCGATATTTTGGCATTGTCAATCACCATCTTGTCAGAGAAGCCTCTGGCCTTGGAAAGTACCGCATCCCTGTCTTTGTAGTTGAGGAGTTTAAACAGGAAGGGACGTGGGTGGTTACCAGGAGGCAGCGGGCGGGATGGCACCCTATGGGCACGTTCCACAGCAAAGAGAGGAGAGAAGGATTCCCTGCCAAAAGTTGCAATCAACCAATTCTCAATAAAGTCTACAGGATTTCTGCCCTCAGCCTTTTCCGGAATCCCCAGAGCGCGCACATTATTGCGTCTCATGCGATTCTCCATTTCGTCGAGTCGCATAGCGTGTTGCTCAGTAAGATGGCAATTGAATCGCAAGTCTCTCTGCATGGGTGCCATGTCATCCTCCACTGTGCTCAGCTGGCCCTCCAGGGCTGAGGCCCTCTCCCTAAGCTTCTGCATATCATGACGGACAAAAGTAATCTCGGCTTTCACACCTTTAATGTCAGCAGAGAGAGCGGTTATAGAGTGATTACAGGAGGTAACCGCAGTAAATATGTCTCTCAAAGTAGGTTCTGATGGATCAGCAGCAGGGGAGTGAGCATGCAGCTCAGGGACACCGCCATCAGGGGTACTCACTGTGTTCCATGGCGCAGGGAATCCATCAGCATCCTCCAAGGGAAGAGTGTCATCAGCTTCAGGGGACCCTTGGGGGGTAGCTCCGGACGAGGGTGGACCGACTAGGGCTTCTTTATAGGATTTCCCTTAGACATGTCCCTTAGACATGTCCGGTGTCCTGCGGGGTCCGGAGGCAGAGCCGGTCGTCTCCCGGTACCCGGTGGAGCAATTCTGGAGCTTTTCGCCGCCCTAACACGGGCTGGGGAGGATGTATGTGCGGATGATCAGCGGAGCTCCGGGAACACACGTCTGCCTACATGCGCTGCTTGGCCACGCCCCCAGGGCAAGGCTTCTTAATCAGGACTGCCACTCCTGCCTTGCCCGTGGAGTCAGAGGCAAGAAAAGAGGTGGGAAAAAAACTTTGAAGCAAATTTTAATGATCTCCCTGTCCAGAAGTGTGTTTCCTGGATCAGTATCACGTCAGCGCCCGAGGCCCTGAAATCCTTCAGTGCCAACCACCATTTACGGACAGATCCCAAGCCCTTCACATTATATGACAGGATCCTTAAAGCCATGAAACCATCCTAGTTGGGTACGCTCTTGTAGGAATAATGAAAATATAAAACCCTAAGGTATAAACAGCATAACAATAAAAGTAAATATATGTCTGTTCAGAAACATTACAGGTAACTATAACACTTTGGTACCCTGGTAGTAGTAAATATACCCTGTAGGGGTAAAGTAGTGAGGCCAAATACCATAAACAATACTCTCCTTCTTATTTCCTTTCTTTCTCATTTGTTGCATCTTTTTCTGTGTTTTTTAGATTCATTGTCTTCTTCACTCCCAGACAGGATTAGTCCATTTCTTGATGTCGAATGTGATCCTCTTCTTGGTCATCTTGATATACTTAGACCTCTTGTATTTGTTAGATCAAACATCTCCCCTCTTTCCTAGTCATTCAGGTTCCTTTGGAACTTGGATTGTTTTGTTAATCTTAAATTTCTCTGTACTTTGATTACTTCTTTTTTCAGTAGTTCATTGTACTTTTATAAAATCCGGTTTGGTGCTGTGGGGCTCTTGGTGTTTTAGGCTTTCATCTATTTGTGTTTGTATCTCAGATAGTTGTACTTTTTCCTCTTCCAACCCCATTAGCTCAATGCCATGGTTAAAATGGAAGTAAACCCTTCCAAACAACTTTGACCTACAGGTAAGCCTAGATTAAGGCTTACCTGTAGGTCCAAGTAATATCTCCTAAACCTATATGGTTTAGGAGATATTTGCCCGAAAATGGGCACCGCTGTCTACGGCGCATGCGCCGTAGACAGCGGCGCGCATGCGCACTAAATGCGGCAAGTCCAAGAATGGATTTGCCAAATTTGTCGACTCCCGTGCGCATGCGCGGGAGTGACGTCATCGCGGCCTCGCCGTATGACAGCGGCGGAGCTGCGAGGCGCGACTCCCGTGCGCATGCGCGGGAGTGACGTCATCGCGGCTTCGCCGCTGTCATTGGTCGGAGCTGCGAGACGCCACCAGCAAGATGGACGCGGCGGACTACAGGGATCAGCGGCGACTTCGCTGGCTCCTGTGTCAGGTAAGTGACACATAATGAGCTACTATGCGATGCATAGTAGTCCATTATGCTTTACCTTTGCAGGGAAAAAAAGAGGAAGTAAACCCATCAGGGTTTACTTCCTCTTTAATACAAGCTTGTTTCCATTTCTCAAGGAATCGTTCATTTTTTAGATGGTCGACTGGGATCATCCGTTCTCATAGTCCCCGGGGAATAATATTTTAGTCGATGTAGGATTCTCGGGACAGGATGTTCCACTTCCACTTAAGTTGTCTAATGGTTAGTTTTTTACCTTTCAAAATATTTTATTTTTGAATACAGCATAGGAAACAAGAAATGGGCCCACATGGCCAACAGATGACTTAACAGAGCACTAGAACCATGCATAATCAAACAGTTGAACAAAGAAAATCTATGCCCATTAGAGACTGATCCATCCATCATAGTGTCCTTGAGGTCCAGAAACCTTGTCTATACCAGTACTCTAAAAAGGGAGAGTACTGTCCAGGGAAGAACAAAGTCCAAAGATATCCTCTACAGATTCCCGGACCCGGGGAAAGGGAAGGACCCTAGCGGTCCCTGGGCCACTCAGCACCCCTCGCAGGATCATGCTGTGCCAAGTGAGGGACCTGACCAGAGGGCCCCCATAAATGGGGGACCATTCCACCCACCCCTACACACGCCAGTCGGATCAAATCTAACTATACTACGAAAACATGTGAAAACTTTTGAGGTCAGCCATCGGCCATCCGAGCCAAACGTAACAGTAAAGAGGGGTAAAGAAGGAAGATGAGGGGATAAGGAGGGGTAAAGAGGAAGGGGTGGGGTATCAAGTAGAACGGTCCATAGTTAAACCAAAGGTCTGCGCTAACTACCTAAGTTCCGATGCTCTAGAGACAAGTACGGGTGATCATAGCCCCGTTGGAGCGTGGGTTAAGGAGATGCCCATGAGCATAGCCCATGGTTCCCAAACAATGTCAAATTTAGCGCGTGAGTCAGATATAATGCTAGCCATTTTCTCTTGAGCCATTATCCAAGAGATTTTTCTTTGAGCAGCCTTGAACGACACTGAGGGCTGTTTCCAAGCTTTTGCGATGGTGAGCTTGGCTCCTATTAGTATAAATCTTATCAGTTTCATAGAATGCCTGGGGATCTTGATAATGGGATCATTGAGAAGAGCAATGGTAGGGGACCGGGGGGCTCGGAACCCAGTGATCCCATCAATAATTTTGAAAATTCTTTTCCAAAAGGATCGTAACCTGGGACACTCCCACCACACGTGGGCCAGAGTGCCCCTGAGGTGACAACCCCGGAAGCACAGCGGGTCAGCTGGGGGGTACATACCTGCCAGCCTAGCTGGGGTGTAGTACCATCGTAGAATAACTTTTAGACTAGCTTCCGCTAAAGACGTGTTTAGGATTCCTTTGTAGGCCAACGAGATCCCCGTGTGCCAGGGCCCCAGGTCCCACTTAAACTGGAGATCCTCTTCCCATTTGATCATGACTGAAGTCTTAGATTTGGGCTGCGTCAGTGAAGAGTATATGCAAGAGATACCTCCCCTCTGCTCCGGTCCCTGACCACACCATGTCTCATACTCTGTGAAACTAGGAGGTAAAGGTTTTTCAATCCAGATGGAATGTAGGAAGTGGGAAATTTGATGGAATCTGAACCTCTCCGACATTGGTAATTCTAGGTTCTTAATGCAGTGTTTCAGAGGGAGGGGTTCCGACCCGGAGAAGAAATGCCCGATCCGGTACAGCCCTTTGTTCAACCACCATTTAAAAGCTGATATATTTTGACCTGGGGCGAAAGCTGGGTTATTAAACAGATGCGCTAACGGTGTGATCGGAGACGAGATGGAGCTCAAGTTGCGAGTCTTATCCCAGAGGGCTAGAGAGTGTGATAGAGTGGGTGCTAGTATCGGGGGTCTCTCTTTAGGAGAGGACCACATCAAAAAGTCTAGAGTGTGACGAGGGGCAGCTTGTCTCTCAATCCCAACCCAATCCGGCTTTTCAAACTTAGAATAAATAATCGAGATCTGTGATAGTCTGGCAGCAATATAGTAGCAATGGAGGTTGGGAAGACCGAGTCCTCCTTTCTTCCTGTGATGAAATAAGATGCTCTGCGGAATCCTGTATCCCTTCTTGCCCCATACGAACTTAAGCAGCTTACTCTGGAATAACTTTAAATGCTTTCTAATGATAGGAATGGGTAAGGAGCGAAATAAGTATAAGAGTCTAGGCATGAGGGTCATTTTAATAGAATTAATTTTTCCTAATAATGATAGATTGTATCCGGCCCAAGTGTTAAGATCTGTGGCTAACTTGGAGAGCATAGGGGGATAATTAGTGTTGTACAAGGATTCGATTTTAGGTGTTAAGTACACTCCCAGATATTTGATGGCTGTGTCATTCCATTAGAAAGGAAAGGACTGACGCAGTTGATCAACCATTTGCGGCTGAAGCGAGATATTCATAGCCAGGGATTTGTTATAATTCACTTGTAAGCCAGAGATTTTAGAGAACCTACCCAGGCTTTGAAGAAGATTTGGAAGGGAGGTGATAGGGGAAGTGATAAACAAAAGGATATCATCCGCGTATAGCCCACATTTGTGTATTTGCGAACCACAGTTTACTCCTTTTATGTTATGATTCTCCCTCAGTGCGATAGCCAGAGTTTCAATTGCCAAGGCAAAAATCAGCAGGGAGAGAGGGCACCCCTGCCTGGTCCCTCGCGCTATCTGTATAGGCTCAGAGTAGTGACCCTGGAGCCTAATTCTGGCTTGGGGAGTGGAGTATAATGATTTGATCAGCCCCATGAACCTGTCTCCAAATCCCCATCTGTCCATGAGCAAAAGGAGGTAGTTCCAGGAAACTGAGTCAAAGGCTTTTTTAGGTCTAGCGAAAGGAGCATGCCTTCTTGTTTAGGACCGCCATCCCAATTTGATTGTAAGATCGAAATGATATCAATGGCCCTTCGGATTTGGTCTGGTCCCTGCCGTCCAGGGATGGACCCCACCTGATTTTTATTGACATAAATGGAAATGAAAGAAGCTAGTCTGTTTGCTAGCATTTTAGTTAGGATCTTAAGATCGCAATTAATAAGTGAGATCGGACGATAATTGTCTACAATTTCTGGGTTCTTGTCTGGTTTGGGAATTACAGTAATAAAAGCTGAGTTGAGGAGTCTCCTTTGGTCTTGTGGTTACAAAATTTGGCCAAGTGCGGGGCTAAAATGTTTGCAAACTTTTTATAATAGGTGTTAGATAGCCCATCTGGCCCAGGGGCTGAGTTAACTTTTAATCCCTTAATAGTTTCGAGAACTTCCTCTTCTGTAAAGGGGGCTTCGAGGACGTCCCGGTGTGCATTAGAAATACGTGGGATTGGTAGCGTGTCTAAGAAGGAGTTAATGTCATGGTTAGTTTTTTATGTTCTTTGAATAATGTTTTTATAGAAACCTCATCCGAAGGTGTTGTTCCTGTGGGTTACCCGTAAACGTTTGCCTAATTTCATTGTCAAAATCCTCACCTATCTAGAGGGCATGCTCACATGCTCAGGGTGTTGACTACGTGATGCTGTTGAGATAGGGGGGGGGCCTGATTGTGGCGCTTGCTGATAGCGCGTGGGGGATGCTCCAGGAGGACCAGCGGGAGACAAGTGGCGTGAGAGGCCGCACCAAGCTCCCGGAATGATAGCAGCAGAGACAGACCTGTAGTGGGCAGATGTGCTGAATCAGTCAAGGAAGAGTGTGCCAGAGGAAAGAGAGGAGCCCCAAAGAGAGATAGTGGAGTAGAGGAGCATGCCTGAAGCCCGCCAGCAACTTTGAGGATCAGGTTCCCACCTCCTGGGTCTTTCTTTGGGTGCGAGGAGACACAAGGCAGCACCTCCTCCTGTTCTCCTGAGGTCTATCACTGTTTTTATCTATGTATATTTATGGATGCTTTCGTGACGTATCGAGCTTCTGATACAGGGTCAGTACAACACTAGTTTTTACTCAATGTTAGCATGCCACTGTGACTATAACCCTTGTATTAGCTATGTATTCTTATGTTATTTTTTTCTTTATAGATTTATACTATATTTTTGGTGATCCATTTCCCTGAAGAAGAGTTTGAAATACTTGAAACGCGTCAGATAGGGATATATTATCTGTATTTTTCTCTCTGTGTTTATTGTATTTTGCATCCTGACTTGCTTTCTGTATCTAGATGGGCCTTTGGTTGCCCACATTACTATTACCTTTTTACATGAAGTAAAATAAAAACCTTTGTTTTAAAGTAATACACTGCTTACTAAGTACTTGTCCTTTCCCTTTAAAGTCCCGCTGAGGCACCCCTCTCGAACCTACCAATTAACTGGGATGTGGGTCAGGCCATCTCTGGACCATTTGCAGCACTTACCCCCCTTCTCTGAAATGGGGAGTAAGGGGTCGGGGTGGGAAAGGAGTAGTGAGTTTGAAAATGTAAAGGTGAATCAATTTTCCCGGAGATGTAAGGGAATGATTTTATATATGGAGATTTTTTTGATATAATAAAAAAAATTCTCGTTTATGCCATATGCTGTGCATAAGTCAGTTTTATACACACTCAAGCAATCAAGATGTGCAGTCCACTGTATTCAGATTAGAAGAAGAAGATCCAAAGAGGATCTTTGTTTCACTTGTAACAAATAATAAAACACTGGGTTAAGTACCGTAGGATCAGGAGTGCTGGGTCTATGCACTGGCCAGCACTGATAGGTATGCCAACTCACCTGTTTGGGTGGCGCCTATCCTGTCAACCCCCGGAACATGAAGGATAATGAAGACACAAAGTGGGGAAGATACACGAGAAGTTCAAAATGGAGGAGGGGAATGAGGCGAATAGCAGTCTTACCTATGGTTATGAACTTTATTGCATTTAATAAATGTCAAAGGCTTAAAACTACAAGGAGGTTTGAGGGAAACATACACACACTAACTTAATGAACCTCTGGAATCCATGGAACCTCTGGTACACAAATAGATACAAACATTGATAGTACCATATTGATCTACAGCCTCCTATTGATGCTCTCTGTCCCCTTCCCTCCTTCCTCTTCTTCTCCTCCTTTACTCCACCTCCTCCTACCCTCCCTACCCTTACCCTCTCCTCTCCCTTCTTTATTATTTCATATGCATTTTGTTATGGATTTATCTTACTGCTCGTATTGCCTATGTTCGATTTTTATACTGTTTATTCTACCATAAACTGAAATTCACGCATCCTATTCGGTGCATACCCTTTACAGCTGCAATTTCAGTAATATCTCATCTATTTACTGTTTATTGCATTTCGTTCATGTAATTGCATAATTGTACATTTGAAAAATTCAATAAAAATATTTTGAAAAAAAAACAAAAAACTACAAGAAGGTGTTATTACCCCCGCCCCCCCCCCCCCCCCCCACACACACACACACACACGCACACACACATACTTGCACTGCAATGATTGATATTTGTATGTTTGCTTTGTTTCCTTTTCAAAGTATTCTTTGCCAGCCTTGCCCTCAATCACTATTCTTGCCTAGAAGAGAATGATGTGTTCTTGCACCCGTGGCCTCCTAGGATTACACTCACATATTCCAGGAGACTGCAGTTGTAGGAACTCACAGCGGCCAGTGGACAAAGCTGGAATGCATCACCTTGGGTCAGCTGCCAGAACCCAGAAGAGATAGCCAGCTAACGATGACTGAACAAGGCCAAGATGGCGGCATGGGACTGTAACACCTATGCAGCAGATCACAGCAGGGCAACACTGGATTCACTGAACAGGTGAATATGTGATTTGAGGACATGGCTGATTGACAGGAAAGAGGGGGTTAAAAATTAAAAAAATGCAAGAGGGGAGTAAAGTTCCTCTTTAACCACTTCAATACAGGGGACTTATACATTTTCCTGCCTAGACCAATTTTCAGATTTCAGCACTGTCACACTTTGAATGACAATTGTGCGGCCATGCTACACTGTACCCAAACAAAATTTTTATCATTTTGTTTCCACAAATAGAGCTTTTTTTTGGTGGTATTTCACCACTTCTGGGATTTTTATCTACTGCTAAACAAATAAAAAAAGACCAAAAATTTTGAAAAAAAAACACTTTTTTTGTTTCTGTTACAAAACCTTGTAAATAAGTTTTCTCCTTCACTGATGGGCACTGATGGGACTACACTGATGGGTGCCGATAAGGTGGCACTGATGGGCACCGATGAGGTGGCACCAATGAGGTGGCAATGATGGGCACTGATGATGGGCACTAATATGTGGCATTGATAGGGCACTGATAGGCGGCACTGATGGGCACTGATAGGTGGCACTGATGTGCTGAACTGATGGTTACACATAGGTGGCACAGATGGGCTCTGAAAGGTGACACAAATGGGCACTGATAGGCGGCACAGATGGGCACTGATAGGTGGCATGGATGGGCACTGATAGGAGGCACTGATGTACAGTAATTGATGACATGGATGGATGCTAATCAGTGCCAAAAAATAATGCCTGCCAATCAGTGATGCCCTTTGTGGGCACTGATTGGCATCCATTGTGGGCACTGGCTGGCATCCATTGTGGGCACTGATTGCATCCCTGGTGGTCTAAGGTGGCATACCTGGTGGTGACATCCTTGCTGGTCCTAATGGCTTCCCTGGTGGTCCTAGTGGCTTCCTTTTTTTTTTCTTCATATTTTTTATTAATTTCTTTTAAACAATTTACAAAACAATCCTTGCTTTCATTCATTTAAGTTTTAAAATGAGGAAACAACAAAGGGAAGTAACAATATAACAATACCATATAATAAAAAACAAAACAGAAGAAGGAAGAAAACTATGCAGCTTCAAGTATCCCTATGACTTATTCCTTACCCTCTATCCTTTCTATTTCAATAGTCCCTCGTCTCACACACTTGCATCCCTGATGGTCCAGTGTGGGCATCCTCGGGGGGGGGGGGGGGCTGCACTGATAATCAATCAGCACAGAACCCCTGTGAGAAGAGCAGCCATTTGGTTCTCCTCTACTCGCATCTGACAGACGTGAGTGAGGAAAAGCCAATCATCAGCTCTTCCTGTTTACACTGTGATCAGCCGTTGGACAGGGCTGATCACATGGTGAAGAGTCTCTGTCAGAGACTCTTTACCAAGATCGGTGTAGCTGTGTGCCAGACTGACATCTCATCTCTTCTCTATCCAAAATGAAAGAACTGTGTTGGTTCTACTTCTTTTTTAAGCAGTGTACATAAAAAGTAAGGATGAGCTCCGGCGTGTTCACACAGCCCACCTGCAGGCCTGCCAGGAACATGCAGGGCCCGCCAGGAAGTCGGCACTGCGCTAATCACAGGCAGTGAGACATTGTCCCGATGCACGGCTGCAGAGATTGGGAAATGTCTCATTGCCTGTGATTAGCAAAGTGCAGTGCCGACTTCCTGGCAGGCTCTACATGTGGGCTGTCCGAACACACCGGAGCTCATCCTTAATAAAAAGTAGCTTAAACCCATAACAATCCTCATTGGAGCCTGTGGAAAATGCCAAGTCTAATCAGGTCACCACACACCATGGGTAAGAGCCAATTCACACCAGTGTGGTCCACTGCAGTATGTTTAATACATGCATGTTAACATGTGCTGCATTCAAGCAGCCTATTTATTTGAATGGGCTGCCAATACATAAAAAGCAGACCAAAAACTGGACCCATGCCAAAGTTTGACTAGCACAGCTGTGTGCTGAACCATTGTGCTGTGCTGCAACCCAGGTGCATTGGGATACCATTCACATTGAACAGCGCCACAGCACACCAACACATATAACATGTTGCCCTACATTGCTGTAGTGTTAGCATTTAGCATTGGCATTTATCATTGGCTGCAGCAGCTACCATTCCTGTACTGAGATCTAACATAGCACTGAAAGTACTAATTTGTCTTGTATGCACTCTTATATGTGTACTTATTCTCATAGATTTTTTTTTTCTAGAAAGTTCACTGCTTAGTATTCATGCTGAAACGTAAAAATCAAACAGAATAAAGTCTTGTAAAGATGTATAAACTTTCATTAAAACAGTGTAGAGACACATTTTAAATGGGGAATGCAACTGCAGTTAGGAGAACAAAGTAATGGCCTCTGGGATGCAGCTCTGATAATGGATATAGGACTTAATGAATTCCAGTTTCCCAAGAGTGTCACAGTGTATTACATTTATTTATTATCAGGGATAGTTACACTTGTTTCTTTTTCATATGTGACCTTGTTTCAGAATGCAATAATCTAAATTACACTTAGAACTCTCATATTACTCTGCATCTGTAAATGGAAAACTCTGCATCCGTAAACCAGAAGGCCAAATGATCTTCATAGGTATAAATACTGAGGAAAAGTAAAATTGGAGACATTTACCTATAGGAACAGTTCACAACTTTGTTTTTATTATCTGTCATGCACAGGAAAAACACCAACTCCAATCATTTTTTTCCTTTTATTTGGCCCTTCAGAAGGAGTTTAGAACAAAAAAGCACTATCTGCATGTAGCACCCTGGTGTTTTGGCAGCATTGCTCCTAAATTTACCTGCCAGTAGGGATGAGCTTGATGTTCTCCGAACAGCAAACATTATGTTATTATGTGTTTGCGGCAAGTTCGAAAGATAGGGAACACCTTTAAATTCTATGGGACATTAACATGAAAAACCAAACGTGCTCATTCTAAAGGCTTATATGCAATTTATTGACATAAAAAGTGTTTGGGGACCTGGGTCCTGTCCCAGGGGACATGTAGCAATGCAAAAAAAAGTTTAAAAAACTGACGTTTTTTTCTGGAGCAGTGATTTTAATAATGCTTAATGTGAAAAATAAAAATGAAATATTCCTTTAAATATCCTGCCTGGGGGGTGTCTATAGTATGCCTGTAAAGTGGTGCAGCTTCCCCATGTTTAGAACAGTACCACAGCAAAATTACATTTCTAAAGGAAAAATTTTAATTTAAAACTGATCGTGGCTGTAATGAATTGTCGGGTCTCAGAAATATAGATAAAACTCATTGCAAAAAATGGCATGCCCCCCCCCCCCAGTCCAATACTAGGCCCTTTGGGTCTGGTATGAATATTAAGGGGAAACCCGAACCAAAAATTAAAAAAAAATTATGTGGGGGTCCCCCCAAAATCCATACCAGGCCCTTCAGGTCTGGTATGGATATTAAAAGGGAATCCTGCACCAAATAAAAAAAAATGGCGTAGGTGTCCCCCAAATCCATACCAGACTGTTATATGAACATGCAACCTGGCAAGCCGCAGGAAAATAGGGGGGACGAGAGCTCCCCCTACTGAACTGTACCAGGCCACATTCCCTCAAGGGGAGGGTGCTTTAGAGTAGCCCCCCCCAAAGCACCTTTTCCCCATTTTGATGAGGACAAGGGCCTTATCCCCACAAACCTTGCCAGTAGTTCTGGGGGTCTGCGCGCGGGAGGCTTATCAGAATCTGGAAGCCCCTTTAACAAGGGAACCCCCAGATACTGACCTCCCCATGTGAATTAGTAACAGGTAACAGGTAGATGGTACCCCTACCATTTCACAAAAAAAAAATCAAAAATATTAAAAAAGACTAGAGACACTTTGGGACAAGTCTTTTATTAAAAAATAAAAATGTCCCACAATGTAAATCCATCTCACACCACCGACAAGCCGAAAAAAGAAGCCGCAACTGCTCCACCTCCATGGGAGGTTCCCGCCGAGTGACACTTCTTTTCAGTGACAGCTGTTATATAGCTGAAGGTGGGGTTACTCTGTGACATAAACGGGTGATCCTGCTCTCCTCTGATGCCACTTGATGTCAGAGGAAGGCTGTCTGAGGGCCCACCCAGAAGTAAGAGAGCAGCGCTCAGTTGGGATTGCAACTTGCAGTCGTGGTCAATGGTAGCAGGGGAAGCTGTTGCCACTAATGTACCATCCACCTTATTACCAGGGACCACAGTGAGTAGCTGAACCAAGTACCTAAGCAGAATTCTCACCAACTGGGGATGGTGAAGAATCGGGAAACTTCTGCAGGTGTCAAAACAGGGACCTTGCCAGCGGAGATGATGCTTGCAGAGCAGCTTTGTGTGTCAAGTCAGGGACCGAGCAGGCCAGTAGGGTGAAGCTTGATAAGTATCTGGAATGCCAAGCTAGGGACCCAGCAGAGAAGCAGTGGGTGAAGCTTGAGGAAGATACTGCAGTGAAGATTGGAAGAGCTCAAAAGATTCAATGACAGTGAATCATCTTGTTTAGTGAGAGAGAGACTGGGAGCTCAGTGGGTTGAAGAGGTTGGTGAACTACAAAAAGTGATTGTAGTGGAATGGACGGAACTGTTACACCTTGTCTTAGAAACTGTTAAAGACTGTTGCCATTGCCACTGTTGGCGTCTTGCTTGATGCCTTTCCCTGCATGGCTGTCCTTCTGTAGAAATCTGATAAATTTACATTGTGGCTACCTAAGGGTGTCCTGGCCCTAACCCTCTCTCCCAAAGTTCTGTTTAAAAGAAATAAAATATCTTTGCATTCAAGAAGTGTCTGGCGCCCATGAATCTAAATTGCATTACACCCCGTATGCCTCACAACCCACTCTGTACTGAAGGATGTCAGCAGATCTTGGCTCTGAAGGTTCTCAATATAGGTGGCTTTGGACCTTGCTACATGCAATATTCAAGTTCTCTTCAGAGCGGACTCCTATAAGTAATTTCTTTCAGGCACTAGATGTCCTTAGTCATCCAGGGTGAATGACTTTGTCCATTCAGAGTTCTTTTTAAGTACAGCTAAAGCCTCCCGCGTGCCAGTCTAAAATGCTAAACATGTCCCAAACCATCAGTATGTGATGCACAAAGTAAACTAAAAACTTATTTCACTTTCCCTGACTGAACCAACTCCTCCTTCATTTGTGTCTCAAACACTCCCCCTCCCAGACATTGCACCTCACAGAGGAAGGGTTTCAGCAACAGAGACAGCGCTGTCTAACTAGAAAGCAGTGGCAGGACTAGGTGTGGCCTGGTTCTGATTGACAAGCAGCGACAATGCTGATAGCCATCCCTCAATTCATTATGTTCTCATCCCACTTTAGTGCAGTGGAATGGCAGGTGGATGATGTCACAATCTCCACCTCAGCCAATCAGAGAACACCTTATATTTATTGAAAAAAATACAAGGCTGATCCTGAATGGATGAAAAGCCATACCAGTCACTTTCTCTCAGCAGAGGGAAAGTCACTGGTACCGGGACAGGAAGACAATAGCACTTGCTGTATGTAAAACGGAAAATTTTATTTAAATACTTAACTGTAATTTTCCTTTCCTGATGAGCTCCATGGCAGCACAGCTGGGTATAGCCCCCCCCCCCCCCCCTGGCTCCAGGACATAACTCATATAAATTTGAGCCCATCTACAGCCTCGGCGTTCTGTACCTAGTCCTATCAAGCTGGGTGGGGTCTGTGCTGCCATGGAGCTTATACTGTAAATTACTGTAAATATTTTAATTCAATTTTCTGTTTTCCTGATGGCTCCATGTCAGCACCGCTGCAAAATAACTAGCCAAAAGGGGGAGGGATAATGCTACACACTCTTCAATTCTGACTAAAAAACAGAAGCCAGGATGCTTCTGCCACACTCAACTGTCATTAAACCATTAATATAAATATTTTGTTGCCCACGTAGCTGCCTTGCAGATAGCTTCAGGTACTGGGCCTGCTCAAGGTCGAGACCCTTCTAGTGAAGGGTGCCACAATTCTCCTGACACGGCCAACCCTTTCAACTTGTATGCCAAGGAGATGAGCTTTACCAACCAAGAGGCAAAAATCTTGCTGGAAGCTGTAAAATAATTATGTGTTCCACCGGACAAACAGATGCTCCGACTTCCTAATGGCAGAAGTCCCCTTGATTAAACAGTTTATATATCCAATGGGCTAATTTATTGAGTTCTCCCCAAAAGGAACGTAGGAGGACAACCTCTTGTGTGATATGGACTCTGAAGGTCAGTTTAGGCACAAAATTTGAGCATTGGCATGAGTACCACCCTGTCTGGGAAGTACACGAGTATGGGTTCTTTAAACCCCAAGGCCACCATTGCTGACTCTCTTCTGGCTGATGTTATTGCCACCAGTAAAGCAGTTTTCAGTGAAAGGAACCACAGGGTGATTGAAGGCATCTGATGGAATAATGTCATGGTTTTGCAATAGAGTTTGTCTGCTTACCTGTTTCCAAGTGTTCATCTCTAGAGACCAGCCGACCCTCACCTGACTGCTTTTGTAATCCATCCTCTGGCATGACTCCATCCAAGCTCCTATCAGAGAACTCTATATTAACCTGTGCACTGCAGGCCAACCCTGCTGATCAACCTTTGTGTGTTAGCTTCCTGTTACCTGCCGTGTGCTCGTCTGTTGTTCCGTTATCGACTTTGGCGTGTCCTTGACTATCCCTGTTTGCCTGTGATCCTGACCTTTTGGCGTGTCCCTGACTATTCCTGTCTGCTTGTGGCCCCGACCTTGGCTTTGTCCCTCACTATCCCTATCCTCCTGTTGCCTACTGTGGGTGCGAGCTGGGGGACCCTGTGGGTCGCGACCTGGAGCCAGTTGCAGCCCAGTCCATCCTCACCTCTAGAGGCTCTGGTGAACACCTGCTGGCTCTTAGACTCCACGCCCCAGGAAATCCTTTGCTCTAACCCCAGTGGGATCTGTCTCCCATCCACAGCAGTCAGCCGTTGGGTCCACAACCTTGCGGTGCACTCCTGATCCCTACGGTGTGCATCTGTCACCTTGCCTCAAGGTGACCTGACAAATAACATCCAACAGCAATAAGAGATCCCATTTCGGAAAACAACAATTCGAGATTTCAATCAAATTGTATCTCGAAAAACAGTACAATTAGGTGTTGGATGCCCACTGTATGCCAGTGAAGGCAGAGATAGCCAAAATGTGTGCCTATAGCATACTTACGCATAGACCTAAATCAAGCCATGACTGCAGGCATATCAGAACAGACTTCTGAAGAGTCCAGCATAAAATCTTGATCAGCGATAACAATGAGAATTTATGCCATATTCTACTATAGGCACGGTTAGCAATGTCCTTTCTTGTTTTCATAAAAATATTTACAATCTTCACAGAGTATTCAACATCCATTAGCCTCTACCTCTCTAGACCAAGGCCATCAGCCTGAGCCTGTCAGATGCTGGATGAATGGGACTTTGGAGAAGATTTCATCTTACATACAGAGGGAGTCAACCTTGACACTTATAGGGATGAGCAAAGGGTACTAAGGCCCCTTTGGCCAATCTGGGATCATCACCAGAACTGTCTTCTTCCCCCGAAACAGCCTCAACTGGAAGCTCAGAATCAGAGGGAGCAGCAGAAAGGCATAAGCTGTCTTGGAGATCCACTCTCTAGTCAGCACCTCCACCCCAGTTGCTTGTGGATTCTGGGCCCTGGAATGGAACTTCAGCAACTTGGTGTTGAATTAGGATGTGAGTGGTCTACCTCTGGAAGAAAAATACCAAGCTCTGTTAGTTCTCAAAAGACTCACAGTAGTCTGGACCATTCATTGTCATCCAGACTTGTCCTGGACAAATAGTTTGCCTGGAGATTCTTCTGACCAGGCACATAGGCCACAGATAGCTGCAGAAAATTGACTTGGGCAGATTCTAGAATTAGAGAAACCTCCTTCAGAAGGGAGAGACTGAGCCTTGTTTCCAGATGTAGGCCACAGTCGTTGCGCTGTCCAACTTTACCAGGACAGGCTTATCCCGGAACATTTCAGAAGATTTTGTTTCTTCAACCACAAGTTTAGGCCACTGGTCCAGAAACCCGACCTGAATGGGAATGAGAGTTAAACTGAGCCTACCTGAGCTGCTGGAGTGAGGCGATTTCTGTGGCTCAATCTGAGATGTGAAAGATGAAAGATCTCCAAATATGGCCTAAAATGCTTGCCTTAATGGAGCACGTGTCAATCACCAAAGCCGTACCTATGTCTACAGAGGAGCCACATAGTGCCCTTAATGCATGTATTTGGGAGACACAATCCCAAAATAACAGAGAGCATCCTGACATGGAACTCTTTACTGACTTCTTGGTTTATGCGTTGGCTTCCCAGTTTGTCCTGGACTTCCCATCAGAAATGCAGAAGCTAACCTCTCTGGAGTGAAAGTGAGAGTTGAAACTGACTCTTGAGTTTTTTGGTCTCCTTTAACTCAGCAGACATTCATCTTGAGGCAGGAAGCCAAACTGACCCCTATTAAAGTTAGGCTTGACCTTCTATGATCAAGAAAAATGCAGTGATAGCATTTGTCCTTGAATGCTACAACATCTTCTGATGTAAGGACATGTATATGGCCAATTCCACAAGGGACAGACACTGACCAGAGGGGTAACATGGGTGCGTGTGCATAGATCAGACTCTGCCAACACCGCTGCCCACTTTACATGGACCCAGCAGACCCCAGACAAGGCTGTTAGCCCTGACAAAAGCCACCCCGAGGACCAGCAGTGGGGCTCCTTGGATTATGGTAAAAAATATAAATACAGCGCTTACAAACAAAAACCCATAATAAGTGATAACAAAAACATAAAGTCCATATGAAACTGTGAAGGTGCTTCCCAAATAGTGTGAAAAAATGCAGGGAATGCTTCTCATCTGGTGTGCAGAAAGTGCAGAGAAAAAAAGTTGCAGAGAAAACTTTCAGGTGCACCCAGACACCTCCACATGTGTCCCCCCTCACCAAATCACGATGATACCCAGCTTTTCAGTCTGGGAGTCAGTATAGGCTTATAGCAATATCCAGAAAATGTTGCAGGATGGCAGATTCACTGACGAGATGATAAACGGTCCTTCAACGTTAATACTCAGCCATACAAAAACAGGTGACCAAAAAGGAAGAAAATTGGATTGAAAATGTATTGCGCATAAAAGGTTAAACTTACAAAAGTAAGTTAAAGTCAGGCATTGAAATGAACAGAGGATGCAGCAAACACCATTGCATAGCGTTCCCATGAGACCGGAAATTACGTCAGTACCGGAAGTGCGTCGCGCCAATGCATTTCACCCTCCCACAGGGCATCATCAAAGGTCCCGGTTACTTTACTTGGTGGCCTCGCCCTTGCCAATATAACACCTGTAAAAGCAAAGAGACAGCAGTCAGTGGGAGCCCTCCCATCGAGGCGGAGGGTTTTTTTTGGGCTATTTTTTGGATCCGTCAGGTGCCATGATTGACGATGAATGTACATCGCGGGACACTTTTTATTTTTAATAAAGGATTTGTCAAAAACCGTCTCTTGTGGTTTGTATTTTTTTACACTTTGTGAGTGAGTGGCTAAGAGTTCAAAGTATCTGATACCCATTCACATAGGAGGGGGCCGGGATCTGGTGGCTTCCAGATTCCGATAAGACCTCTCCCCGCAGACCCTGACAACCACCGGCCAAGGTTGTTGGGAAGAGGCCCTTGTCCCCATCAACTTGTATGGTTCACAAGGGGGGGGCACTCACTTGTACCCCTTTATCTTGACCTCCAGGCTGCATGATCGGATAAGGGTCTGGTATAAATTTGTGGGGGCCTCACGCCAGTTTTTTTTATTTTGGCGTGGAGTTCCCCTGAAAATCTATGCCAGACTCAAAGGGCCTGGTATGGATTTTGGGTGGGATCCCATGCCAATTTTTTTTTCAAATTTGGTTGTGGAGATCCCCTTAAAATCTATGCCAGGCTCAAAGGGCCTGGTATCGATTTTGGGTGGACCGCATGCCAAATTTTTTTGTAAAATATTTTTTCTTAATTCGGTGCTGTCACTTACCTGGAAAGTGAGCCTGACGTGTAGAGGAGAGCCTCTTTTGCTGCAACAGCTTGTGGGCCCCTGAGGTTGAGACAACAGCCGCAGAAGCATGGTGACACAGGAGTGCCTAGGATCAGTCCAGTATCGGTATAGCTGGAAGTTCGTGGCTGGGGATGTATCAGGCAGACCAGTAGGGCTGGAAAGACCAGATCTGTGGCAGACTGGATCGCAGATGAAACAGGAACTGGTGCAATTCGCAGAGACGCAGAGTCAGGCAGGCCAGGTCGGTGACATTCTGGTGGATCAGGCAGAGCAGCAGGCGGAAGAGAAGCCCAAAAAACAAGCCGGAGTCAGGGTATCAAGCAGACAGGGTTAGTAAGAGCAAGCCGGGTCAAGGATCAGAGATCAGCACAGATAACAGGTTTTAGGACACAGAAGCTGCAGACCAAACAGCAAAGAGTCTTTGGTGTACTCACTTTAAATAGCCCCTTTGGCACAGACGTTGGTGAGAGGCGCACGTGCGCCAACGCGCTGTGAATGTGCATGTCTGCTGTGTGATTCCTGCTGCATGGCCATGCCTTCCCTGACAGGTGCTTAGAGAGAATTCACATTTAGTTGACATATTTCATGGTTTACCTAGTCCACAAAATAATTAATTGAGCCCTGAAATTCAGCATTGGAGCAGGGATTTTTTTTGGGGGGGGTTTAGTTTTTTGGGGGGGGGGGGGTTCTTCCCCCACTCCCCCATTACACTTTCTACTTAAGGACCTGCATATGTGCACATCCAAATACTTTTGTATGCAACTAGATTTAATGCGGATTTGAAGGTATAAATAGTTTAGACTGCCTTTATTTTGTTCAGCAACAGCTGTGGAGACAGTGTGAATGATGAGGCCACAATGTAATGCACTAGGAACAAGATTAAAGATTTTTGGATACATTCTGGTGTCACTTTTACTTTGGATATAAGTAACGGGTGCGTGAAAATTGGTCTTTGGGTGGCGATGGTGACTTCTCACCGTAACCCTATAGAGGTACTCTTGACGAAAACAAGAATTGGCCTTGCTGTAAAAAATTGCAATGATATGCACCTGTCACGCGGTTGCAAAAAAATTGGTCTTTGGGTGTCGGGGCACCTTCCCACTGTAACTCTATAAAGGTGCTCTTGCTGAAGGCAAAAAAAAAATTGCAATGATCTGCGCCTGTCAAACAGGTGCTGAAAAATTGATCTTTGGGTGTTAATTGTGCCCATGAAACCCATACCAAAAACATTCTTTCAGATGAAATGATTGAACACCCTCAAAGCTAGGTAGATTTGAAGTCCTGCAGAGATTTCACATCCCAAAAAGACTTAATCGATGACATTGGCATCAGGGGCTTCATAGCTGGTAATCCAGGACAGATTCATTTTTATAAAAGTCAAACGGTCCACGGAGTCTGTGGACAAATGCTCTCTATGATCAGTAACAAAACCTCCTGCAGCACTGAATGCCCGTTCTGAAAGCACACTGGATGCAGGGCAGCCCAACAACTCAATAGCATACTGGGCAATTTCTGGCCAGTGGTCTATTCTCATGACCCAGTAGGTCAGTGGATTGTCAGCTGGAAAGTTCTACATCTCTGTTTTGGCCCCCGAGGTAATCGTCCACCATGTGATGCAGACACTGCCGATGGGATGTGGAAGCTGACAAACCTGGGAGGCGAGGACTAAATAAATTCCGAAATGCCTCACTTAGGCGGACGCCTTCTCCAACTCTCCTCTCTGACCAACAGAAGAAAATGAAAACTTAATTTTCCATGACACTGTAACCTACTGTAGTCAGGAAAAATGTTCAATAAAATCCTCTTTTAAGATCCTCAAGATATTTTATTTTCTGCACTCTCTGTGGAGACGGGAAGAGTTCTGAGACCTTCCCCTTATAACAGTGGTCAAGAAGGATTGCCAACCAGTAATCATCCTTCTCCTTTATGCCACATATTCTTGAGTCCTTTCGCAGGCTTTGAAAAACAAGGTTGCCCATGCACCTCAAATTTGCTGAGGCTTAAGAAGCAGACTCCTCGGGGTCACTCAGGATGACAGCATCTGGAACTTCCTCCTCCCAGCCACGTACTACTCCCAAGGGTCCTGGGGTTGGAAAGCCATTTCTTACAGTTTGATGCATGTCTTCTTCTTCTTTCGAAGCCTATGAAGTGCCAGAATCCTCCTCCTCATCCGCCTCCCCTCTCTCCTCCTGTGTATTCTGTGACATAGGAATGATGGTGTCTGGATAAAGTGGGCCTTAAGAGGAAAGGAAGTCCTCCTCTTCCTCCTGCTGCTCTGCCTCCAGTGCCCTGTCCATAATGCAAAGCAGAGTCTGCTCCAGCAGGAACACAACTGGGATTGTGTCACTGATGCATGCATTGTCACAGCTTACCATCCTTGTGACCTCCTCAAATGGTGACAGTATAGTACATGCATCCTTTATGAGCAGCCATTGGTGTGTCAACATTTTTCCCTGTCTAAGGGCGGACAGAAGGTTTGTGCCATTATCACACAACACCATTACTGGCTGCAGCTGGCATGGCGTGAACCACCTATGGGCCTATCCCTGCAGAGCTGCAAGAATTTCTGCTCCATTGTGGTTCCTGTCCCCTAGACACACATGCTGAGCACTGCATGGCATCTTTTAGCCCTTGGAACGCATAGGGGGTACTTAAAGGTTAATAGGACAATTCAGCAGAGGAGGAGGAGGGGGTAGAGCTGTCATGGCTCACCATCCTGGTGGCCTCCTCAAATGGTGACAATACAGTGCATGCATCCTTAATGATCAACCAGGAAAAAAAGCCAGGGCGGGCTGAGCCTGTCGCCGTGCCGTACTTGCACAGGTACTCATTCACAGCCCTCTGCTGCATGTATAGCTGCTGCAGCATTGCCAAAGTTGAGCTCCAGCTGGTGGGCTGGACAAATCAGGTGGTTTACGGGCAGGTAAAATTCCCACTGAATTTCAGCCAACCAAGCACTGGCTGTGTATGACCACCTGAAATGGTTCCAGACTCTTCTGGCCAGCTTTAGAACATCTTGCAACCCTGGTTACATATTTAGGAAATGCTGCACTACCAAATTGAGGACATGTGCCAGGCATAGCACATGTGTTAACTTTCCCTGTCTAAGGGCGGACAGGAGGTGTGAGCCATTATCGCACATCACAATTCCTGGCTTCAGCTGGTGTGGTGTGAACCACCTCTGGGCATGTCCCTGCAGAGCTGCAAGAATCTCTGCTCCGGTGTTGTTCCTGTCCTCTAAACACAACAGCTGAATGGCACCTTTTAGCCTGACTCATGAAATAGCCCTTCGTATGCTTAGGGGGTACCTGGTGTTCATAGGACTATTCTGCAGAGGAGGGCATGGAGGTGGTGGAAGAGGAGGAGGATGGTGTAGAGCTCACAGGTCTGGAATCAACACCCCCAGCTGTATGGAGACGTGGGGGCACAACAAGCTGCAGCACCAAGCCCTGTCCTGCATCCTTTTGAGTTGCAAGCAGCGTTACCCAGTGTGCTGTGAAGAAAATGTATTGTCCCTGCCCATGCTTGCTGGACCACGTGTCAGTAGTAAGGTGTATTTTATGGCTGACTGCCTTGCCCAAAGATGCCAGAACATTCCCTTCCACGTGTTAGGGCTGGCTTAGCCCTTCCTTCTCTGGGCTGGCTGCTCAGCTGTTGGCTAATTGCCAGCTCTCATCTCTCTCCACAGTCAACAGCTGTTCCTGATCATGCTCGTCTGACCTGCCTACTTAAAGCTGTCCAGCTCACTTGACCTCTGCCTTCGCCTTGGTCACATCACAAGAAACCATATCCTGCGGTTCTGTTTAAAGACTGGCTTGCTGACATCCCTTCTGGCTCCTTATCCTGCTTGCTGTTGCTCTACTTGGATCCCTGACTTCTGGCCTGGCTGATTACCCGATCTGGTTATTGAACTCTGGCCTGGCTGACTACTCTATCCAGGTACTGGACTCTGGCTATGCTTTGACTACACTTTTTCTATTTACCTTTTTATTTTTATTTAATAAACAAGTGTGATTTAACTGTACTTCTGTCTCGGTCTGATTCATGATTTCTGACAGTAGGAGAAAGCCATGAATTCAGAAGATACAGTCAAAACACTTGTTGGTAATATTTTTTCCAGATTGGATGAGCAAGATCACCGCATGGATCAATTTGCCATAGCGTTACAAACACTCCTGAGTCGCACGGCTCACCTGGAATCCCCCACGGTGGCTGCTTCGGTACAACCTGAGTCACAGGCCGTCCCTGCTGCTGTGCCAGTCTCTGTGCAGGCAGGCACCTCGAGTATTACCTCTATAAAAGGTATGTCTGGTTCCGCTCCACTTCCCCAGCGATTTGGGGGTGATCCATTTCACTGCAGAGGGTTTCTCAATCAGGTTGAGATATACTTTGAGATGCTGCCCCAGGCATTTCCCACGGACAGAAGCAAAGTAGGTTTCGTGATATCTTTGCTTTCTGAGAGAGCCTTGGCCTGGGCTAATAGACATGTGCATTCGTTTTCGTCCGAATGCATTTTCGTCCGAATTTCAGCTATTTTCGTTTTCATTTTGACAAACGATAACGAAAGCACAGAATCCGAAAAACGAAAGATCCAACATAAATACATGCTTTATTTTCGTTTTCATTGTTACAACAGTTCGATATAGAATAGGAGATTTGACGTGACTCTGACAATAATCTGTCTATAGAACCTGTGGTCGAATGTGCCTAACCTTTCCTCTATTAGTCCAAGATTATATAGAGAAAATATTCGACAGAGAAAAAAGATTTGACAGAGAGAAAAGATTCTGCAAGTTACTGTCCTAAAAAGTGTTTGGGAACCCGGGTCCTGCCCCAGGGGACATGTATCAATGCAAAAAAAAGTTTTAAAAACGGTCGTTTTTTCGGGAGCAGTGATTTTAATAATGATTACAGTGTCTATAGTATGCCTGTGAAGGGGCTCATGTTTCTGGTGCTTAGAACTGTCCCTGCACAAAGTGTCATTTATGCAGGAAAAAAAGTCCTTTAAAATCACTCGCAGCTATTATGAATTGTCGGCTCCGTAATACAGAGAACACTTATTGAAAGTCATTGATAAAAAAATAAATAAATAAAAAAGCGTGGGGGTCCCCCAAATTCAATTACCAGGCCCTTCAGGTCTGGTATGGATATTAAGGGGAACCCTGCCTCAAATTTAAGAAAAAAATTGACGTGGGGTTCCCCCTAAATATCCATAACCAGACCCTTCAGGTCTGGTATGGATATTAAGGGGAACCCCGCGTCAAATGTAAAAAAAAAAATTGACGTGGGGGTCCCCCTAAAAATCCATACCAGACCCTTTATCCGAGCACGCAACCTGGCAGGCCGCAGGAAAAGAGGGGGGGACGAGAGAGCGGCCCCCTCCCTCCTGAACCATACCAGGCCACATGCCCTCAACATTGGGAGGATGCTTTGGGGGTCTGTGACCCCTCGAAGCACCTTGTCCCCATGTTGATGAGGACAAGGGCCTCATCCTCACAACCCTGGCCGGTGGTTGTGAGGGTCTGCGGGCGGGGGACTTATCAGAATCTGGAAGCCCCCTTTAACAAGGGGACCCCCAGATCCCGCCCGCCCCCCTGTTTGAAATGGTAAGGGGGTACAAAAGTACCCCTACCATTTCACAAAGAAAGTGTAAAAAATAGTTAAATAAGACAAACACACTTTTGAAAAATTCCTTTATTAAAAATAAAAAAAAATAAAAAAAAGATTCCAGCGGTGGTAATCCATTCTTGCTATCCAGCGACGGACGGTCATCTCTCCAGCGATGGGTCATCTCATCCAGTGCAGCGAATCCATCCTTCTTCTGTCTCCGTGGAGGAGACACTGCAGGGATTCCGGCGGCCTGACGTTTCTTATATACGGAGGGCGGGGCCACCCGTCACCTGACCCCACCCCCCTCTGACGCAAGGGGAAACCCGGGGTTCCTTGTGACGTATGGGTGACCCCGCACCCCTCTGATGTAACACAGGCAGGTTTCCGTTACATGAGAGGGGGGCGTATATAAGAAACGTCAGGCCGCCGGAATCCCTGCAGTGTCTCCTCCGCGGAGACAGAAGAAAGATGGATTCGCTGCACTGGATGAGATTTCAAACAGGGGGGGCGGGATCTGGGGGTCCCCTTGTTAAAGGGGGCTTCCAGATTCTGATAAGCCTCCCGCCCGCAGACCCTCACAACCACCAGCCAGGGTTGTGAGGATGAGGCCCTTGTCCTCATCAACATGGGGACAAGGTGCTTTGAGGGGTCACAGACCCCCAAAGCATCCTCCCAATGTTGAGGGCATGTGGCCTGGTACGGTTCAGGAGGGAGGGGGGGCGCTCTCTCGTCCCCCCCTCTTTTCCTGCGGCCTGCCAGGTTGCGTGCTCGGATAAAGGGTCTGGTATGGATTTTTAGGGGGACCCCACATCAATTTTTTTTTAATTTGGCGCGGAGTTCCCCTTAATATCCATACCAGACCTGAAGGGTCTGGTTATGGATATTTAGGGGGAACCCCACGTCAAATTTTTTCTTAAATTTGAAGCAGGGTTCCCCTTAATATCCATACCAGACCTGAAGGGACTGGTAATTGAATTTGGGGGACCCCCACGCTTTTTTATTTTTTTATTTATTTTTTTATCAATGACTTTCAATGAGTGCTCTCTGTATTACGGAGCCGACAATTCATAATAGCTGCGAGTGATTTTAAAGGACTTTTTTTCCTGCATAAATGACACTTTGTGCAGGGACAGTTCTAAGCACCAGAAACATGAGCCCCTTCACAGGCATACTATAGACAACCCACCCCCCTACGAAATTTAAAGGAATATTACACTTTTATTGTTTCACTTTAATCATTATTAAAATCACTGCTCCCGAAAAAACGGCCGTTTTTAAAACTCTTTTTTGCATTGATACATGTCCCCTGGGGCAGGACCCAGGTCCCCAAACACTTTTTAGGACAGTAACTTGCAAATTAGTTTTACAATTAGCACTTTAGATTTTGAACGTTGGAGTCCCATATGGTTCTAAAGTATGCTATATACTAGCTCTGTCGAATCTTCTTTATACATTCGACAGACACCATAAGCCTTCAAAGACAGATTCGATCGTAATTCATGTGGATTTTCGGACGAATGCAATTTTTGAACGAAAAATTAAATAAATAAAAACGAATTTCGGGAGTAACTAAATAAATTAAGTTTTCGGACGAAAACGAAATTCCGAAACGACATATTTTACTCTGCACATGTCTATGGGCTATCCCTCTATGGGAGATGCAAAAACCTGTTGTCTTGAGTTACCCTCAGTTTGTGACCTCCTTTAAAAGGGTATTTGACGTTCCCACACGCTCCACTTATGCTGCCAAGTGCCTCATGTCCATCAAACAGAGTACGAGAACTGTTGCCGACTACGCCATTGAATTCCGTACTCTGGCAGCGGAGGTTGCTTGGAACAATGAGGCCCTTGTGGCTGCTTTTTCTCATGGTCTCTTGGATTCCATCAAGGATGAGATAGCAGCCCGAGATATACCCACTGAGCTGGAGAGCTTAATTTTGTTTGCCATTCTCATTGACTCCTGACTCAGGGAAAGACTTTCTCTTAAGGAGCGCTTGCGGAAGCCTCTTGTATGTTTGCCTCTGAGCTTTGTAGTCCCACCCATGCCTTCCCCACCTCCCATGCCTCCTGGTACCGAGTCGGTCAGTGAAGATGAACCCATGCACCTGGACTTCACGCGTCTCTCTGCGGATGAGAGAGCCTTTAGGAGGAGGGAGAGATTGTGCCTTTACTGTGACCAGGCAGGTCACTTTTTGAAGTCTTGTCCTACCCGTCCAGGGAACGCCCGAACCTTATGGTCCTGTCATGGACAGACCTTAAGTGGCATTGTTTCATCCCCAGTTATCCAGAAGGATAAGCCCCTGGTTTTGGTCACCCTTTCTTGGGCTGAGTTGTTCATCGAGATACAGGCTCTAATCGACTCTGGGGCTGCAGGCCTGTTCATTGATGCTGCATTTGTTTCGTAGCACTCAATTCCGCTACGGCTCCACTTTCCATTGAGGCTCTTGACGGGAGACCTTTACAGCCTGCCCATGTGACTCATGAGACGGTTCCCTTGTCCATGGCCGTAGGGGCTCTTCACCATGAGATAATCCGATTCCAAGTTATTTCCTCTCCCAGATTTCCGCTGGTTATTGGTTATCCTTGGTTACAGAGGCACAACCCCTCTTTTGATTGGCTCTGTGCTGAGGTTCTCTCCTGGTCACCACAATACAGTGAGACATGCTTCCTGAAGGTATCCAAGTTTCCTGGTTTTTGCCAACTACTATCAGAAGTTTATTCATAACTTCTCGTCTCTGGTCAAGCCCCTGAATGATATTACCAGAAAGGACGGTAACCCACAGAATTGATCTCCGGAGTTCATTAAGGCCTTTGAGACTCTCAAGGCTGCCTTTGTTTCTGCTCCTGTGTTGGCAAATCCTGATCCTACGTTGCCTTTTATCCTAGAAGTTGATGCTTCTGAGACTGGAGTTGGCGCCCTTCTGTCTCAACATCCTAACTTTGAGAGCGCTATGCATCAGTGTGGCTACTTTTCCAAGAAATTGTCACCTGCTGAGTGCAATTATGAGATTGGAGACAGAGAGCTGTTGGCGATTATTTTAGCCCTGAAAGAATGGAGACATCTCCTTGAAGGTACCACTGTGCCTGTTCTTATTCTTACTGACCATAAGAATCTTACATTCTTGTCTACGTCTAAGCGACTCTCTCCCAGAAGGGTGCGATGGGCTCTTTTCTTGTCAAGCTTTAATTACATTGTCTCATTCTTACCCAGTACTAAGAATGTAAGGGCTGATGCCTTGTCACAACAATTTTCCTCCACTTCCAAGTCGGAGTCGGTTCAGATTCCTATGATTCCTCCTGATCGTACCTTGGCTACGGTTTGCACCAGTCTTACTTCTCCTTTGGGTGACAAAATTCTTGCTGCTTAGGTCCATGCTCCTCCTGAGAAACCTTGTGACCGCTGCTTTGTCCCTGAGAGTCTCCGTTATGCAGTGCTCCAGACTTATCATTCTCCCAAGACAGCTGGCCATCCTTGGAAGAATCAACTCATTTGGGCCATCTCCCAACAATTATGGTGGCCTAGTCTACGGGCTGATGTTACTGCCTTCGTAGTTGCCTGTCCTGTGTGTGCTCAGAGTAAGACTCCACAACACCTTCCAGTGGGCCTCCTGCAACCCCTACCCAATGGAGAGAGGCCCTGGACTCACCTGTCAATGGATTTCATTGTGGAGTTGCCCAACTCCCAAGGCAACACTGTTATCTTTGTGGTGGTTGACCGGTTCTCAAAGATGTGTCATTGTATTCCACTTAAGAAGTTGTCTACCTCTAATGAATTTGCTTCAATTTTTGCTCGGGAGATCTTTTGCTTACATGGGCTACCCAAGGTGATTGTCTCAGACAGGGGCAGTCAGTTTTTCTCCTGGTTCTGGTGAGCCTTTTGTGCACAGTTGGGAATCCAGCTTGTGTTCTCTTCTGTGTATCACCCGCAGTCTAATGGGGCCTCAGAGCGAGCCAATCAGTCCTTGGAGCAATTCCTACATTGCTATATTTCTGACCACCATAACAACTGGTCAGACCTATTACGATGGGTAGAGTTTGCTCACAACAGTGCCTTGAATTCTGCCTCCCGATTGTCTCCATTTATGGCGAATTATGGTTTGCAACCTTCCATGTTGCCAGACTCGTTTATTCCACAGAGTATTCCTGCATTAGAGGAGCATCTCCGTGGTCTTCGTTCCACTTGGGTACAAGTCCAGGAGGCTTTGAATCATGCTAATGATAGGTACAGACTCCATGCTGACCGCAGACGCCTGCCGGCGCCTTCCTACCAGGTTGGGGACAGGCACTAGAAAAGACTAGATGGGTGACAGTCAAGAAGGGTAAAGGGGGAAGTGCCAGGGAGGCTGATCCAGGGCTGGAGCATCCCAATAAGTACACTCCATTGAGTGACATTTGTGAAACCAGTCAGGGACCAGAACTGCTGGAGCTGAGGGACTCTCCTAGCTGCCAGGGGAAGCACTCTTCCAGTGAGAATGGGGGGGGGGAAGTGAAGGGAAAGAAAAGACAAATTTTGGTGGTAGGGGACTCAATTCTTAGCCCTTGTACACACGGTCGGACATTCCGACAGAAAATGTCTGATCAGACCGTGTTGTCAGATAATCCAACTGTGTGTGGGCTCCATCGGACTGTTTCCGTCTGAATGTCCGACGGACCAAGTTTTAGAGCTGGGCTATAAACATCACGGATCTGGTAGACAGATACAGATTACTGGGAGGGGGCTGGGGAAGACCCGGCTGGGGAAGACCCGGCTGTCATGGTGCACGTTGGCACAAATGACAAAGTCAGAGGTAGATGGAGTGTCCTAAAGAACGATTTTAGGGACTTAGGAGCTAAATTGAGGAAATGGACCTCCAAGGTAGTATTCTCAGGAATACTACCAGTACATCGAGCCAAACCAGAAAGGCAGAAGGAGATTAGCCCCTTGACGCTGAGCATACGCAGATGTGCATACTCGGCTTTTGGGGGTCATAATAGGGATGATGCTCGCAGCTGCAGGCATCATCCAGGTACCGTTTTTTTAGAGCCGGCGATCGGCTTTCCAGCTATAACAACTGATGTGACAAAAAACTGCTCAGCTGTTATGCCGGAGAAACGGAAGGGGACTCCCCCCTTTCCTGCTACCTACCACCGCTCTTACCGGGGCTCCTGTTCAATCCGAGCCCCGATCAACAAACCGTCCCGACCTGCCAATGGCGCCGGTTTTAAAAAAATATACAGTATTCAGAATCCCAAAGATAGCGATCTGAATACTTTGAAGTGCAAAGGAGGGATTGGGGGTCTTTTATACCTCCGATCCCTCCATAAAGAGTGCTTGTCACCACCTATTACTATCACAAGGAATGTTTACATTCCTTGTGACAGCAATAAAAGTGATCTTTTTTTTTTAAACATATTAATTTTAAAATAAATAAGAAAAAACTTTTTTTTTTAAATTGTGCAGCAAAGAAAACGCATACGGAAGTCACGCCTGCATATGTAAACGGTGTTCAAACCACACATGTGAGGTATAGCCACGATCGTCAGAGTGAGAGCAATAATTATAACACTAGACCTCCTCTGTAACTCTAATCTGGTAACCGTAAAAAAAAATTAAAGCGTCGCCTATGGATATTTTTAGGTACCGTAATTTGTTTCACAAGTGCGTTCAATTATAAAGCGTGATATGTTTAGTTTTTTTTAAATTCATGAAAGTGTCCCTTTTCCCAAAAAGTTGCGTTTAAAACACCGCTGCACAAATACTGCAACAATCACCATTTTATTCTGTAGATTCTCTGCTAAAAAATATGTATAATGTTTGGGGGTTCTAAGTAATTTTCTAGCAAAAAATACGTATTTTAACTTGTAAACACCAAATGTCAAAAATAGGCTTAGTCATGAAAGGGTTAAGGAAGTAAACAAGTGGCTGAGGAGCTGGTGTAGTAAGGAGGGGGTTTGGGATCCTGGAAGACTGGGCCGACTTCTCAGTCGGTCACCAGTACTATAGAAGGGACAGACTGCACCTAAATGAAGAGGGTGCAGATCAGCTGGAAGTAAAGATGGGCAAAAATGTAAAGGGGTTTTTAAACTAGGCAACGGGGGGGGGGGGCAAAAGTAGAGATAGTCAACGCGAGCATAATGTAGAGGATAGTATTGGGGGCATTAGTGTTAGGTTGACTAAAGCACATAAACCCAAGGTAAGTATAGTAACAAGTCCTAGTTGCAATCTCAGAACACCCAATAAGAGGATAGTATGTGATTAAACTACGTGGCATGTTCACCAATGCCAGGAGCCTGGCAGACAAAATGGGTGAACTAGAGATACTGTTTTACGAGAAAGATTTGGATTTTGTGGGAATTTCAGAGAACTGGTTTAGCAGCTCTCATAATTGGCTGGCAACCATTCAAAGGTATACCCTTTATTGCAGGGATAGAGAGGGTAAAAAAGGGGGAGGGGTATGCCTATATATCAAGAAAAATGTACAAGTGAGTGTGAGAGATGACATCACTAAGGGAGCTAGGGAGGAGGTGGAATCCTTATGGGTAGATCTCCAAAGGGATGAAGCTAAGGGGAAAATAATACTGGGAGTATGCTATAGGCCCCCTAACCTGAGGTAGGAGGGGGAGACAGATCTCCTATCATAATCTGAATTAGCAGAAAGGATGGGAAGTGTTATCATAATGGGGGATTTTAATTATCCAGACATAGACTTGGTGGAGGGAACCATGCATTCGTCTAGGCTCGCCAGTTCCTAAATGTCTTGCAGGACAATTCATGATTTAGATGGTAGACACACCAACTAGAAATAAAGCATTACTGGATCTACTGATTACTAACAATACAGACCTGATCATGGATGTGGAAATACGGGGCAATTTAGGAAAGAGCAATCACTAGTCAATTGGCTTCAGTATAAATCACACAAATAGGAAACATAAGGGGTATACAAAGACACTGAACTTCAAAAGAACCAACTTCCCTAAACTACGAAGCTTGCTAGAAGGCATAAATTGGGATAAAGCACAGGAGGATGTTAGTTATGAGGAAAAGTTGCAAGCACTGAACTTATTCTCTCTGGAGAAGGGATGCTTGAGAGGGGATATGATTTCAATTTACAAATACTGTACTGGTGACTAGGGATGAACTTCGTGTTCGAGTCGAACATACGTTCGACTCGAACATCGGCTGTTTGTCTGTTCGGCGAAGTCCGAAAACTTTGGTCCGTTCGCGCCAAATTCATGTGGCGCTCACGGCCCACAATGCACTGCGATGGCGCAGTGCATTGCTGGCTCATGATTGGCCAAGCATGCACTGTGACCCCGCATGCTTGGCCAATCGCAGCGCCAGCAGCGAGGAGAGCCATGATTGGCCACAGGCAGGATGCCTGTGGCCAATCATAGCTCAGGCTGTGTAGTGCACGCCCCACACTATATAAGGCCGCCAGCGCGGCGGCCTTGTGTAGTGTGTTGGCGTTTGAAGCAGTGGGTGTTCTGTGTACCTTCAACAAAGTATACACCGATCGTTTTCGGCTGATTTTCGATCTTGCTGTTGTGCAGTGGTTGTTGTCTGCGTACCCTGACCGCAGTATACACCGCTATATTCACCTCACCTATATAGCTAGTGATCTATCTTTTATAATAGAGCTTGCAGTCAGTAGTGTTAGGAGCTTGTGCGTGCTGTCTGTGTGCTCTGTACCCAGCACATACCGCTATATCCACCTACATAGCTCTTCTCTATTTGAGACCACTTACCATCTGCAGGAGTTATTGGAAGTTGTGTGTGCCTCCAGCACAGCACAGTATACATCTGTATATACCCCTTTATCTCTGGTGTTCTATAATAAAGGCATCTGCAGGAGTTAGTGGGTGTTGTGTGCCTCTAGCACAATATACACTACCCAACTGCTTTTTTACCCAACTCCCTTCAGGCCATTACCATGTCTGGAAGGCCAGCAAAGAGAGGCAGACAGGCGCGAGCCAATAAAAGAGGGCAAGCAGGCTCTGTGTCTAGAGACAACAGTGCTGGTCGTGGACGCGGTGCATTGTCATCAGCACGTGGCCATGGGACACGCTTGTCCTTCTTTTCGGCAGCTGGACATGTTGAGCCGCAACATGCCAATGACTTGGTAGAGTGGATGACCAAGCCCTCTTCATCCTCCTCATCCTCTCTCACCCAGTCTCTGGGTACTAGCAAAGCAGCTGCCAATGCATCGTCTTCCCTCCTCTCAATGTCATCATCAGTGACTCCTTCCCTAGACCCACCACGTCCTCCTGAGGAGTCTCCTGAACTCTTTGAGCACAGTGTTGGGTACATGCTCCAGGAGGATGCCCAGTGTTTTGTGGGCTCTGATGATGACACTCAGCTAGAGGAAGGCAGTAGCGTGAGCGCAGAGAGAGGGGATGCTCAAGAAGGACAACAATCTGGCAGTCATGTTCCACAAGCTGCAGCATACTGCCAGGTTTGCTACAGCGATGAAGAGGGAGGGGATGATGAGGGCACTGACTCCACGTAGGTGCCTGGAAGGAGAGAGGAGGAGGAGGCGGCACATGTCCAACGAGGCAGGATGCCCTCCGGGGGCCAGCTTAGGGGCAGCACACCGACTGAATCACACCGCAGAGCTCCGCCTGTGCAGGGCGCTGCCTCTGCGCGTTATTCTAAAAGTTCTTTGGTGTGGGCCTTTTTTGAGACGAGTGCATCAGATCGCACCGCTGCTATTTGCAACATATGTCTCAAGCGTATCTCGCGTGGCCAAAACATCAGCCGCTTGGGCACCACATGCTTGACCAGACATATGTTGACCTGCCATGCAGCTCGTTGGCAAAAGTACCTCAAAGACCCACACCAAAGAACAAAGCGGACCTCTCCTTGCTCCTCATCAGCTGGCATCTCCAACCCCACTAGACCTTCAGTCCTCTCTGAAACCTGCTCTGAGAGGAATGAAGGTGTAGAATTAGGTGTGTCACAGCCAAGTGCTTCCGGGAACTCTGCTAGCGGTACACCCACGTCCGATTATAGCAGGCAAATGTCCCTGCCCCAGCTGCTGGACCGGCGAAAGAAGTTCACTCCCAGCCATCCACATGCCCAGCGGTTGAATGCTAGCTTGGCTAAATTGCTAGCACTTCAACTGCTGCCTTTTCAGTTGGTATACTCTGCCCCCTTCCGTGAGTTTGTACAATGTGCGGTTCCTCAGTGGCAGGTCCCCAAATGCCACTTTTTCTCACGGAAGGCGATTCCGGCTCTCTACCGGCATGTGGAAGGCAATGTCCTTGCCTCGCTGGACAGGGCGGTCAGTGGTAAGGTGCATATTACCGCTGACTCACGGTCCAGCAGGCATGGACAGGGACGTTACCTGTCTTTCACGGCCCATTGGGTCACTCTTCTGGCAGCTGGGAAGGATGCAGGACAAGGTGCAGTAGTGTTGGAGGTTGTTCCACCACCACGCCTCCAAAATGCTACTATTGGTTGTGACACACCTCTCTCCTCCACCCCCTCCTCTTCTTCTTCCTCCATGGCCTCTTCCAGTGCTCTGTCCTCAGAACCAGCGGTGCTTCGTAGGCGTTCCAGGGGCTACGCAAGTACGCAGGCAAAACGATGCCATGCCGTGCTTGCGCTGGTTTGTTTGGGGGACAGGAGCCACACTGGGGCGGATGTTTTGTCAGCTCTGCAGGGGCAGGCCGAGAGGTGGTTGACGCCACGCCAGCTTAAGCCAGGAATGGTGGTTTGTGACAATGGCACCAACCTCCTCTCCGCCCTCCGACAGGGACAACTGACCCATGTGCCCTGTGTAGCTCACGTCCTTAACCTGGTGGTGCAGCGGTTCTTGGGCAGGTACCCCGGCTTACAGGATGTCCTGAAGCAGGCCAGGAAAGTCTGTGTGCATTTCCGCTGATCATTTAATGCCTGTGCTCGGTTGGCTGAGCTCCAAAAGGAGTTGAACCTGCCCAAGAATCGCCTTATATGTGACATGCCCACCAGATGGAACTCAACGTTGGCCATGCTGCAGCAGCTGCACACGCAGCAGAGGGCCATCAATGAGTACCTGTGCGACTACGGCACCAGGACAGGGTCAGGGGAGCTCGGTTTTTTCTCACCACGCCAGTGGGGCATGATCAGGGATGCATGCACTGTCCTGTCACCGTTTGAGGAGGCCACAAGGATGGTGAGCAGTGACAGTGCATGCATTAGTGACACTGTACCTCTTGTCCACCTCTTGGAGCATACGCTGCATGGAATAATGGACAGGGCACTTGAGGCAGAACAACAGAGGCAGGAAGAGGAGGACTTCCTTGCCTCTCAAGGCCCCTTTATCCAGACAGTGTTCCTGCTGTGCCACCCATCACACAGGAAGAGGATGAGGAGGAGGAAGAGGAGGAGGAGGATGATTGTGTCAGCATGGAGATGGAGGCTGGCACTCAGCATCAGCAGCAGCAGCAGCAGTCTTGTAGGGATGATTTACAGTCCCAAGAAACACGTGGACTTGTACGTGGCTGGGAGGAGGTAGCTGCGGATCATGTTGTCCTTAGTGACCCAGAGGTCTCCGGCCCGAATGCCTCAGCTAACCTACGCTGCATGGCCTCCCTGATCCTGCAAAGCCTGCGGAAGGATCCTCGTATTCTTCGGATCAAGGAGGGGGACCATTACTGGCTGGCCACTCTCCTTGATCCACGGTACAAGGGTAAGGTTGCCGACCTTATCTTGCCATCGCAGAGGGAGCAGAGGATGAGGCATCTCCGGGAGGCCTTGCAGAAAGGTCTGTGCAACGCGTTCCCAGAGACTGGGAGGTTACAAACTCCTGGTCCTGGACAACGTGTTGCTGAGGCATTGGTCAGAAGGAGCGGTGGAGAAGGTGGCCGTCTGACTGATTCTTTCAGACAATTTTTTAGTCCGCAGCCCCAAGGTATGATCGGTTCCAGCACCCATCGCCAGCATCTGATTTACATGGTGCAGGAATACCTAGGGGCAAGGTCAGACTTGGACACCTTTCCCATCGAAAATCCTCTGGCTTACTGGGTCTTGAGGATGGATCACTGGCCAGAGCTTGCACAGTATGCAATTGAGCTACTGGCCTGTCCTGCATCCAGCGTTCTTTCGGAACGCACCTTCAGTGCTGCCGGTGGCTTTGTTACCGATCACAGGGTGCGCCTGTCCACCGAATCAGTTGATCCACTGACCTTCATCAAGATGAATCAGTCTTGGATCACCCACAGCTACCAAGCACCTGAAGCTGATGTAACAGAATAATTTTTTTTGAAATATCACATCCCTTCAAGACTGCCTATGCTGATGCTGAGTGACTGTCCTGTTATGTTGATTGTCTATCCTCTTCCTCCTCCGCTGATATGTTGGAAGAACATTTCTGGTTCTGGTTGATGCCATCAGCCCAATTTTTCTGCCCCTGTTTAACAGGGGCGTTTAAGTACAATTTTTGATGCAATGCTTTGCAGCAGGGCTAATTTCTGCAATCAAACAAGAGTATATGGGAGAGGTTGCAGTGTGGTGGCACCAGCACCAGTGCCGAAGGTCCAATTTTTCTGCCCCTGTTTAACAGGGGCAATTAATTACAATTTTTGATGCAATGCTTTGCAGTAGGGCTAATTCCTGCAATCAAACAAGAGTATATGGGATAGGTTGCAGTGTGGTGGCACCAGCACCAGTGCCTAAGGCCCAATTTACATGTAATTACAATTCTTGATATAATATTTCACAGGAGGGCCCCTTCCTGTGCCCACCCAGAGTAACGGTGAGGACTTATAGTGTTGTGGCACCAGCACCACAACCACCAAAGGTCAATTTTTCTACCACTGTTCAACAATGGCATGTAATTACAATTCTTGATATAATCGTTCACAGCAGGGCGCTCCAGCGCCCACCAAGAGTCACTTTGAGGGCTTACAATGTTGTGGCAAAACCAACACCTTGTTCCGCCATTTCTGCAGAGCATATAGGGCAGGCCCCTACTTTCAAACATCCAATTTACAAATATCTCCTACTTGCAAATGGAAGGAGACAACAGCAAGTGAGATGAAAAAAGATGGACGACAAAACAAATTATACAGGGGTGATAACCCTTCCCTATGTTTTCCAAAAAACTTAAAAATAGTTTTTTTGACTAGAGCTACACTTTAAAAATGTACCAGTTGAAAATTACAAACAGATTCAACTTAACACAACAAACCTACACAGTCCCTGTCTTGTTTGCACCGCCTGTATACTGCTGTTCTGAGTATATAGGGCCTGGGGGCCACACGCATTTCCTTTTTTTAATATGGGTACAGGGTTCCCCTTAATATGCGTACAAGACCCAAATAGGCTGGTAATGGGCAGGGAGGGCTACGCATGCCATTTTTCTCAATGATTTTCAACCATATTGCAGGAACCAGATATAACATTAAAACCGCAGTTTTAAATGGTGTTATTTCCGTTTAATGTCATTCTGTGCAGGGACTGTTCTAAACACGGGAAACACGTGGCACTTCACAGGCATACTACAGACACCCCCCAGGCACCATATTTAAAGGAATATTTCACTTTTTTTTTTCACTTTAATCGTCATTAAAATCAGTGCTCCTGCCAAAACGGCCATTTTTAAAAACATTTTAGGCATTGACCCATGTCCCCTGGGGCAGGAGCCAGGTCCCCAAACCCTTTTTAGGACAGTATCTTGCATATTAGCCGTTAAAATTAGCACTTTTAATTTCGAACGTTCGAGTCCCATAGACTTCAATGGGGTTCTAAAGTTCGTTCGAATTTGGGGTCCGTTCGAAAGTTCTGGTGCGAACCGAACCGGGGGGTGTTCGGCTCATCCCTACTGGTGACCCCACAATAGGGATAAAACTTTTTTGCGGAAGGAAGCTTAACAAGACACGTGGCCACTCATTCAAATTAGAACAAAAGAGGTTTATCCTTAAACTACTTAGAGGGTTCTTTACTGTAAGAGTGGCAATGATGTGAAATTCCTTCCACAGGGGGTGGTATCAGCGGGGAGCATCGATAGTTTTAAAAAACTATTAGGTAAGCACCTGAACAACCACAACATACAGGGATATACAACATAATATTGACAATTAATCACACACACACATAGGTTGGATTTGATGGATCAACCTCATCTACGATTTTTTTTTTCGATCAATAGGTTTTTATTGATATTCAACATATATATCATACAAGAAATCAAGATACATGGGGGTTGTTTCAAAAATAGCAAAAACAAAAAACAAAGTAAACAAAAACAGAAATCTCTACACACAGTATGATTTGCACATCAGATTCAGTAACAGTTACACGCTTATCAGTACAAGACATTGACTCCAGCCTGAGGCTGTTAAAGTAATCAAGGTATTACTCTACGAGTTAGGTTTAAAGCTTTTACACCAGGTTTCCCATGTTTTGTCAAACTTGTGGCATCGCAAGTTATTGATGGCTAGGAGGCGTTCAAACGTGTGACATCTATTAACCAAGGTGTGCACATCGGAAACATTAATGGCTGAGGTATCTTTCCAGTATCGTAGGATGAGGTTTCTAGTAGCCAGCAAGATATGTGTAACAACTGGTCTATCGTCTGGGGGGAAGTCATTTATACCTATTTGCAGTAAAGCCAGGGCAGGGTTGGGTGACGTCAATATACCTGTGAGGGTTGAGATAAGGCGGAAAACATTATTCCACAAACTGGTTAGGCTCGGGCAGTCCCACAGCATATGGAGCAGGTTGCCTGGTTTGCCACAGTTTCTCCAACACAGTGGCGACAACCCCGGAGAAAAACTGGCTATTCTAAATGGTGTATAGTGCCATCTGTTGAGAATTTTAAGAGTCATTTCCCAGTGCGAAACACAGTGGGAAGCTTGATGAATAGATCGGAAGGCTTGAGACCACTGTTCATTGGAGAAGGTGGTGGACAGATCTCTTTCCCAGCGCTTAAGGTTTGGTGTTTTGCAAAAGGAGTTTTTATCATTGATGAGATTATAGAATAGAGTTATGCCTTTAATAGAATGTTGGGCATTAGAATAGAAGTGCCATGCTTTAGGGGGCAGTATTAACTTAGGGGTCGGGTGGGTCCTCAAGTAGTGGGAGATACGAAGACATGAAAACCATAATGTGTTTGGAAGCTTAAATTCAGTCATAATGTGGTCAGCAGATTTCGGTTGTCCGTCCGTAAACAAATTTGACAAGGATATGGCTCCCCCCGCCCTCAACTGAGCTGTCGAAAGCAGGGGGAGTTTCACCTCCAATATTTCTATGGGAAAGTCATAAGGAATGGTTTGTGAGTCGTTGCAGTTTAGTCGGAGGAGAAGCCTCCATGCCTGTAGAGATACCTGTGCCGAAGGCAACATGTTGCCCAAGGACCATGGTTCCCCCAAATCACTCAGGAGAAATAACCGGATGTCACTCGTTTGTAGCAGTGCTTTTTCTAGGTCTACCCATAGCGGGTGGTCTACCTGGTGAAACCAATGGCGTAGTTGGTCGAGTTTAGTAGCCCAAAAGTAGTCTAACAAATCCGGGTAGCCCATTCCCCCTACTCTCTTGTGTGGATGAAGGTTAAGTCGTGAACATCTGGCTCTCTTACCTCCCCAAGTAAATTTCCATACAATCGTGGACATTTCACAAATGAAACTAAATGGAATTGGGATAGGTAATGAGCGAAAGAGGTAAAGTATTTGTGGCAAGATGGCCATCTTAAAGGCCGCTAATCTGCCCAACCAGGACAATTCTTTTTTGGCTATTTCCTTGAGTTGTTGGGTCATTTTGTTTATAAAAGGGCCGAAGTTTGCTGCAGCTAAAGTGGAGGTGTGATTAGGTATATTGATACCTAGGTATTTAATGTTACCTTTACTCCAAGCGTATGGTAGAGTGGTTTGGAGATTACGTTTTATCAAACGAGGAATCCCCAGATCCAGGATTAGTGATTTGTTAAAGTTCACCTTGTAGTAAGATATATTTCCAAAGGTAGTTAACACATCATGAGCATGAAGAAGAGAAGTGCTTGGGTCCGTCAGCATAAGTATAACATCGTCGGCGAATAGATTGATGACATGTTTATGATGTCCCAACATAAACCCTTTGATATGAGAGTGTGCCCGGATGGTTTCTGCTAAAGGTTCCATCAAAAGATTGAAGATTGTAGGGGATAGGGGGCAACCTTGGCGTGTGCCATTAGAGATAGTGAATGGTTTGGACAGTATGCCCGAGGAGTATACTTGCGCTGACGGACATGAATATAGAGCCATTATTGCAGTCACGATTGGGCCCCGGAAGCCAAACCTAGTCAGAACCGCCTCCATATATCTCCAATGGACCCGGTCGAACGCCTTTTCTGCATCTATAGAAAGAAGCAGAGAAGGCGTTCTGGATTTAACAGCATGATGAACAATATCAATAATACGACGAGTAGCGTCAGAGGTCTGCCTCCCCCTCACAAAGCCCATCTGGTCGCGCTTAACAATATGTGGGAGTATGTGCATCAGACTTTTGGCTAACAACTTAGCATAGATTTTAATGTCTGAATTAAGTAACGATATAGGTCTAAAATTGGCTGGTGTGTTGGGGTCTTTACCAGGCTTGGGAAGGGTCACAATATGAGCTCTCAGCATCTCAGAGGGAAAACATGATCCATCTTTCGCTTTCTTGAATGTTTCTAACAGGTAAGGGGTTACAGTCTCTTTAAATACTTTGTAGTATTCATTACCAAATCCATCCGGGCCCGGGGATTTGCCATTAGGAGTGGACATTATAATTTGGGAGATTTCCTGAACCGAAAATGGAGCATTAAGCAAGGAGAGTTGGTCTTCTGTTATTGAGGGGATTTGAACCTGCTCAAGGAAATTTTGAACATCTGTCATCTTGGGTTGGGAGACTGTATCATCTTTGTGTAAGTTGTACAAGGACTCATAGTATTCAGCAAATTGATTTGCTATTTCTTGTGGGTTAGTAATTTTGTATTGTTTGGTAGGGTGTAGGATATAAGCTATTCTAGTTTTCAAGCGTGCTTGTTTAATTCTGTTAGCCAAGTATTTCCCTGCTCTATTGGCATTGGCATATGAGTGAAGTTGCAATCTTCGTAAATGTTTATCATATTGGTGTGTGAGCAGGTCCCTGAGGGTTTCCCTAACTTTAGAGACTTCTGCAGCTAAGGATGGCGATGGGGATACTTTGTTTTGAGCTTCCATTTTATGAAGTGTATCTAATGTGTTTTGTAGAAGTTGCGTATGTTTTCTTTTTTCCCTGGCTCCTAATTGGATTAGGATACCCCTCATGAATGCTTTATGAGCATTCCAGAGTGTAAAAGGGTCTGTGTCAGGAGAATTGTTTACCTGAAAAAATTCTCTGAGATGCTGAGAGATCACCGGGAGAAGTGTGGGATCCTGAATAATTCTAACACTGCAGCGCCAGATGGGGGAGGAGGGGGGGACACCATGTTCGTTAATAGACATTGTTATGGCTGCATGGTCAGACCAGGTTATATCATGTATTTGAGCGTCCGAAACACGTTGAAGCAACCACTTGTCTGTTAAAAATAAGTCTATGCGTGAATACGAGCAATGTCTCGTAGAGAAGAAGGTGTAGTCTTTTTCAGTCGCGTGTAAACACCTCCAGGTGTCGAACAGTTCATGAGTATGTAGAAGAGGTTGCAAGACATTAGGCCTGTTCAGGACAGTAGATGTAGTGTCCAGGTTGGAGTCAGCAATTAGATTAAAGTCTCCACCAATAATGACTTGGCCGTAGAGCATGGAGTAAACTTTTTTAAACACTTTCCGTATAAAGCGAGACTGATGTGAATTGGGTGCGTAAAGAGTCACAATGGTATATGGTTTGGAGTTGACGTCTCCGGTGATTATGAGGTGTCTCCCCCCCATCGTCTATAAAGGACTCCTTCAATTGAAAGACAATGGTGTTCCTTAATGCTAATAAGACGCTGCCTCTTTTGCTGGTCGGGTTACATGCCAAAAAAACATGTGGATAGTCCCTGTGGGTGCATGTAGGGGTTTTATGTTTTTGGAAGTGGGTTTCCTGCACACAATGTCGGCTTTATGCTTATTTGCTTCCTTCCATAAGGAGAATCTTTTGGCAGGGTGATTTAGACCCCTAGCATTCAGTGACAAGCATTTAATAGTCATGGATACAGAGTAGGTGGGTGTACATGAGAAGCATTCTGTTATTACTCACTATACCACATGTAGTCCATCGGAGACAAATCCGTACGTGGAACTCGAGAGTCGCCAGGGTTTCAATGTCAAATATGTGACGGTAAGGTTGGTTACTGTGTGCGATAAACAAGAAGCAGAAACAAAACATAATAAAAAAATAACGTACAATATTCATAAAAAAGGGATCTCAGAACTGATCCACGTGCAGACGTAGCTGCTAACTTGTAATCGGGGGTGAAAGGAGACTCGATAGGCTCCAATTCGCCGGAGAGAATGAATGACTTTAGAGAAGAGATTATGAGCTTCCACCGGTATTTTTCTTGCCGTGGCGTTTGTGGGACACCACTTGCCATTCTGCAGGAATAGGTCTGGGATCTTGGGTAGGAGATATCTGCATGTGTGGTTCAGGCAAGATCCCCCATTCCCTTAGCACAGCTATACCTTCATTTAGCGTCGTGATGGTTTTTGAAACACCGTTATGTGTCACAACCAATGAAGCAGGGTATTTCCACTTGTGGAGAATTTTATGATTCCTCAAGGCCTTAGTTACAGTAGCCAGATTACGCCTTCTTTCCAAGGTATGTCTGGATAAATCAGGCAGCAATAACATGTCAGCATATTGTGCTGGCAGAGTGGCAGCACCGCGTGCAGCTTGGAGAATGGGTTCCTTAATGTGGAAGAAGTGAATCCTCATTAGTATGTCCCTCGGGGTCCCTTCAGGGAGGTATGAGGGTTTAGGAATCCTGTGAATTCTGTCTATTATCAAATCCTGTGCAGACAGGTCAGGTACCAGGGTTGAAAAAAGTGTTTGGGCATATTGTAGAAGTTGTGATGGGGAGATCGACTCAGGGACACCCCTCAGTTTTAAGTTGTTCCGTCTGGATCTGTCCTCAAGGTCTGCGACTTTGTCCCTGAGCCATGCGATTTCTTCCCCGTGGGCCCCATGTGCTTCCACCATAACATTGTAAGAGGCTGCATGCTCTTCTAGTTGGTGTTCTATTCTGTCCACCCTGTATCCCACAGCTTGTACTTCAGAGCAACACTGGTTAATCGTTTGTACCATGTCAGTGTGTAAAGCTGACCTGAGAGAAAGTAACATTTCCGTCAGCACTGTATCTGACACCGGCCTATCCTCCGTGGGGAACTCCGCTATGGGGTCCGGTAGATGTGCGGCCTGTGGTGTGTGGGTGTTCTGCTGACCGCTTACCTCCATTTCAAGGCCTGAGACTGGAGAGCTCATCCGCGGTTTAGATTTAACCGGACTCCATGTTGAAGGGCTAGATGAGCCTGAGGTTGAGCTACTGTGCCCTCCGGACTGTGTAGTGGATGCTGCTTGTCCTTCCTGGTCCGTGCTGCGCCTTGCGGCCTGGTGCGGAAGGCGCCGTGAGTTCGCGCCACCGCCATCTTGTGGTAAGTCTCGCGGCGTGGTCACAAAGAAATCTTTCAATTTCTGGGGTTGCGACATGGTTTTCCTCCGCCGCGACATCCCTTCGGTATTCAGGCCTTCAATCGCTGCTGGTTTGGTCGAAACTGATACCGGTGTGCTCCGTATGAGGCAAATCTCTCCGGTGGACGAGCGGAGCTGCAGGCTCAGGCGTCCATCACAGCACTCAGTCGGCCACGCCCCCAACCTCATCTACTATTTAAGTATGTAGCTATGTGTGCAGGATCACACCAGACTTATACATCTATATCTGGCCCAAAACACCACAGTCCTAGATTTGGTGAAAACTCACACTTGCTTGATTCATAATGTTATTTCTTGGCATTCCATTATCAAACCCATCAAAAATGTAATCACTGGTGAAAAAGAAACTTTAACACCACAAAAGAGGAAGAACATACAATTCTTTAGACTGTAGCAGGATTAGGAATCTAACCAAGAACCTAAGGGCTGCTAAGCTTTCTGAAGGCCAGAGAGCCATTGAACAACCTGTTTCTGGCATATGCCATCTGTTTTATGTAGCATAAGAAGGTTTCCCCAGGGGGCTTTAAAACAGCAATGCAGGCAATTCAGAAATGGATTATATAAAAGTTTTTTATTGGAAGGCTGGTTATGGCTGATTACAGTCAGCTTGCTGAGAGATAAACAGCTGTCATTTTGTGGATTTAGGCTTGGTAAGAGACTGCAATTAGTGCTGGTGGGGAAATGTTAAGGTTGATTATAGCCCTTGCCCATGGAAAACATATGTCATGAATTGCAATGGTAGCGGAACCCTTGTACACATAAATGCTACATTTAGACATAGTTTATGTAAGGACCTGAGTTAACATATGGAGAACAGACAACGTTTCTAAGAACCTCAGTGCTGCTAGGCAGAAGTGCTAACCTGTTAGCCACTGTGCTGCCACATGTGGAACCCTCCTATACATAAATTTACATAAATACTGCATTTCTTTGGACATATAGGTGGTGGAATAACATTAGTCAGGGGTTATTCTTGATTCATTCTGCGATATTTGGTGGTTCTTGGTGTGTGAGTGTAGAATACTAATGTTACTCTCTGAATTTTGGGAATTATATTTTTATTTCTGATGTTGGTACACATTACATTTTCTGGGAGAAAATGATGATCATTTGGAAATACTAAACACACAAAATTGTGACTCATTTTAAATTTGAATCAGCAATGATATTGTTTGTGGTTTGTAAAGACACCTGTGTGAGTTTAGGTAAAGTATCAGGAGAATTAGTAGACCAGACTGTGTGGACTGCACAGAGATAACCAAAAACGCATGTAAAGTGAATAGTAATGATATTTATTAAGATAGGTGATAAAATAAGAAAAGACAAACAGTGCACAACCAACCCAACAAACCCCGAAACAACAACAGTATATACAGCAAGGGGCAGTACCAGAATCACAGATGTCAGCTGGGCCAGGGTCATACACAGCAGATCAGCAGAAGGACAAGGGATGTTCCAGAAACATAAATATTAGCCAGGCCAAGGTACACATACACAGGGAGATCATTAGTAAAGGGATAGGGAACCAACAGGACAGGGTGGGGGATGGATTGAGCTGAAGGGTAAAGGTAAGGGTACGGAAACAAAGGAGGGACTGGGTCAGGATAAGCTCGGGAACAAAGTCAGATGCAGGATCGGGTAACATGCAACAAGGTCAGGACCCAAAGAAAGATACCAAGGCAAGCATGTGAGGGCTTGCTGGGTATTTATGAGACTGCCAGTAATTGTCCTCATGTAACACTTGAACGCAGGAAGTGTTGTCTGCTCCATACTTCCAGGATCCATCCACTGGTGGACTCCAGTACTGCGGCCCAATGATGACATAACACCAGCAGGGAAAGTGTTCCCTGACAGTTGCAAACTGCCAGGAGACAACTGCTGGTGGACCTCAGTACTGCATGCCAAATGATGGATCTTACCAGTGGACGGACCCTTTCCTGACAATATCCCCCCTCAAAGGAGCAGTCTCCAGGCACTTCAACTGGCTGAAATTGTCCATAGTCTATGGCGTCAAGCAGAACAATGGATGGGGCTATGTCAGGCTGGGCAACAGGCGCTTCAGGCAGGGCATCAGTTGCTTTGGGCAGGGCATCAGGTACATCAGGGCAAACAGTGGGCACATGAGAGCAAACCGTGGGCTCTGGGTCATCGAGCTGGGCAGCAGGCATGGGTACTTCAAGCTGGGCAGACGATAGTGACACCTCAGGCTGGGCAGCAGGCTCCGGGTCATCGGGCTGGGCAGCAGGCTCCAGGTCATTGAGATGGGCAGCAGGCTCCGGGCTGTCGGGATAGGCAGCAGGCTCCGGGTTGTCGGGCTGGGCCGCAGGGACATTAGGCCGAACAGCTAGCACCATAAGAAAGGCTGGATCACAGGCACTGGCTCAGCAAGCTGGGTAACGGGCCCCGGCCCAGTGGGCTGGGTAACGGGCCCCGGTTCGATGAGCTGGACACCGGGCACTGGTTCGACAAGCTGAATAATGGGCACCGGCTTAACAGGCCGAGTGACGGACTTCGGTTTGGCAGACTAGGTAAAGAGCATCGGTTTAGTAGACTGGGTAAAGGGCACCAGTTCAGAAGACTGGGTAACGTGCACCAGTTCAGAAGACTGGGTAAAGGGCACTGGTTAAGCAGACTGGGTAACGGGCACGAAACTTCAGGCAGAGACACGGGCACCAAAACTTCAGGCCGAGACATGGGCACTGAAACTTCAAGCTGAGACACGGGCACCGAAACTTCAGGATGATAATCCGGGACTTCAGACTGGGACACCAATATCAAGACATCAGGCTGGAAGGCAGGCACCGAGACTTCAGGCTGGAAGGCAGGCACTGAGACATGAGACTGGAAAGCAGGCACATCCGGATGGGAGGACATCAGCCCGGAAGGCTGGCACATCAGACAGGGAAGGCAGGCAGATCAGGCTGCGAAGGCAGGCACATCAGGCTGGGAAGGCAGGGAAGGCTGGAACATCAGGCTGGGAAGGCTGGCACATCAGACTGGAAGGCTGGCACATTAGACTGGAAGTCAGGTACATCAGACTGGAAGGCTGACACATCAAACTGGGAAGCTGGGACATCAGACTGGGAAGCTGGGAAGTCAGACTGGGAAGCAGGAACTTCAGACTGGGAAGCTGGGACGTCAGACTGGGTAGCAGGGACATCAGACTGGGTAGCAGGCACTGGGACGTCAGACTGGGTAGCAGGAACATCAGACTGGAAGGCTGGCACATTAGACTGGAAGTCAGGTACATCAGACTGGAAGGCTGGCACGTCAAACTGGGAAGCTCAGACATCAGACTGGGAACCTGAGAAGTCAGACTGGAAAGCAAAAAGTCAGCCTGGGAAGCAGGAACGACAGACTGGGAAGCAGGAACGTCATACTGGGAAGCAGGAACGTCAGTCTGGGTAGCAGGGACGTCAGTCTGGGTAGTAGACATGGGCGCCGTCAATAAATTTGTTTCGTTCTGTTCCGTTTCAATTCGTAATAAAATGAATTCGTACTTCGTATTTCGTGTCCGAAATTCCGTTCTGTTTCGTACGAAATACGAATTGTCGTTAACGTGTATGAACGTTCTTTACGATGAATTTAAAGGCAAAAACATTGCTCATTATACTTATTATGACTTGCAGAAGACTTCTGTGATAGAAGTCAATGTAAGTTGCCTGAAGACATCAGTGAAGGACTTTCATCCTCTCTGAGCAGGCTGCCAAGAAAAGAACAAAATGATACAATGTTTCTTCTTCAATGGGCTGAACTCCGTGTGTAGAAGTTCTCAGTTTAACCATTTAAAGACTAAATCTTTTCTGACACTTGTTGCTTACAAGTAAAAATCCAGTATTTTCTGCTAGAAAATCACTCAGAAGCCCCAAAAATTATATATATTTTTTTTTAGCAGAGACCCCAGGGAATAAAATAGCGGTTGTTGCAATATTTTATGTGACACGGTATTTGCGCAGAGGTCTTTCAAACGCAAGTTACCCCTTTTTTTTTCGGTCAACCTCTAGGGAGCACTGACATTAGCAGCATGACATACAGCAATGACACCTGCACCGTGATAGAGTGATCTGACACTAGCACCGTGATAGAGAGCACTGACATCAGCATCGTGACATACAGCAATGACACCTGCACCGTGATATACAGCACTGACACATGCACTGTGATATTCAGCACTGACACCTGCACCGTGATAGAGTGATCTGACACCAACACCGTGATAGAGAGCACTGACATCAGCAGCGTGACATAAAGCACTGACACCAGCACCGTGATATACAGCACTGACACCTGCACCGTAAGCAGCCCCAGGAGGAAGTCAGCATAGCACAGGGATGGTGAACTTTACAAACCTACAGGTCATATTTGCAGCCACAAAATAATTACTAACTGTGCACACATAGTCCCACCACATGGCCAATGACATAACACATGTATGAGGTGAATCTGGGATCAACAACTACAAGCATTCTTTTTTTATATGTGAAATTCTGAAAATTCAGGAATCTTGAGATAATGGAGGTGAGGGAAGGTCAGGGTAGGCAAAGAAGAGGGTGCAGGAGATGATCACCAGCACCAGCACCGTGATATAGAGCACTGACACCTGCACCGTGATAGAGTGATCTGACACCAGCACTGTGAAATAACACATGTATGAGGTGAATCTGGGATCGACAACTACAAGCATTCTTTTTTTATATGTGAAATTCTGAAAATTCAGGAATCTTGAGATAATGGAGGCGAGGGAAGGTGAGGGTAGGCAAAGAAAAGGGTGCAGGAGATGACCACCAGCACCGTGATATAGCGCACTGGCACCTGCACCGTGATAGAGTGATCTGACACCAGCACCGTGACATAACACATGTATGAGGTGAATCTGGGATCGACAACTACAAGCATTCTTTTTTTATATGTGAAATTCTGAAAATTCAGGAATCTTGAGATAATGGAGGTGAGGGAAGGTCAGGGTAGGCAAAGAAGAGGGTGCAGGAGATGATCACCAGCACCAGCACCGTGATATAGAGCACTGACACCTGCACCGTGATAGAGTGATCTGACACCAGCACTGTGAAATAACACATGTATGAGGTGAATCTGGGATCGACAACTACAAGCATTCTTTTTTTATATGTGAAATTCTGAAAATTCAGGAATCTTGAGATAATGGAGGCGAGGGGAGGTGAGGGTAGGCAAAGAAAAGGGTGCAGGAGATGACCACCAGCACCGTGATATAGCGCACTGGCACCTGCGCCGTGATAGAGTGATCTGACACCAGCACCGTGACATAACACATGTATGAGGTGAATCTGGGATCGACAACTACAAGCATTCTTTTTTTATATGTGAAATTCTGAAAATTCAGGAATCTTGAGATAATGGAGGTGAGGGAAGGTCAGGGTAGGCAAAGAAGAGGGTGCAGGAGATGATCACCAGCACCAGCACCGTGATATAGTGCACTGGCACCTGCACCGTGATAGAGTGATCTGACACCAGCACCGTGACATAACACATGTATGAGGTGAATCTGGGATCGACAACTACAAGCATTCTTTTTTTATATGTGAAATTTAGAAAATTCAGGAATCTTGAGATAATGGAGGCGAGGGAAGGTCAGGGTAGGCAAAGAAGAGGGTGCAGGAGATGATTCTTTGCCTACCCTGACCTTCCCTCACCTCCATTATCTCAAGATTCCTGAATTTTCAGAATTTCACATATAAAAAAAGAATGCTTGTAGTTGTCGATCCCAGATTCACCTCATACATGTGTTATGTCACGGTGCTGGTGTCAGATCACTCTATCACGGTGCAGGTGTCAGTGCTCTATATCACGGTGCTGGTGATCATCTCCTGCACCCTCTTCTTTGCCTACCCTGACCTTCCCTCGCCTGCATTATCTCAAGATTCCTGAATTTTCAGAATTTCACATATAAAAAAAAGAATGCTTAAGCGGGGGGGCGCATGCGCGCGAGCGACGGAGATGGCAGCTTGACTCCCTCGCTCCGCGCCGTCGGATCGTTAAAACCGGCCTAATCCGACATAGACACAGTCTTCCCGTGCCACACTCACCCCCGCCGGCCTCTGAACATCCCGCGGGGGCTCCGGTGATGCATCGTTCGGTGAAAAAGCCGCCGAGGAGCTAGCAGCATCGCAAGTCCGCACAGGCCTCAGCCAGAGGTACAGTTAAGATGGCCCCCGAAACTCAGCTCTCAGCGGTGGGTCCATCGTCCCCCGCAGACAGCCTGCACTTGTTCGCCCCCCCCCCCCCCCCCCCGGCTGATACGGACGACTTCCTGGCACGGTTCGGCAGTATTGTACGGGACGAAATTACAGCGGCATCCCGTAAGCTTTCTTCTGAATTCGTGCGGGACCTTAAAAAGATAGGCTACCGCACCAACCAGCTGGAACACCGCATGGATCTAGCTACCACTGTCCTTGAGGGCCATGAAGAGGAGGTTGATAAACTGTCCTCAGAGCTGGCGGCCTTACGGGACAAGCTAGAGGACGCCAAAAATAGGGCCCGGAGGGATAACCTTCGCATTAGGGGTATCCCTGAATCGCTCACGGATCTTCAAGGCACCACCACGGCTTTCTTTCAGGAATTGGCCCTGGAGATCCCCCTGGAGAGGCTCGAGTTTGACCGCATCCATAGGTCTTTGTCTTCTAAACCCACCGAGGGCCCCCCGAGAGACGCTGTCATTAAGTTTCATTATTATCGCCAAAGAGAGGCTTCTGCAGGCAGCAAGGGAGCAGCAGACCCTCTCCTTTCAAGGTAATCCTCTCCAGTTGTTTGCGGACCTAGCTCCGGCCACCATTGCTAGGCGCCGAGACCTCAAGCCATACCTCCAGGTCCTCCAGTCACAGGGAATCAAGTATCGCTGGAGGTTTCCATTGAAGCTCACCTTTTCCCACCAAGGTCGGCAATTTCAGGCTTCCTCGCCCTCGGATTTGAGGCGTCATTTTCTTGACCTCCAGCTAGAGATCCCTTCGTCCTCCCCTGAGGCTCCGTCCGTGCCCACCAGATCGGGCCCCCCCAGGTCGGGACCCTCCAGACCACCCCGCCAGTCGTCACAGACCTCCCAGCGGTCCCAATCTGGATCCCAGGCACTTCGGGACTTGCAAGCCCAAAGATTCCAGCCGTCTGGTAAAGGATGAAGAGGTTTGCCCCCCATTTTTTTTGCCCTATTTCATTTGTTGACCACCAGCTCCCGTGGTTTGGGGACGTTACTTTATACATTTTTCCCGTGGTGCCGTTTTTTTTTCTCCCCCTGTTGCTCTCCACGCGGCGTTATGGTGAAAGGCCCCGGGGGTCCCCCCCCCATCAGACTGTTATTTGTTATTGAACTGTTGCTTTAGCTCATAGGGGAATGCCCCGGGCCAGGCCGCCCTGTTATACTGGCAGCCGAGGGCAACCCTGACACTGACGTTGCCACCTGGATGCCCACCAGCCAGATCCTTTTTTCCCCTTTGAGTTTTTTTTTTCTTTTCTTTTTTATGTATTCCCTGGTGGCTCTATCCGGGTGGGATTCTGGTGGGGGGTTGTGGGCGGGGGTGAGGGGTGGGTGGCGGATGGGAAGTTTTTCCCCCACTGATAGCCCACAGAGCTGCTGATTTTTCCCGCATCTCTAGGCCTCTAGACCCCTCTTCCTCCCATTTGGGGGGGGGGGGGACGGATATTGAGGCCCGGCTGTGGGGGTCCGCCCGGCCTCCTGGGAGACGGTGGCTTGCCTGCCCTCTCTGGGGGCCTGGGCGGACCCATGTGTCAGCTCTTTTGTGGGAAAGGCTCACCCATATTTACTACTGTGTTTTTGTTATACTCAGTTTGTTTTACGTTTCTATGTTTTTGTTAGCTCTATTCCATGTTCATTTAATAATACTGTTTCCATGTGTTTAATTTAGGCCGGTTGGTCCGACGGACCACTGCTCCCCCAGATGTGTGTACATTTGGCTGAGATGGATTTCTTGGCCTTGGTCACACTCCTGAGTGGGCCGTTCAGCCCACGTTCTTGTACATCTTTGAGCTCACTTTTTATGCCCTGTCGAGCTTGTTCTTCTTTTTATGCTTTTCCTACCTCTTTTCTTTTCTCTCTCTTTTTCCCCTCTTGTCCTTCCCCTTCTTCCCCTCTCCCCCCGCTCCTTCCCCCATTCCCTTCGCTCCCTGGGGTGTGGGAACAGAAGACGTGCTGCCGCATGCAGCCGCCATGATGGCGCTTCATTGGCTTTCCCTTAATGTTCAGTGTATGAACTCCCCCCAGAAACGGGTCAGAATATTCAAATACCTCCAGCATCTTAAAATCAGCATTGCATGTCTACAGGAAACTCATTTTTCTTCTTCCTCGTCCCCCAAATATTTTTCTGCGCATTATCCCCAAGTTTACCTAGCAAATGGCCCTACCAAGCAGAAGGGGGTCCTTATCGCCATTCATAAATCGCTCCCGTTTCTTTGCAGTAAGCAGCTAGCTGGCCCCGACGGCAGGTACCTCCTGCTGCAGGGCACCGTCCAGGATAATGAGATTACTATTATGAGTTACTATGCCCCAAATAATAATCCGGGCCCCTTTCTGACCCATGTCTGTTCCCTGCTGAAGACCCACCAGAGAGGTGTTCTCTTTTTGGCAGGTGACTCCAATGTGACATTTAAGCCCTCTATGGATAATTACCCGCCGGCCCATAAATCCCCTTCCCCATCAGCTAAAAAATTCTTGCAGGCCCTACAAAACCATGATCTTATTGATGTCTGGCGGGAATATCACCCTATTGGCAGGGATTATACTCACTATTCCCACCCTCATCATTCCCATTCCAGGATCGATCACGTGTTCTTGCTACGTAAACATCTCCCTCAGGTAGCCCCTATTTCCATCTTGACGGTCCCCTGGTCTGACCATGATCCAGTGTTAACTATATGCCACTCCCTTTGTGACAAGCCACAGGGCGTCCCTTGGGTTATGAATGACTCTCTTCTTTCTCTGGAACCGATACTTAAGAGCCTCCACGAGGCCTCTGAGGATTACTTTAAAACGAATGTTGGCTCAGTGTCCTCCCCGATGGTGCTCTGGGAGGCATATAAAGCCATCTTTCGGGGACAAGTCATTCGTATTGTGTCCCAGAGGAAGAAGGAGAGGGTCCAGACCCGCTGTAGGCTTGAGGAAAGGTTGGAGGCTCTCTCCACAATTTTTAAACACTCCCCCTCTCTAGCAAACCGTAGGCTATTGGAAAAAGCTTGTTTGGACCTGGACCTATGCCTCACGGACGATGCAGAATGCACCCTCTGTTGGGCTCGTCAGAGGTGGTACGTCAGGGCAAACAAACCCAATGCTATGTTGGCTAAGAGGTTGCGGACCTTCGCTCCGAAATTTCAACCCATCACTCTGCGCACCCGCCATAACACTGTGACGGGTAACCCCCGACTAGTATTGGAGGAATTTCGCTATCGTCTGGCCAAACTTTATTCCGCCCCGACTCACACCTCCACTCTGGACCTGGGAGCTTTCCTAAAGGAGATATCCTTGCCTTCTTTAACTGATGCCCAGATGTCGCTTATGGACCGGGACATACAGGTCTCAGAGGTCCTGCAGTGCATTAAAGAATTGAAGGTGGGGAAGCGCCCAGGCCCTGATGGTTTCACCGCTTTGTATTACCGCAAGTTGGCTGCGGTGCTGGCCCCCACCTGGCGGCGGTATACAATGCGGTGAAGGGAGGTCACTCCTTCTCACCGCTGATGTTAACGGCAAATGTGGTAATGATTCCCAAGCCAGATAGGGACCTCTCTTCTTAAGCCAACTTCCGACCAATTTCCCTGATCATTATTGACGTGAAAATCTTGACAAAAATCCTAGCTACTTGTCTGAATTCCTTCCTCCCCCGACTGATCAAAAAAGATCAAGTAGGTTTTGTCCCCCGGAGGCAGGCTGGTGACGCCATTAGACGGCTCGTGCAAGTCCAACATCTGGCGCACACTAGGTCTCTGGAGACAATGTTTCTTTCCTTAGACGTGACCAAAGCCTTTGATACCCTGTCCTGGTCCTACCTGATGCGGGTACTTACCAGCTATGGCTTTGGCACTTCCTTTATGGGCTGGATTTCGGCTATCTACGACTCTCCACAGGCCAAGGTGCGCTACTATGGTTACGACTCGCCGGTCTTCCCCATACGTAGTGGAACTCGCCAAGGGTGCCCACTCTCTCCACTACTATTTATTTTAGCATTGGAACCCCTGGCGGAAGCGATTCGGTCACATGTGGACATTTCGGGAGTGGAAGTTGCGGGAACTATGCATAAATTGTCACTGTTCGCAGATGAAATTTTGCTGACACTTACGAACCCCAGGCTTTCCCTTCCCAATTTGTTCTCTCTGTTGGATGCCTTCGCTGCGCTGTCTGGTCTGGCGGTTAACCCAGCAAAATCTAGGGCGATGTCCATCAATCTACAACCTGCGGAAATTGAATCTTTACAGGCCGCATTTCGTTTTCAGTGGACATCCACTTTGCCGTACTTGGGTATCAGACTTTCACCCAAATACTCAGAGCTTTACCAGGCGAATTACCCCCCTTTATTTCGGAAGTTGACGGGTTTGCTTGACTCATGGTCAACTCTCCCAATCTCATGGTTTGGCAGGATAGCGGCGGTGCGTATGACTTATCTTCCAAAATTGTTATATTATTTTCGGGTGTTGCCGGTTCCCGTACCCCTTCATGTACTTAGAATCCACCAACGCAAAATTATGCGCTTTATCTGGGGCTCTTCGAAGTCTCGGATCAAAAAGCAGGTTCTTTATGCCCGTAAGGCTAACGGCGGTTTTTCTGTCCCTAATCTACATGCATATTACACGGCAGCAGGTATCGCCCCCCTGTCTCGCCTACATGAACGCCATCAAATGCCCCTCTGGGCAAATCTTGATATGGTGGACTCCAATCCGATTCCGTTAGCATCCCTTCCCTGGCTCCCGAAAAAGCAACGCCCACCGAACATAGGCCCAGGCTTGGCCCATTCTCTTCGCCTCTGGGATTCTGTGAAATACTCCGCAGGTCTCCAATCTCCCCATCTCCCGCTCCTTCATTTTCTACACTGCCCCCTATTCCCGCCAGGCTGTGATAACCCCAGTCAGTTAGCGTGTAGAGTTTTGTTTGCCTTTTTACCCGTTGTGTGGTTTTCCGACATTGGCACCCCATCGAATAAATGAATTCTGTCCGCCCCTACGCCCCATTAGCTTTGCTCTATGGGGTGCGGATGCGTGCTGAGGCCAGCCTTAGATGTTCCTATATGATTATTTTGGGCCGGACACGAGTCCAACATTGTTATGTACATATGTAACTCTTCACAGATCTTTGTAATGTTTTTGGCAGATCTATGCTATCCTTGTATTGTCTCACTGATGTGAATTTTTTTCAATAAACCTTTTGTAAAAGAAAAAAGAATGCTTGTAGTTGTCGATCCCAGATTCACCTCATATATGTGTTATGTCATTGGCCATGTGGTGGGACTATGTGTGCACAGCTAGTAATTATTTTGTGGCTGCAAATATGACCTGTAGGTTTGTAAAGTGCACCATCCCTGTGCTGTGCTGACTTCCTCCTGGGGCTGCTTTTTATGAGGGGCTCCCACCATCCCTGTGCTATGCTGACTTCCTTCTGGGGCTGCTTACGGTGCAGGTGTCAGTGCTGTATATCACGGTGCTGGTGTCAGTGCTGTATATCACGGTGCTGGTATCAGTGCTTTATGTCACGCTACTGATGTCAGTGCTCTCTATCACGGTGCTGGTGTCAGATCACTCTATCACGGTGCAGGTGTCATTGCTGTATGTCACGCTGCTAATGTCAGTGCTCCCTAGAGGTCGACCGAAAAAAAAAGGGCTAACTTGAGTTTGAAAGACCTCTGCGTAAATACCGCGTCACATAAAATATTGCAACAACCGCTATTTTATTCCCTAGGGTCTCTGCTAAAAAAAAATATATAATTTTTGGGGCTTCTGAGTGATTTTCTAGCAGAAAATACTGGATTTTTACTTGTAAGCAACAAGTGTCAGAAAAGATTTAGTCTTTAAATGGTTAAACTGAGAACTTCTACACACGGAGTTCAGCCCATTGAAGAAGAAACATTGTATCATTTTGTTCTTTTCTTGGCAGCCTGCTCAGAGAGGATGAAAGTCCTTCACTGATGTCTTCAGTAGGGATGAGCCGAACACCCCCCGGTTCGGTTCGCACCAGAACTTGCGAACGACCCCCGCGTTTGGTACGAACGTTAGAACCCCATTGAAGTCTATGGGACTCGAACGTTCGAATTGGAAAGTGCTAATTTTAACGGCTAATATGCAAGATAGTGTCCTAAAAAGGGTTTGGCGACATGCCTCCTGCCTCAGGGGACATGGGTCACTGCAAAAAAAAGTTTTAAAAACTACCGTTTTAGCGGTAGCACTGATTTTAATGACGATTAAAGTGAAAAAAAAAAGTGAAATATTCCTTTAAATATGGTGCCTGCGGGGTGTCTGTAGTATGCCTGTGAAGTGCCACGTGTTTCCCGTGTTTAGAACAGTCCCTGCACAAAATGACATTAAACGGAAATAACACCATTTAAAACTGCTTGCGGTTTTAATGTTATATCTGGTTCCTGCAATATGGTTGAAAATCATTGAGAAACATGGCATGGGTAGCCCTCCCTGCCCATTACCAGCCTATTTGGGTCTTGTACGCATATTAAGGGGAACCCCGTACCCATATTAAAAAAAGGAAATGCGTGTGGCCCCCAGGCCCTATATACTCAGAACAGCAGTATACAGGCGGTGCAAACAAGAAAGGGACTGTGTAGGTTTGTTGTGTTAAGTTGAATCTGTTTGTCATTTTCAACCGGTACATTTTTAAAGTGTAGCTCCAGTCAAAAAAACTATCTTTAAGCTTTTTGGAAAACATAGGGAAGGGTTAATAATTTAATAATATAATATAATTTGTTTTGTCGTCCATCTTTTTTCATCTCACTTGCTGCTGTCTCCTTGCGTTTGCAAGTAGGAGATGTTTGTAAGTTGGATGTTTGAAAGTAGGGGCCTGCCCTATATTATAGCGGTATGTACTGGGTACAGAGCACGCAGACAGCACGCACTATCTCCTAACACTACTGACTGCAAGCTCTATTATTAACCACTTGTTAGCCCAATGTTTGCATAAAGTGAAAGATGAAGTTATGCTGAGTAAATAGATATCAAACATGTCACTCTTCAAAATTGCACATGCCCGTGGAATGGCGCCAAACGTCGCTACTTAAAAAATCCCCATAGGCGACGCTTTAAATATTTTTTTACTGGTTACATGTTTTGAGTTGCAGAGGAGGTCTAGGACTAGAATTATTGCTCTCGCTCTAACATTCTCGGCGATACCTCACATGTGTGGCACATGCGAGCACATGGGGACATGGGCGCTTTAATTTTTATTTTATTTTTTTATTGTTCATTTTACTTTATTTATTTTAGTTTGACATTTTTTTTCCCAAAAATATATTTTTGATCACTTTTATTCCTATTACAAGAAATTTAAACATCCCTTGTAATAGGAATATGGGGTGACAGGTCCTCTTTACAGTGAAATCTGGGGGGTCAATATGACCCCACATCTCACCTCTAGGCTGGGAAGCCTGAAATAAAAAATAAAAAAAAGATTCTGGCTTTGATCGTACTGGCGAGTTGGTAGAAGCACCGGAGGGCGGTGAGGGGTGGGGGGCGTCTATGGCTGGGTATTTCAGGGTATCACCGAGTATGGCTGGGTATCTCTGAGTATGGCTGGGTATGGCAATTTATGGCAGGGTATTACAGAGTATTGGCGGGGTATTGGCGGGGTACTACAGAGTAATAGCAGGGTACTGCAGAGTATTGGGGGTACTGCAGAGTAATGGCGGGTACTGCAGAGTAATGGCAGGGTACTGCACTGCAGAGTAATGGCGGGGTACTGCACTGCAGAGTAATGGCGGGGTACTGCACTGCAGAGTAATGGCGGGGTACTGCAGAGTAATGGCAGGGTACTGCACTGCAGAGTAATGGCGGGGTACTGCACTGCAGAGTAATGGCGGGGTACTGCAGAGTAAGCACTGGTATTGCAGAGTATTGGCAGGGAATTGAGGGGTTAAATTCGGTGAGCAGCGATGTGGGCACTGCAGATGCAGCCCACATCGCTGCTGACACCGATCTCTTTCCCCTCCGCTGTACCGATCGGTACAGAAAGGGGAGGGAGGAACAGGCGTCATAACATGACGCCGGTTTGTTTCCAAGTGATCACTCCGTCATTTGACGGAGCAATCACGTGGTAAACGGCCGCTATGAGCGGCCGTTTACCGTGATGCGCCGGGTCCTATGGACCCGGCGGTCACGGATGCTCTCGAGTGCGCACACCTCGGGGCACGCGAGAGCAGAATTCTGGGAGGCCGTTAATTAACGGCCTCTCTGAGTTAAACAACCGCCCTGAAGCCGTTAATCGGCAATGGGCAGTTGTTAAGTGGTTAAAGCTAGATCACTAGCTATATAGGTGAGGTGAATATAGTGGTGTATACTGCAGTCAGGGCACAGACAACAACCACTACACAGCAGCAAGATAGGAAATCAGCCAAAAACGATTGGTGTGTACTGTGTTGAAGGTACACAGAACACCCACTGCTTCAGATGCAAAGTAACACACTACAGGAGGCCGCCTTAAAGGCGGCCTTATATAGTGTGGGGCGTGCACTACACAGCCTGAGCTATGATTGGCCACAGGCAGGATGCCTGTGGCCAATCATGGCTCTCCTCGCTGCCGGCGCTGCGATTGGCCAAGCATGCGGGGTCACAGTGCATGCTTGGCCAATCATCGGGCAGCAATGCACTGCGCCAACGCAGTGCATTGTGGTCCGCGCGCGCGTCACTCGAATTTTGACGCGAACGGCCAAAACGTTCGGAATTCGCCGAACGCACGAACAGCCAATGTTCGAGTCGAACGTACGTTCGACTCGAACACGAAGCTCATCCCTAGTCTTCAGGCAACTTACATTGACTTCTATCACAGAAGTCTTCTGCAAGTCATAATAAGCATAATGACTGAGATCCGGAAATCATAAACAAAAGTTTGTATTCCGTACAGAATTCGGACGCACGGCAATTCGTATTTCGGATCCTCCCGAACGTACAAATTTTGAGAAATTTGTACGAATTTGAGATTCGTACGAAACGAATCGCACATGTCTACTGGGTAGCAGGGATGTCAGACTGGGTAACAGGCACTGGGACTCCGGACTGGGTAGCAGGCACTGGAACGTCGGACTGGGTAGCAGGCACTGGGACGTCGGACTGGGTAGCAGGCACTGGGACGTCGGACTGGGTAGCAGGCACTGGGACGTCGGACTGGGTAGCAGGCACTGGGACGTCGGACTGGGTAGCAGGCACTGGGACGTCGGACTGGGTAGCAGGCACTGGGACGTCGGACTGGGTAGCAGGCACTGGGACGTCGGACTGGGTAGCAGGCACTGGGACGTCGGACTGGGTAGCAGGCACTGGGACGTCGGACTGGGTAGCAGGCACTGGGACGTCGGACTGGGTAGCAGGCACTGGGACGTCGGACTGGGTAGCAGGCACTGGGACGTCGGACTGGGTAGCAGGCACTGGGACGTCGGACTGGGTAACAGGCACTGGGACGTCGGACTGGGTAGCAGGCACTGGGACGTCGGACTGGGTAGCAGGCACTGGGACGTCGGACTGGGTAGCAGGCACTGGGACGTCGGACTGGGTAGCAGGCACTGGGACGTCGGACTGGGTAGCAGGCACTGGGACGTCGGACTCGGTAGCAGGCACTGGGACGTCGGACTCGGTAGCAGGCACTGGGACGTCGGACTCGGTAGCAGGCACTGGGATGTCAGGCTGGGGCAGGTTGATCTGTATGGAGGCAGAGTGGGTTACTGGCAGAACTGTGTGGGTTGGAAAGAACTTTTGTTTCTTTTTTGTTTTAGCCACTGCAGCTTTGTAGGTAACTGCAGGGCTGTAAGAAAAAGATGTAACTGAGCAAAAGGAAGACCAAGGAATAGTTGCTGGAGGAGGGTTTTGTGGGACTGTTACTGGTGGAAGAGAAGAGGCAGGTGGACTGAAAGCAGGTGCAGTGAGTAGAGAATGGATAATAGTACTTGGTGGGAAGCTGTGTATACTGGGCTGTAGCTGAGGTTGCCATGGGCGACGAGGAGAAAGATTCTTGGGAAGACAGGTGACTAATGGCACGGCTGAATTGTAGTGGCTTGGCTAAATACAGGAGATCTGACCATGCCTGTAGCACAGGTTGAACAAAAGTTGGTTCACTTACAGCCTGTCTAATCAGAGATTGTACTGAACAAATGCACTCAGATAACATCTGCTGAGAACAAGAGGAATAATTTCCATCAAAAAAAGCCGGACCATCCTCTAACAACCATATCAGGGATTAAACCTGGTCACATTTGAAGGGAGGGGAGAAATCATGGCCTTGCACACAACTGGATCAAAGGCTGAACATCCTCAAATAACATATGACCCTGATCCACTAGACAATGAGCTGATTGGATAATTTCCAGCAATTGGTCACTGGTCCAATCTTTAAGAGTCTGGCGGTCATATTCACCATCCTCTGCTGCCAGCAGAGAATAATAGACAATTTCATTGAAGTCCATCTTTAGCACGCCCACTGAACTAGGATGGTTCCTTTGTGCAGCCACGTCTAGTCAGGGATGGCCTTGGTCTACTGTCAGGAGAATTAATAGACCAGACTGTGTGGACTGTGTGGACTGTACATAGATAACCAAAAATGCATGTAAAGTGAATAGTAATGTTAATTATTAAGATAAAATAAAATAAGAAAATACAAACAGTGCACAACCAAGCCAACAAACCCACCAACAATAACAGTATATACACCAAGGGGCAGTACCAGAATCACAGATGTCAGCCAGGCCAGGGTCATACACAGCAGATCAGCAGAAGGACAAGGGATGTTCCATAAACATTAGGGACAGGAGGAGCTGGGTCAGGATAAGCTCGGGAACGAGGTCGGATGCAGTATCGGGTAACATGCAGCAAGGTTAGGGCCCAAAGAGGGAGATACCAAGGCAAGCATGTGAGGGCTTGCCAGGTATTTATGAGACTGCCAGTAATTGTCCTCATGTAACAGCTGAGCGCAGGAAGTGTTGTCTGCTCCATACTGCCAGGATCCATCCGCTGGTGGATGCCAGTAATGCGGCCCAATGATGAAATAACACCAGCAGGGAAAGTCTCCCTTGACAGTTCCAAACTGCCAGGAGACACCTGCTGGTGGGCCTCAGTACTGCATGCCAAATGATGGATCTTACCAGCGGACGGACCCTTTCCTGACATAAAAATTTTTGTGAGATGGACAGCAACAAGTGAGGGAGACAGAGAAAAATATATTTTAACAAAACATGAAAACATTACACATTCTAGCATTTTTTTAAACAAAATAGATGAAGAAGAAGCAACATTGTTGCAAGGACAATTTATTGGAGAGAAAGATACAGTTTATCTCAAAATTGTAAGTATTTATTTGGGGAAGTTACAATTGTACCATTATAATCAGTGGCTGAAACTTGCATATAATGGGCTATATAGCGCAAATTTTCACTTTCAAAAGCGCACTTTAGCCCAGCACTAATTTTGGTATTTACTATCGTTCCCTGTAAAAAAGGCATGGGAGTTAAAATAAGAGTAGTTTGCATGTCTGAGCATGCTCAGTTGTGCTGGCCCATAGTTGTACAGGGATGGGGAATTTATCTCTTCTCAGAATTTTAAAGATATTTCAGTGTATATATCACTTTTTAAAACAGGTTAAAAGCAGATTATCTTTAACCACTTCCTGCCTGGCCTATAGTAGAACGATGGCTAGGCGGTGGTTCTGTTATCCTGACCTATGACGTCTTTCAGGATAACATGCTGGCACGGCAATCGGTGGTGCTGTGTGTCACTCTGATACACCACATCTCTGATCGTGGTAAGGAGCCTCTGACAGAGGCTCCTTACCACGTGATCAGCTGGGACCAATCACAGCTTATCACAGTGTGAACCAGGAAGTGCCGGTAAAAGTCTTTCCTCAGTTCATGCTGACAGGGAGAGCAGATCGGCCATCCTCCCTGTCAGAGGGGGGTCTTCACTGATAATCAGCACACTGATCATCAGCATATCCCTTAGGAGAGGTGCCCATTAGCTGCCAATCAATGCTCATCTGCTGCCAGTCTGTGCCCCATCAGTAACGCCTGCCAATTCCCATGAAAGTGCCAATCACTGCCAATTAATGTGCCAATCAGTGCCCCATCAGTAATGCCTGTCAGTGCCCTTCAAATGCCAATCAGTAATGCCTATCAGTAGCTCCTCATCAGTGCTGCCTATCCAGTGCCCATCAGTGCCACCTATCAGTGCCGCCTATCAGTGCCACCATTTAATGCCAATCAGTGCCGCCTATTAGTGTCCATCAGTGTCACCTATCAGTGCCCATCAGTGCCACCTATCGGTGCCCATCAGTGCTGTATATCAGTGTAGCCTATCGGTGCCCATCAGTGCTGCATATCAGTGCCCATCAATTCTACATATCAGTGCTTCCTCATCGGTGCTCATTAGTGCCACCTTATCAGTGCCACCTCATCAGTGCCCATCAGTGCCACCTCATCCGTGCCCATTACTGCAGCCTCATCAGTGCCCATGTGCCCATCAGTGAAGGAGAAAATACAATTTTATAACAGAAAAAAAGAATTTGTTTCTAAAATGTTGGTCTTTTTTAGTTTGCTTAGCAAAAAATAAAAACCCCAGGAGGTAATCAAATACCACCAAAAGAAATCTCTATTTGTGGGAAGAAAATGATAAAAATTTTGTTTGGGTACAGTGCTGCATTACCACGCAATTGTTATTCCAAGTGCGACAGCACTGAAAGCTGAAAATTGTCCTGGGCAGGAAGGGAGGAAAGTGCCCAGTATTGAAGTAGTTAAACAATATACCACATATTTAAGTACCATTTAGGCGATCATATCATGCTCTAAACATTATTCCACGTGCAATTCTCCAGGTTCTAGCAAGAGTAATGGTTTGGGTGCTATCTATTGCCTGGGCGCTATAGTAATTTCTATTTTGTGAATATTTTTTCCCCAGTGCTATAGTTAATTACATTTGGCCATTAATTAGTACTCTTTTGCTATTTTGCACATATTTATTTGTGCTATAGTAAATGACCCCCATAGTTGCCAATTAATAATATATTTATAGCACACAGCATCGGCGTGCTTAGAATTACACCCAAAAACACATTATGCTACTTCTCTTGAGTATGGCGCTAAGACGTGTGAGACAGTGAATATGTTGTATACCTGTCTTTATGAATACGTGGATACTTTGCACATGTTTTTATTATCTTTTGATGTGAATAAATTGCATACATTCTTTGATCAAAGCGTCGGATCACGTGCTTCCCTTCTTTTTTTCCTCACCAAGACTTTTTCACAGCCTGGAAACATAGAGAGGCCCAAAATCCTAGGAACACCTTCAGGTCTTATAGGGAAATATATTACACCTCTAATTTTTTGATAACCTATTACATTTGTGAGACCCAGGAGCAACATAAAAGCAGAAACACCCACAAAATGGCCATAATTTAAAAAGCAAACACCCCAAGATTTTTTTACACAAAGCTGCCAATTAATAACAAATTTCTAGCACACAGCATTGGCAGGCTTATAATTAAGCCCCAAAACACACTCTGCTATTCATCCTTGTGTGTGACATGTGTGAGACTTTTTCATAGCCTTGCTACACAGGGTATCCCAAAATTCACAGAGTAGCTTAAAACATTCTAGGGGCATAAATCACACATCACATTTCCTGACTACCTATCACATGTATGGACTCTGACTGGCTGCTCTTTTGTGGCTTATTCAAACTTGATGTTGGGGGGGGGGGGGGGGGGTGACATTACCTTGTGGTTGTGCCAAGTTCCTTCAACCACTACCCCCCCCAGTTACAGCCACAGCAGGAATTATACCCCTGTCACCTTCAGCAGGCAAAACAATTCCCAAAATCAACCATCTATAGCCAGCTTTACTCCCTTCTCACTGTAACCTGTATGGTTATATTGATTAATTGTGTCCCAAACCCTACTGCATAGATGCCATGGTTTCCATGTACTGCATCGATGATGGACAATAGTCATTAACAACTGTATGCATTTTGGAATAGATAACTTAATAATAATGTAAATTTGCACTGTACAACACCAGTAGTACTAAATGTGCATCTACAAACAGGGTGTAAATCAATGATTTGCATGGCTTCTCCAACTGTCCTGAAATGAGGCATAACCCTCTTTTTTGGGATATGTGATGACAGCTTTATTGTGCTACACATTGATCAAATTAAGGGATTTTTCATTCCTCACACCATGGTTATATTGCCACATCATATCACAGTTGTTTAATATTTAATAGCCACAATTACTATCTTGTTTATCAGGATTATATTAACTGTTTTAAAGAAAAAAAACTGTTTATAGAGCTAAGTAGAGGGAGCTCAGATTGCACACACAGCTTAAGTAGTAACTCTTCCCCTTCCCTTACGCTACTTTCCATACAATGTATAGACCTTTCTCAACAAGCTACCTTTCTCAGCCAGGGTTTTGTGAAATGCAAGGGTTGCTCCAGAGTTTTATAGGGTTTCCTTGGGCAATGAGCAAGTTTTGCCTAGCAGATGAGACAATGACAATTTACTAATTTTGCACACTTGTGGTATGTGCTGCTTACTCAGTGCTCTTTAAAAAAAGGGCAAATGTCCATAGTTCATAATTGTAACACCCCAAGTAAATATTGGAAATAGCAGAAAACAGGGTCCAAATAACTCCTGCAACTCCTTAGATAGATTTGGGATGGATCACAACGGAAAAAGAGAGCAAGCACAGGACACTGGAGTAATTTAAAACCGCAACAACACCAATTTATTGAACATAGCACACTTACATGTAAACAACATAATGGACACCATGCAGAAGCCAAGACAGACATTCAGGCATTAGATGGTATACACACACAGGCAGCCAAGCAGCACATGCAGCAGTGTATGAGATGAAAAAGACTTGCACAGCCAGGAGTTGGTGGGCTAGCCAGCGACGTGTAATAGTGGGGCTGCTACACATTTCAGGGGCTCTGCTCTCTTTGTCAAGTAACCCTCTTGTACAAGGAGAAGCCAGAATTTATGCAGCGCTGGCAAGAGAAGGAGGTGGTGGGATGCAAGAGCAGATGGAAATGCTGCATGTATACTCTATGTAAACAATGATGTGTGAACAACTATGCTTGGTGGATAAACATTAGGGATGAGCCAAACACCCCCCGGTTCGGTTCGCACCAGAACTTTCGAACGGACCCCAAATTCGAACGAACTTTAGAACCCCATTGAAGTCTATGGGACTCGAACGTTCGAAATGAAAAGTGCTAATTTTAACGGCTAATATGCAAGATACTGTCCTAAAAAGGGTTTGGGGACCTGGCTCCTGCCCCAGGGGACATGGGTCAATGCCTAAAATGTTTTTAAAAATGGCCGTTTTGGCGGGAGCACTGATTTTAATGATGATTAAAGTGAAAAAAAAAGTGAAATATTCCTTTAAATATGGTGCCTGGGGGGTGTCTGTAGTATGCCTGTGAAGTGGCACGTGTTTCCCGTGTTTAGAACAGTCCCTGCACAAAATGACATTAAACGGAAATAACACCATTTAAAACTGCTTGCGGTTTTAATGTTATATCTGGTTCCTGCAATATGGTTGAAAATCATTGAGAAAAATGGCATGGGTAGCCCTCCCTGCCCATTACCAGCCTATTTGGGTCTTGTACGCATATTAAGGGGAACCCTGTACCCATATTAAAAAAAGGAAATGCGTGTGGCCCCCAGGCCCTATATACTCAGAACAGCAGTATACAGGCGGTACAAACAAGACAGGGACTGTGTAGGTTTGTTGTGTTAAGTTGAATCTGTTTGTAATTTTCAACTGGTACATTTTTAAAGTGTAGCTCCAGTCAAAAAAACTATTTTTAAGCTTTTTGGAAAACATAGGGAAGGGTTATCACCCCTGTATAATTTGTTTTGTCGTCCATCTTTTTTCATCTCACTTGCTGTTGTCTCCTTCCGTTTGCAAGTAGGAGATGTTTGTAAATTGGATGTTTGAAAGTAGAGGCCTGCCCTATATGCTCTGCAGAAATGGCGGAACAAGGTGTTGGTTTTGCCACAACATTGTAAGCCCTCAAAGTGACTCTTGGTGGGTGCTGGAGCGCCCTGCTGTGAACGATTATATCAAGAATTTTTTTTTTCAAAAAATTTTTATTGAGAAAAGAAAAGGGTGTATTACAAATGGGTGAACAGTACATATAAAATTTTTCTAATTTTCGAAAATGTACAGGCTATAAGATAGCAATAGATCAAGTAACAATTGGTGCCGGGGCACCGACCCATAAACCACATAATGGAGAGTATCACTCTCCCTGACAGTCCAATAGAAACGAGGTAACAATAACTGGATGGATCATGGAACAATTATACACTAACTCAACCTCGGGGTGCTGAAAAAACAGCTAGATCAGATCATCAAGAGGGTTCAGATTGGGGGGGGGGGTGAGGGGGAGGGTGGGGGGGGGGGCCCATAGATGCAGTCTGGTCGTGGGTAGTTACCCAGTGGTTGAAGGGGTTGAGGGGGGCCATTGGCCATTGTAGATAAAAGAGTGATCATCTAGGTGGGCTTGTTCCTGAGGAGTAAGTTGCGATTTCACAAAAGAGTCCCATCTGTTGTGGAAGCGCTGAACGGCTTTTTTGTGGGCTAGATTTGCATTAATTTTGTCACGAAATAGGAGATGCAGGAGATCTCTGTGAACCTGCATGACTGAGGGTGGAACAGTAGTTATCCAGTTGGCAAGTATGGCCCTTCTTGCCATCAGGAGGCATATCAAGGCCCATTCTTTGTCTCGTGGGCCAGAAACTTTTGACCAGGGAAGTAGAGTGGCGTCCCAATATCCAAAAATAAGAAGTAAAGGGTCTTTGGGTAGCTTCAGCAGTGTGATCTTAAAGATGAAAGCCAGGATTTGGTCCCAGAACGCCGAGATAAAAGAAGCAAGTCCAGTACCGGTGCGCCAGAGAGGGTTTAGGTTGTTGGCATAGAGGGTATAGTGGAGACGGAGTGGACCCGGGTTGTTTAGCATAGAGAAAGGGGATGTGCGCCCGGTGGGCGATTTTGAGTTGAGTTTCCCTCCAGGATTCGTTGGGAACCAAGTTGTAGACTGTGCGAAGACCTTGAAGGATTTTGTCCACCATGCCGTCGTTCGGGAAGTCTTTTGCCCAATTGGACATTGATGAGGATTCCAAGGGAGGCGTCGTTTGGATGAGTAGAGGCTTATAGATATCCGAGATTTTGTATGAGTCCTTCTGTATAAGGGCCTCGAGGAATGACGACGTGAATCTCGTGGATGCATCTCTGCAGGTGTTGCGGAGAAAGCTGAGACATTGGCCATGATGAAACGATGAGGTTGCATTGAGGGAGAATCGAGTAGTTAGAGTATGGAAGGGTAGAGGCTGGCCAGTAGCAGGATCACAAAGGGAGAAGAAGGTGGAGAGACCCTTTTGCCGCCAGGAGTCATAGGGATTATGTTCCAAACCTGGAGAGAAGCCCGGGTTGCCTTGTATCGGGAGAAATTTGGAGATAAAAGGAGAGAGTCTGAGGCTTTTCCTTACCTCCCTCCATGCTATAGCAGTGTCTCTCAGCAGAAGGTTATGTTGATGTGGTATTGGTATAGATTTCCACTTGCAGTGGAGAAGAGCTGTTAGAGAGTAGGGGTGGACCATTGCGGCTTCCAATTGGTAATTAGAGCATTTGGATTTTTGGGTTATCCAGTCCAGACCTACCCTCAAAAGACAAGCAAGATTATACATTCTAAGGTTCGGGAGATTAATACCGCCCTCGGTCCTGGGAAGATGGAGTTTTGAGAGAGCTATGCATGGCCGTTTGTTTCGCCATATAAATTTTGAGATCGCAGAATTCAGTAATTTAGAGTCTTTGTGTCTTAGCAGTAGAGGTATCGTCTGGAGAGGATATAACAGGCGAGCGAAACTGACCATTTTTACCAAATGACATCTTCCCAGGAGCGAGAGGGGCAGATCCATCCAGTTGTCTAATTCCTGAGTGATTTTAGCAAAAAGTGGGGGGTAATTCAGATGGTAGAGAGATGATGGGAGTTTCCCTATTTTGATTCCCAAGTAAGTGATATGTGACTTAGCCGTTGTAAAAATGGAGTTTTGAACCCAGGCAGGTGGGGGGAGGGATCCTAATGGCATAATCTCACTTTTGGAGTAGTTTATGCGCAACCCTGAGCATTTCCTGAATAAATTAAAAGTGTATTTTATTGTGGGCATATCTGCGGAAGGGTCAGCGGAGAAGATGAGGACATCATCCGCAAAGAGGGATGTCCTCAGCTCTTGGTTCCCTATTCGGATGCCATGCAGCGGGGCAACTGTTAAGAGATATCTCGAAAGTGGTTCCAGTGCCAAGTTAAAGAGGAGTGGGGAGAGGGGGCAACCCTGTCTCGTGCCTTTGTGAAGGCGAAATTCATTGGAAAGGAGGCCAGCTGCTACCAGCCTAGCCGCCGGGGAGGTGTACATGGAATTAATAAGGTGAAAGAAAGGGCCAGAGAATCCCATTTTACGTAAAACCATGGCAAGCCAATCAAAGTTCACATTGTCAAAAGCCTTTTCGGCATCGAGAGTGATAATGGCGTAATCCCCCCTTGGATGGCATCTGGCGTGTTCAAGCGCCATCATCACTTTCCTAATATTCATCGTCGCCGTTCTGCCCTTCACAAAGCCGGATTGGGCTGGATGGATCAGAAAGGGGACGATGTCAGCCATTCTCGTGGCTACAATTTTAGAGAGAATCTTAACATCAAGGTTCAGTAGTGAAATGGGTCTGTACGAACCTGGTTCCTGGGGGTCTTTCCCTTTCTTTTCTAATAGTTTAATTATGGCCTGATTGCCCGTGGGAAGGTAAGAGCCACCAGACCACATACGTTGATAGACACTATGAAGAGTGGGTGCCAGGAGAGGATGCAGTGATTTGTAGAATTCGCTAGTTAGACCATCTGGGCCTGGCGCTTTAGAGGAGGCTAACTGTCGTATCGTGGTAGTGATTTCCAGAAGAGAGATAGGGGCATTGAGGGTTTCTAATTGGGAGGGAGAGATTGGGGTCAGAGTAACCTTATCTAGGAAGTCGCACGCCGTGGGTTTGTCAATGGGATCTGCGGCATATAACGTCGAGTAATAGTGCAGCATGGCAGCGTTTATGCCTTTTTGCGTGTTCGTGACAGAGCTGTCTGGCTCACGGATGAAGGGGATAATAGTCGGGCGATAGGTTCCCTTGCTAAGGCGGGCTAGAAGCCTACCCGCCTTATTCCCAAATTTGTGAAGGGTGGCGTCTAGGTAAGCTTTCTTGGTCGATTCCACAGTGTCTGCCTAGGTGTCAAAAGACTGTTTGGCCAGTTGCCAAGCAGCCCGGTTGTCAGGGGAGTCTTGTGCATACAATGCGCGTTGAGCCATATGGAGTCTAGAGCTGGAGGAGTCGTAGTTGAGGTGAGCATGTTTCTTAAAGGACGACGCATACGAAATGATGCGGCCTCTAAGAAAAGCTTTTCCAGCATCCCAGAATAAGTTCGGGTCGTCAGCGTGCTGGGCATTAGTTTGCGTGTAAAAATGCCATTCTTTAGTGATGTAAGTTTGAAAATCCGCGTTGTGTTGGAGAAAGGAGGGGAAACGCCAAATTCTAGGGTTGGGATGTATGTCTGGGGTCTCAAAGGATAAGGATATGGGGGCGTGATCAGATATGGCTATATCATGTATCTCTGCTTCTGGGATGAGAGGAAGGAGATCATCAGAGCAGAAAAGATAATCTATTCTGGTGAAGACATGATGTGGGTGCGAATAAAAGGAAAATTCTCTATCAGTCGGGTGGTGAAATCGCCATATGTCCCGAAGGTGGAGGATTTCCATAGTTGCTGCAAGTGCCGTGGGGTTCAAAGAAGTTGGGACCGAGGTGGGGCGTATTCCCGTGGATTTGTCATCAATCTGGTGGACAACAGAATTAAAGTCGCCCCCAATAATCTGAGGGAGGTGTGGGTGGCGTAGAAGCCAAGTGGTCAGCATATTGAAAAAGTCTTTCGTGGGACTATTAGGGGCATACACGTTGGATATCGTCAGTTCTCTTGTCCCAATGAGGACACGGATAGTGAGAAGTCTGCCCTGGTCGTCCGAGTCTGTGGATATGAGTTTAAAGGGGAGACGTTTGTGAATGAGAACGAGGACTCCTGCTTTGCGGCCTAGAGCCGCAGAGCCCACAACTGTGCCCACCCAGAGTTTCCTCATCCGATCAAAGTCGGGTGAGGAAAGATGGGTTTCCTGAAGTAACGCTATGTCGGTGTTCAGTCTTTTGAGATGGCGAAGGATCTTCATCCTTTTAGAAGGAGAACGAAGGCCCTTCACGTTCCACGAAACTATCCGTAGCATTGTGAGGATAAATTAGGGATATGTCGTGAGGGTGTTAAAGATATGAGAACAGCGGGGCCTGAGCAAGGAAGATAGCTAAAAACTGCCGAGGACCTAGCTTCCCCAGGCCTACGAAGGGTATCAGTGCAGGGGCTCATAATATCAACGGGCCTTAAGGGGGGTTGGGGAGACAAAGGGGGGGAGGGGGAGGGCGGGTTTGTGTACCAACAGTATATGGAACAAAAAAGAATATACACATTAACCAACTTCGCTTTTTTCCGCATGGGGGTCACCGTGAGGACCAGCTCCCATAACCAGCCCTGTGCCTGAAGTGAGGATTCCCGCCCTATAGATGATAAACAAAGTATAGTAACTGCGGCTGTGAGGAATAGGAGCGTGGGTGTAGGTCCGCACAATGGCACCCAGGGGAGGAGGATATGAGCATACGAATAGTAAAAACAACATTTAAGGTATCAATAAAGATAAACTAAACCGTATCATAAACTGTAACAAAAGAATAGCACCTGAGAACAGCAGAGGTTTCAGGCCATAACGGGCCTTGAGGACGCTGGGGATAAACCCCTAACCATGAGACTTTCATCAAACAGTACCTGAGAGGTGTGGACGGTCCAGTAAGGAGAGTCCAAAGACAGTTCACCTGGAGTAGGTCGGTGGGGTCCAGGAAAGGCCTTCCGGGAGAGAGAAGAGAGTGTGCCGGGGGGGCACCGTCAAATGCTTTGCCCCTCAGCGGGCAGTGAGGCCATGTTGTGTTGGGCCGGAAGCCCTAAACCGCTTGGGGGAGTCTTTCCGTGGGCTCCGTTGATCCAAAGCTCGGTTGATTGGTTGGGCTTTGGGTGAGGGACTCAGATTTGAGCCCGAGCGGGGTGATTTCAAAAAGGATGCCGCCTCCTCAGGATCATGAAAAGAAAGTTGTTCCCCAGCGGGTGTTTTGATCCGCAGAATGGCTGGGAATGCCAGGGTGAACTGGAGTTGGCGTTGATGAAGTTCTGCGCAGATGTGCTGAAAAGCCTTACGCTTCTTAGAAACGTCCGCCGAGTAATCAGCAAAGATTAGGATTTTGACGCCATCAATCTGTACAGACCTGGATTGACGGTACTTTTGCAGTATGGTGGCCTTGTCGGAGTAGTTGAGGTATTTGGCGATTATCGGTCGCGGTGACTTGCGTTCCGAATTAACGGCTCCCACTCGGTGAGCGCGTTCAACTGTGTAAGGGCCTCCCAGGCCCAAAGCCTCAGGAATACGGCGGGCACAGAAGTCAGACAGGGCAGATGAGGGGAGCGATTCGGGGAGTCCTACAAATCGCAGGTTGCTCCTCCTGGACCTATTTTCGAGGTCGTCGAGTTTTTCCAGTATGAACTTGTTCGTTCTATCTTGGGCATGTTCAAAGGATTGCGTCTGGTAGAGTTCATCTTCAAGATTTGAAATACGGTGTTCTGCCTCATTTAGTCTGGAAGCGTGTTCCCCTAGCTGGGCTTGAATCTTTTGCATGCCTGCGCTGACAGCCTTTTCTACTGATGCTGCAATCATAGGGGAGAGAAGAGCAGCCACAGCTTGAGCCAGAACTTCAGTGTTGTGGTCCTGCAATGGCTGAGGTAGGAGAGGTTGCTGCGCATGGAAAGATAGTGTAGGGCCAGAGATTTGCGGCGATGCCTGGGGTTGTAGAGGCAAGGAGTCCCTCTGGTTGGGTTGTGTGGCCGACTGATCGCCTACCTCCATAGCCGGGGCCGTCTCCGCTGGATAGGCCGTGTAGGCCGAAGCCGGGGCCTCGATTTGCGGCGGGGCTGACCGCGCGGTTGCGGCCGCGTAGGATCGCGGCCCGGTTTTTTCCACGAACCTGTCCATCGCGCGGTCGGATACGTGGGGATGGTCGCAGGGATCTTTTTAGGCGAAAAATGTCGAGTTTATATGCCGTTTTGTAGGGCGGTCTGCGGGAGCTGTGAGGAGAAACAGCTACTCCATGCGGCGCCGGAACCGGAAGTAAGAATTGTAATTACATGCCATTGTTAAACAGTGGTAGAAAAATTTACCTTTGGTGGTTGTGGTGCTGGTGCCACAACACTATAAGTCCTCACCGTTACTCTGGGTGGGCACAGGATGGGGCCCTCCTGTGAAATATTATATCAAGAATTGTAATTACATGTCCCTGTTAAACAGGGGCAGAAAAATTTGGCCTTAGGCACTGCTGCTGGTGCCACCACACTGCAACCTCTTCCATATACTCTAGTTTTATTGCAGGAATTAGCCCTGCTGCAAAGCATTGCATCAAAAATTGTACTTAAACGCCCCTGTTAAACAGGGGCAGAAAAATTGGGCCTTAGGCACTGGTGCTGGTGCCACCACACTGCAACCTCTGCCATATACTCTAGTTTTATTGCAGGAATTAGCCCTGCTGCAAAGCATTGCATCAAAAGTTGTAATTAAACGCCCCTGTTAAACAGGGGCAGAAAAATTGGGCCTTAGGCACTGGTGCTGGTGCCACCACACTGCAACCTCTGCCTTATACTCTAGTTTTATTGCAGGAATTAGCCCTGCTGCAAAGCATTGCATCAAAAATTGTAATTAAACGCCCCTGTTAAACAGGGGCAGAAAAATTGGGCCTTAGGCACTGGTGCTGGTGCCACCACACTGCAAACTCTCCCATATACTCTAGTTTGATTGCAGGAATTAGCCCTGCTGCAAAGCATTGCATCAAAAAATTGTAATTAAACGCCCCTGTTAAACAGGGGCAGAAAAATTGGGCCTTAGGCACTGGTGCTGGTGCCACCACACTGCAACCTCTGCCTTATACTCTAGTTTTATTGCAGGAATTAGCCCTGCTGCAAAACATTGCATCAAAAATTGTAATTAAACGCCCCTGTTAAACAGGGGTAGAAAAATTGGGCCTTAGGCACTGGTGCTGGTGCCACCACACTGCTAACTCTGCCATATACTCTAGTTTGATAGTAAAAATAAAAATATAGAAGAACCGCGCTATTCAACAACAGGAGTAGCTTAAGCCAGATCAGTATAAACCTCTGTGTAAATATAGTATACCTGTATGTAAAATACTACATAGGCTGCTGCCCCCCGGAAAAAAAGGGGATCCCTTAATAGGATTCCTTTTTAAGAGTGAAATAACTGAAATGGTAGCGGGTTAAGTGGCGCTACCTAAAAACAGGTTTCCATTCCAAAATGGACTCGTAGAGGATAAATAGATAGCAATAAAGGCCAAGGTCTTTTTTCCAAAGAACCCAATAGTCTCCCTCAGCCTAATACTAATTAAACTCTATGTAGATAAACTCAGGAAAACGGAAAAAACATCAGCTTCACCCAGAGAAGATTATATCAAACAGTGAGTGTAATAAATCTATAGGCCACCAGGGACAGTGGTCACAAAACCTAGAATTCTAATATCGGGGACTAATAATCAAACCCATTACATATTAAGTCTCCAAAGCAGCGGAAATATCAAGAACTGATGGTGTTGGAACAGGCCCAAATACTTCCTTACAAAATATAATCAAACCCTCAATCTCAAATAAATTAAATTATAAGTTTAGGCCAAGAACCTGAAAACCACGTGTACCAAACTACATATACAACCTAATGCGATTATAAATCAAGTCGCAAAAATGCGAAAAAATTTTTTTCCCTCAGTGGTAAACCTGCTACCAACAATACCATAGGTCCCCTATACCAGTGTAAAGTGATAAAGGTATATATGTATATGTAACGTTCATTAATAAACAACCTAGATTCACATGGTGTTTAGTGACAAAAAATATATATATATATATATAAGCCTAAAACAGTGTTTATGTTAAACCCGTGTTTAGTGCCAAAAAATATATATATAAACCTAATAACTAAATATAAGGAATGTGTAAACACTTCACAAACCAAAACCCATGACAATTATAAATAAGAAATGTGTGTGTATTATTGCACACAAGGGGTGAAAAATACGATAATAAAAAACCCTTTGGTGATAAAGGTGAAAGAATTCTCTAAACCATAAAAAATATATATGTGTGAAAAGTGCATATACACATAAAAAAGTGAAAAAATAACAATAAAAATAAAAATATAAAAATAAAGTGCAGAAAAATACAAAAAATATATGTGAAGTATACAGGACAAAAAATATATGTATAAAATAAGTCCCAAATGAAAGTTCAATGGTGCTAATCCAGAAAAATCCTTAAAAATCCTTAAAGTGACTTTTGTGCTTCCTATGCAGTCTTCACTGTGACTTCTGTGCTCCCCACCAGGAATCCTACTCACCAGAAGTAAATACCCCTGCAGGGGTTGTGCGCCTTAAAGATCAATCTCCAGATATCCCGTTCTTTACTTTGTAGTAGATGACTGAGCATGTATCAACATGGATTCCATAAGTCCTCATGAGAAAAAAATGGAAGCCTCCATAGTGTAATCCGTTATAAAAAATGATTTATTGGCACAGTAAATGTAAAAATATATATATAAAAAACAACCATAAAAGGCAAAAAAACAGCACAACAAAAAAATCAAAACAAGAAAAGACAAAAAATACTAAAAAATGGCCACAACTCTCATAAAGTGAGTTATATTGTGAGACCACAGTTCATCAGGGAGTTGGTGTAATAATCTCCCCAAAAAATTCCGGATTGACCCCAGAAATTACCATAAAAAAATTATATAATATTGCTACGAACATAAACGTAAAATGGAGTCACTACCTAGGGAAACCAGAACAAACCTCCCTATAGAGGTGATGGATCTCAGCTGTGTTCCCCCTGGGATAGAGTCCTTTCCGTAGTGTTCAAAAACAAAAGCACAATTCTTCCTCGGAAGCCGTATGATGGATACGCGGTTTGCGCTCCACCTGCGTACCAAACACCGACGGCGACCCGGAAGTGACGTAAAAGCGTAGCTCCGTCGGACGCGTTTCGTCATAGACGTCTTCAGCGGCGGTGCCACGCTACCACGTCTCATACGTTATATAGAAAAAATTCCAGATGATCTAATTGGCCATTGCTCAGGTGCAAGATCCAATCAGGCACCAGCGGGGAGAACCTAGTATACGAGCGGGCAAGCAATCTCTCCACACAAAAGGCAGTAAGCTCATATAGGAGAACAATCTTACCCCCCTGGAGAGCGAACGGGCCCGGTGCATATTCCCGATCCGACCCAATAAAAGCTTTCGCTCCTACGGTTTCAAAGGAATAATAGAGCCTATTCCATGTACTCCAAAATAAAAATAATAAAAAATAAATAAAAATAAAAATAAAAATAAAAATAGATTTGGCCAACTCATATATGATAATGAGTAAAAGAGTAAAAGAAAACCGTGTCAAAGTCAAATGCAATTTATCATATTAGAACCTCATTCAGGTCTATCGACCCAAAGGGTGATCTATCCCAAGGGGGAATACAGCGCCAATTTTACTACACCTTTCTTATAAACTATAAAGGCCCTTGGTTGTTTTATGGAACTAAATAATTTAACTAAGTAAATTACCGGCCATTTTACGAATAACCTCAAAAATGGTTCAGTATTCCAGGAATGTTTAAACGGACAACTTATATCTATCTAGTTACAGTTAACCTATTCTGAAATAAAGATGTTAGTACATGTTAAACAAACACCTTCTAGGAATAGTTTCCAAAAAATTTGTTTCCTCATTACGACTAAAGGAATTTCTTTAAAAAGTGATGATTAATTAAAAAGAGTACTCTATGCGACACAATACAGGACAGCTATTAAGCGATAATCCTCATCAACTGCAGGTTAGTCAATATTTGCGTCATATTGTACAGGACACAACTAAATACTTCACAATGGACATTTTCATCCACACCATGCAGAATCTGCATTATGCACTTACACTATACGTGCAAAAAATTATTATTATTTATATGCAGACTAGCATTTCCTCTCTCTGCACATAAAACCGTATATTTCTCTCCATACCATGTGAACTTGGAGTAGCAAACGGAAAACAAAAATAAAGGTGTGGCACTTAATGTCCGAAATTTTTTTTAACAGAAATATCTATATGAAAGACCGTTGATGTTGATACATGCTCAGTCATCTACTACAAAGTAAAGAACGGGATATCTGGAGATTGATCTTTAAGGCGCACAACCCCTGCAGGGGTATTTACTTCTGGTGAGTAGGACTCCTGGTGGGGAGCACAGAAGTCACAGTGAAGACTGCATAGGAAGCACAAAAGTCACTTTAAGGATTTTTAAGGATTTTTCTGGATTAGCACCATTGAACTTTCATTTGGGACTTATTTTATATATATATTTTTTGTCCTGTATACTTCACATATATTTTTTGTATTTTTCTGCACTTTATTTTTATATTTTTATTTTTATTGTTATTTTTTCACTTTTTTATGTGTATATGCACTTTTCACACATATATATTTTTTATGGTTTAGAGAATTCTTTCACCTTTATCACCAAAAGGTTTTTTATTATCGTATTTTTCACCCCTTGTGTGCAATAATACACACACATTTCTTATTTATAATTGTCATGGGTTTTGGTTTGTGAAGTGTTTACACATTCCTTATATTTAGTTATTAGGTTTATATATATATTTTTTGGCACTAAACACGGGTTTAACATAAACACTGTTTTAGGCTTATATATATATATTTTTTTTTTGGCACTAAACACCATGTGAATCTAGGTTGTTTATTAATGAACGTTACATATACATATATACCTTTATCACTTTACACTGGTATAGGGGACCTATGGTATTGTTGGTAGCAGGTTTACCACTGAGGGAAAAAAATTTTTTCGCATTTTTGCGACTTGATTTATAATCGCATTAGGTTGTATATGTAGTTTGGTACACGTGGTTTTCAGGTTCTTGGCCTAAACTTATAATTTAATTTATTTGAGATTGAGGGTTTGATTATATTTTGTAAGGAAGTATTTGGGCCTGTTCCAACACCATCAGTTCTTGATATTTCCGCTGCTTTGGAGACTTAATATGTAATGGGTTTGATTATTAGTCCCCGATATTAGAATTCTAGGTTTTGTGACCACTGTCCCTGGTGGCCTATAGATTTATTACACTCACTGTTTGATATAATCTTCTCTGGGTGAAGCTGATGTTTTTTCCGTTTTCCTGAGTTTATCTACATAGAGTTTAATTAGTATTAGGCTGAGGGAGACTATTGGGTTCTTTGGAAAAAAGACCTTGGCCTTTATTGCTATCTATTTATCCTCTACGAGTCCATTTTGGAATGGAAACCTGTTTTTAGGTAGCGCCACTTAACCCGATACCATTTCAGTTATTTCATATACTCTAGTTTGATTGCAGGAATTAGCCCTGCTGCAAAGCATTGCATCAAAAAATTGTAATTAAACGCCCCTGTTAAACAGGGGCAGAAAAATTGGGCCTTAGGCACTGGTGCTGGTGCCACCACACTGCAACCTCTGCCATATACTCTAGTTTTATTGCAGGAATTAGCCCTGCTGCAAAGCATTGCATCAAAAGTTGTAATTAAACACCCCTGTTAAACAGGGGCAGAACAATTGGGCCTTAGGCACTGGTGCTGTTGCCACCACACTGCAACCTCTGCCATATACTCTAGTTTTATTGCAGGAATTAGCCCTGCTGCAAAGCATTGCATCAAAAATTGTAATTAAACGCCACTGTTAAACAGGGGCAGAAAAATTGGGCCTTAGGCACTGGTGCTGGTGCCACCACACTGCAACCTCTGCCATATACTCTAGTTTTATTGCAGGAATTAGCCCTGCTGCAAAGCATTGCATCAAAAATTGTAATTAAACGCCCCTGTTAAACAGGGGCAGAAAAATTGGGCCTTAGGCACTGGTGCTGGTGCCACCACACTGCAACCTCTCCCATATACTCTTGTTTGATTGCAGGAATTAGCCCTGCTGCAAAGCATTGCATCAAAAATTGTACTTAAACGCCCCTGTTAAACAGGGGCAGAAAAATTGGGCTGATGGCATCAACCAGAACCAGAAATGTTCTTCCAACATATCAGCGGAGGAGGAAGAGGATAGACAATCAACATAACAGGACAGTCACTCAGCATCAGCATAGGCAGTCTTGAAGGGATGTGATATTTCAAAAAAAATTATTCTGTTACATCAGCTTCAGGTGCTTGGTAGCTGTGGGTGATCCAAGGCTGATTCATCTTGATGAAGGTCAGTCGATCAACTGATTCGGTGGACAGGCACACCCTGTGATCGGTAACAAAGCCACCAGCAGCACTGAAGGTGCGTTCCGAAAGAACGCTGGATGCAGGACAGGCCAGTAATCAATTGCATACTGTGCAAGCTCTGGCCAGTGATCCATCCTCAAGACCCAGTAAGCCAGAGGATTTTCGGTGGGAAAGGTGTCCAAGTCTGACCTTGCCCCTAGGTATTCCTGCACCATGTAAATCAGACGCTGGCGATGGGTGCTGGAACCGATCATACCTTGGGGCTGCGGACTAAAAAATTGTCTGAAAGCATCAGTCAGACGGCCACCTTCTCCACCGATCCTTCTGACCGATGCCTCAGCAACACGTTGTCCAGGACCAGGAGTTTGTAACCTCCCAGTCTCTGGGAACGCGTTGCACAGACCTTTCTGCAAGGCCTCCCGGAGATGTCTCATCCTCTGCTCCCTCTGCGATGGCAAGATAAGGTCGGCAACCTTACCCTTGTACCGTGGATCAAGGAGAGTGGCCAGCCAGTAATGGTCCCTCTCCTTGATCCGAAGAATACGAGGATCCTTCCGCAGGCTTTGCAGGATCAGGGAGGCCATGCAGCGTAGGTTAGCTGAGGCATTCGGTCCGGAGTCCTCTAGATCACTAAGGACAACATGATCCGCAGCTACCTCCTCCCAGCCACGTACAAGTCCACGTGTTTCTTGGGACTGTAAATCATCCCTACAAGACTGCTGCTGCTGATGCTGAGTGCCAGCCTCCACCTCCATGCTGACACAATCATCCTCCTCCTCCTCTTCCTCCTCCTCATCCTCTTCCTGTGTGATGGGTGGCACAGCAGGAACACTGTCTGGATAAAGGGGGCCTTGAGAGGCAAGGAAGTCCTCCTCTTCCTGCCTCTGTTCTGCCTCAAGTGCCCTGTCCATTATTCCACGCAGCGTATGCTCCAAAAGGTGGACAAGAGGTACAGTGTCACTGATGCATGCACTGTCACTGCTCACCATCCTTGTGGCCTCCTCAAACGGTGACAGGACAGTGCATGCATCCCTGATCATGCCCCACTGGCGTGGTGAGAAAAAACCAAGCTCCCCTGACCCTGTCCTGGTGCCGTAGTCGCACAGGTACTCATTGATGGCCCTCTGCTGCGTGTGCAGCCGCTGCAGCATGGCCAGTGTTGAATTCCATCTGGTGGGCATGTCACATATAAGGCGGTTCTTGGGCAGGTTCAACTCCTTTTGGGGCTCAGCCAGCCGAGCACAGGCATTAAATGATCGGCGGAAATGCACACAGACTTTCCTGGCCTGCTTCAGGACATCCTGTAAGCCGGGGTACCTGCCCAAGAACCGCTGCACCACCAGGTTAAGGACGTGAGCTACACAGGGCACATGGGTCAGTTGTCCCTGTCGGAGGGCGGAGAGGAGGTTGGTGCCATTGTCGCAAACCACCATTCCTGGCTTAAGCTGGCGTGGTGTCAACCACCTCTCGGCCTGCCCCTGCAGAGCTGACAAAACATCCGCCCCAGTGTGGCTCCTGTCCCCCAAACAAACCAGCGCAAGCACGGCATGGCATCATTTTGCCTGCGTACTTGCGTAGCCCCTGGAACGCCTACGGAGCACCGCTGGTTCTGAGGACAGAGCACTGGAAGAGGCCATGGAGGAAGAAGAAGAGGAGGGGGTGGAGGAGAGAGGTGTGTCACAACCAATAGTAGCATTTTGGAGGCGTGGTGGCGGAACAACCTTCAACACTACTGCACCTTGTCCTGCATCCTTCCCAGCTGCCAGAAGAGTGACCCAATGGGCCGTGAAAGACAGGTAACGTCCCTGTCCATGCCTGCTGGACCATGAGTCAGCGGTAATATGCACCTTACCGCTGACCGCCCTGTCCAGCGAGGCAAGGACATTGCCTTCCACATGCCGGTAGAGAGCCGGAATCGCCTTCCGTGAGAAAAAGTGGCGTTTGGGGACCTGCCACTGAGGAACCGCACATTGTACAAACTCACGGAAGGGGGCAGAGTCTACCAACTGAAAAGGCAGCAGTTGAAGTGCTAGCAATTTAGCCAAGCTAGCATTCAACCGCTGGGCATGTGGATGGCTGGGAGTGAACTTCTTTCGCCGGTCCAGCAGCTGGGGCAGGGACATTTGCCTGCTATAATCGGACGTGGGTGTACCGCTAGCAGAGTTCCCGGAAGCACTTGGCTGTGACACACCTAATTCTACACCTTCATTCCTCTCAGAGCAGGTTTCAGAGAGGACTGAAGGTCTAGTGGGGTTGGAGATGCCAGCTGATGAGGAGCAAGGAGAGGTCCGCTTTGTTCTTTGGTGTGGGTCTTTGAGGTACGCTTGCCAACGAGCTGCATGGCAGGTCAACATATGTCTGGTCAAGCATGTGGTGCCCAAGCGGCTGATGTTTTGGCCACATGAGATACGCTTGAGACATATGTTGCAAATAGCAGCGGTGCGATCTGATGCACTCGTCTCAAAAAAGGCCCACACCAAAGAACTTTTAGAATAACGCGCAGAGGCAGCGCTCTGCACAGGCGGAGCTCTGCGGTGTGATTCAGTCGGTGTGCTGCCCCTAAGCTGGCCCCCGGAGGGCATCCTGCCTCGTTGGACATGTGCCTCCTCCTCCTCCTCCTCCTCTCTCCTTCCAGGCACCCACGTGGAGTCAGTGCCCTCATCATCCCCTCCCTCTTCATCGCTGTAGCAAACCTGGCAGTATGCTGCAGCTTGTGGAACATGACTGCCAGATTGCTGTCCTTCTTGAGCATCCCCTCTCTCTGCGCTCACGCTACTGCTTTCCTCTAGCTGAGTGTCATCATCAGAGCCCACAAAACACTGGGCATCCTCCTGGAGCATGTACCCAACACTGTGCTCAAAGAGTTCAGGAGACTCCTCAGGAGGACATGGTGGGTCTAGGGAAGGAGTCACTGATGATGACATTGAGAGGAGGGAAGACGATGCGTTGGCAGCTGTTTTGCTAGTACCCTGAGACTGGGTGAGAGAGGATGAGGAGGATGAAGAGGGCTTGGTCATCCACTCTACCAAGTCGTTGGCATGTTGCGGTTCAACATGTCCAGCTGCCGAAAAGAATGACAAGCGTGTCCCATGGCCACGTGCTGATGACAATGCACCGCGTCCACGACCAGCACTGTTGTCTCTAGACACAGAGCCTGCTTGCCCTCTTTTATCGGCTCGCGCCTGTCTGCCTCTCCCTGCTGGCCTTCCAGACATGGTAATGGCCTGAAGGGAGTTGGGTAAAAAAGCAGTTGGGTAGTGTATATTGTGCTAGAGGCACACAACACCCACTAACTCCTGCAGATGCCTTTATTATAGAACACCAGAGATAAAGGGGTATATACAGATGTATACTGTGCTGTGCTGGAGGCACACACAACTTCCAATAACTCCTGCAGATGGCAAGTGGTCTCAAATAGAGAAGAGCTATGTAGGTGGATATAGCGGTATGTACTGGGTACAGAGCACGCAGACAGCACGCACTATCTCCTAACACTACTGACTGCAAGCTCTATTATAAAAGATAGATCACTAGCTATATAGGTGAGGTGAATATAGCGGTGTATACTGCGGTCAGGGCACGCAGACAACAACCACTACACAACAGCAAGATCGAAAATCGTCCGAAAACGATCGGTGTGTACTGTGTTGAAGGTACACAGAACACCCACTAACTCCTGCAGATGCCTTTATTATAGAACACCAGAGATAAAGGGGTATATACAGATGTATACTGTGCTGTGCTGGAAGCACACACAACTTCCAATAACTCCTGCAGATGGCAAGTGGGCTCAAATAGAGAAGAGCTATGTAGGTGGATATAGCGGTATGTACTGGGTACAGAGCACGCAGACAGCACGCACTATCTCCTAACACTACTGACTGCAAGTTCTATTATAAAAGATAGCTCACTAGCTATATAGGTGAGGTGAATATAGCGGTGTATACTGCGGTCAGGGCACGCAGACAATAACCACTACACAACAGCAAGATCGAAAATCGGCCGAAAACGATCGGTGTGTACTGTGTTGAAGGTACACAGAACACCCACTGCTTCAGACGCCAACACACTACACAAGGCCACCGCGCTGGCGGCCTTATATAGTGTGGGGCGTGCACTACACAGCCTGAGCTATGATTGGCCACAGGCATCCTGCCTGTGGCCAATCATGGCTCTCCTCGCTGCTGGCGATGCGATTGGCCAAGCATGCGGGGTCACAGTGCATGCTTGGCCAATCATGAGCCAGCAATGCACTGCGCCATCGCAGTGCATTGTGGGCCATGAGCGCCACACGAATTTGGCGCGAACGGACCAAAATGTTCGGACTTCACCGAACGGACGAACAGCCAATGTTCGAGTCGAACGTATGTTCGACTCGAACACGAAGCTCATCCCTAATAAACATATATAAAACAGATAAAGCATAGATATCTGACGCATTTGAAAACAAGCTCATATAAAATCAAAGTGATTATGATAATGTGAAAAGTAGAATACAAAGTATGTTAACATTTTGTATAAAAGACTTATAAAATTGCCAATACACATTTTCTGAAATTTAGAAAAAATAAATAAATAACAATAATGTATTCTGTATCTTCCTATATTCCAGATAGCAATGATAACTTGCCACAAATTTGTAGCAGTATTGAATTGTAATTTTATTACCTTGCTGCACATTTTCTTTAGCAAGTTGTACGCTTGCAGAGCACTTAAAGCACAAGTTCTAGTTGATACTTTTCCAATTTGTTGCGTGGCAAGTCTCTAGCAAGAGCAACGTTGCAGTGGTTAGTCTACAGCAAGAGCTCTGCAAGTCTACAGCAATGAAAATTCAGCCACAGTGACCCCTGTGGTGGGATGACTATTGCACAACATAACTAAACCAGAACTTGCAGCAGACTTGTAGAATGTTTGCAAAGAATGTTGATCTGGAGTTGTGCAATGCAAACTTGCTGCAATTGTGCAACAAACTTGTGAAGCCTGCCAAGTCTAGCAATAGCTTAGCAAGTCATTTTCAAATGTACAGCACAATTGCTTGCTATCTTGGATGGATAAAAATACATAGCGTAGCTTTGTGTGAATGCATCCTTAACAACCTTACCTTATGTACCTGGGGGAGATAATTGTCATGCATATACAATGGAGGTATGTAATAGAGTGAGAAGGCATTTTAAAAGTCCAAATAAATTACCATTTTATAAGTGTTTGCATACATTTGTTTTTACATGTAAGTGCGCTATTTTCAATAAATTGGTGTTGTTGCGGTTTTAACTAGCTCCAGCACCTTGTGTTTCTTCTCTCAGATGAGTAACCACTTTCAAAAATTATCTTTTTAGCTCTCTGTATGAGGGGGTTCTTCTTCACCATCACACTAATGTACTTTGAAAGTTTGATATAATAAATATTAGCAGGGTTCTCTGAGACTGGAAAGTTATTTCAAGGGTTTATCTGTGTTCAAAAGGCTAAGGCTGAGTTAGAGAGACAGTCTGAAAGGAAATAAAGCTACTGCTGTGTTCTATAGAAAACCCATCAGGGAAACCACTGTCAATGGCACACCTCATACTAAATGTGCTTTTGCAATATATAAATATATACATTTATATAAATAGTAATAAAAATAGAAGGATCAATTGAAAGTCTTTCAAAGATAAAAATCTGACCCAAAACTATTATATTTTCAAATTAGGAGGGTTTAAACCACTTAAGAAATTGAAGTATGCTGCTGATAAAACTGACTATTTCTTCACTTAAGCCCCATATACACTATTCGATTTTCTGCATATTTTTGTCTTCAGATTTACCAAAACCAAGGGCCTGCCTGATTGCATACAAATTGAAACTCTTAGGCTACTTTCACACTGGGGCGTTGCGGGCACTGGTGGTAAAGCGGAGCTATATTTAGTGGCGCTTTGTTTTAGCGGCACTATTCGGCTGCTAGCGGGGCCAAAAAAGGGTTCAAAGCACCCGCAAAGCACCGCTGCAGCTGCGCTTTGCAGGCGGGTTTGCAGCGCTGCCCCATTGTTTTCTATGGGAAGGGGTGCTTTAGAAGCGGTAAATACACTACTCCTACAGCACTCCAAAGATGCGGCTTGCAGGACTTTTTTGACCGTCCTGCAAGTGCACCGCTCCAGTGTGAAAGCCCTCGGGCTTTCACACTGGAGAGACAGCAGGGGCTGTTTCAGGGCACTTTTCAGGAGCTATTTTTAGTACTGTAGTGCCTGCAAAGCACCCCAGTGTGAAAGGGGCCTTAAGGTTTGACCTCATATTATATAGTTTTGGTAAATCTGAAGACAAAAAACTGCAGAAAATCGAATAGTGTGTATGGGTTCTTATACTCATCAGTAAAAGGAAAACTTATCACTAGAGAAATACATTACTGCAGCTGTGGACCTGGCTGCTAGTTGCCTGGCTGTCTCCATGAATATGTGTTTCTTGGTTAGTGACTTCAAAAGTACTGAAGTCATAGGATCAGCATGACGACCAGGCAAACTATCATTTTTAGACAAAGCTCAGCAAGTAGCAGTCTACAGTACTTTATGCTCTCATTACAGTTTTTCTTTTGTTGAAACATTTGCAAATTCAACAGGAGAATACAAGACAGAGTAGACTTTGCAATGGATTATTTCTCATCCTGAGCCATACAATTAATTAGTCTAACTCAAAAAATAACTTACACAGTAGGGCAGAACAGTTATTTATTCTCTTTTAAATGACTCTTTCTTTTTTTGCTGAGTCTCTTAACATTAACTACATCTAAGGTTCTCGTGCTACAGCATACCAATCAGTTTTCTCAGATGAATTGTATAGAACAGAATATTTAGCATTGCTTGAAACTAGTTCTTAATCTGGTTTTATTAAAATAAAAACTGATACACTATAAAATGTATAATTGCTATCTAAGTCATTTTCAATGTTCTGAAAATGTATCTTTCAATTTTAACTTGCATTCAGCTAAGATTTCATAAAACTGTTGAAAGGTGATTATAGCCACATTAGTGCACTTGCCGCAGAAACAATTGAGTACTTTCCAGTATACTTTTTTATTTGCACTAACATCCAATCTTTTAGTACAAACTCCTGGGGTGTGCGCCCCTTTTCAAGGTTCACACAAAACGAATGCACAAGGTTTTAGCAGAGTGTTAATAAGCTATAAAATGGAGTAGGGAGGGTCCAAGAGGTGAGAGTATTCATAAAAATGGAATAGTGGTTTGAATAGTGGTTTAGGAAGCAAAGGTTCACATTTGGTGCTTTGATCCTTTTGTGTCAAATAGAATTATCATTCTTAGTTCAAAAGTTTTACTTTCCTGAGTAGTTTTGAAGTTCCCTTTAGGAACCAAAACATCCATAGTGTGGTCTGGTTGTGGGAAATTATGTTCCAGAGGTGTGTATTCCATAGCTCTCTCCCTGCCCTATCTCACCAGCTATCCAAGCTTAATTACCATTGCTGTGTATGTTTGTGTTTTGGTTGTTTTTTTTAAAGGAGAAGTATGGCCAAACTTATTTTGGCTATACTTCTCCTATGGATCCCAATGGTGCAGCTTATGTTGCACAACTGTCATCCATTTTCAGCCGACAGCAGGCTAAAGCCCACTTTTGGCTGATGTCACGGAGCCAGTCCAGGCTTTGAAGAGATCCCGAGAACAATCTGAGACTTACACAAAGGTTTTGTTTGTGTGTTCAGTGTGGGAGCAGAAAAACCTGAAATGTGTGTATTAGTTTTCATCTAACTAGCTTTTGTTCATCACTTCACCAGTAATAAATTAAATAACTATTACTCTGTGGACTATATCTATAATTTACTGTTTGATACATTGTTATATCCAGATGATGTGGCAGCGAGTCCAACAGAAGTGGGTCATTGGATTAAATTTTTTTTTAACATGGAGTAAATTGCGATAATTAGTAATGTCCTTCTAGTTTTAAAGGCCCCCTGGACCAGTATCAACATTTTTTGATGACTTCTCTGCCTGGCTACCCTACTTTCTTTCTTCTGAAATCCCCACAATCATTCTCGGGGACTTCAACATCCCTATTAATACTAACACTCCTGCCCCTTCCAAACTTCTCAGCCTAACCTCCTTTGACCTGAACAGTGGATACATGTTCCTACTCACTCCGAAGGCAATATCCTTGACCTCGTTTTCTCTCACCTTTGCACTCCATGCAACCTCTCTAAACATCCATTCCCGCTCTTTGATCACCACCTTATTAGTTTCACTCTCTCCCTCTCCTTCACCTCCTCTCCCTCCAAACACATAAAGTTACCCGCAGAAACCTACATCATCTCAACCCTTCTCTTCTCTACTCTGCTATCGACAACCTCTATGACAAAATCTCACCCCTATCCTGCACCAACCTAGCCACTTCTGTCTACAACGCTTCACTTCTAGCCTCACTGGACTCGCTGGCCCCCCTCACTACACACAGAATCAAGCCCCGACCCCTTCAACCTTGGCAAACAGATGTTACTGAAAAAACATAGTCGTGCTCATGAACGCCTGTGGCATAAGTCCAAGTCTCAGAAAGTTTTCAACCAATATAAATCTGCTCTCCAAAAATACAATTACAGCCTCCTTTCTGCCAAGCAGACCTATTTTATCACTATCATTAGCAACTTATCATCCCGTCCCCGTCAACTCTTCTCTACCTTCAACTCTCTACTTCGTCCTTCCCCGCCTCCACCCGCCAACTCACTCACTGCCCAGGAGATTGCCAATCACTTCAAACAGAAGATTGATACAATTCGCGCAGAGATCTCTACTGTTCAGATACTCTCCACGCTTTACACTTCATGCCCCCAGGCACAATCATTACTTCCCTCTTTCAACCCCACCACTATAGACAAAGTTGCTAAACTACTTGGTAATGTCCACCTTACCACCTGCCCTCTGCATCCTGTTCCCTCACAAATGCTACGTTCACCCTCTGGCTCTAAACTACACTCTCTAACCTACATCTTCAATCTCTCCCTCTCTTCTGGCATCTTCCCCAACTCTCTAAAACATGCACTTGTCAGACCCATACTTAAAAAGCCTTCACTGGACCCATCCAATCCTAACAATCTACGCCCCATCTCCTTGCTCCCCTTCTTATCCAAACTCCTTGAACATCTGGTCTACAACCGACTGAGCGTCCACAATTTAAAAAGCAAACACCCCAAGATATTTTTTTACACAAAGCTGCCAATTAATAACATATTTCTAGCACACAGCATTGGCAGGCTTATAATTAAGCCCCAAAACACACTCTGCTATTCATCCTCGTGCGTGAGACATGTGTGAGACTTTTTCATAGCTTGGCTACACAGGGTAGCCCAAAATTCACAGAGTAGCTTAAAGCATTCTAGGGGCATAAATCACACATCACATTTCCTGACTACTTATCACATGTATGGACTATGACTGGCTGCACTTTTGTGGCTTGTCCAAACTTGATGTTGGGGGGGAGGGGGTGACATTACCTTGTGGTTGTGCCAAGTTCCCTCAACCACTACCCCCTCTAGTTACAGCCACAGCAGGAATTATACCCCTGTCACCTTCAGCAGGCAAAACAATTCCAAAATCAAACCATCTATAGCCAGCTTTACTCGCTTCTCACTGTAACCTGTATGGTTATATTGATTAATTGTGTCCCAAACCCTATTGCATAGATGCCATGGTTTCCATGGACTGCATCGGTGATGGACAATAGTCGGAAACAACCGTATGCAGTTTGGAATAGATTACTTTATAATAATGTAAATTTGCACTATACAACACCAGTAGTACTAAATGTGCATCTACCAACAGGGTGTAAATCAATGAGTAAACTGCGATAATTAGTAATACCCTTCTAGTTTTAAAGGCCCCCTGGACCAGTATCAACATTTCTTGATGACTTCTCTGCCTGGCGACCCTACTTTCTTTCTTCTGAAATCCCCACAATCATTCTTGGGGACTTCAACATCCCTATTAATACTAACACTCCTGCCCCTTCCAAACTTCTCAGCCTAACCTCCTCCTTTGACCTGAAGCAGTGGATACATGCTCCTACTCACTCCGAAGGCAATACCTCCACCCACCAACTCACTCACTGCCCAGGAGATTGCCAATCACTTCAAACAGAAGATTGATACAGTTCGCGCAGAGATCTCTACTGTTCCGACACCCTCCACGCTTTACACTTCATGCCCCCAGGCACAATCATTACTTCCCTCTTTCAACCCCACCACTATAGACAAAGTTGCTAAACTACTTGGTAATGTCCACCTTACCACCTGCCCTCTGGATCCTGTTCCCTCACAAATGCTACGTTCACCCTCTAGCTCTATACTACACTCTCTAACCCACATCTTCAATCTCTCCCTCTCTTCTGGCATCTTCCCCAACTCTCTAAAACATGTACTTGTCAGACCCATACTTAAAAAGCCCTCACTGGACCCACCCAATCCTAACAACCTATGCCCCATCTCCTTGCTCCTCTTCTTATCCAAACTCCTTGAACGTCTGGTCTACAACTGACTGAGCGTCCACCTCACTGATAATAGCCTTCTTGATCCCCTTCAGTCTGGATTTCGTCCTCAACACTCCACAGAAACTGCTCTCCTAAAACTAACAAATGATCTACTAACGGTCAAATCTAATCGACATTATTCAGTACTCCTACTCCTGGACTTCTGTGCTGCCTTCGATATGGTTGACCACCCCCTCCTCCTCAAAAAACGCCACACCTTTGGTCTCCGCGGTTGTACTCTTCGCTGGTTCTCTTCCTACTTATCCAACCGCACCTTTACAGTTTCTTACAACTCTACTTCCTCCTCTCCTCTTCCTTTCTCTGTTGGGGTCCCCCAAGGTTCTGTTCTTGGACCGCTCCTATTTTCAATCTACACCTCCTTCCTGGGTCAACTGATAGCCTCCCATGGCTTCCAATACCACCTTTACGCTGACAACACCCAAATGTATTTCTTGACCCCTCAGCTCACTCCCTCTGTCTCCTCACGTATCACTAATTTACTATCAGACATATCAGTCTGGATGTCACATCACTTCCTCAAACTCAATCTATCCAAAACCGAACTTGTAATTTTTCCTCCCCCATATGCCCCTTCCCCTGATCTCACTGTCAAAATTGATGGCACAACCATAAGCCCATCCCCACCTGCCAAGGTTCTAGGTGTAGTCCTGGACTCTGACCTAACCTTCAAGCAACACATCCAATCATTGTCCAAGTCCTGCCGCCTCAACCCACGCAACATCTCCAAAATACGCCCCTTTCTAATCAATGACACAACAAAGTTCTTAATTCACTCGCTGGTCATCTCTCGCCTTGACTACTGCAACTCCCTTCTCATTGGATTACCTCTACATAGTCTATCACCTCTTCAATCCATCATGAATGCTGCTGCCAGACTCATCCACCTTACCAATCGCTCTGTGTCTGCTACTCCTCTCTGTCAATCCCTCCACTGGCTTCCGCTCGGCCAAAGAATTAAATATAAAATACTAACAACTACGTACAAAGCCATCCACAATTTTCGCCCCCAGCTACATCACTAGCTTAGTCTCTAAATACTAACCTACTAAAGTGGTTGTAAACCTAGTTACACTGCTTTTACCTACAGGTAAGTCTATAATAAGGCTTACCTGTAGGTAATGGAAATATCTCCTAAACCTGCGAAAACCTGAAGAAATGTTGCAGGTAAGTGCAACATAATGGGCTAGTATGCGATGCATACTAACCCATTATGCTTTTACTTTGCAGGGGAATAAAGAGGAAGTAAATACCTTTATTAAAAATAAATAAAAATTTTTTTTTGCAGATTAAAAAATGTGAATTTATATTTTTTTAACAGAAGCGTGCAAAGTATTTCACCCACAATCAGCAGATCACGGGTAAATTTCAAGCTCCTGCACAGCTCCAGCTTTCAGCAAGTACCTCTGTATGGGTTGTTAGCTTGCAAGCTGGAGGGAGTTTGAAAAGACTACGAGTGTACCAATCAGTACGCTCACAGCCAATTCAGACTACAAGTCTATCATTTGCTGGGGGTGAGGAGGGCATGTACTGGAGCTTGTTATACGTTGCATCCTATATCTGATAACATGCCCTAGGTTAACTAGTTTTGTGTCATTTTATAATTTTTTTATGTGTATGTATTTTTGTTTTGGGGGATATATACAGTCATATATATATATTTATGGTCGAAGCCCTATGGCCGATACGGATATGAACCAATATACTTTACCATAGGATTAACAACATGAAATGGACCTGAAGTGTGCCCTGGTCTGATGGTCGGTATACCAAAATAAGGGGGCATACCCTAGATTAGAAATTAATATATTGTGAAGAGAAATGAATTTGAGAAATGCCCTGAAAAGGGGATGGGAGGGTGGGTGCCGCGCACCGGAAACCGACAAAGACCACAGGCGAGCGGGCTGGTTAAATACCCTCCGGGCTCCTCCCATAAATTCAGGCCACCATACTGGCCTTCCTACTTATGGTCGAAGCCCTATGGCCGATACGGATATGAACCAATATACTTTACCATAGGATTAACAACATGAAATGGACCTGAAGTGTGCCCTGGTCTGATGGTCGGTATACCAAAATAAGGGGGCAAAAACATTCAGGTAGGGGTGTAGTTTTATTCGTTTTAGCTAAATTAGATGAGCGAGTTTGGTGAATGCTTGTGCCACTTCCGCACGAGGATTGGGGATGTACTGGGCGAGGTAAGCAGGGTTCCAACTGCTTAGTCTCTCAATGACGTGATTTGGGACCCAGGCCAACATGCTGCCAAGGGCGCTCAAATACTAAAGAGTGACCACGTTATGGACCGGGGTCGAGGTGTAGGCTGCATAGAAGGACCTAACCGAGAGCAGTCCTGACCTAGCTTCATCAACAAGATCAACCTCGGCCCAGTTGTCGGTGGTGAACGCCATGGCCTGTCCTGTCTTGACATGACCCCAGAGTCGAGAGGCTGTCATGACCGGGTATAGCTTGAAGAGGGAGGAAGTCCAGGTAAACCCGGGGTTTAGGAGTATCCCTGATGCCATGGTTCTGTAAGCCAGTGGTGGCCAAAAATTGTAGCGAAGCCTGTGGAGGCTGCGGCATCCGTCACTACCAGGGGTGACAGGGCATCGTAGATGGTATAAACATCGCTATACCAATCCATGCAGTAAGGAACCTTCCGACATAGATAGGACTGCTAATGCTACGGCATCTAAATTAAGGATCTAAGCGGGGTCCTGCGTCCGTGAGAGGGAGACCAGGAGGCGTGACATAAAGATTGACCCTGGGGGATGGTCCGTATTGTAGATTTTGACCAATCGTCAGGTGGTGTCTGTGTAGAACTTGGCTGCCAGTGCTACTAACGATAAACTGGGTAGGCCGTGAAAACCACAAAGGGCCCGGTAGATGGCCGCTTGGACGACCAGACTGGGGAATGTGCGAGGATTTTATGTGTCCCTAAAGATGGCAGATGTGATGGGCGAGTGTATGCCGTTGGCTATGGGCTGATGCCTCTAGATGCCTTGTAGTGGGGATCTTACTGTATGGGCCGTAAAGACAGATGGCTCTCCAAGTCCTGTAATGATAAGAAATGCTGAACGCTGGCTAGGTATAGCCTGACTGTGTAACAAGAAGAAGCCAGTTGCGTGTGTCAACACGATCCCGGTGCAGGACGGAAGTTGAACTCAACTGTCCTAAGGGAGAGATGACAGACAGGGAACAGTGAATGGCTTGTAAGAAAAGCCACAGAAGACAAGTGGCCAATTAAGTGCTGCTGAAAACAACGTGTAGCCAGTTTGTGGGCCACTGAGAATGTGCTAGCAAAAGAATGATTGCAAGAAGTTATGCTAAGTCGCGAGCCTTGGCACGATTGCAAAAGTTGTGTTTAAACATGTGCTTGCGACAATGGCACGGGAGTTTGTCACTGGAGATGTGTTCGTAGTGACTCTGAGAAATTCGTGTTACCGCATGTGCTTTGCGAAGACTGCAGGAGTTGTGCTTGAACGTGTGTTTGGATGCGTGCTTGCAACGATTGCAAGATGTAATGCCAAGATGCGTGCTTGCAACGATTGCAAGATGTTATGCTAGGACGTGTGCCTGCCACGATTGCAAGGAGTTACACCAGGATACGTGCTTGCCATGATTGTAAGAAGTTATGCCAGGATGCGTGCCTGCAATGATTGCTTAGCTGTTATGCCAAGATGCGTGCTTGCAACGATTGCAAGATGTTATGCTAGGATGCGTGCCTGCAATGACTGCAAGGAGTTCCCCAGGATGCGTGCTTGCCATAGTTGTAAGGAGTCATGCCAGGATAGGTGCTTGCAGCGATTGCAAAGAGTTATGCCAGGATGTGAGCCTGCAACGATTGTAAGGAGTTATGCCAGGATGCGTGCCTGCAACGATAGCAAGGAGTTATGGTAGGATACATGGGTAGCCAGGTTGAAAAAGACAGAAGTCCATCCAGTCCAACCACAAATCAAATAAACAAAGTATCGCACAACCCAACATACCCAATTCTACACCCACAGCTGATCCAGAGGAAGGCAAAAAACCCCAGCAGAGCATAGTCCAATTTGCTACAGCAGGGGAAAAAATTCCTTCCTGATCCCTCGAGAGGCAATCGGATTTTTCCCTGGATCAACTTTACCTATAAACATAAGTACCCCGTTATATAATGTACATTTAGGAAAGTATCCAGGCTTTCCTAAAGCAATCTATTGAGCTAGTCAGAACTGCCTGCTAGCAATGATTGCAATAAGCTTGTGCCTGGACATCTGCTTGCAATGATTGCAAGAGTTCTATGCTTGAATGCGTGTTTGCCATGATTGCAAGAGGTCTATGCTCGAATGCGTGCTTGCAACGATTGCAAGAAGTCTATGCTCGAATGCGTGTTTGCAACGATTGCAAGAAGTCTATGCTTGTATGCGTGCTTGCAACGATTTGCAAGAAGTCTATGCTAGGATGCGTGCTTGCAATGATTGCAAGAAGTCTATACTTGGATGCATGCTTGCAACGATTGCAAGAAGTCTATGCTTGGATGCGTGCTTGCAATGATTGCAAGAAGTCTATGCTTGGATGCGTGCTTGCAACGATTGCAAAAAGTCTATGTTTGGATGCGTGCTTGCAACGATTGCAAGAAGTCTATGCTTGGATGCGTGCTTGCAACGATTGCAAGAAGTCTATGCTTGGATGCGTGCTTGCAACGATTGCAAGAAGTCTATGCTTGGATGCGTACTTGCAACGATTGCACGAAGTCTATGCTTGGATGCGTGTTTGCAACGATTGCAAGACGTCCATGCTTGAACGCGCGCTTGCAACGATTACAAGAAATCTGCGCCTGGAACATGTTTGCAATGATTGCAGGGAGCGTATGCTTGGGTGCATGCTAGCAGTGATTTGCAAGAAGTTGTTTCTTGGATGTGTATGGAATGAATCCGATATGAATCGGTCGAACAAACCGAATCTTGTATGAGCCGATCGCATGAAATTAATCTGACAAAATCCGTTTTAGAGTGTATGAATTTAATCTAATATATAAGAGACTGTGGAGAGTACGGGATGAACCCGGTGCGAATCAATTTGCCGCTGGGGCGACTGGAATTGAAACGGGTTGTAGCGTGTATGAAAATGAAACTGACACGAATCTTTGTATCTATATGTAACAATCCTGATAGGAACCGATTGTAAGATGTATGAAAGGAAACCAAGATGCATTGGATTGTGCGACTATCAGGGGGAGTAGTAGTGAGGTGAAGGTTTTAACAAACGAATCGAGACCCTTGGCTGAAATTCGAAGCACGAAGGATCGATCTATAGTGAGTGTCGGACTTGGAGGAATGACAGGTAACATGTGAACGATACCTATAATGCTGACATGACGGGTGCGAACCAATGTATTGTTGGTATGAGTGGATTAGACTCAAGTGACAAGAGTGCGCAGTGAATGAGTGAAATGTTTGCTGTGACACAGGCTGATTGCGATAACCGACGTTTCAGACGAAAAGTGATGAGATGAACTGTGGAGCATGTAACGAAATGCGACCGAGCCAATTCGGAACAAAACAATTGGAGCACACCGGAACAAATCGGTGCCTCACGGATGCGACTGACTCGAATCGGGGCACGGTATATGACGGTCAAATTAATGATATATGTGTTATGACAGAGGCATAAGTCGATCGTGCCGCGACTGCGACTGATGAGGAACCGGACCCTGGAATATGCACTGAAATTAGGTTAAAGCACTGGGGCACACCGTAACGAACCGGTGCATAACGTATGCAACCGGATTCGAAACGGAGTGCGGTACGTGGCGGCGAAATTATTTTGATTGCCATGACAGAGGCACGAATCGATCATGCCGCTATTGCGACTGACCGTTAACCGTGTACGCTCTGGAGCATGTACTGAAATGTGGCTGAAATACCTGGGACGCGCCGAGACGAATTAGCGCACGATGCGACTGGATTCGTATCGGAAGCGTGATACGTGACAGTGAACCGATTTCCCATGACAGAGACATGAATCAGAGAACCGAAACCTGCAACCAACAATGAATCATGACTCTGGAGCATGTACTGAAATGAGGCCGTAACAACTGGGGCACATCGGAACGAATCGGTGCATCATAGATGCGACTAGATTCGAATCGGAGCGCGGTAGGTGACAGTGAAATGAGTGACAAAAGTTTGCCATGACAGAGGCCCGAACCGGTCGTGCCGCGATTGCGACTGACAACGAACGGGACTCTGGAGCATGTACTGAAATGAGGCCGAAAATACCTGGGGCCGTCCGGACGAATCGATGCACGGGGATGCGACCGGATTCGAACTGAATGTCCTATGTGACAATGAAATGTTTCCCATGATAGAGCTACGAATCGGAGAGGACGCAACCTGCGACCGTCAACGAACGGGCTCTAGAGCATGTACCGAAATGAGGCCAACGCAACTGGGACACGTCGATCGAACCTGTGAGTTTTGGGAAAAGCGACTGGTTTCGATTCGAACGTAATAGGTGAGGTGAAATGACTCCCATGACAGAGACCCGGGTCGTTTTAACAACGAGCGGGCTCTGGAGCATGTACCGAAATGAGGCCGAGCAAGTAGGGGCACACCAGAACGAAACGGCGCATTTATCGGATGCGACTGGTTTCGAATCGGAGCGCCGTGCGTGACAGAAATGAAATGAGTGAAATGATGAAATGACCTACGTGAGCCAGCTATGGCAGAGGTACGAGTCGCTGTGCCGTGGGACACGACTGGCAACGATTTTGACTGTGGAACACGGTAACGAGACTATATAACAAGTACTAAAACAGTGCAGTTTTTTCCTACCAGCAATATCTACCGAAATGACGCCGGTGAAATGAAGGGCGCTGCGAAATTGGAGCGTATTGAGTGATAACAACCGGTATCATAACGAACGATTCGATATTTCAGGTTTTAACAACACTAAAAATAGTACAGGAAGGTCAATCGAGACCCTTACCTGCGGCAGTCGAGCTGGCGACGTTGTACAGAGCCGGCGATGTTGTACAAAACGAACGGGAAAGAAAACCACGAGAGAGACGTTTTGTCCGCATGGTAACGAAACACGAGCCGTCGGCCTAGTGACGTAGTGCCGCGCACCGGAAACCGACAAAGACCACAGGCGAGCGGGCTGGTTAAATACCCTCCGGGCTCCTCCCATAAATTCAGGCCACCATACTGGCCTTCCTACATATATATATATATATATATATATACATACATACATACATACATATATATATATATATATATATATATATATATATATATATATATATATATATATATATATATATATATATATATATATATATATATATATACATATATACATATATATATATACATATATATATATATATATATATATATATATATATATACAGTATATATAATGATGGGACCAGCTAGGTGTTCAAGAAAGGGCAGTGCTGTTCCCAGAGTTATAGGAACAGAAGACCTAACACATGGACACACCAAGCATCTCCTTTGAGGGTAGCTAAACATAGAACTAAAACTTTATTATTATTATTTTGGACAGAGTAAGGGAGGGTTATGTTTTTCATTTGCCATTTGTGTCTCATTCGGGAGATTTCCTCACTCTTCCTTCCCCATAGTCAAAACAGGATGTGAGAGGAAATCTCCCCAAAGTATGTGGTCACCAGAAATAATGTCCCCATTGGTAGATCTCCTCTGTTCCTGTTCTGGTCACAACCCAAAATTTGGGATTTTTGTTTACTTATAGCCAAGTCTGAAAAAAATGTGCTGTAAGTTATACTTTAAGTGTATTTATCACATAAGCTCCATTTAAGCATTCATGTCCCATTTGAAATGGTGTTTTTTGAATGGAGTGGAAAACCATAGTTCCACACAATTTGTGATAACTGTTTGATGACTAGTGGTTTATAATTCGTTTTTATGCATAGCACAGTGGACAGATTGAAGTGGTACAGTACATAGCATACAACATGAAAAGATATGGCATATAAAGTGAAGTGTGCAAAAAATGAAGTGTGTTGGTCCAAAGCATGCAACGTACAGCACTATGTATACAGTATGAAAGTCCAGAAGGTTTATCATACAATGCTGTACATATAGTGTGGTGGTTCACAGTAAGTATGCATTGTACTGTGTGTATGTAATATAGCAGTCCAGAGCACAGCATAGAGCATAATGTTTGTGTGCAATAAGTGCGGCACACATTTGTCTTTGAAATGTCCCTTACCGACATCCTTTTTGTCTAAAAATCCAGAGATTATAGCTGCTCCACCTCTCCAGTACCTTCTAAGCCAATAGAAACATGTCTGTGTGTACTGTGTGATTGTATACTGTGTGTGTGTGTGCGTGTGTATACTGTGTGGCCCCATAATCTCTGATTGCCCGGGGGCCCCATGAGTTGTCAGTCCGCCCCTGGTTAGGAGCCTGGGAGCTCTGGTGTGTCTGGTGGTGACTCTGCTTGTTGAGCCACCTGGAATGCTGGACAGCTCCTTGGACAATTCCTTGACTGATCTTGTCTTGATATCTTGTTTGCCTTAAACCTTGAACCCTTTTGCTCTTCCCATGAACTTCCTGATTTAAGCCATGTCTCTGCACTTCCTGGTTGCCAGAATATTGTGCCTTCACCAGCCAATATCTTGCTCCTGTCTCTCCTGCTGAAGACCGTATCTTCGCTACCATTCGTTACCGACATTTGGCTTGTTTCTCGACTACGCTTCTGCTGAATAGTGATGGACGAACTTCCGACGGGACGTTTCGCGAACGCGAAATGCGAACGGACCCAAACGTTCGCGAAACCGACCGTTCGCCGCGGGCCCCATTGACTTCAATGGGAGGCGAACTTTGCAAACCTTCATGTCGAATTTGCGGCCACGTGGTAATTATTAGGGGGTAAAACGTAGTCCCACCATCTGGACAATGACATAATACATGTATGAGGTGAATTTGGGATCGATAACTACAAGCATTTTTATTTTATTTGGGAAATTGTTCTAACAATTCAGGACTATGGAGCTAATGAAGGCAATGGAGGAGAGGGAAGGTCAGGGACCAGGGTAGGCAAAGAAGAGGGTGCAGGAGATGATCACCAGCAGCGTGACATACCGGAATGACACATGCACCGTGATAGAGGCATCTGACAGCAGCACCGTAATACAGAGCACTGACAGCAGCACCGTGACATACAGCGCTGACAGCAGCACCGTGACATACAGCGCTGACAGCAGCACCGTGACATACAGCGCTGACAGCAGCACCGTGACATACAGCGCTGACAGCAGCACCGTGACATACAGCGCTGACAGCAGCACCGTGACATACAGCGCTGACAGCAGCACCGTGACATACAGCGCTGACAGCAGCACCGTGACATACAGCGCTGACAGCAGCACCGTGACATACAGCGCTGACAGCAGCACCGTGACATACAGCGCTGACAGCAGCACCGTGACATACAGCACTGACAGCAGCACCGTAAGCAGCCCCAGGAGGAAGTCAGCACAGCACAGGGATGGTGTGATCCCCTCATAATAAGAACCCCCAGGAGGAAGTCAGCACAGCACAGGGATAGTGTGATCCCTTCATAATAAGAACCCCCAGGAGGAAGTCAGCACAGCACAGGGATATCATAAGCAGCCCCAGTAGAAATATGACACCGCTCAACCTCTTCAAAGAGGAGGGTAGGGGCATATAGTACGGTGTGCTTTTTTGGGTCAAGGAAGTGAGCCAAATGAATTAAGAAGGTCTGTGTGCTTGATTAAAAAAATAGTTTATAGACATATACATGGTCTACTGGTCACATGTGTTGAATTCCTCCGAGATCCATGCCTCATTCATTTTTAGAAATGTGAGGTAGTTAACACTGTGGTGAGCTAGGCGAGTACGCTTATCGGTCACAATCCCCCCTGCTGCGCTGAACGTCCTTTCGGACAGGACACTGGATGAGGGGCAAGCCAACAGTTCGATTGCAAATTGGGCAAGCTCTGGCCAGAGGTCAAGCCTGCCCACCCAGTAGTCTAGGGGTTCATCACTCCTCAGAGCGTCCACATCGGCCGTTAACCCAATGTAGTCGGACACCTGACGGTCTAGGCGTTCCCTGATGCTGGATCCGGATGACACCTGTCGATGGGTCGGCTGAAAGAATGACCTCATATCCGAAGTCACCAACACATCTTCAAACCGGCCTCTTCTTGCAGGCGCTGTTGGATTGGTACCCGCAAATCCTTCTCTGGGAGTGGGAATTGCTCCTCTGCCAGCGCACGCAAAAGCAGAATGCAGCATTTCTCGAAGCAAGGCCTGGAAGTGCTGCATTCTGACAGCCCTCTGCGACGGCGGTAACATTTCCGCCATTTTGTGTTTGTACCGGGGGTCTAAGTACGTTGCCACCCAGTACTGGTCCTTGACCCTCATGCTTTTTATACGGGGGTCCCTATTAAAACACTGGAGCATGAAGGCCCCCATTTGCACTAAAGTGGAAGCGGTGTGGTGGCCTGGCTCCTGCTCATCATCCAGGATAATGTCGTCCTCTTCATTCTCCTCTCCCCATCCTCGCACAACAGGGATCCCAGAAAGGTTTAAAGCATGCTCTTCTTGCTCCTGCTCATCCGCCCCGGCACCATCCTCCTCTGACTCCTCATCAGACTCCTGTTGTTGACTTGTCTCAGATAGAGTAGCCCCCCCTGGGAATTCATCCAGCATTGCGACTTCCTCATCTTCCCGCTCCTGCTCCTCCACAGCCTGATCAATGACACGACGCAATGCACGCTCCAGAAAGAAGGCATAAGGTACCATGTCACTGATGGCGCCATGGCTGCGACTGACCAGTTTGGTGATCTCCTCAAATGGCCGCAGAAGTCTGCATGTGTCGCGCATGAGCAGCCACTGGCGCGGTGAAAAAAAACCCAGCTCCCCAGAACCGTTTCTTTCGCAGAGTTCATACAGGTAGACGTTAACTGCACGTTTCTGCTGGAGCAGCCTATCAAGCATATAGAAGGTTGAGTTCCATCGCGTCGGGCAATCGCAAATAAGACGTCTGACCGGCAGATGGTGTCGCCGCTGAATGTCAGCAAGGCGAGCCATGGCCGTGTAAGATCTTCTGAAATGGGCCGAGATTTTCCTTGCCTGCCGCAAGATGTCCTGGACCCCAGGGTATTTGACAAGGAATCGCTGCACGACCAAGTTTAAGACGTGTGCCATGCACGGCACGTGCGTGATTTTGCCCTGTTTCAATGCGCTAAGCAGATTGGCACCGTTGTCACACACCACTTTACCAACTGTCAAATTGAGCGGTGTTAGCCACTCATCTGCCTGTGAACGCAAAGCTGAAAGGAGTGCCGGGCCAGTGTGGCTCTTTGCTTCCAGGCACAACAGACGCAGCACGGCATGGCAACGTCTCACCTGGCATGTGGAATAGGTTCTGGGGAGCTTGGGCGGTGCAGTGGAAGAGACGCTAGCAGCGGAAAAGGAGGAGGCAGCTGAGGAGGAGAGGGAGGAGGATGGAGTAGGAGGAGGAGAAGAAGAGTCAGGCCTGCATGCAATCCGTGGCGGTAAAACCAAATCTACACGGGTGCCACGGGTTACATGCTTGACGGCCGTCAGAAGGTTCACCCAGTGGGCAGTAAAACTGATATACCTTCCCTGCCCGTGTTTGCTAGACCACGTGTCTGTGGTCAGATGTATCTTGGCACCGACACTGTGTGCCAGAGATACATTCACTTGCCGCTGAACATGGCCATATAGCTCTGGGATGCCCTTCTCTGAGAAATACTTCCTTCCTGGGACCTTCCATTGTGGTGTTCCAATGGCCACAAATTTGCGAAAGGCCTCCGAGTCCACCAGTTTATATGGCAGTAGTTGGCGGGCTATGAGTTCTGACAAGCCAGCCGCCAACCGTTGGGCAAGAGGGTTATCCGGCATCATCATTTTTTTACGCTCAAACATTAGGCCCACGGAAGCCTGCCTTTTTGCAGAAAAATGTGAGCTTGGCGTGATGGAAGGTGGAGTGGAGGACAATTGTGAGGAGAGAGGAGAAGGAGAAGTAGAAGACGAGGCTGGACGGTGAGAGCCTGCAGTGTGGCTTTGTGTGTTCCGTTGCTCCCACTGGGCTCGGTGATGGCTGCTCATGTGCCTTCTTAAGGCGGTCGTCCCTAGGTGAGTATTGGGCTTACCGCGACTAACGCGTTGACTGCAAAGATTGCAGATGGCAACGCTATTGTCAGCAGCGGACACGTTAAAAAAAGCCCACACTGCGGAGCCATGTGCCGGTGTCCTGGGAGCGCCAGATGTGACCGTACATGGTCGATGACTCGCTCCTGATACATTTGCAGTCTGCTTTGTCCCTGCTGTGCAATGTAAGTCATTGCTGCTTCTCCTCCCTATCTGCTGGTCCATATCTCCCTCTGAACTCCCCTCCTCTTCCTCTCTTGTGGGCACCCACGTGACATCACTAGACACGTCATCATCAACGTCACCTTCCCCACCGCTATAAGTAGAGATCTCGGAGTAGGCAGCAACACCGGGGACCAACCTCCTCCTTGGGCTGATCTGGGTACTGGCGTCAGACTGCTGAGTAGCGCTTGTTGCTACCTCCTCTTCCTGATCCAATACCAAGAGTGGCTGCGCATCAGAAATGTCCTCTTGATATGGATCGGAAAATAATTCCAGTGACTCAAGCGGAAGGTATGTGGTGGTGGTGGTGGTGGTCGTGTTGTTGGTGGTAGTGTCTTTGGGGGTGCACATAGCAGAGAGTGAAGAAGAGGGTGCAGATCGAGAGGATGAGGAGGGTGCAGAAGAGTAAGGCTGAGCGAGCCACTCAACCAAGTCTGGTGCATCCTTTAAAGTAATTGAACGCACCTTCTGCAACTTCCCACTTTGGCTCAAGCCTGTTGCTCCTGCCCTACCCCTACCACCCCTGCGGAAGGGCCTGCCTCTTCCTCTGCATGTCATTTTTTAAATGACCCTGTGACAAAACTCTTAGTCCCTATACCGCTGAAGGACTGCTGCAGTATAGGTGAGCGGTCAGCAGTGGTGCACGTCAACCCTATCTATTGTGGACCTATAGCGGTCCTTACAGAACAGCAGACTGTACCGCACTCAAGCCTATGTACCGTAGCACCCTATACCAAGTTACCAGTCCTTATAAGAACTTTTGTGGACCAAGCAGGTTGTGTATTAGTGTTTAGCAGACTGTACGTCAGTCCCTATACCGCTGAAGGACTGCTGCAGTATAGGGCAGCGGTCAGCAGTGGTGCACGTCAACCCTATCTATTGTGGACCGATAGCGGTCCTTACAGAACAGCAGACTGTACCGCACTCAAGCCTATGTACCGTAGCACCCTATACCAAGTTACCAGTCCTTATAAGAACTTTTGTGGACCAAGCAGGTTGTGTATTAGTTTTTAGCAGACTGTACGTCAGTCCCTATACCGCTGAAGGACTGCTGCAGTATAGGGCAGCGGTCAGCAGTGGTGCACGTCAACCCTATCTATTGTGGACCGATAGCGGTCCTTACAGAACAGCAGACTGTACCGCACTCAAGCCTATGTACCGTAGCACCCTATACCAAGTTACCAGTCCTTATAAGAACTTTTGTGGAACAAGCAGGTTGTGTGTTAGTGATTAGCAGACTGTACGTCAGTCCCTATACCGCTGAAGGACTGCTGCAGTATAGGGCAGCGGTCAGCAGTGGTGCACGTCAACCCTATCTATTGTGGACCGATAGCGGTCCTTACAGAACAGCAGACTGTACCGCACTCAAGCCTATGTACCGTAGCACCCTATACCAAGTTACCAGTCCTTATAAGAACTTTTGTGGACCAAGCAGGTTGTGTATTAGTGTTTAGCAGACTGTACGTCAGTCCCTATACCGCTGAAGGACTGCTGCAGTATAGGGCAGCGGTCAGCAGTGGTGCACGTCAACCCTATCTATTGTGGACCGATAGCGGTCCTTACAGAACAGCAGACTGTACCGCACTCAAGCCTATGTACCGTAGCACCCTATACCAAGTTACCAGTCCTTATAAGAACTTTTGTGGACCAAGCAGGTTGTGTATTAGTGTTTAGCAGACTGTACGTCAGTCCCTATACCGCTGAAGGACTGCTGCAGTATAGGGCAGCGGTCAGCAGTGGTGCACGTCAACCCTATCTATTGTGGACCGATAGCGGTCCTTACAGAACAGCAGACTGTACCGCACTCAAGCCTATGTACCGTAGCACCCTATACCAAGTTACCAGTCCTTATAAGAACTTTTGTGGAACAAGCAGGTTGTGTGTTAGTGATTAGCAGACTGTACGTCAGTCCCTATACCGCTGAAGGACTGCTGCAGTATAGGTGAGCGGTCAGCAGTGGTGCACGTCAACCCTATCTATTGTGGACCGATAGCGGTCCTTACAGAACAGCAGACTGTACCGCACTCAAGCCTATGTACCGTAGCACCCTATACCAAGTTACCAGTCCTTATAAGAACTTTTGTGGACCAAGCAGGTTGTGTATTAGTGTTTAGCAGACTGTACGTCAGTCCCTATACCGCTGAAGGACTGCTGCAGTATAGGGCAGCGGTCAGCAGTGGTGCACGTCAACCCTATCTATTGTGGACCGATAGCGGTCCTTACAGAACAGCAGACTGTACCGCACTCAAGCCTATGTACCGTAGCACCCTATACCAAGTTACCAGTCCTTATAAGAACTTTTGTGGAACAAGCAGGTTGTGTGTTAGTGATTAGCAGACTGTACGTCAGTCCCTATACCGCTGAAGGACTGCTGCAGTATAGGTGAGCGGTCAGCAGTGGTGCACGTCAACCCTATCTATTGTGGACCGATAGCGGTCCTTACAGAACAGCAGACTGTACCGCACTCAAGCCTATGTACCGTAGCACCCTATACCAAGTTACCAGTCCTTATAAGAACTTTTGTGGACCAAGCAGGTTGTGTATTAGTTTTTAGCAGACTGTACGTCAGTCCCTATACCGCTGAAGGACTGCTGCAGTATAGGGCAGCGGTCAGCAGTGGTGCACGTCAACCCTATCTATTGTGGACCGATAGCGGTCCTTACAGAACAGCAGACTGTACCGCACTCAAGCCTATGTACCGTAGCACCCTATACCAAGTTACCAGTCCTTATAAGAACTTTTGTGGAACAAGCAGGTTGTGTGTTAGTGATTAGCAGACTGTACGTCAGTCCCTATACCGCTGAAGGACTGCTGCAGTATAGGGCAGCGGTCAGCAGTGGTGCACGTCAACCCTATCTATTGTGGACCGATAGCGGTCCTTACAGAACAGCAGACTGTACCGCACTCAAGCCTATGTACCGTAGCACCCTATACCAAGTTACCAGTCCTTATAAGAACTTTTGTGGAACAAGCAGGTTGTGTGTTAGTGATTAGCAGACTGTACGTCAGTCCCTATACCGCTGAAGGACTGCTGCAGTATAGGTGAGCGGTCAGCAGTGGTGCACGTCAACCCTATCTATTGTGGACCGATAGCGGTCCTTACAGAACAGCAGACTGTACCGCACTCAAGCCTATGTACCGTAGCACCCTATACCAAGTTACCAGTCCTTATAAGAACTTTTGTGGACCAAGCAGGTTGTGTATTAGTGTTTAGCAGACTGTACGTCAGTCCCTATACCGCTGAAGGACTGCTGCAGTATAGGGCAGCGGTCAGCAGTGGTGCACGTCAACCCTATCTATTGTGGACCGATAGCGGTCCTTACAGAACAGCAGACTGTACCGCACTCAAGCCTATGTACCGTAGCACCCTATACCAAGTTACCAGTCCTTATAAGAACTTTTGTGGACCAAGCAGGTTGTGTATTAGTGTTTAGCAGACTGTACGTCAGTCCCTATACCGCTGAAGGACTGCTGCAGTATAGGGCAGCGGTCAGCAGTGGTGCACGTCAACCCTATCTATTGTGGACCGATAGCGGTCCTTACAGAACAGCAGACTGTACCGCACTCAAGCCTATGTACCGTAGCACCCTATACCAAGTTACCAGTCCTTATAAGAACTTTTGTGGACCAAGCAGGTTGTGTATTAGTGTTTAGCAGACTGTACGTCAGTCCCTATACCGCTGAAGGACTGCTGCAGTATAGGGCAGCGGTCAGCAGTGGTGCACGTCAACCCTATCTATTGTGGACCGATAGCGGTCCTTACAGAACAGCAGACTGTACCGCACTCAAGCCTATGTACCGTAGCACCCTATACCAAGTTACCAGTCCTTATAAGAACTTTTGTGGAACAAGCAGGTTGTGTGTTAGTGATTAGCAGACTGTACGTCAGTCCCTATACCGCTGAAGGACTGCTGCAGTATAGGGCAGCGGTCAGCAGTGGTGCACGTCAACCCTATCTATTGTGGACCGATAGCGGTCCTTACAGAACAGCAGACTGTACCGCACTCAAGCCTATGTACCGTAGCACCCTATACCAAGTTACCAGTCCTTATAAGAACTTTTGTGGAACAAGTGAGTTGTGAATGTTTAGCAGACTGCAGCAGAAGGGCAGCAGTCAAGTATAATATCCTTTCTATATTTGGAAGAAAGAATATTATACATGTACAAGCCTATTACTGTACCACTGATACCAGTCCTGAAAAGAACCTTTGTGGAACTAATAATAACAGCAAGTCTTTAAAATTACCCTCACTGCCTGACAACACTGCTTCCTTCCTGTCCCTATACAAATTGGCAAAAAAAGAGAACGATTAGTGGTTACTGGAACAGCTCTTTTGTGGACCTTGATAGTAACAGCTAATGATGATGATGATGATGATGATGATGAAAGACTAATCTGGCTGTCCCTGTAGCATACACCGTCCTTTCCCTTTCTCTAAACTAACAAAAGACACTCAGGCTGCTGCAAGAATCAGCAGCACAGCAAACCTATCAACACCTAACACCTATACCAGTCCTGAAAAGAACTTTTGTGTACCAAATAGCTAGTGGTTTATCTCTCCCTACTCCACACAGGAACCTGTCCCTATCTTAACAGAAGAAAGAATGTAAAATGGCCACCGGATCGGGTGTATTTATAGGTTAGGGGGAATGTACAAGTGTCCATGTGCTGTCATGTCTCAATTGGCTGTCCTGTATCACATGATAAACGTGTCACCAAAGGTTAAAGTTCTTGTATACATTAAACACGTAAGTCCGCCGCGGCGAACGACGGAAAAAGGCGTTCGAACGTGCGGACCGCGAATGTCGGAAATTCGCCGCGAAACGACCGCCGGGCGAACCGTTCGGCCATCACTACTGCTGAATCCCAACCTGCAACTATTTGTTACCGACTTTTGGCTTGTTTCTCAACTACGCTTCTGCTTGATCCCTACCTGCTATATCTGCTACCGGACCCCAGCTTGCTCACCTCCTGGTGGGGCTATCCTGAGGACCGCGACCTGGCTTAAAACATGCAGCAAAGCCCATCTCCACCATCAGGATTTATGATGAATACCGGTTAGTGCTTAGACCCCACACCTCAGGTGAACCCGTGTCATCAGCCAGGGTGACCTGTGTAAATACCTGCTCTGCTGCTATAGCTACTGGCCTCAGAGCCTGACTCCAGACCGTGACATGAAGGGGCAAAGAGTAATGCAGAATGTTATGGGAAGTTGTAGCAGACTGGTTTTATTAAGAAGGAGCATTTGAGGTGCTGAGTTTACTTTCTCTTTAACGCAGTGTACATCCGTGCGTTACTGCATATTTAACGCAGTATATATACGTGAATTACTGTACATTTAATGTAGTATGCATCTGTGCATTACTGCATGTTTAACGCAGTATATATCCATGTGTTACTGCATATTTAGCACAGTTTACATACATGTGTTAGACATGTTTAACACAGTATATTTCAGTGAATTATTTTACTCTTAATGCAGTATATATCAGTGTGTGGCTTCACATTTAACGCAGTGACAGATAAGAGAGCATGCCTGTCCACAGACTCCATGGACCGGCTGACATTTATCAAAATGAATCAGTCCTGAATTAGCAGCAGCTATCGAGCCCCTGATGCAGATGTCACTAATTAAGTGCTTCTGGATCTCAATTTTCTGAAAGACTGTCTAGGCTGCCTAGCTTTGTGGATGTTGATTTCATCTGGAAGAAATGTTTTGGTGCGGGTTTCATGGGCACAATTAACACCCAAGGACCAATTTTTCCGCACTTGTTTGACAGGTGCATATCATTGCAATTTTTGACAGCAAGGCCAATTCTTGCTTTCATCAAGAGTACCTGTATAGGGTTATGGTGTAAATTCAGCACTAACACCCAAATACAATTTTTCCACATCTGTTTGACAGGTGCACATCATTGCAATTTCTGACAGCAAGGCCAATTCTTGCTTTCATCAAGAGTACCTGTATAGGGTTAGAGTGTGAAGGCACCACCGACACCCAAAGACCAATTTTTCCACCCATGTTTGGCAGGTGCATATCATTGCAGTTTTTGACAGCAAGGCCAATTCTTGCTTTCATCAAGAGTACCTGTATAGGTTTAATATTGAACTTACAGATTGTAGCTACAGAGCAGCAACTGTCAAAGGCATATTACTGTACTGTATAAAAGAAATGGAAAGTAAGTACATGTCTCTCGCAAGAACACTGTTTTCTCAAAGCACAAATTCTTCATGTACCTTCTAGAGTTATGTGCTTTACAGCAAAACTAGCTCCAAAAGCATAGGGTAATTTATTTATTTCCTTTGAGAGGCCTTTACTTGTGAAGGTTATAAATAAATTAAATCCATGGATCATATCTGGAAACAGAAATAATAATCAAAAATAATTTGGCTGAGTTGTGCTGCATATGTTATTTACAGATAATATCACTAACGAAACCTGTAATCAAGATTTATATTGCAACTAAGTTGTCTTTAAAAAAACAGGAGAAAAAAAGATATTGAAAAATAATTCTTATATTTTCATTAGCTTCTCTCATGATATCACTGAACTACCATGATACCAGTCTATAAAGGAACTGGATTTTATTTAACAATGAAGTAGCAACAGAAAGGACAATATGCAAATTTGCCTTTGTTCACCAACACCTGACCCTAAAATACTGCATGAACAGGATGAGCCTTATCTATGTTCAAATGTGTATGATCCTTTGGTTCAAATTCTGATCAGCGGAACTCCTTTGCAAGAAACTTCTTTAGTAGCTGCCTTTGAAGGAGAACACCAATTTGGTCCCTTTTTGGACGAGTACATCCAAGAGATCACAAGGGTAAGAGTACTCTCCTCCTCCAGAAAAAGTAGGCTCAAACTCTTGCAGTTAGATCTTATACTTCTGATACCAGGAAAAGCTTTTTTGTTCCTCTCAGGCCTCCAGAAGCAAGTCTTATGCCGCGTACACATGATCGGACTATCCGGCGGACTTAGTCCTGCGGACAAACCGCCGGACTTTGCAGTGGAGGTACGCCAGACTTTCCGAACTAGCAGACCTGCCTACACACGATCGGACTTTTGAAATGAACGGACTTGCCCACACATGGAGAAAAGTCAGTTAATTTTGAACGTGGCTCCAGGTAGACGGGACTAGCGAAGGAAGTCAATGTCACCGCCTCCACATGTGATATTGACACGTCACTGGCCCCGTCACCTGGTATGGACTTAAAAGGGAAGCCCTACGCTGAAAAAATGGTATGGGGTCCCCCCAAAGTCCATATCAGACCCTTATCCGAGCACGCAGCCCGGCCGGTCAGGAAAGGGGGTGGGGACGAGCGAGCACCTCCCCTCCTGAGCCATACCAGGCCGTGTGCCCTCAACATGGGGGGTGCTTTTGGAAAGGGGGGGCCCTGTGGCCCCCCACCCAAAGCACCTTGTCACCATGTTGATGAGGACAAGGGCCTCTTCCCGACAACCTTGGCTGTTGGTTGTCGGGGTCTGCGGGGGACTTATTGTAATCTGGGAGCTCCCTTTAATAAGGGGTCCCCCAGATACCGGCCCCCCACCCTATGTGAATGAGTATTGGGTACCATGTATCCCTACCCATTCACCTGGGGAAAAAAAAGTGTAAAGACTTGCCAGACTCCTCTGCTATCTTTTACTAGCGGAGGAGCCCGGGTTTCTTCATCATCGCCGCCGCTGTCTGGGGGTCTTCTTCCGACTTTGGGGTCTTATCCCGCTCCTCGGGGGTCTTGTCCCACTCTTTGGGGTCTTGTCCCCCTCTTCGGTTCTTCTGTCAGGCCTCCGCTATCTTCTGCTAGCTCTTTTACTAACGTTGGCACGGTCTTCTGAGGCTGCCACTTTCTTCTCTTCTTCTCTTCTTCCTCTTCTTCCTTGCGATGTTGACATGACGCGCTCTCTGGCTGCACTGGCAGGGACGTGTTGTGCGGTGACTTATATAGGGACAAGGGGTGGGGTCACCGGGTGATGTCACATGGTGACCCCGCCCCCTTATGATGCCACAGTCAAGAAAGATGCTGGGACTAAGGGGACATTGCAAGGAACATTATCATGGGTTCTACTCAAACCTGTTCATAGTTAACAAGGCAAATGAAGGTGTTGGATATGAAACTTGTTGCTACTGGTTAGAAAATTCCTCCTGGAATCTTCCTCCTTCAATGGGGATTTTCAGATCTTAGTACATGTCCGAGATGCTTACTTGGAGATTTAAATTTTTCTATTTTATCAATGCTCTCTGTGTTTTGCTGTGGGCACTCACCCTTACCAATTTGGTCTGTTTATGGCCTCCCTATAATTTCACCAAGGTACTTGTCCAAGTCCTCCTAAAGCCCCGTACACACGAGCGGACTTTTCAACATCCAAAGTCTGACGGAATGATTCCGTCAGACTATTCGATCGTGTGTGGGCTGCAACGGACTTTTGATTCGCAAAAGTCTGGCAGAGTTTAGAAAATGGAACATGCTTCAAATTTTTCCAACGGAACTCCGCCGGACCCAGTTCCTACCGAAAAATTTGCTCGTGTGTATGCTATTCCGACGGACTAAAACCGACGCTAGGGCAGCTATTGGCTACTGGCTATGAACTTCCTTATTCGAGTCCAGTCGTACGTCATCACGTTCGAATCCGTCGGAGTTTGGTGTGATTGTGTGTGGCCAAGTCCGCTCAGTCGAAAAGTCCGTCAGAACTCTGTCGGAACTCCGGCAGAACTCCTTCGGAAGTCTGTCGGACATAAGTCCTCTCTTGTGTACGGGGCTTAAGTCATCACTAGAACTAACCCACTGAGTCGAATAACTTGGCCTGACACCGAATACAACCCTGTCCATGATCTTTTTGCCCCAGAAAAAGCTTCTGCCTCTTTACGCACATGCTTTAGCCTTTCTGGTCCATGTGTAAGCCATTTATTCATGCCAGAAAGATAGCTTCCTGTGAGACAGTGCTGTATGCCTAATTTCACTCAATATCATTGCGGGTATAGACATTCTGCCTTGCAGCACTAAGGCACGTAGAGGACATGTGCCAGAGAGGTAACAAGTGTGAATTTGCCCTGGTGAAGGGTGTGTAGATTGATGCTGCTGTCACACACAACCTTGTCTGGATAAAGATGGCATATTAACCGTTTCCTTTTGGTTTTGACCTGCAGTTCTGACCCAGTGTGGCTCATATTGCCTGGCATACCACTTAAAACACAGCAAGTAAGCATTTAGCCTGCAACATTACATATGTGCTTGAGTACTTGGGAGGACTGATGGTTTCTAGAAGTTGGAGAATGAGACTAGTAAGGAGATAGAACAGATGACTGCATTGTCACCATCAGACAGAACAGATGGTGGCATCATCAGCTTCAGTGGTTTGCCCCATTCTGCATTCTTTCTGGCTGCAGAAGTTTGACTCAGTGAGCCATAAAGGTCTGTGATCATGTCCATTAAGGCACTGGGCATGGGATTGATTTATGGACATTCTTTCTTCCACTCCAGTTGCTGCAGAATAGACACCTGCCTTGGGAAGCATGCTGCATGAGAGATGAAACAATTACCCATTTCTCCACTTGACGTGATTTGAACTAAGCCTCTGAAACCCCTTGTTAGACTCCTCTCCTCCTCTCCCTGTTGCTGGAGACAGATAAAGCTGGGAAATGTTGGAGCGGGGATATAATGCACAAATTGAGGACTGAGAGAGAGGGCAGGCTGTTTGCTTCTTTCTTGTCTCTTTGAAATTGTTCCCACCAAACTTTGTGATGCAGAATCAATATGTTTCCTTTTGCATGAAGTACCAAAATGGCTGGTATCATTGCCAAAGTTTATGCATTGCAGGCAGAGGTTGCAGATCACAACTGGGCTGCTAGCAGCAGATATGTTAAAAAAGATCCACACTGCAGATCTCTGGGATGTGGCCCTGGGAATACCAGTGACCCCTCTAGCACAACTTATATAAATAACATGTTAATTAACACAGCACTTAAAGCCGCGTACACACGTAGCCGTCTGTCCGACGTACTTAGTCTGGCGGACTTCCCGCCAGACTCTGTCAGACTTTCCGAACGTGCTACTTGCCCACACACGGCACTTTTTCAGCGGACTAATACGGCGTACTAAGTCCGCCGTACTATCCGCCCTACTTTTGAAATGAAAGGACTCGCCCACACACGCGGAGGAAAGTCCGCTCATTTCGAGCGCGTCTCCAGGTAGGCCACCTGGTATGGACTTAAAGGGGAACCCCAACGCTGAAAAAAATCGGCGTGGGGGTCCCCCCAAAGTCCACAACAGACCCTTGTCCGAGCACGCTACCCGGCCGGCCAGGAAAGGAGGGACGAACGAGCGCCCCCCCCCCTCCTGAGCCGTACCAGGCCGCGTGCCCTCAACATGGGGGTGCCTTGGGGAAGGGGGGATTATCGGAATCCGGGAGCCCCCTTTAATAAGGGGGCCCCCGGATACCGGCCCCCCACCCTATGTGAATGAGGATGGGGTACAATGTACCCCTACCCATTCACCTGTAAAATAAAGTACAAAAAAAACACAACACACAAGATAAAATAATTTATTGCACAGCTCCGGGGGTCTTCCGTCTTCGGGGGTCTTCTCGCCGGACTCCTCCGCTATCTTCTTGTAACTCTTTTACTAGCGGAGGAGTCCGGCTTTCTTCCTCGCCGCCGCCCTCTTCTTCTGACTTCGGGGGTCTTGTCCCCCCTCTTCGGTTCTTCTGCCGGGCCACCGCGCCTTCTTATAGCTCTTTTACAGGCGGTGGCCCGGTCTTCTATCGCCGCCGCCGCCTTCCGTTCTTCTTCTTCTTCTTCTTCTCCTGGAGATGTTGACTCGACGCTCTCTCCGGCCGCAATGCCAGGGACGTGCTGCGCTGCCACTTATATAGGGACAAGGGGCGGTGTCACATGGGTTGATGTCACATGGGTTGGTGACATGGGTTGATGTCACATGGCGACAGTCCCAGCATCCTCCGGGACTGTGACATCGTAAGGGGGCGGGGTCACCATGTGACACCAACCCATGTGACACCGCCCCTTGTCCCTATATAAGTGGCAGCGCAGCGCGTCCCTGGCATTGTGGCCGGAGAGAACGTCGAGTCAACATCTCCAGGAGAAGAAGAAGAAGAAGAAGAACGGAAGGCGGCGGCGACAGAAGACCGGGCCACCGCCTGTAAAAGAGCTATAAGAAGGCGCGGTGGCCCGGCAGAAGAACCGAAGAGGGGGACAAGACCTCCGAAGTTGGAAGAAGAGGCTGCGGCGACGAAGAAGAATGTCAGGCTCCTCCGTTAGTAAAAGAGCTACAAGAATATAGCGGAGGAGCCCGGCGAGAAGACCCCCGAAGATGGAAGACCCCTGGAGCTGTGCAATAAATTATTTTATCTTGTGTGCTGTGTTTTTTTTTGTACTTTATTTTACAGGTGAATGGGTAGGGGTACATTGTACCCCATACTCATTCACATAGGGTGGGGGGCCGGTATCCGGGGGCCCCCTTATTAAAGGGGGCTCCCGGATTCCAATAAGCCCCCCGCCCGCAGACCCCGACAACCAGCGGCCAGGGTTGTCGGGAAGAGGCCCTTGTCCTCATCAACATGGGGACAAGGTGCTTTGGGGTGGGGGGGCCTCGCAGCCCCCCCTTCCCCAAGGCACCCCCCATGTTGAGGGCACGCAGCCTGGTACGGCTCAGGAGGGGGGGCTCTCGCTCGCCCCTCTTTTCCTGGCTAGCTGGGTTGCGTGCTCGGACAAGGGTCTGTTGTGGACTTTGGGGGGACCCCATGCCGATTTTTGGGTTCCCCTTTAAGTCCATACCAGGCGGCGGGGCCAGCGACGTATCCTTCACGGGCCCCGCCTACCTGGAGACCCGCTCGAAATTAGCGGACTTTTCTCCGGGCGGGAAAAGTCTGTTCATTTCAAAAGTACGACTGGCACACACACGGCCGGATTGTCCGCCGAAATGCGAGTCCGGCGGGAAGATTGGAGTGTAAAACTACATTCTAAGTCCGCCATACTTTCGGGTCAAAAAAGTATGCCGGAGGCTACACACGTGGGGATTGTTTGGCGGACTTGAGTTTGCCGGACTTTTCCACCCGCTTGTTTGATCGTGTGTACGCAGCATAAGGCAGCCTAGGTGACCAGACAGTTTGTCTCCAGAGGTCAATGTGATCAGCTCTTTCAATGATCATGTATTGTTCAGAATTAACAACCAAGAATAGTCTTTGGGCAAATCCAAGAAAACCTTTTCACAATAGCAAAGTTAATGACATCAGCATCTCCTATGAACCTGTCACGGTCCCTACCGTGTCATGCAGATGGTCAGGTGTGGTCACACCCAAGTGTCTCAAAAAGGTATTGAACCTATGACTGCATGTTTAGTGCTCCTGTTACCTTGCCTCTGAGCCAAACTTCAGTTCCTTTCAGGCTGCTTTGCACAGTTATGCATAAAATACTAGGACCATACTCTGGATCTTGTTGCGATGAGTACCTTTCACTCCTGGTTCAGCTGAGGCAGCTTATCCAATCAGCTGGGTATAAAGCACAACCTCACTCTGAGGGCTTGGTTGATTCATTGTCTTTTGTCTCTATTGTTGCCAAAGATTCCTGTGTTTATTGTTTTGCCTAAGTGTTCCTGTGTTCAAGTTGCAGTGTTCAAAGACTGACCCCGGCTTGTATATAGTTTATTCTGAGTCCTGGAATCCCTGACTACGGCTTTACCTGGACAATCCTTTGGCAAATTCCTGTCAAGCCCCTGTGCACAGATTCACAGCCCAGGTAGCTTATCTCTTTGTTATCATGGGCTGTGTCTATTTGCAAGGGTGAGCCTACATTTTTGCGCCATGGACTCCAACCTAGGTAAGCCCTCACAGAGCCCCAACATTATGAATCAGTCACTATTTATAATATGGCAAATTACAGGGTTCCCAGAGTCTGTGTGTCTTGCGGGGATATGAACCTCAATCCAAAGTAACACCACCTCCAGGGTCCCCAGGCATACAGCTCACAAAGAGCACCATTCTCCCAAATGCCAGGGCCCATGATCAGTGGGAAAGAGGCTAGCATTCAGTCACCTCCAAAAGCTTCTGTACTGGATAGGTCTGTCACAGGTGGGATTAGTCAAAGAGAAGAAAAAGCAGAGTGCATTGCCAGCACTTGCAAACATACTAACTGCTCTGCATCTGTGAGGAGGAAGAAAAAGATGGCTAGGTCAGCCACTCAACTTCATTCTACATATGCTCTGCCTGTATAGCACAGCAACGTTGCAATAAAAAAGGCAGGCGAGAAGACCAACCAACACTTTTTCCTGCAAAATCTGCTTGCCACCAACTACCTCCACATGCAAAATACCTCTCACTTTAAACCTGCCTGACATGTTTTTAATGCGAGCTAGGACAATAGGGGAGATACATATGTGGTGCTGTGGTGAACAATACTTTACCACACACGTATACTGGGTTGATTTACTAAAACTAGACAGTGCAAAATCTGCATAGAAGCCAATCAGCTAGTTTTTTTGTCAAAGTTTAATTAAACAAGCTGATGTTAGAAGCTGATTGGGTACCAAATTTTGCACTCTTCAGTTTTAGTAAATCAATCCCACTGTGACATACGGAAAACAAAGGGCAGCTACAAGTGTACACTGTGCATCACAAAATAAAGGCTTAGCAACAATAAATACAATTTATATCCCCCCCCCCCCACAAAAAATAAACCCTGAAATGCTAAACCCAACCCCAACAAAATGTTTACCTAGCATAAAAAAACAAACAATGTGGATAAATGCTAAATAAAAGAGAATAGCTAAGCAGCTCCAACACACGGGGCTGATACAGCATGAATGAATGAATGAATGAATGACTTGTATAGCGCTACCTATGCAAACTGAATCGCCTCAGGGCGCTTTCTTGCCACTGGTGTCCATCTGGTGTCCATCTGCAGCTTTTTTCTTTTTTTTTTTATGCGGTCCTTTAACCTGTAAGGTCCCGACACACTTACAACACATACAACATATGCCTGGAGAGTGCATAAACAAGAATAATTGGTTCTCAACCACAATAGATATATATACTTTGTGGTTTGCAAGTGGTTTACCAGGATTATGGCTAAAGATATTAGTCTTAACCCTGGTATCGTATTTTTCGTATTAAAGCGTTCCAAGTGACTTATGAGTCTTTTTGACTGCCTTTATGGCCTTGGAGAACCGGAGCAATGCTATTGACGTCACTTCCGGTTGAGACTGAAGGTAAATCTTTTTTTTTTCTTAAACCAATTTTTTTTTATCTTTTGCTTTTAAAGGTAAAGAAGAGATGTGGGGTCTTTTTGACCCAAGATCTCTGCATAAAGAGAACCTGATATTCTTGTTTTTATTACAAGGGATGTTTACATTCCTTGTAATAGGAATAAAAGTGATCAAGAAAAATAAAATAAAGGGACAGTATAAAAATAAAAAGTAAAATAAATAAGAAAAAATAAATACATTTAAAGCGCCCCATCCCTCCGTACTCACGCACAGAAGCGAATGCATACATAAGTCACGCATGCATATGAAAACGGTGTTTGCACCACACAGGTGGGATATCACCCCAAACCTTAGAGCGAGAGCAATCATTCTAGTGCTAGACCTTCTCTGTAACTTTAAACAGGTAACCTGTGAAGTCATTTGAAACATCGCCTATGGAGATTTTTACGTACCTTAGTTTGTTGCCATTACAAGAGCGTGCTCAATTTTAAAGCGTGACATGTTGGGTATCTATTTACTCTATGTAACCTCATCTTTTGCATCTTACAAAAATTGGGGTATATATTGTGTTTTTTTTTAATTCATTAAAATTTATTTTTTTCAAAAAAATATATAATGTTTGAGGGTTGTAAGTAATTTTCTAGCAAGAAATACTGATTTAAACTTGTAAACAAATTGTGCCAGAAATAGCATGGTCTTCAAGTGGTTAAATAAATTGCAAAATATGTTTAAACTATAATAAACTCAGTGTACAATGTAAAAAAAATCGAGTTCAGCTTCTGGTCATATCAATACAGAAAGTAGAATTAGATTTTTTTTTCTTTTTAGGCCATCACCTTAGAAGACCAATAAATATAATGTGATAATTGATTTTTTCGAAAGAGCTTTAAAAAATAAAACAACAGGGTTGTTTCCTAGTTACATAGGTTGACAAGCTGTATGATTTATTAAACAGACTGTTATAGTGACAACAGAATCATCAGGTGAAAAAAAAAATATTGCAATGTTTATTTCAGAGGTGGCTGATAAGTGTGAAAATATGTTAACCAAAATATATGAATTATTTCTACACTGCTTTCCAATGACAGAGGCATTCCTGTATAAAAATGATTTGTGTGGATTAGGTTTCAAATAGTAAAGCTGTATGTGTGACAAACTCTGCTAAAGATTTATTTGAATAGACAATGCAGTAACAAAAATGTTTACCTGTCTGTCTTAGTCTATGTATATGATTAATTTTTTAGTCACCTTTGATGTGTTTTAGTGGGCACATCAAATTACAGAAGCCCTCTGTAGAGCAATATGAAATATTCACAAGTTTTCAGGAACATGTTTCACAACCGTGTTTCGGCATACCCAGCATACAAGGATTTCTCTCAAGACTGGTGATATAATCAGACTTGTTTAATATAAAGGGTACAGAGCATCCTGTGGCACACCAAATCTAGGATACTTCCACTGCAATCTCCAAGTACAATGTATCTCAAATATATATGATTGTACTCATCTTGGTCTGGTCCGTAATGCTAGCATTTTTTCAGCAGGGACAGGAACGTGGTGGGGGAGGGGCAGTTCTGGCACCTCCAGCACTGAATGCCAAGCGTTGCATGGGGGGGGGGGGCTAAAGGGTCTATTGCTTGTGACTTCTGGGGAATCTATTGTCCCTGGCTGGGGGAGATCTATTGTTCAGGGGGGTCAAATGTTGCTGGGGGTTTAATTGTTGCTTGGAGGGATCTACTGTTGTGGGAGGGGACTAGCTGGTTGGTAGTAGATTTATTGTTGTTGGTGGGGTCTGTTGTTGCTGAGGGGGCCTATTGCTGCTGGGGGAAGCGATTGTTTCTGGGGGGTCTATTGTTGTTGGGGGAGATCTATTGTTACTGGGGGAACTATTAATGGTGGGGAGAACTATTGTTGCTGGAGGATTTATTGTTGCTGGCAGGGGATGCAGTGGCCCCATGAATTAATGCAAAACCATTTCACACATCATATCAGTATAAGTATATCTTTTGATTAAGGTAGTCAGGGGTTGATAGCGGTAATGATAACAATAATACATCACCACTGATAATGTTAATGCTCATGATACTAATAATAATAATAATAATATTCATAATAATAATATTAACAATGCAATGATAGAACTATAATTAAAAAGTGGCCCTCTTTTTAATTAGTGCTATCATTGCATCCCACTCCTGATGAGTAGCTACAGGCTAAGAAATGCATAGAGTCTACAACAAGGGTGCCCAGACAAGCTCGCTGCAGGGGATCTATTTTACTGTCTTTCTTGTTATCATTAGCAAATTCCACACAAATTTCTTAGTACCACAAAATGATGCTTGCTTCTCTAAAAGAGGTGGTACTGGGAGGTGGGTATGAGGTGGATCCAAGGGACGGTACTGGGAGCTGGGTAGGGGGCAGAGACAAGGGGTGACTGTAATGAAATGTTCCACACTCTGCTTGAGTGCTTTTGTCATATACCAGGCAGACGGACACCGGAAGTAATGCTCAGGCTACGAGCTCGGCACTCGTTTTCACATTACGCTTTGTTCTTTCATAAAATGTGAGTAGATTTGCTACTATTTTAATAAACATAAGTTTACAAAATTACTACACTATAGAAGACTCTGTATATCCCTTTCTATGTCCGGTTATCTATGCATTTGAGCGGTCCTTGATATCTATATATTGGAATGAAAAGGAGGTATCCACCTAAGCTCTGCACACACTGGGGCTACATAAGAAAGGGGGAACACGCAGGAACCATTCCATCTTGAGTGATCTGCTCCCTCTATCTTTTTAATGCTGTTTACCTTACAGCAGTAAGCTAATAATTTAGTACACCCATGGGTGTTATATACACAGAAAATCCACCCTTCACCCGAAGTCACAGAGTGATTTGTTGTTACTATAGAACACTTCCACCTGATGTTCCTATAGAACACCTCCACACTCCATCTTGCACTTTGGACCCTGCACATCGTCCATCTATGTTTTATTAGCACTATTTGCACTTTTGGATTTATGGGTTATTCATTTATTAATTTATGTGATATGTTTTATTTATTTATTTTACACGGCTAGCTTAAAGACTGTTTTGCACGTGGATATATTTTGCTTTTTTACATATACACTTTATTACTGTAATTTAAGCTTTTATGGTCATTTGCACTTTATTATTTTCACTATGCCTATTTATTTACATACTGTGAAGCAAGTATGTTTTCTTTTTTTATGAACACAATTATTTTCACTTAGGAGTGCAAACACCAATTACTGATCTATTTACTTTTATATGGGTAGTGTTTGACCCTTACAGTGTTTGCAGCACCTTTGGTTACTAGCATGGGAGTTCTCATTTTTACATTTCTTTTGTCATATACTGCTTCCTCCCAGTCATATAGATATCAGATATTCCAACCGCTCACAAGCACAAAACAAGACAATACTTGTTTAGTTGCTGAACATGGACTATTTATTAGAACCAAAATACAAGTCTTATATACAGTTAAAGAGGAGGTTCCTACCTCCTGCTCATATTACTCTAACAATACAACTGTAACCAGAAACCCAATTAACATGAGCTAATTAATTAATACCTTAAAGCAGCCGATGTGACTCTGTGCTCTCCTCCACATTGTAATGATTAGTCAGGATTTCATTGCACGTCAGACTTCTTGTCACATACACAGTAGATTATACGTTATCAAAAGTATAAACACAGGACACCTTCACACAATATCAGGAGCTCCAGCAGGAGTTGGCCTGTCTTCTACATTGTACAGAGGCCAATGTGATCAGCTCTCTCAACTAACATGTTGAGTTCAGAATCAAACAAACCAAGAATAGTCTTTACATGTATCCTAGGAGATATTGTAGATGAATATTACTGTCCTATTTTAAGTAATCCAACATATATTTTCTCACTCTGTGCCAGGATGGAACTTGGACATAAGAGGTGCATGGGGAGCTGAAACAAGGGTTTCCCAACCTTTCCAAGGGATTCTGGGTTCCATGGGCCCTCCCGTCACATCTCTCCCCTTTTGGCAGAAGACTAAAAGGAGACGGGTTGACTCTGAAGTTAGTCCATAGTTCCAGTCCCCTAATGCCTCCACCCACACTGTACTCCAAACAAATTGTTCCAAGCACAGCATTACTCACCCAGCCAACCTCTGCCTCTCTCATAGAACATACCCGCTGCTGGGGGGAAGTGTGGACTGGTCCTTCCCCCTGAAATCCCTTTAGCAACAGGAGAGAAGACAGGGTGACTGGGCTCAGTCCGTCATGCTGTTGGGCATCTGGGCCAACTGCCCAGCATCCCTGGGGTATAAAGGTGAAGACTGAAGTTTCATCCACCTTTACAGCAAATCCGTCCTCTGTTAGTTGAGGGTAGAGGCCAGTAGCACTCTGCCCTGTTGCCAGCCCTTCTGCTGGAAACCCCACACCATCTACTCCGGCTAACTGTTGGGGCAGGAGGTTTGATTCCTCCACTCCCAAACGGTGTAGCTGCCATTGGGGAGGCAAGCTGGCTGCTTCCTTTCCCGTTCCATCATCTGGCTGCTGGGACGACATGTCTGTGGTACTGTCTCCCAGGTTCCCTGATCTTTGCTGGGGAGGAAACACCGTTTTCTCCACCATGGCCGACTTGGGGAGGGACAATGAACACCTCCTGTCCCTTCTTCCCCTGTATCTACTGCTGGGAAGTGATTGCTACCTTCTCACCCTGAACCTCCTGAACTGCCACAGGTGTGGGGCAGAGGTCTTGAACCCTCTGTCCGATGACCAGCGCTTCAGCTGGGGAAGTTCCTTGCAACTCTACAGATACTGATGTTGGTGCTGGGCAGAGCACAGTGAAGTTTGGCCCTGATACCATCTCTTCTGCTGGAGGCTCATCAAGTTGTTCTTCCTCAGCAAAAAAGTCTATCAAATCCCCTGTCTCTGCAACTGGTGTCTGGGGATAGAGGTTCACTATCTCCTGTCCGTGGAACCCAGAAGATGCTATCGGTGCTGGGCAGAGGTTAGCAGAGCTTTGCCCTGTTGTCAGCACTTCAGGTTTGGGGATGGCAATCTCCATATTTTCCACTGCTGATTCTCTGGCATGCTGCTGGACAGGCACATTCATCCATCCAAGATCATCCCATGCAGAAACAGGATCATCAAGGTCAGTCAGCACTTGCTGCATCCGCCATAAGACCTCCGCGTCCATAGCTGCAGGAGCAGGTTGGCAAAGCACACTGTTATGCCGCGTACACACGATCGGACTTTCGGAACGAGCGGACCTGCCCACACACGACTGGACTTTTCAGGTGGACTAGGTGCAGAGGACAAACCGCCCGAGTTTGGCAAGAGTCCGCTGGACTTTTGAAATGAACGGACTTGCCCACACACGGAGGAAAGTCCATTCATTTTGAACGTGGCTCCAGGTAGACGGGACTAGCGAAGGAAGTCAATGTCACCGGCTTTGGCGGCGAGATTGATACCTCGCTGGCCCTGTCACCTGGTATGCACTTAAAGGGGAAGCCCTACACCAAAAAAACTGTGTGGGGGTCCCCCCAAAGTCCATATAAGACCTTTATTCGAGCACGCAGCCAGGCCGCTCAGGAAAGGGGGTGGGGACGAGCGAGCATCCCCCCTCCTGAGCCATACCAGGCCGCGTGCCCTCAACATAGGGGGGTGCTTTGGGGAAGGGGGCCCTGCGGCCCCCCACCCCAAAGCACCTTATCCCTGTGTTGATGAGGACAAGGGCCTCTTGCCGACAACCCTGGCCGTTGGTTGTCGGGGTCTGCAGGCGGGGGCTTATCGGAATCCGGGAGCCTTCTTTTAATAAGAGGACCCCCAGATACCGGCCCCCCACCCTATGTGAATGAGTATTGGGGTCATGTACCCCTACCCATTCACCTGGGGAAAAAAGTGTAAAGAAAAAAACACAACACATGTTTTTAAAATAATTTATTGCACAGCTCCGGTGGTCTTCCGTCTTGGGGGTCTTCTCCCCGGACTCCTCCGATATCTTCTGCTCTTTTACTAGCTCTTTTACTAGCGGAGGAGCCCGACTTTATTCTTCAACGTCGCTGCCTCCGTCCGGGGGTCTTCTTCCTACTTCGGGGGTCTTGTCCCCCTCTTCGGTTCTTCTTGCCGGGTCCCCGACTTCTTCTTCCAGCTCTTTTACTAGCGGTGGCCCGGTCTTCTGTCGCCGCCTTCTCTTCTTCTGACTTCAGTTCTTCTTGCTGGGCCTCTGCTTTCTTCTTCTAGCTCTTTTACTAGTGGTGGCCCGGTCTTCGGTTGCTGTCGCCGCCTTCTCTTCTTCTATTCTTCTTCCTTGATATGTTGACTCGACGCTCTCTCTGGCCACAATGACAGGGACACGTTGTGCGGCGACTTAGATAGGGACAATGGGCGAGGATGCTGGGACGGTGACATCATAAGGGGGCGGGGTCACCATGTGACGTCACCCAGTGACCCTGCCCATTGTCCCTATATAAGTCGCCGCACAACGCATCCCTGTCATTGTGGCCAGAGAGAGCGTTGAATCAACATCTCAAGGAAGAAGAAGAGAAGGCGGCGACAGAAGACCGGGCCACCGCTAGTAAAAGAGCTGGAAGAAGAATGCGGAGGCCCAGCAAGAAGAACCGAAGAGGGGGACAAGACCCCCGAAGTCAGAAGAAGAGAAGGCGGCGACAGAAGACCGGGCCACCGCTAGTAAAAGAGCTGGAAGAAGGAAGCGGAAGCCCGGCAAGAAGAACCGAAGAGGGGGACAAGACCCCCAAAAAGGGAGACAAGACCCCCAAAGTCGGAAGAAGACCCCCGGATGGCGGCGGCGATGACGAAGAAGAAAGCCGGGCTCCTCCACTAGTAAAAGAGCAGAAGATAGTGGAGGAGTCCGGTGAGAAGACCCCCCAAGATGGAAGACCACCAGAGCTGTGCAATAAATTATTTTAAAAACATGTGTTTTTTCTTTACACTTTTTTTTCCCCAGGTGAATGGGTAGGGATACATGGTACCCCAATACTCATTCACATAGGATGGGGGCCGGTATCTGGGGGCCCCCTTATTAAAGGGAGCTCCTAGATTCCGACAAGTCCCCCTCCCGCAGACCCCGACAACCAACGGCCAGGGTTTTCGGGAAGAGGCCCTTGTCCTCATCAACATGGGGACAAGGTGCTTTGGGGTGGGGGGCCGCAGGGCCCTCTTCCCCAAAGCACCCCCCCATGTTGAAGGCACATGGCCTGGTATGGCTCGCTCGTCCCCACCCCCTTTCCTGACCGGCCTGGCTGCGGGCTCAGATAAGGGTCTGATATGGACTTTGGGGGGACCCCCACGCCGTTTTTTTGGCATAGGGCTTCCCCTTTAAGTCCATACCAGGTGACGGGTGAAGGCAGCAACATTGACTTCCTTTGCTAGTCCCATCTACCTGGAGCCACGTTCAAAATGAATGGACTTTCCTCCGTGTTTGGGCAAATCCGTTCATTTCAAAAGTCCGGCGGACTAGCACACAGACGGCGGATTGTCTGCCAGACTGCCGAGTCCGGCGGACAATTTTGAGTCAAAGCTTCTTTCTAAGTCCATTGGACTTTTGGAAAGAAAAAGTCAGCCGGATCCCACAGACGGGCGGATTGTCCGGTAGACTCTGGTCCGCTAAACCAAGTCTGCCGAATAGTCTGATCATGTGTACGTGGCATTACTCTGCCATATTGCCGACTCTTCCTCTTCAGCCAGAATTTCAGAGTTGAGAAATGGTATTTCCTGATAGTCCCAGGCAAAGGGGGCCCAGCCCTAGTGCTGAGCAGAGTGTAGCAGCTGTCTGTAGGCGATCTCTAGCTCCCATTCCTGAATTACCAAAAACTCTATATCTTCCAGTGCCCAATGCACTTCTGAGACATTCAGTAGCCCTGAAATGCATGGTTTTGCCCAACTGCCACTCCAAATCACTCCCAAAGTTAGGGTCCCCTGTCAGCTTCACATTCAACAGTCCCAGGTCACTGTAGCCAAAGCCTTCTGTTGGGCTGTTATCCACTATCCAAGGGCCTACTTGGGATACATGCCACTGGAGGGCTCTGTAGCTCTCATCCAGCTGTCTGCTCCTTGTGCGTTTTTTCTCCCAAAAAACAGCACCTGCAATCCACACTGTGACCAGTACCTTTCCTGGATGGAGGGGAGCACTTTTCCCTGGTGTCGCTGCTCACGGGCTAGAGCTTCCTTCCAGAGTTCACAGCGGATAGAATCATTAACATGAGCTAATTAATTAATACCTTAAAGCAGCCGATGTGACTCCTTGCCCTCCTGAACTTTGTTTTGATTAATCGGTAGTTTCACTACAGGTCAGACTTGTTGTCACTGAGCTTCACACAGTAGATTATATATTATCATAAGTATAAAAAAAGGACACCTTCACAAAATAGCAGGAGCTCCAGCAGGAGTTGGCCTGACTTCTACATTGTACAGAGGCCAATGTGATCAGCTCTCTCAACTAACATGTTGAGTTCAGAATCAAACAAACCAAGAATAGTCTTTACATATATCCTGGGAGATATTGTGGATAAATATTACTGTCCCATTTTAAGTGATCCAAGATATATTTTCTCTGTCACCCTGTGCCAGGATGGCACAGGGTGACTTGGACATAAGAGGTGCATGGGAAGCTGAAACAAGGGTTTCACAACCTTTCCAAGGGATTTTGGGTTCCACGGGCCCTCCTGTCACAGTGACCTACCTGGTACCTGCACCTAGTCTCTGAGAAAAGCCTGGCTGGCAGATAGGATCAGCTGCAGTTTCCTTGTTTCTATTGCTGTCCTTGTATGTGCTTACAGAGGGACAGGCACAGCTGTAACTGTAAATGATATTACAGGGTTTGTGAAGCCTGTTAAGTCCACCCACCACACAGAGAAAGAGGATGTGGGTTGCTTGAAATGCTGGGAGGAACTGAGAATTGTGGGAGAGATAGTTTCATACAGATTCAGCTTGCTTTGTGGACTGAGTAGAGGAACTATAAATCCCATCATTAGAGTTCTAGGAGAGGAAAAGAAGGAGGTTTGATTCCCGTGCTGGAAGATGATGCATGGAGGACATTAAGGGAGAGAGTGTCTGCATCTGTTCACAGGTGAGATACATATTATTGCATGAGAAATGGGGAGAGGTGTAGCAAAGGACACTCCCTGGTACCTGGGATCTTCACTGACACTAATTGAGCCTGCTGCCCAGCTGTTAAGAGAGCTGCGGACATTTGTCTTTATTGATTCTCTGATGGAGAACAGAAAGAGGTCATCTGTTGCCACAGGAGTTGGGGAGAGGCCCCTGCACAGCCCTACGATACCCTGTTAAAAGGAACAGCATTGCCTGTGTGGGTCACAGTGCAGGCACCTTCACCAATCTTTGGAGGAACTTTACCCTGAGCACTCCAACATTGGCTCCAAAGTCCAGATTGGGCCCCCACATGCGGGCAAATGAGGAAAAATGTTTAATATAAATTGATGAACTATTTTTTTGGTACTACTTTTTTAGGCAGGACTATCCTAGAATAGAGGCTAATAAAGAACAAATGTGACTGGTCAAAGCCAACACCTACATGCCTCCATCTCTGTATATATATATATGTGTCAAAAGAAAAAAAGGATTGGTGGGACTTTACATGAGGCATGTCTGTGTGTTTAATAATTAAATTAAACGGTATATATTCTGTGATTGAATTTAATGATGGTATGATGTAATGCAGTGGCCCCGTGAATTAATGCAAAACCATTGCACACATCATATCAGTATAAATATATCTTTTGATTAAGGTAGTCAGAGGTTAATAGCGGTAATGATAACAATAATACATCACCACTGATAATGTTAATGCTCATGATAATAATAATAATAATAGTATTCATAATAATAATATTAACAATGCAGTGATAGAACTATAATTAAAAAGTGGCCCTCTTTTTAATTAGTTCTATCATTGCATCCCACTCCTGATGAGTAGCTACAGGCTAAGAAACGCATAGTCTACAACAAGGGTGCCAAGACAAGCTTTTCACAATCATGAATTTTAATCTAATATTTTATTATAATGTCATATACTGAGTCGATATTGGATGCACTATGCTATTTTGGATTTGCTTTATTTTGATCATTTCTATGAGATTATATTTATATGTTCATCCTTAATTATTTGTTTTTCATTTCTGTATCGACAAAACCTTTTATTATCCGATTATGAATTGACGTGTTTTTGACTCTACTTAATCTACTCCTCATTCTTCATTTTTTGTCACATTGTTACACTTTGCTTCTAAAGCCGCGTACACACGTGGCGGACTGTCTGGCCAACTTAGTCCATCAGACAATCCGACGGACAGTCCGTCATACTTTCGAATGAACGGACTTGCCCACACACGGCACTTTTTGAGCGGACTAATACGGCGGACTAAGTCCGCCATACTATCCGCCCTACTTTTGAAATGAACACGCGGAGGAAAGTCCACTCATTTTGAGCGCGTCTCCAGGTAGGCGGGGCCCGCGAAGGAGACGTCGCTGACCCCGCCGCCTGGTATGGACTTAAAGGGGAACCCCAACGCCGAAAAAAATTGGCGTGGGGGTCCCCCCAAAGTCCACAACAGACCCTTGTCCGAGCACGCTACCCGGCCGGCCAGGAAAGGGGGGCGAGTGAGCGCCCCCCCTCCTGAGCCGTACCAGGCCGCGTGCCCTCAACATGGGGGGGTGCCTTGGGGAAGGGGGGCCGCGCGCCCCCCCACCCCAAAGCACCTTGTCCCCATGTTGATGAGGACAAGGGCCTCTTCCCGACAACCCTGGCCGTTGGTTGTCGGGGTCTGCGGGCGGGGGGCTTATCGGAATCCGGGAGCCCCCTTTAATAAGGGGGCCCCCGGATACCGGCCCCCCACCCTATGTGAATGAGTATGGGGTACAATGTACCCCTACCCATTCACCTGTGAAAAAAAGTACAAAAAAAACACAACACAGGGTTAAAATATTTTATTGCACAGCTCCGGGGGTCTTCCGTCTTCGGGGGTCTTCTCGTCGGACTCCTCCGCTATTTTCTTGTAGCTCTTTTGCTAGCGGAGGAGTCCGGCTTTCTTCCTCACCGCCGGCCTCTTCTCCCGACTTCGGGGGTCTTGTCCCCCTCTTCGGTTCTTCTGCCGGGCCACCGCACCTTCTTATAGCTCTTTTACAGGCGGTGGCCCGGTCTTCTGTCGCCGCCGTCGCCGCCGCCTTCTGTTCTTCTTCTTCTTCTTCTTCTTCTTCTTCTTCTTCTCCAGGAGATGTTGCCTCGACGATCTCTCCGGCCGGAATGCCAGGGCCGCGCTGCGTGGCCACTTATATAGGGACAATGGGACGGTGTCACATGGCTTTATGTCACATGGGTTGGTCACATGGTGACCCCGCCCCCTTACGATGTCATAGTCCCCATGTGACATCAACCCATGTGACCAACCCATGTGACATAAAGCCATGTGACACCGCCCCATTGTCCCTATATAAGTGGCAGCGGAGCGCGTCCCTCGCATTCCGGCCAGAGAGATCGTCGAGGCAACATCTCCTGGAGAAGAAGAAGAAGAAGAAGAAGAAGAAGAGGGGGACAAGACCCCCGAAGTCGGGAGAAGAGGCCGGCGGCGAGGAAGAAAGCCGGACTCCTCCGCTAGCAAAAGAGCTACAAGAAGATAGCGGAGGAGTCCGGCGAGAAGACCCCCGAAGACGGAAGACCCCCGGAGCTGTGCAATAAAATATTTAACCCTGTGTTGTGTTTTTTTTGTACTTTTTTTCACAGGTGAATGGGTAGGGGTACATTGTACCCCATACTCATTCACATAGGGTGGGGGGCCGGTATCCGGGGGCCCCCTTATTAAAGGGGGCTCCCAGATTCTGATAAGCCCCCCGCCTGCAGACCCCGACAAACAACGGCCAGGGTTGTACGGAAGAGGCCCTTGTCCTCATCAACATGGGGACAAGGTGCTTTGGGGTGGGGGGCCGCAGGGCCCCCTTCCCCAAGGCACCCCCCCATGTTGAGGGCACGCGGCCTGGTACGGCTCAGGAGGGGGGGCACTCGCTCGCCCCCCTTTCCTGGCCGGCCAGGTAGCGTGCTCGGACAAGGGTCTGTTGTGGACTTGGGGGGGGCCCCCACGCCGATTTTTTTCGGAGTTGGGGTTCCCCTTTAAGTCCATACCAGGCGGCGGGGCCAGCGACGTCTCCGTCGCGGGCCCCGCCTACCTGGATACCCGCTCGAAATGAGCGGACTTTTCTCCGGGCGGGAAAAGTCCGCTTATTTCAAAAGTACGGCGGACTGGCATACACACGGGCGGATTGTCCGCCGAAATGCGAGTCCAGCGGACAGTATTTCCAACATTCCGAAATACTTAGTCCGCCAGACTGCACGCTGAAAAAGTCCGCTGAAGCCCACACACGAGCGGACTGTCCGCTGAAATGTGTTTCGGCGGACTAAGTAGGCCAGACAGTCCGCCCGTGTGTACGCGGCTTTAGTCGACACCCACCTCATTCCCATATTATTCCCTATTTTGGGAAAACAGCGGTATCATAACTATATTCATTTATTTATGAACCATCACTCAACTTGCCTCAGTTCATAATTCACTGCCACACTTTTACTTAACCACACACCCTGTTTCCACTCATTCACTCACATACTCATGCAGGCTTTTATACATATATATTCACATATATATACTGTATATATATATATATATATATATATATATATATATATATATATAATGTATGTGGTTGTGGTAACTTGCTGCAGTTTGTTGGTACACCTTTTTTTTTTTATTAATTATTTTTGATCCCCCATTTTGTAAATAATGTTTACTAACCATTTTACCTCCACAAGTCAATGGGGTTGATTTATGAAAGGCATTAAAGTGGTTGTAAACCCTTACAACACACTTTGACCTACAGGTAAGCCTAGATTAAGGCTTACCTGTAGGTCCAAGAAATATCTCCTAAACCTATACGGTTTAGGAGATATTTGCCCGAAGACAGGCACAGCGGCACGCAGGCGCACTGAGCGCGGCATCTTCAACGACGGAGATGCCGCGCATGTCGGCTCCCGTGAGCATGCGCGGGAGTGACGTCATCGCGGCGGAGCTGCGAGACCCCACCGAGAAGATGGATGCGCCGGACTACAGGGGACAGCGGTGACTTCGCTGGCTCCTGTGTCAGGTAAGTGACACATAATGGACTACTATGTGATGCATAGTAGCCCATTATGCTTTGCCTTTGCATGGAATGAAAGAGGAAGTAAACCCATCAGGGTTTACTTCCTCTTTAACCACTTCAGCCCCGGACCAATAAACACCCTAAGGACCAGAGGTCTTTTTACAATTTCGCACTGCGCTGCTTTAACTGGTAATTGCGTGGTCATGCAATATTGCACCCAAACGAAATTTGCGTCCTTTTCTTCCCACAAATAGAGCTTTCTTTTGATGGTATTTGATTGCCTCTGCGATTTTTATTTTTTGCGATATAAATGAAAAAATACCGAAAATTTTGAGAAAAAATGATATTTTCTACTTTTTGTTATAAGAAAAATCAAATAAACTCAATTTTAGTCATACATTGAGGGCAACATTTATTCAGCCACATGTCTTTAGTAAAAAAAATGTCAATAAGCGTATATTTATTGGTTTGCGCAAAAGTTATAGCGTCTACAAACTAGAGTACATTTTCTGGAATATACACAGCTTTTAATTTACGCCTGCCTATCTAATTTCTTGAGGTGCTAAAATGGCAGGGCAGTACAAACCCCCCCCCCCCCAAATGACCCCATTTTGGAAAGTAGACACCCCAAGGAAGTTGTGGAGAGGCATATTGAGCCCATTGAATATTTTTTTTTTCCCAAGTGACTGAATAATGACAAAAAAAAAAAAGTTTACAAAAAGTTGTCACTAAATGATATATTGCTCACACATGTCATAGTTATATGTGGAATTGCACCCCAAAATATATTCTGCTGCTTCTCCTGAGTACGGGGATACCACATATGTGGGACTTTTTTGGAGTCTAGCCACGTACGGCACCCCGAAAACCAATCACTGCCTTCGGGATTTCTAAGGGTGCAAATTTTTGATTTCACTCCTCACTACCTATCACAGTTTCGAAGGCCATACAATGCCAAAATAACACAAACCCCCCCAAATGACCCCATTGTGGAAAGAAGACACCCCAAGGAAGTTGTGGAGAGGCATGTTGAGCCCATTGAATATTTTATTTTTTTGTCCCAAGTGATTGAATAATGACACAAAAAAAAAAAAAGTTTACAAAAAGTTGGCACTAAATGATATATTGCTCACACATGCCATAGTTATATGTGGAATTGTACCCCAAAATATATTCTGCTGATTCTCCTGAGTACGAGGATACCACATATGTGGGACTTTTTGGGAGTCTAGCTGCGTACGGCACCCCGAAAACCAATCACTGCCTTCAGAGTTTCTAAGGGTGCAAATTTTTGATTTCACTCCTCACTACCTATCACAGTTTCGAAGGCCATAAAATGCCAAAATAACACAAACCCCCCCCCCCCAAATGACCCCATTTTGGAAAGAAGACACCCCAAGGAAGTTGTGGAGAGGCATGTTGAGCCCATTGAATACATTTTTTTTCCCAAGTGATTGAATAATGACACACAAAAAAAAAAAGTTTACAAAAAGTTGGCACTAAATGATTTATTGCTCACACATGCCATAGTTATATGTGGAATTGTACCCCAAAATATATTCTGCTGATTCTCCTGAGTACGAGGATACCACATATGTGGGACTTTTTGGGAGTCTAGCTGCGTACGGCACCCCGAAAACCAATCACTGCCTTCAGGGTTTCTAAGGGTGCAAATTTTTGATTTCACTCCTCACTACCTATCACAGTTTCGAAGGCCATAAAATGCCAAAATAGCACAAACCCCCCCCCCCCCCCCAAATGACCCCATTTTGGAAAGTAGACACTCCAAGCTATTTACTGAGAGGCATGTTGAGTCCATGAAATATTTCATATTTTGCCACAAGTTGCAGGAATTTTACAATTTTTTTTTTTTTTGCACAAAGTTGTCACTAAATGATATATTGCTCACACATGCTATGGGCATAAGTCAAATTACACCCCCAAATAAATTCTGCTGCTTCTCCCGAGTACGGGGATACCACATGTGGGGGACTTTTTGGGAGCCTAGCCATGTACGGGACCCCGAAAACCAAGCACTGCCTTCCGGATTTAAATATAAAATGTTACCAAAAAAACTGTTAGCGATCGCAGGGATCAGGCCTGACTCTGTGAACGCTGCAGTTATGTGTTTAGTGTTTTGTAAGTAACAGTGATCGATTGATACTGCACTTGGGTGGGCTGGGCGGAGGGGCAAAACGCAGGTGCCAGCAGGTATCTGGGCTGATCCCGCTAACAATGCGTTTTTTTGGAACCCTAAACTGCTGGGGACGCTAGTATAGATCTGATCAGATCAGATATTGATCTGTTCAGATTCTATACCACTACGGGAGGTTTATGCTTTGCGTGTGGGTGTTAGCGGTACTGGCACTAACCTAGCGATGCCTGGGGCGACGCAGACCCTGACCCTAAAACCAAATGGATATCACCCGCCGGGTGATCAGTGGGTTAAACCTTTATTGGGTAATAAATGGTGGTTGCCCTGATGCTATAAAAAGCAAACTAACCAGAGTCACCCGTAACACTTATACGGTGATCACTGGTGAAAGGGTTAACTAGGGGCAATCAGGGGGTTCAAATTTTTATTAGGTAGTATATGGGGGTCCCTGGCGCTATATAAAAACCTGACGGGGAACCTAAATAACTAACTGGCTAACCAGCGTCACCAGTGACACTTATACTGTGATCGCTGGTGAAAGGGTTAACTAGGGGCAATTTAGGGGTTAAAACCCTTATTGGGTAGTATATGGGGGTACCTAGCGCTATAAAAACCTGGCGGTGAACCTAAAAAAATAACTAGCTACCTAGCAACACTAGCGACACTAATGCAGCGATCAGAAAAACGATCGCTTAGTGACACTGGCAAAAGGGGGTGAAAGGGTTAACTAGGGGCAATCAGGGGGTTAAAACCATTATTGGGTAGTATATCGGGGTACCTAGCGCTATAAAAACCTGGCGGTGAACCTAAAAAAAAACTAGCTACCTAGCGACACTAGCGACACTAATGCAGCGATCAGAAAAATGATCGCTTAGTGACACTGGCAAAAGGGGGTGAAAGGGTTAACTAGGGGCAATCAGGGGGTTAAAACCATTATTGGGTAGTATATCGGGGTACCTAGCGATATAAAAACCTGGCGGTGAACCTAAAAAAATAACTAGCTACCTAGCGACACTAGCGACACTAATGCAGCGATCAGAAAAATGATCGCTTAGTGACACTGGCAAAAGGGGGTGAAAGGGTTAACTAGGGGCAATCAGGGGGGTTAAAACCATTATTGAGTAGTATATCGGGGTACCTAGCGCTATAAAAACATGGCGGTGAACCTAAAAAAATAACTAGCTACCTAGCGACACTAGTGACACTAATGCAGCGATCAGAAAAACGATCGCTTAGTGACACTGGCAAAAGGGGGTGAAAGGGTTAACTAGGGGCAATCAGGGGGTTAAAACCATTATTGGGTAGTATATCGGGGTACCTAGCATTATAAAAACCTGGCGGTGAACCTAAAAAAAACTAGCTACCTAGCGACACTAATGCAGCGATCAGAAAAATGATCGCTTAGTGACACTGGCAAAAGGGGGTGAAAGGGTTAACTAGGGGCAATCAGGGGGTTAAAACCATTATTGGGTAGTATATCGGGGTACCTAGCGCTATAAAAACCTGGTGGTGAACCTAAAAAAATAACTAGCTACCTAGCGACACTAGCGACACTAATGCAGCGATCAGAAAAATGATCGCTTAGTGACACTGGCAAAAGGGGGTGAAAGGGTTAACTAGGGGCAAACAGGGGGTTAAAACCATTATTGAGTAGTATATCGGGGTACCTAGCGCTATAAAAACCTGGCGGTGAACCTAAAAAAATAACTAACTACCTAGCGACACTAGCGACACTAATGCAGCGATCAGAAAAATGATCGCTTAGTGACACTGGCAAAAGGGGGTGAAAGGGTTAACTAGGGGCAATCAGGGGGTTAAAACCATTATTGAGTAGTATATCGGGGTACCTAGCGCTATAAAAACCTGGCGGTGAACCTAAAAAAATAACTAGCTACCTAGCGACACTAGCGACACTAATGCAGCGATCAGAAAAATGATTGCTTAGTGACACTGGCAAAAGGGGGTGAAAGGGTTAACTCTAGGGGCAATCAGAGGGTTAAAACCATTATTGGGTAGTATATCGGGGTACCTAGCGCTATAAAAACCTGGCGGTGAACCTAAAAAAAAACTAGCTACCTAGCGACACTAGCAACACTAATGCAGCGATCAGAAAAATGATCGCTTAGTGACACTGGCAAAAGGGGGTGAAAGGGTTAACTAGGGGCAATCAGGGGGTTAAAACCATTATTGGGTAGTATATCGGGGTACCTAGCGCTATAAAAACCTGGCGGTGAACCTAAAAAAATAACTAGCTACCTAGCAACACCAGTGACACTAATGCAGCGATCAGAAGAATGATCACTTAGTGACACTGGCAAAAGGGGGTGAAAGGGTTAACTCTAGGGGCAATCAGGGGGTTAAACCTTTATTGTGGGTGGTAGGGGGGGACTTTTTGGGAGCCTAGCCATGTACGGGACCCCGAAAACCAAGCACTGCCTTCCGGATTTAAATATAAAATGTTACCAAAAAAACTGTTAGCGATCGCAGGGATCAGGCCTGACTCTGTGAACACTGCAGTTATGTGTTTAGTGTTTTGTAAGTAACAGTGATCGATTGATACTGCACTTGGGTGGGCTGGGCGGAGGGGCAAAACACAGGTGCCAGCAGGTATCTGGGCTGATCCCGCTAACAATGCGTTTTTTTGGAACCCTAAACTGCTGGGGACGATAGTATAGATCTGATCAGATTAAATATTGATCTGTTCAGATTCTATACCACTACGGGAGGTTTATGCTTTGCGTGTGGGTGTTAGCGGTACTGGCACTAACCTAGCGCTGCCTGGGGCGACGCAGACCCTGACCCTAAAACCTAATTGATATCACCCGCCGGGTGATCAGGGGGTTAAACCTTTATTGAGTAATAAATGGTGGTTGCCCTGATGCTATAAAAAGCAAACTAACCAGAGTCACCCGTAACACTTATATGGTGATCACTGGTGAAAGGGTTAACTAGGGGCAATCAGGGGGTTCAAATTTTTATTAGGTAGTATATGGGGGTCCCTGGCGCTATATAAAAACCTGACGGGGAACCTAAATAACTAACTGGCTAACCAGCGTCACCAGTGACACTTATACTGTGATCGCTGGTGAAAGGGTTAACTAGGGGCAATTTAGGGGGTTAAAACCCTTATTGGGTAGTATATGGGGGTACCTAGCGCTATAAAAACCTGGCGGTGAACCTAAAAAAATAACTAGCTACCTAGCGACACTAGTGACACTAATGCAGCGATCAGAAAAACGATCGCTTAGTGACACTGGCAAAAGGGGGTGAAAGGGTTAACTAGGGGCAATCAGGGGGTTAAAACCATTATTGGGTAGTATATCGGGGTACCTAGCGCTATAAAAACCTGGCGGTGAACCTAAAAAAAAACTAGCTACCTAGCGACACTAGCGACACTAATGCAGTGATCAGAAAAATGATCGCTTAGTGAGACTGGCAAAAGGGGGTGAAAGGGTTAAGTAGGGGCAATCAGGGGGTTAAAACCATTATTGGGTAGTATATCGGGGTACCTAGCGATATAAAAACCTGGCTGTGAACCTAAAAAAATAACTAGCTACCTAGCGACACTAGCGACACTAATGCAGCGATCAGAAAAATGATCGCTTAGTGACACTGGCAAAAGGGGGTGAAAGGGTTAACTAGGGGCAATCAGGGGGTTAAAACCATTATTGGGTAGTATATCGGGGTACCTACCGCTATAAAAACCTGGCGGTGAACCTAAAAAAAAACTAGCTACCTAGCGACACTAGCGACACTAATGCAGCGATCAGAAAAATGATCGCTTAGTGACACTGGCAAAAGGGGGTGAAAGGGTTAACTAGGGGCAATCAGGGGGTTAAAACCATTATTGGGTAGTATATCGGGGTACCTAGCACTATAAAAACCTGGCGGTGAACCTAAAAAAATAACTAGCTTCCTAGCGACACCAGTGACACTAATGCAGCGATCAGAAAAATGATCGCTTAGTGACACTGGCAAAAGGGGTTGAAAGGGTTAACTCTAGGGGCAATCAGGGGGTTAAACCTTTATTGGGGGGTGGTAGGGGGGGACTTTTTGGGAGCCTAGCCATGTACGGGACCCCGAAAACCAAGCACTGCCTTCCGGATTTAAATATAAAATGTTACCAAAAAAACTGTTAACGATCGCAGGGATCAGGCCTGACTCTGTGAACGCTGCAGTTATGTGTTTAGTGTTTTGTAAGTAACAGTGATCGATTGATACTGCACTTGGGTGGGCTGGGCGGAGGGGCAAAACGCAGGTGCCAGCAGGTATCTGGGCTGATCCCGCTAACAATGCGTTTTTTGGAACCCTAAACTGCTGGGGACGCTAGTATAGATCTGATCAGATCAGATATTGATCTGTTCAGATTCTATACCACTACGGGAGGTTTATGCTTTGCGTGTGGGTGTTAGCGGTACTGGCACTAACCTAGCGCTGCCTGGGGCGACGCAGACCCTGACCCTAAAACCTAATTGATATCACCCGCCGGGTGATCAGGGGGTTAAACCTTTATTGGGTAATAAATGGTGGTTGCCCTGATGCTATAAAAAGCAAACTAACCAGAGTCACCCGTAACACTTATACGGTGATCACTGGTGAAAGGGTTAACTAGGGGCAATCAGGGGGTTCAAATTTTTTTTAGGTAGTATATGGGGGTACCTAGCGCTATAAAAACCTGGCGGTGAACCTAAAAAAATAACTAGCTACCTAGCAACACTAGTGACACTAATGCAGCGATCAGAAAAACGATCGCTTAGTGACACTGGCAAAAGGGGGTGAAAGGGTTAACTAGGGGCAATCAGGGGGTTAAAACCATTATTGGGTAGTATATCGGGGTACCTAGCGCTATAAAAACCTGGCGGTGAACCTAAAAAAAAACTAGCTACCTAGCGACACTAGCGACACTAATGCAGCGATCAGAAAAATGATCGCTTAGTGACACTGGCAAAAGGGGGTGAAAGGGTTAACTAGGGGCAATCAGGGGGTTAAAACCATTATTGGGTAGTATATCGGGGTACCTAGCGATATAAAAACCTGGCGGTGAACCTAAAAAAATAACTAGCTACCTAGCGACACTAGCGACACTAATGCAGCGATCAGAAAAATGATCGCTTAGTGACACTGGCAAAAGGGGGTGAAAGGGTTAACTAGGGGCAATCAGGGGGGTTAAAACCATTATTGAGTAGTATATCGGGGTACCTAGCGCTATAAAAACCTGGCGGTGAACCTAAAAAAATAACTAGCTACCTAGCGACACTAGTGACACTAATGCAGCGATCAGAAAAACGATCGCTTAGTGACACTGGCAAAAGGGGGTGAAAGGGTTAACTAGGGGCAATCAGGGGGTTAAAACCATTATTGGGTAGTATATCGGGGTACCTAGCATTATAAAAACCTGGCGGTGAACCTAAAAAAAACTAGCTACCTAGCGACACTAATGCAGCGATCAGAAAAATGATCGCTTAGTGACACTGGCAAAAGGGGGTGAAAGGGTTAACTAGGGGCAATCAGGGGGTTAAAACCATTATTGGGTAGTATATCGGGGTACCTAGCGCTATAAAAACCTGGCGGTGAACCTAAAAAAATAACTAGCTACCTAGCGACACTAGCGACACTAATGCAGCGATCAGAAAAATGATCGCTTAGTGACACTGGCAAAAGGGGGTGAAAGGGTTAACTAGGGGCAAACAGGGGGTTAAAACCATTATTGAGTAGTATATCGGGGTACCTAGCGCTATAAAAACCTGGCGGTGAACCTAAAAAAATAACTAACTACCTAGCGACACTAGCGACACTAATGCAGCGATCAGAAAAATGATCGCTTAGTGACACTGGCAAAAGGGGGTGAAAGGGTTAACTAGGGGCAATCAGGGGGTTAAAACCATTATTGAGTAGTATATCGGGGTACCTAGCGCTATAAAAACCTGGCGGTGAACCTAAAAAAATAACTAGCTACCTAGCGACACTAGCGACACTAATGCAGCGATCAGAAAAATGATTGCTTAGTGACACTGGCAAAAGGGGGTGAAAGGGTTAACTCTAGGGGCAATCAGAGGGTTAAAACCATTATTGGGTAGTATATCGGGGTACCTAGCGCTATAAAAACCTGGCGGTGAACCTAAAAAAAAACTAGCTACCTAGCGACACTAGCGACACTAATGCAGCGATCAGAAAAATGATCGCTTAGTGACACTGGCAAAAGGGGGTGAAAGGGTTAACTAGGGGCAATCAGGGGGTTAAAACCATTATTGGGTAGTATATCGGGGTACCTAGCACTATAAAAACCTGGAGGTGAACCTAAAAAAATAACTAGCTTCCTAGCGACACCAGTGACACTAATGCAGCGATCAGAAAAATGATCGCTTAGTGACACTGGCAAAAGGGGGTGAAAGGGTTAACTCTAGGGGCAATCAGGGGGTTAAACCTTTATTGTGGGTGGTAGGGGGGGACTTTTTGGGAGCCTAGCCATGTACGGGACCCCGAAAACCAAGCACTGCCTTCCGGATTTAAATATAAAATGTTACCAAAAAACTGTTAGCGATCGCAGGGATCAGGCCTGACTCTTTGAACACTGCAGTTATGTGTTTAGTGTTTTGTAAGTAACAGTGATCGATTGATACTGCACTTGGGTGGGCTGGGCGGAGGGGCAAAACACAGGTGCCAGCAGGTATCTGGGCTGATCCCGCTAACAATGCGTTTTTTTGGAACCCTAAACTGCTGGGGACGATAGTATAGATCTGATCAGATTAAATATTGATCTGTTCAGATTCTATACCACTACGGGAGGTTTATGCTTTGCGTGTGGGTGTTAGCGGTACTGGCACTAACCTAGCGCTGCCTGGGGCGACGCAGACCCTGACCCTAAAACCTAATTGATATCACCCGCCGGGTGATCAGGGGGTTAAACCTTTATTGGGTAATAAATGGTGGTTGCCCTGATGCTATAAAAAGCAAACTAACCAGAGTCACCCGTAACACTTATATGGTGATCACTGGTGAAAGGGTTAACTAGGGGCAATCAGGGGGTTCAAATTTTTATTAGGTAGTATATGGGGGTCCCTGGCGCTATATAAAAACCTGACGGGGAACCTAAATAACTAACTGGCTAACCAGCGTCACCAGTGACACTTATACTGTGATCGCTGGTGAAAGGGTTAACTAGGGGCAATTTAGGGGGTTAAAACCCTTATTGGGTAGTATATGGGGGTACCTAGCGCTATAAAAACCTGGCGGTGAACCTAAAAAAATAACTAGCTACCTAGCGACACTAGCGACACTAATGCAGTGATCAGAAAAATGATCGCTTAGTGAGACTGGCAAAAGGGGGTGAAAGGGTTAAGTAGGGGCAATCAGGGGGTTAAAACCATTATTGGGTAGTATATCGGGGTACCTAGCGATATAAAAACCTGGCTGTGAACCTAAAAAAATAACTAGCTACCTAGCGACACTAGCGACACTAATGCAGCGATCAGAAAAATGATCACTTAGTGACACTGGCAAAAGGGGGTGAAAGGGTTAACTAGGGGCAATCAGGGGGTTAAAACCATTATTGAGTAGTATATCGGGGTACCTAGCGCTATAAAAACCTGGCGGTGAACCTAAAAAAATAACTAGCTACCTAGCGACACTAGCGACACTAATGCAGCGATCAGAAAAATGATCGCTTAGTGACACTGGCAAAAGGGGGTGAAAGGGTTAACTAGGGGCAATCAGGGGGTTAAAACCATTATTGAGTAGTATATCGGGGTACCTAGCGCTATAAAAACCTGGCGGTGAACCTAAAAAGATAACTAGCTACCTAGCGACACTAGCGACACTAATGCAGCGATCAGAAAAATGATCGCTTAGTGACACTGGCAAAAGGGGGTGAAAGGGTTAACTAGTGGCAATCAGGGGGTTAAAACCATTATTGGGTAGTATATCGGGGTACCTAGCGCTATAAAAACCTGGCGGTGAACCTAAAAAAAAACTAGCTACCTAGCGACACTAGCGACACTAATGCAGCGATCAGAAAAATGATCGCTTAGTGACACTGGCAAAAGGGGGTGAAAGGGTTAACTAGGGGCAATCAGGGGGTTAAAACCATTATTGGGTAGTATATCGGGGTACCTAGCGCTATAAAAACCTGGCGGTGAACCTAAAAAAATAACTAGCTTCCTAGCGACACCAGTGACACTAATGCAGCGATCAGAAAAATGATCGCTTAGTGACACTGGCAAAAGGGGTTGAAAGGGTTAACTCTAGGGGCAATCAGGGGGTTAAACCTTTATTGGGGGGTGGTAGGGGGGGACTTTTTGGGAGCCTAGCCATGTACGGGACCCCGAAAACCAAGCACTGCCTTCCGGATTTAAATATAAAATGTTACCAAAAAAACTGTTAACGATCGCAGGGATCAGGCCTGACTCTGTGAACGCTGCAGTTATGTGTTTAGTGTTTTGTAAGTAACAGTGATCGATTGATACTGCACTTGGGTGGGCTGGGCGGAGGGGCAAAACGCAGGTGCCAGCAGGTATCTGGGCTGATCCCGCTAACAATGCGTTTTTTGGAACCCTAAACTGCTGGGGACGCTAGTATAGATCTGATCAGATCAGATATTGATCTGTTCAGATTCTATACCACTACGGGAGGTTTATGCTTTGCGTGTGGGTGTTAGCGGTACTGGCACTAACCTAGCGCTGCCTGGGGCGACGCAGACCCTGACCCTAAAACCTAATTGATATCACCCGCCGGGTGATCAGGGGGTTAAACCTTTATTGGGTAATAAATGGTGGTTGCCCTGATGCTATAAAAAGCAAACTAACCAGAGTCACCCGTAACACTTATACGGTGATCACTGGTGAAAGGGTTAACTAGGGGCAATCAGGGGGTTCAAATTTTTTTTAGGTAGTATATGGGGGTACCTAGCGCTATAAAAACCTGGCGGTGAACCTAAAAAAATAACTAGCTACCTAGCGACACTAGTGACACTAATGCAGCGATCAGAAAAATGATCGCTTAGTGACACTGGCAAAAGGGGGTGAAAGGGTTAACTAGGGGCAATCAGGGGGTTAAAACCATTATTGGGTAGTATATCGGGGTACCTAGCGCTATAAAAACCTGGCGGTGAACCTAAAAAAAGCTAGCTACCTAGCGACACTAGCGACACTAAGGCAGCGATCAGAAAAATGATCGCTTAGTGACACTGGCAAAAGGGAGTGAAAGGGTTAAGTAGGGGCAATCAGGGGGTTAAAACTATTATTGGGTAGTATATCGGGGTACCTAGCGATATAAAAACCTAGCGGTGAACCTAAAAAAATAACTAGCTACCTAGCGACACTAGCGACACTAATGCAGTGATCAGAAAAATGATCGCTTAGTGACACTGGCAAAAGGGGGTGAAAGGGTTAACTAGGGGCAATCAGGGGGTTAAAACCATTATTGGGTAGTATATCGGGGTACCTAGCGCTATAAAAACCTGGCGGTGAACCTAAAAAAAGCTAGCTACCTAGCGACACTAGCGACACTAAGGCAGCGATCAGAAAAATGATCGCTTAGTGACACTGGCAAAAGGGAGTGAAAGGGTTAAGTAGGGGCAATCAGGGGGTTAAAACTATTATTGGGTAGTATATCGGGGTACCTAGCGATATAAAAACCTAGCGGTGAACCTAAAAAAATAACTAGCTACCTAGCGACACTAGCGACACTAATGCAGTGATCAGAAAAATGATCGCTTAGTGACACTGGCAAAAGGGGGTGAAAGGGTTAACTAGGGGCAATCAGGGGGTTAAAACCATTATTGGGTAGTATATCGGGGTACCTAGCGCTATAAAAACCTGGCGGTGAACCTAAAAAAAAACTATCTACCTAGCGACACTAGCGACACTAATGCAGCGATCAGAAAAATGATCGCTTAGTGACACTGGCAAAAGGGGGTGAAAGGGTTAACTAGGGGCAATCAGGGGGTTAAAACCATTATTGGGTAGTATATCGGGGTACCTAGTGCTATAAAAACCTGGCGGTGAACCTAAAAAAATAACTAGCTACCTAGCGACACTAGCGACACTAATGCAGTGATCAGAAAAATGATCGCTTAGTGACACTGGCAAAAGGGGGTGAAAGGGTTAACTAGGGGCAATCAGGGGGTTAAAACCATTATTGGGTAGTATATCGGGGTACCTAGCGCTATAAAAACCTGGCGGTGAACCTAAAAAAAACTATCTACCTAGCGACACTAGCGACACTAATGCAGCAATCAGAAAAATGATCGCTTAGTGACACTGGCAAAAGGGGGTGAAAGGGTTAACTCTAGGGGCAATCAGGGGGATAAACCTTTATTGGGGGGTGGTAGGGGGCTACCCTGGACCTAACACTAACTGCCCTGACAGTTTTTACTTTTACAACTGACACTGAATGCAGTGATCAGTAAATAAATGATCACTGCAATCAGTGACACTGTGACTGGGGGGGATCGGGGGGCGATCGGGGGGGGGGGGGTCGGGGGGGTTTGTGTGCCTGTGTGTACCTACATGTCAGTGTAGTGTTGGTGCACACTTACTTTCTGTCTTCTCCTCGTAGTCCGGTCAAAAAGACCGCCCCGAGGAGAATGACATCACTTCCTCCTTCCTGTGTGTACAATACACAGTGGGAGGAAGCTTCTCATTGGCCAGGAGCGATCGAGAGGGGGTGGCCAGAAACCAACGGCCATCCCCTCATCTCGAATCGCTCCTGCAGCGAACCGGACCGCCGTATCCAATGGATCGGACCCCCCACCCGCTGGAAGGCAGGCACGTACATGTACGTGCTTGTGCCTGCCTGTGCCATTGTAATGACGTACAATGGCAATACGGCGGTCCTTAAGTGGTTAAGGCAAATCCACTTTGCACTACAAGTGCACTTGGAAGTGCAGTCACTCTAAATCTAAGGGGTAGATCTGAAATGAGTGGAAGTCCTGCTGATTTTATCATCCAATCATGTGCAAGCTAAAATGCTATTTTTTATTTTCCTTGAATGTCCCCCTCGGATCTACAGCGACTTTACTTCCAAGTGCACTTTAATTGCACTTTCAAGTGCACTTGCAGTGCAAAGTGGATTTTCCTTTAGTAAATAATCCCCTATGTCTGGACCCCCTGCCTTTTCTATCTCGGAATTGGGCCTAGTCCATGAGCGGAACCGTAAGTCTCTGATTATATATGTGGTCCCTCTTTCATAGTTGTGTCCCTTTGAGGACACTATATGTTAATGGCCCTCTTTTTAATTATAGTTCTATCATTGCATCCCACTCCTGATGAGTAGCTACAGACTACAAAACGCATAGTCTACAACAAGGGTGCCCAGACAAGCTTGTCACAATCATGGATTTTAATCTAATATTTTATTATTATCTGATATATTGAGGTGTATAATGGATGTACTATGCTATTCTGGATTTGCTTTATTTGATCACGTCTATGTGATTATAGATAGATAGATAGATAGATAGATAGATAGATAGATAGATAGATAGATAGATAGATAGATAGATAGATAGATAGATAGATAGATATAGATATGCTCTTCCTTAATTATTAATTTTAAATTTCTGTATCAACAAAACCTATTATCCAATTATGAATTGATGCGTTTTTGATTAAAGCATATCGATACTATAGCTAATGTTATTATCATTGTTATTATTATTATGAATATTATTATCATGAATATTAACATTATCAGTGGTGATGTATTATTGTTATCACCGCTATCAACCTCTGACTACCTTAATCAAACAATGTACTTATACTGATCTGATGTGTGCGGTGTTTTTGCATTAATTCATGGGGCAACTTCATTACATCATACCATCATCAAATTTCATCACAGAATATATACCGTTTAATTCAATTATTAAATACACAGACACACTTCATGTAAAGTCCCATTAATCCTTTTTTTCTTTTGACACATATACCCTAGCATAGAGTTTAGGGACAACTTTCTGTTCCACTTGTTTGTTATCAACAGTAGATCTTAATTGCCATTGTTTTCCATATTTTGTGCGTAATTACTACTGTTTCTTTATCTTTAAACTGTTGGGATATTTCATATATATGTATATAAACAGTCATGCTCAAAAGTTTGCATACCCTGACAGAAATTGTGAAATTTTGGCATTTGATTGAAAATATGACTGATCATGTCAAAAAAAATGGCTTTCTGTTTTTTAATGTATTTTTGAAGTACCTAAACTTGGCTTGGTATCAAGAGATTCCCCAACTTTTTCACTTCTTATTAAATGATTGAACAGAACTGACTGGCATAATCAAGGCTTTGGATATCTTAACATAACCTTTTCCATCTTTGTAAAGTTTCATTACCTTGTTATGCAGGTCTTTTGACTGTTCTTTTCTACCTCCTCATGGCTCAGTGTTTAGCCTGCTTAGAGCATTCATGTGAGAGCTAACAAACTCATTAACTATTTATACACAGACACTAATTGTGATTTAAAAAGCCGAACATGTGGGAAATTAACCTCTAATTGCTATTTTACCTCTCTGTGCCACCTTCTGTGTTTGTACTAAGGCCAAACATTCCAGGGTATGTACACTTTTTATCCAGGTCATTTGGGTGATTTTTGTTATCATATCATTATGATTTAAAAAAGGATCTAAAAAACGATGTCATAACAAATGGCTTCATGTGATTGCTATCCTTAGAAGCAGAGTCTCCTTCTGGGGTAAGCTCTACACTCTTAAAGCTGGGATGGTTGATAACACCTTACTTTTTGATATCTGCGGAAAGAGGTATCTTATTTATAACAAACAATTACTATATGGGTTGGCTGCACTTTCACAGGCTGAGAAATATTCACTGACATTAACAAACATCTGGATTTCCTTATTCTTCAGTAAGAAATGCAGGTTGCAGTTACATTCATCATATCTATAATATGGAACTTGATGTATTGGCTGGCACCAACTGTATTACACATATATTTTGCTTTCAAATGAGTAATCAATGATGAATTAAAACCCAGTAGTTTTAGTATGATTCATACAGCAGGGATCAACAGATGTTTTGAAGTTTCGTAGGAACAAAATCATTATGCCTTGGAAATGTTTCAGTTGGTGTAAGTCTCAGCTACAAGCAAGGTTAAACAACACAAAATAAAGTTAACATGAACTTGTTTGCAGACTATGCACATTATAGTATTTACATATTCTGAAAAACAATTAAAAGCTCTTAAAATCAAACCCTCGCTTCCAGTATCTATTTAGCTATAGGCGTTTTGGAGAAGTTTTTCAAATTCCACAACAGACGTACTGAAATCACAGATTCTCTCCTCGTTAAATTCTATATAGAGTAGGATTATGTCAGTCTGGCTGACTCCTAATGTAAACACACATCAGTTATTTCTAAGCTATTAGAATCAGAATAAAACTGGCTTTATAGTCTTAGAAAATGTCCAATCGGACCGTGTTGTCGGGTAATCCGACTGTGTACGGGCTCCATCAGACTGTTTCCGTCGGGATATCCGACGGACAAAGTTTTAGAGCTGGGCTATAAAACTTTCTGACAACATGATCTGGTCGGACTTTGTCCGATTGTGTGTAGAGAATTCCGATCGGACAAAGTGCCACGCATGCTCAGATCAAATTCCTAGACCAAAGCTATTGGCTACTAGCCTGAACTTAGTCCCGACGTAACGAAATAACGGCATCACGTTACGTAAGATCGGATTTTCCGACAACTTTGTCCGTGTGTATGTAACACAAGTTTCGGACAAAATCCGACGGATTTTGATGTCGGAATGTCCGACCGTGTGTACAAGGGCTTAGATATTTGTCACCGGGGCTCTTTCAGCAGCTGAACAGGATGGATGTCAGTTTTTTTACATCCGTGTCTGGTCAGATCCTTCAGGCTACTTCAGATCTGTCATGGTTAGGTATGGAAAAATGGAAAAGGACATACCGTATATACTCGAGTATAGGCCGACCCGAATATAAGCCGAGGCCCCCAATTTACCCCCAAAAAACTGGGAAACTTATTGACTTATGTATAAGCCGAGGGTGAGACATGCCTGTCCATCCCTGTGTGTCCGTCCATCCCTGTGTGTCCGTCCATCCCTGTGTGTGTGTCCATCCATCCCTGTGTGTGTGTCCATCCATCCCTGTGTGTGTGTCCATCCATCCCTGTGTGTGTGTCCATCCATGCCTGTGTGTGTGTCCATCCATGCCTGTGTGTGTGTCCATCCATGCCTGTGTGTGTGTCCATCCATGCCTGTGTGTGTGTCCATCCATCCCTGTGTGTGTGTCTGTGCAGCCTTGTGTGTCCAGCCTACCTGTGTCCCGAGCCTCCGTCCCGTCCCGAGCCGAGCCTCCGTCCCGTCCCGAGCCGAGCCGAGCCTCCGTTCCGTCCCGTCCCGAGCCGAGCCTCCGTCCCGTCCCGAGCCGAGCCGAGCCTCCGTTCCGTCCCGTCCCGAGCCTCCGTCCTTCTGCCATGCCAGGATCGCCGCTCTTCGTCGGCGCCTCGGCGGCCATTCCACTGTTCAAAAGCCGCGCCTCCGTCTGTGATAGGCGGAACACTCAATTTCCCAGCAGTCTGTGTTCCGCCTATCACGGACATCCTCTCATCCTCGTCCGTAGTATGAGGATGAGCGGATGTCCGTGATAGGCGGACCACTGACTGCTGGGAAATTGAGTGTTCCGCCTATCACAGACGGAGGCGCGGCTTTTGAATAGTAGAATGGCCGCCGTCTGTCTGCTTGACACGCTGATCGAGCAGGCAGACGGCGATGACTCAAGTATAAGCCGAGGGGGGCACTTTCAGCCTCAAAAAAGAGGCTGAAAATCTCGGCTTATACTCGAGTATATACGGTAGTCTTTTTTTCCTGAATTGTAGGTACATCCGACTGTCCTTAGAGCTGAATGGAGCTTCTGATCAGGTCCACCTAGAAAACTGATGGTCGGATCTGATCAGAAAGCCCACATGAATTGGCTCTTATGCTTGATGATTTTTGAGGATAATTTACTTCAGAGTACATGCAGCTGGAGAGGTCAGAAATGGATTTTTTAAAACTGGTTTACTGATTGTAAAGAACATATAAAAATGGTAATGTTCATTGTCTGGCCACAATTGCACTGCAAGAAGCAATAATACCCTTTGCTAGGAGCGGCACAAAATCTGATCAATCTGGCTGCAAGTAATAAATTAAAGGGAACCAATTTGGATAGAATTATGAAAGCTATCATTGGAATGCCATTCTGATTCTCACTTCACTACTTAGAGAATTACTGACATGGAGCAAGTATGCAAGTATATTTTCAGTTTTCACTAATTGCATGCTGTTTATTGTCTTACTACATAAGGTACCCAGTATCAGAAGAGCAGAAGGACAACATAGAGTCTATAGCCTAAAAAGGTATGCAATGGCAGCTTCCATATTTGCAAACTAAATTCAGAAAGACAAACCTAAATGAAGCACTTGGATAGTGGAGGTGAATTTTAACCATGTTTAATTATTTTATTCATTATTCGATAAAAAACTATTATAAATAAATTCATAATATGTATAGGCATCAATACAATTTTGATTTGATGTCCCAGTTACATTGTATACGGAACCATACTTATCAGTTTTTGACTTTTTAACTATTCATTATAAATCAATTTTTGTTTTACATCTATTGGATGCATACTTACCATGTGGATATATCTGTCGATGTCGGGCTTGCTGTCATAGGCATTATTATGCCACATTACTCAATTAATGTATTTAATATTATTATCATATGCTGCTATATGTGGATACTATATATCATGTTTTTATTGTATTGATGCCTATACATATTATGAATTTGATTTATTTATAATAGTTTTTTTATCGAATAATGAATAAAATAATTAAACATGGTTAAAATTCACCTCCACTATCCAAGTGCTTCATTTAAAGTCCCAAACTTCCCTTTTTATTCGTACCGATTACCGGGATGGAGGCACTTAATTGTGCTTCATTTAAAGTCCCAAAAATTCCCCCCTCTTTGCATATATTAGTGGACTTAAAGGCTAAGCTCACCTTCTGAAATGTGACATGTTAGGGTGTAACATGTCACATGTTCAGTCCCCTCCATCTCACCCCCCGATCCCCCCCATTCCCTGTGACGGTGTGCAGAGGACCTTCTCCCAGCAGCCACACACACAGATACATTTTCGAGTGCTTGATTTTTTTTCTATACTTAAAGTGTTACTAAACCCAAGACCCTGTATTCACTATATCTGGTCTCCCACAGTACAAAGAACATGGAATTGCAATAGTTGTAGTAAATATAAAATTATAAATACCTTTTTCTCATCAGCAGTTAGCGCAGTCTTGTGACTTCTATCAGAGTCTGGTTAAAGTTTGTAGGATGAGTTTTCTCAACAGTTGGAGCAGTCTTGTGACTTCTATCAGAGTCTGGGTAAAGCTTGTAGGAGGAGTTTTCATTCACCCCTGATTAGGGATGAGCCGAACACCCCCCGGTTCGGTTCGCACCAGAACTTTCGAACGGACCCCAAATTCGTACGAACGTTAGAACCCCATTGAAGTTTATGGGACTCGAACGTTCGAAATTAAAAGTGCTAATTTTAACTGCTAATATGCAAGATACTGTCCTAAAAAGGGTTTGGGGACCTGGTTCCTGCCCCAGGGGACATGGGTCAATGCAACAAAAAGTTTTAAAAATGGCCGTTTTGGCGGGAGCACTGATTTTAATGATGATTAAAGTGAAAAAAAAAAGTGAAATATTCCTTTAAATATCGTGCCTGGGGGTGTCTGTGGTATGCCTGTGAAGTGCCACGTGTTTCCCATGTTTAGAACAGTCCCTGCACAAAATGACATTTAACGGAAATAACGTCATTTAAAACTGCTTGCGGTTTTAATGTTATATCTTGTTCCTGCAATATGGTTGAAAATCATTGAGAAAAATGGCATGGGTAGCCCTCCCTGCCCATTGGGTCTTGTACGCATATTAAGGGGAACCCCGTACCCATATTAAAAAAAGGAAATGCGTGTGGCCCCCAGGCCCTATATACTCAGAACAGCAGTATACAGGCGGTGCAAACAAGACAGGGACTGTGTAGGTTTGTTGTGTTAAGTTGAATCTGTTTGTAATTTTCAACTGGTACATTTTTAAAGTGTAGCTCAATCTCCTACCACTGACTGCAAGCTCTATTTAAAACGAGCAAGATAGTTAGCTATATAGGTGGATATAGCAGTGTATACTGCGTTCAGAGCATGCAGACAGCACGCATAATCTCCTAACACTGACTGAAAGCTCTATTTAAAACGAGCAAGATAGTTAGCTATATAGGTGGATATAGCGGTGTATACTGCATTCACAGCACGCAGACAGCACGCATAATCTCCTAACACTGACTGAAAGCTCTATTTAAAACGAGCAAGATAGTTAGCTATATAGGTGGATATAGCGGTGTATACTGCGTTCAGAGCACGCAGACAGCACGCATAATCTCCTAACACTGACTGAAAGCTCTATTATAAAAGATAGATATATCGCTAGCTATATAGGTGAATATAGCGGTGTATACTGCGGTCAGGGCACGCAGACAACAACCACTACAGAAGAGCAAGAACGAAAAATCGGCCGATAACGATCGGTGTATACTGTGTTGAAGGTACACAGAACACCCACTAACTGCTACAGATGCCAACACACTACACAAGGCCACCGCGCTGGCGGCCTTATATAGTGTGGGGCGTGTACTACACAGCCTGAGCTATGATTGGCCACAGGCATCCTGCCTGTGGCCAATCATGGCTCTCCTCGCTGCCGGTGCTGTGATTGGCCAAGCATGTGGGGTCACAGTGCATGCTTGGCCAATCATGAGCCAGAAATGCACTGCGCCATCGCAGTGCATTGTGGGCCATGAGCGCAACACGAATTTGGCGCGAATGACCCATAACGTTCGGAATTCGCCGAACGGGCGAACAGCCGATGTTCGAGTCGAACACGAAGCTCATCCCTACCCCTGAACGTTCGACTCAAACACGAAGCTCATCCCTACCCCTAATTATCCTATAAGGCTGCAAGACCCCTGACTCTGTCTGAACAGTGCTGATTGGCCCTGTGCTGATCACATGCACTCTCCCAAGGAAAAAAAAAACTCTTTAGCAATACCCACCAAACTGAGCATGTGCAGCTTGTCCCCTAATGCTCTTTTCTATCAGCAGATGGATTAGAGACAGTGGAAGAAAGGGAGGATCGGAGAGACAGGATAACACAGCCTTTGTACACAATGCAGAGGATTAACCCCTTAGGTTCCACAGTGAGTACAACAAGCATACTTTACTAAGCAAACAAATTCCTGCTGCACACAGGTGCGCCGTCAAGGATATGATCCATCTAGTATGATCCGTGAGGTGGGGTGCCCGCCCTGTCACTGCTGCAGAAATCAGATGCATAGGAAAATCGGATGACTACACACATCCATCCAATTTTCTCAAGCATGCTTTACTGCATATACATACTGGTTTTACTATTGTGGGTTTAGTAATAAGAATGGGCAGAACAACCTCCTGTTTGGTTTGCAGCAGAACTCCCGAACAGGGGAAATGTTCTAACCCGAATAGTGAACCCCATGCTACAGCAAAAATGACATTGCTAAAGAAAAATAATTTGCAAAAAAGTGCCAGCAAATAAGCAAGATTATAACAAAACATAAAAAATAAATTAAAAATAAAAATAAATTAAATAAAAAAAAGGCCACTTCTTATGCTCCATATTGTTTTTTAAAATTATGTGATCACAATTTTTTTATTTATTTTTTATGTTTTGTTATAATCTTTCTTGTTTATTTGCTGCCACTTTTTTGCAAATAAAAACACCAGCACTTATTCTCGGATCTACACCATCGGGAGCTTGTCTTTTTTATGTTTTTACATGATACTTGCTCTACGCATGCATTGATCTTTCTGAGAAATACATATTTGGACCTCCCTGTTCCTGTGGTTGGGCCTACTGGACCTCCCAGATGATCGATGATGGTGAAGGACCATATACAGCCTGCTTTCCAAGTGATTTTCGTTCCACGCCTGTAAGATCTGGTGTCGCTGACATACATGTCCACCAACTCTGGTAAGAGTGTCTAATCATATCTATTTGTTTGGATCCCATTACTCCTCAAAGTATAGTCGACTGCTGGCTCCCCCTGTGCAGGATTGATCTCCAAGTTTTGGTGGCCCATTATTCATCTAGATGGACTTCTAGTGGACTTTTTTCCTTATTTCACTACTAATTTATTTCAAATTTTTTAGCGCTACATTTTCCTTCTTCCTTTATCACATGAATTTTTGTCACATTCGTATGTAGCTGCTGTACGTATTTTTTTTTTTTTTCACTGTATTGTAGTGCAGTAATTACCATTTCTTCCTACTTACTTAGGTGATTTAACTTATTCAGGATACTAAACTACTTTGCACCTGTAATGGAAATTTGTAGGTTCTGTATATAATTGTATTCTATTTTATATGTATTGCACAATGCCCTCACTGTACATGTTTTGCATTCTTTCGAGTTCTGATTAGAATAAGCCTGCCTATGTAACGCCCCTTGTTACCATAAACGTACAATTGTAATATTAATGTGATACCTACGTAATCATGTGTATAAAAATCTTCACATGCGTCATAATAAAGGAGAACGGTTATTTGGAAAGATGCTGAGCGTATCTTTTGTGTCTGTTCCCTACTGCAGTAGTTATTAATTTGGAACCACTAATCAATATGAGGATAGGAGTTGCCTATAATCAAAATATCAATTTCAGGTGGCGAGCCAGCCAGGAGGGGTTAGCAGGTGACCCTGAGTATCCGAAACGAGGAGCTTGAGACGATTCGGGAATTTCTGATAATCAAATGTGGTAAGCCTTTTGCTTACATTTGAGTTATCAGACTTCCTTGATCGGTAAGGCATTTTCGGGACAAAGGGTACCTATTTTACTCCCCTTAATCGAACTGTATTGATTGGCGGTTATATGTTATGTTGTCACTGTCTACTGTCCATTGGAGTGTTATAGAGAAAGGGAAGAATAGTGCTATTCACAGGTATATGTAGTACATCTGCTAGATAAAGTAGTTTAGAGGCAAGAGGGTATAGGCACACGTAGAGAAGACTGGCCAGTCATTATGGGCATTAAATTAAGTAAGGGAATGACGGGTAAGAGACCCTCAAAAATGCCCAGTGCAAGAGAAGCGCTATATATGAACCGAAGGTGCGGTTCCGCCTATACTGAGCCCCTAGATTAATGGTTGAAGTGGACAGGGATCCACAAAGGGTAACTGGGTTACCACCAAAGTCCACAGGGACAAAGAATCATGCAGAGTATACAGCTAGAGAAACGGCTATTTATGTGAGCAGGATGGATCAAGAGTGACATTAACACTAGACAGAAAGGGACTTTTTGATGTTAAGTTGTGGGCTGAATTTGGGGTCAGGCACTACAACTAATAAAGTCAAGAAACAGTAATGAGAGTTAAAACAGAATGCTTTATATGTTGTCAGAGAGGGAAGATGGGATGAGCACTATGGCTGCCCATCTGATCATAGAAGGTACAGTATGTGAAGTATGGAATTACAATACATTGGATGCAAAGGATATCAGAACAAAATAAAGCAGAAATTTATACAAGGAAGTATTAAAAAGCGTTAAAAGAAAGTGAGAGAATGATATGCATATGTTGTGTACAAATGGGAATAATGTAAGCGATTTTAGAGATATATTTGAGTATGTTTGTGAATGCTGGAACCTTTAGTTCTATCGCTTGTGTCATGTACGCAGATGTGACCCACTCCTTTGTGCTCTCCTGAAAGAATGTGGCTGGCATGAGAGATTGGTGATAAGCTGGAAGGACACCATGCCAATTTCAGTTTTTTAGACAAAACATTTATAACAAAATGTGCCGGGTTAACGAATCTAATGATAAACAATGTGATCACAATTATTTTTGAATCTGTTTTCCAATGAAGGTTACAAATTAACTGTGCCTTACACAATGTGAATATCCTTTGATAGTGGAAACAGTGCATTAAAAAAAAAAGAGAGAAATTGAGTAAAATTAAGTAATATGTCCCCCTTTAAGGACATTTATCTGTGCATATATATTAGTGTGTGATATTGAAATTATCATATGGGTATTCATTTCTAATATGAGTTTAACAATTTTATTAATAAATATAGATATATTGAAACTGGTTTAGACAACCTTTGGTTGGAAATGAAATCCAGGTTAATGGGGAAATTGGTAAAAATGGAATTAGTTTAGATTAAGATAACAATTTTGTAATTTTACATTTATTGAGTGGAAAGAAAAAAAAGATTAAGATGAGGTTGTTAATTTGAATACAGCTGCAATAATGTTTAACAAAGCCAAGATGAATGGGATACATAAGGAAGTTTTTCTACAGAAATGAAATCTTAAAGTCTGATAATAACTTGATGTGCGGTCCATGATGTGAGAGTAATAATAGCATTTAAATATAACAGACCCATCACATCAAGTCCACACACCCTGTTAGGATAGCTGCTGCCTGCAGCCAGTTGGTTTATAGTTTTTGATGGCCAAGTGCTTTCTGGTCCGTCATACATATTGTTGGTCCTTTTGTTTTTATGTATTTTTGTTTTTGAAATCCAAAGCAGAATGTGTGGATTGTGAAATGATGTGCCCCTTTTCCTTGTAAGTGCAGTGGGTACAAGTAGAAGAATACTTAGGGTTTATGGACATCTCTGTATGACTGCAGGGTATTGTTATCATTTATTATAATATTGCCAGGAAAAAGTTGTCTTTTTGAAACATGAAACTGGAGTTCTTATACAAACAGCAGGATAGAAAACAAGCCATTGTTATATTTATGCAAGCTGGACCCAGTAATGAAGGGTTCACTCCGATGTATCAGAGCTGTAGCTTTATGCAAAGTTGCTATTAGACAAAGTTACAGATATTATTTTGGTTGAATATTAAATTTTTAATAGTCCGACATTCTGCACAGCAAATATATAGCTAAGTGTTTGTCTAATGAAAGGTTCAAAATATGAATTTGTTCTGTGTGTTTATGTACAAATTTAACAATGAAAAATGTGTACATTTGAATCCAGCCACCTTATTGCCTCTATTGGAGGAGACTGGAGACAAAGAAAAAGCACATGTGTTACATTGATGACATAGGAATCAGCTGCTGTGAGCCCAGTGCAGGACACACTCCCTGAAGACCCAAGTATTTACTTTTTTGTAGTGTTATTCCTGGTTTTATACTGAGGATGAAGTTTATCACCCAGAAGGATTCCCTGTATTCAGAGTCATTGGATCCTTTTTCCCCAGCTCAAGAAGCAGAGCTCCATGTTTAAGCAAAGCCCGTGAGCTATAAAAAGAGTATATATTTATATAGATAGTCAAGATAGAGAGCTTTTGGTTCCATTTGAAGGGCCAGAAGTTTGTTTTTACTTCGGCAGGTAAAGCAATCAAGCACGCTAAGTTAATTTGATTGGCTGTTTTCAGCCTTCCAGGTTCTTGCTGAGGTAGCCATACTAACAGTAAAACTCACATATGGAAGCAGACCAGGCGACTCTAAGGATGCTGCATTTACAGCCCCGGACACTTGCTGGGTCTGTGCAACTCACAGATTCCACAACTAGTTCTGGCCCAGTATAGCTGGGATAAATAATTCAACTTTAAGGACCCCAGAACAAGAAGCACAAGTGGTCCACAGAGGGCAACTTCTTACGAAACAAGACTTTGGAAAAGGTGATCATTTATGTTTGCCAGACACTCTTTTCCCTCCAGCTTGACACATGGACCGTGTCATCAGTCACAAGTAGTTATCGCTGCCTTAGTAAATGAGCGTGGGATA